>NC_080677.1:72457840-73082840 GCF_030445035.2 Dasypus novemcinctus
CTGTTTGACTCAACTTTGCTGTATCAAAGGAGAGATTTAAGTAAGCAGTTGAGCTCAGAGAACTCTTCCCTAGGGTCATAAATGTTTTGTAATTGAAACCATGGACATGGAGGAGATAATTCAGCCAGAGAGTAGAGAAATATAAGAAAGATGGGCATTGGGCCAAACTTTGAGGAACTCCTACACTTAATGACATGGGGGAACAAGCTCAGGCTGCCAAAGAGACTAAGAGGTAGCAGCTAAGGTGGTGGTAGGAAAAAAAAGGAGAGTGTTATACCATCAGGAGTAAATGAAGAGAGTGTTTCAGAGAGTGCCAGTGCTTAGTAAATTCCACAGTCAATGGAAATGAGGAATTTAAATAACCTCTCTAGTTAGTGATATGGGGATGATGATAACTAATGGCCATAAAATAAGAAATATTTTAGGGGAATTATAAGGGTGGAAGCCAGAATGGAGAAGATAGAGGTAAACAGAGATAGTGAAATTGGGAAACATGTTTGAGAAATTTGGGTATGAAACTGGAGAGAAGGTAGTAGAATTGTATGGGACTGGCAGAGTTTTCTTTAGTATATACATTTTTAAAAGGAGACACTTGAGTATTTTTACAAATGTGTGGAGAATCTACCTGACTGAGAGTGTGAAGGCACTTGAAAGAGAAGGTAGGAGACATAGGATCAAAGGACATGTGGGATCAATCAGTCTAATCTACTCTCTGTCTCTTAAACATTTATATGTCTAGATATGCATTTTTATTTGTATTTATGTTTCAATAAATTTAAAATGCCTGAAGCTTTACGTTTTCTCTATTCAAATTTTACCTGCAACTCCCATCTCTGAAAAAATTACTAGTAAATTGCAGATTACAGTTTATTTAAATTCAGGTGAAGGGAATTTTCTGTATTATTGTATGTATTGAAAACAGGTTTTACTACCTCTTGATTTGTAAAATATTGAATGAGAATTGTAAATTTCCTTTGAAAATTTAGAGGAAATAAAAATTTTTACTATTTTGAGGTTTGAGGAACATAAACCAAAATTAATTATTCATTTAATTAAATGAGTCAAATTAAATATACTTTGAGTTGATTATAAAACTAAACTAGGATTATAGTATAGACATCTCTATTATATTATGCTCACACATCAATTTCCTTTAAAATTGTAGAAGGAAAATCAGATGCATTCAGAAACATACTGTTACTCTAGTACGTTGACGCAAAAACATTAAGTTTCTAATTTTCACTGTTAAAGGCAGCATTTCTTGATAACCATGTATAGTTATTTTTCAAAGCACATGTACACAAACAAACTCCAAGACACACATGTTCAATGATGATATTTGCTATGGGATGTAAACAAGAAACAACTGGAATCTCATCATGGTTTTTCCCTTTCTCTATCCAGGATGAGACTCCAGGTCATTTTTCCACTCCCTGTGGCATTGAATGGTAGTAAAAGGTGTGCCTTCAAATATGACAGAATGATAGCTAGAGAGGACTACAGATTATAAAGAATATGTTTGTCAAGACATGGAAAGTTGTAATTAGGATTTTGCCTAATCTGAGAACTTAATACCTGTTCAAGGAATCTGCCACTTTGATATTTCCTGACAATTTTTTCCCACAGTTATTCAGAAGTTTCAGAGAGAATCTAAGCATATGCACTGCTCTTTTCCTGCCAAGAGGAGAAAAAAGTCAAATGTGTAAATGCTGAAGCAAAGATAGGCACTGAATGTCCTTGGGTCTGGCAGAATGGAGGCTTTTGATAACCTAGTGTGGCTGTTTCAATGTTTGCAGGGACAGAACTCTACCAAAGTAGTGTGGACTGAAGCTTGAGTGGGAACTGGAGAAATGCATGAAACTCTGGCTCTAAAGGGTAGGAGAGAGATAGGACTGTAGTTAAAGTATTTATAGGGTGAAGGGTGCTTGTTTTTTTGGTTTTTGGGTTTTTTTGGTGGTGTTTTTATAAAGTTTATTTTTAGAGAAGTTTTCAATTACAGAATAGGTGCAACACAGGGCAATTTCAGGGCATTGTAATTGTTCTGCATGATATTGCAAGGCTGATAGAGGCCATTGTATATTTTGGTAAAACCTTTAAAACTGTGCAGTGCTAAGTGTAAACCATAATGTAAACTATGGACCTGGGCTAGTAGAAATGTTTCAGTATTTGTTCAACAATTGTAACAAATGTACCACACTAATGTAAGGGTCTTTTTTCTGAGGGAAGAAACTTGAGCATGTTTAAATGATAATGAAAAGGAGCTGGTAGTGAGGAGTGATTGAAGACTGGAGATAAATTTAATCGAGTCTCTAAGAAAGCAGAAGTGATGAGAAGGACCATGCTTCCTGTGGTGGAGGCGAATGTGTGAACTCTGCCAGGTAATTGTGCCCCATTGTTTGGTCAAGCAAGCGGTGGGCTAATTGTAATACAAGGGCACTTATAGACTTGAGGCCCCAGTGACTTTACTGCATAGATAGCTGATTACATCTACATCAGTGAGGGAGATTGCCATGAGCAATGAGTAATGCTTTATCCAATCATCTGAATGCCTTAAAAGAGGAAATGATTTCAGCATTCAGAGAGAATTCCCCAGCTATTCTTCGGACAGCCAATGCTTCCTGAAAACTCATCAAGGACCTTTATTGGACTTTCATTGGAGCCCCTGGTTTGCAGCCTGCCTGTGGAACCTGGACTTCTGCATACCCATGGTTACGTGAGAGACTCTTATAACATTGTATACTATTAACAGATATCTCCTGTTGACTCTGTTTTCCTAGAAAAGTTTGGCTAATATACCTCCTATAAGAGAAGGAGCTAGGTGCCAATGTAAGTGGGTTGGTACATTTTATGTGAGAAAGATCATACATCACTAGTCTAATGGTTCCTATTTATGCCACATTGATGAGACAGAGGGAAGCGGTAACCAGTTTGAGGTAAGAGGCAAGATTTGAAATAATCATATGGTTTAAGGGCATTATAGGTAATAATCATAAAATTAGTTTAGTTTTGTCTTTTAGTGTCTCAAATAGTCAAATCCATAGAGACAGAAGGTAGATTCGTGGTTGCCAGGGGCTGAAGAGGTGGGAGATTGAGGGTCATGATTGGATTGGGAAGTGACAGTTTAAGGGCACAGGGTTTCTTTTTCTTTAATTAGAGAATTTGTGGGTTTACAGAACAATCATGCATAAAAATCAGGATTTCCAAATACCACCCTACTATTAACACCTTGCATTGGTGTAGTACATCTCTGACATTTGATGAAGCACATTTTTTATCTTCACTATTAACTGTAGTCCTTGGTTTAATTTAGGGTTTACTGCTTGTGTTGTGGAGTCCTTGGTTTAATTTAGGGTTTACTATTTGTGTTGTGCAGTTCCATGGATTTTACTTTTTATTCTAGAAACATATATACAACCAAAAATTTCCCCTTTTAACCAAAACCAAATATATAATTCAGTACTGTTCATTATATTTACAAGGTAGTGGTATCAGCACCAACATCCTTTATCAAAACTTTTCCATTGTCCCGATTAGATGCTCTGTACCATTTGAGCCTTAACTCCCTATTCCCTACCTACCCCTATTCCCTAGTAAACTATATTCTAGATTCTGACTCTATGAGTTTGCTTATTCTAATTATTTCATGTCATTGAGGTCATACAATACTTGTCCTTTTGTGTCAGGGTTATTTCATTCAACATAATGTCATCAAGGTTCATACATCTTGCCACATGTATTAGACCTTCACTCCTTTTTATGAATAATTAATATTCTATTATTTGCATATTACAAATTTTGTTTATTTCTTCACTGGTTGATGAACACTTCGGTGGCTTCCGTCTTTTTGCAATTATGAATAATATCCCTATAAAGATTGCTGTGGAAATATTGATCGAGTTCCTGCTTTCATTCTGTTGGGTATATATCTAGAAATGGGATTGTAAGCTGTTTCGTTTGCCAAAGGCCTGCTGATGCCAAGAACCAGAAAACTGTTGGCTTTTATAAAGGGGATTTATTTAGGGTAAAAGCTTACAGTTAAGGCCATGAAAAGTCCAAACTGAGGTACCATCAGAGATGCTTTCTCATCAGTCAACTACAGTTGATTCTGGCATGTTGCCATGTGGTAAAGCAAGCTCTCTGCCCAGGTTTCTCCTTCCCCTCTCAACTTTCTCTCTCAGGCTCAGGTGCTCCACTTTCTTCCTCATTTCAGCCGCAAGCTGGCATAGGACCTTTTTGCGCCTCCTATATCAATCTTGGCTGTTCCATTCTTTTCTCAAGCTCAGCTATAAGCTAGCAAGCAAATAGCTCATCTTTCCCTGGGGTCTCAGCTGTGGGAGTCCTCTATTTTCTGTCACATGGCCGGATCAAAAATGACAAAGCTCTCTCCCTGTGCCTGTCTGAGTGAGTGTCTGTTTATAGCAGACCCAGAAAAGGGGCAGGGACTCAACCTGAGTCCCACCTCACTGACTTAGTCCAATAAAAAGCCCTACAGCAATCTTAGCAGGTAATCTAATTAAAGGCCTTTCAACTGAATTTAATACAATCAAAGGATATCACACCCGAGGAATAGGTTAGTTTACAAACAAAATTTCTCTTTTTGGGATTCATAAAATAATATCAAACTGCCTCACAGGGTCATATAGTAATTCTATATTGAACTTTCTAATGAACTGCCAAATTGTTTTTGACAGCTTCTGAACCATTTTATATTCTCACCAGCCATGGATGAGTCTATTTCTTTATATCCTCCCCAACACTTGTAATTTTCTGGGTTTTTTTTTTTTTTTTTTTAGTAGCTGTCTTTCCAGGAGATAAGAAATGGTATCTCATTGTGGTTTTGATTTGTATTTCCCTAATGGCTAATGTGTTGAACATTTTTTCATGTGTTTTTTTGACCATTTGTGTATCTTTGGAGAAATGTCTATTCAAGTCTTTTGTCCATTTTTTATTTATTTTTATTTTTTAAAAGATACTCAGATTACATAAAAGATGTAGGGGATTCCCACATACCCTGCTCCCCACATCTCCCACACTTTCCGACATTAACAACATCCCTCCTTAGTGTGGCACATTCATTGCAATTGATGAACACATTTTGGAGCATGCCAGTAAGCATGGATTAAAGTTTACATTGTAGTGTACACACCTCCCACCCAATTCCTTAGATCATGGAAAGATATGTAATGCCCTATATCTGTCATTGTGATGTCATTCGGGACAATTCCCAGGTCCTGAAAATACCCCCATATTACACCTGTTTTTCCCTCTCCCTGCCCCCAGAACTGCCTCCACATCAATGATATAATTTCTTCCATTGCTAGAATCACAATGAATCTATAGTAGAATACCAGTAAGTCTGCTCTAATCCATAGTTCAATCCCCAATCCTGAGAATTCCAGGATGGTGAAGAGAGAGCTTCGATCCCCTAGGGCTGATGAGTGGAACTTTCTTGCTTGCAGTTGTAAGCTCTGTTTCTTGGTATGTTGTATGTATGGTGGTTGTCCATCATCACCTCCTTGTTAGTTGTTCTGGGTGACACTAATGAACTAGAGAGTAGGTATTACAACTCCGTTGAGATTCAGAGCCCAGCTGGCACAGGGACAGCCCAAACATTTAAGTCTCTTAGGTGTACCCCTGCCACTTCAATGATATAATTTCTTTCATTTCTAGAATCGTTTGTCTTTTTGTTGTTAAGTAGAAGGATTTCCTTATATATTCTGGATATTAAACCCTTATCAGATTTGTGGTTCTGAATGTTTTCCCCATTGTATAAATTGTCATTTTACTTTCATGATAAAGTCATTTGATACACATAATTTTCTATTTTTTTTCTTTTGTTGCCTGTGTTTGGAGATAAAGTCTAAGAAACCACTACTTCATACGAGGTCCCAAAGGTACTTCCTTATGTTTTCTTCTAGGAGTTTGATGGTTCTGGTTCTTATATTTAGGTCTTTGATCCATTTTGTGCTAAATTTTATATGTGTCATACAGTAGGCACCTACCTTCTTTCCTTTTCAAATGGAAATACAGTTGTTCCAGGACCAATTGTTTAAGAGACTATTCTTTCTCAATTAATTGGTATTTTGCCCCCTTGTCAAAAATCACTTGGCCACAAATGTAAGGGTTGATTTCTCAGTTCTTAATTAATTTCCATCAATTTATATGTCTGTCCTAGTGCTAGCACCATGCTGTTTTGATAACTAGGCCTTGTAATAAATTTTAGGATCAGGAAGTGTATGCCCTCCAACTTTGATCTTTCTTTTCATGATGGTTTTGGCAATTTGGAGCCCCTTACCCTTCCATGTAAGTTGATGATTGATCTTTCCATTTCTTCAAAGTAGGTTGCTGAAATTTTATTTAAAATTGCATTGAATCTGTAAATTGTTTGAGTTGAATTGGCCACAATATTTAGTCTTTGTGATGGTTTGAAGCTGTATGGACCCCAGAAAAGTATGTTCTTAAAGCTAATCCATTTCTGTGGGCATAAACCTATTATAAGTAGGGCCTTCCAATTAGGTTACTTCAGTTAAGGTATGACCCCAGGTGAGTCTTAATCCTCTTAGTGGAGTAAGGGAATGAAATAGAAGAGAAAGCCACAGAAGCTGAGAGAGAAAATCCATGAAAGCAAGGAGCTGAAAGAAAGTCATGGAATGAAGAATATATGAAGCCAGAAGCTGAAAGCAATGAAACCAGGAAGAGGAAGGAAGTACTAGCCGGTGCCGCCACATGTCTTGCCATGTGACAGAGGCGTCCAGGCTCTCCAGCAGCTGGTCTTTCAGAAGAAAGCACTGCATTGCTTTTGAACAACTTCATTTTTCCTTCTTGTTTTTCTATATTGTTTTTTGTTGTCATTTTTTTTTATTTTGTAAGGGAGTAAAGAATTTATAGAGAAATGAGATAAAGGAAAAAAGTACAGAACTCCAGACACAGATGTGGGTGTGCTGCAGACTAAGATATCTTTCTGCATTTCTTTTGTAGAAAATATTGGAACCTAGGATCCTAGACAGCTGTCATTACCCTCAATTACTTAAAAATCTCGTGTTCACCTACTTTAAATGTAACTACTTTAGAAAAACCAACAGAAAAAGAATATGGGGCTTGGCTTTGTGAGATATGAATTAAGCATTTTTTCTCTTATTTTTCATGAAAAAGGAGGCCTTGACTATGTCATTTAACTAATCTGTGTTTATCTTTGTATCTTTCTGAACACTAGAGGAACAACTGAGTTAGCACTTAGAATTAGATGAGATAAAAGTACCCCTGAAAAAGGATTTTTTAAGAGTAATGTTTCCATAACTTGTTAAGCTGCCTTTTTCTCTTATTTTTGTGAATTTGAAATAAATTTGTTACTAGAAAAAAAAAGAAAATCGAAGATTCATTAAATTTTGTTGGGCACCTTGTTAAAAATGAAATTTATTGTAATGTATTAATTTGGTCCATAAATTTGTATGTGTAAGAAAATAAAATTTGAGAATTTTTTATTAATCTTGACAAGCTCTATTACAAGTTCATATTCCAATGAGCCACACCCACACAAATTCATGAAACACCGGAAATCAATAAAACAATGAAGTTAACCTGACTCTTTCTGTTATCACTCTATCCATCTTGTATTGCAGTTTGGATGTCTTACTCCAGAATCAAGTGTGAGTGAGTTGGACCTCAATCTGTTGTCCACAATGTGCTCGTGAGACCCAGAGCTCATCCCTGCATTGTCCTGTCAAGTCTAAAATTCGAGGGATGGGAATCTTTTGTGAGACTACCCTGCTGGCTGCCCATGATACAATTGTCTGCATATATGTCATGCTCTTTCTCTTTAAGTTATAGTTGTCACGGACAGTGCTGGGAGCAGGGAATGGGCACTCTTTCCAATTAGAATTAGGGGCAAGGATGATGACAGGAAGCCAATGGGGAAAAATACAGAAGGGAGAAAAAATCAGTTTATCTTAGAATATTATCCCATTGGCACAACCCAATGTAATTTCTAAAAGTAAAACATTCAGTTTGAATTTTAAAATTTTATAAAGTGTACACAGTACACTTTAAATTTTGTTACAAAATGTTGATTTTTGTTTGTTTGTTTCATAGCTATCTTAGAAATTGATGAGGACTACCCAATATTTCAATCCATTTATCAAGTGATGGCCACAGATGAGGACTCTGCACATGGCGATAGGCTGATGGTAGGTGGGCATCATTGTATAAGGTGCCTATACTGCTTTGACAAATAGCATCATACTGCAGAGATATTTTTGAAGAGTAATTAATGTATTTCATTTGATTATTAAAGAGAGTGTAATGGAGTTGACAACTACTATAGCGGACTATTTATGTCAACATTGAAGATGACATTGTTAGAAGAAGATGTTTTCTTGATGTGTACAGGAAAAGAATTCAAGGACCTCAATGGAGGTGGGGTAGTACAAAGGAAAATTTCAATGTTGAGGCAAAACTATTAAATGTAGAAACATCTGGATTCTACTCAGAATGTTTCAATTTTCTTACTGATTCAATGATTCATATGAATTTGATTATATATATTTTTTGATACCCTGGTATCCTAATTACTAAGTATGTAACTGTAAGAGACTCGCTTTTCTCATAATTGACTCATGGTTGTAAAGTCTTTAGAGATTTGGCAAAAGAAAAGGAACATATAAAGTTCTATCTGGACATTTTAGTGGTGCATTGGACTACAAAACTCAGCATGTTTGCTCTGCAGCTGTTCATTTTAAACATGTATTGAAATAGTTTACTACTTCTAATTTAGTAACTTGCAGTATGAAGTAATGGAGCAGTGAATGGGGGTGGAATTGTCAGATGACCTGGGTTAAGTTAAGGCTTTACCTCTAACTAGCAATGTGATCCTGGGGAAGGTCACTTAATCCTTCTTACTTTTGACTTCCACAATTATAAGAAGAGGTTGCTCTTTTCTTTCTGTAACCTTCAAGTGATAAACTCACAGTCCTTGGGGAATGTTCTAAAATTGCTTTGTTGTAGATCAGCCAATGTGAAAATCGTTAAGAAATATGAGACTTTTCCCATTAGATGATATGTCTTTCCGATAGATTAAAAAATAACCTGAGATACAGCTGAAAATCATTATTAACAGTCCTCTTTTACAGAACATGATAGTGATCCAGCAGGTAACTGTTCTAAAATTTAGGGCTTTGGAAAAGAGCTATATTGTTCAAAACTAGAATTCACAACAGATTTTTAAAATACAGAGAACATTGAACCTTAATTTAATACAATTTTACTTCATTTCAAACCAAATTAGTTTCAGATACTTTTGAGAATAGATTTAACTACTCTCACATCTTCTTGGAGGTGGTGGCAAGTAAATAAAAAGTGGAACGAAGAATGTAAGATAAATCATCAACTGTACATTCAACTGTAGTAATATTTGAAATTGTTTTATACTGTTATCTTCTAAAACTTAAACTTAATGACCATTTATTTTGTACATTTTGAATGAAAGAGTCCATTCATTTGAAGAATCAGAAGTATTTTTTTGTAGATTCATTCAGGAAAATGTGTAGAGTTTGCAACTCTAAAAAAAAGTAGCAAATATTTTGCTTGGGTTAATTGGTTAAACAGTTATGTTGCTTTATCTGTGTTCTAAATCAGTATATGCCAGTGGTTTTAATAGTAATTTGCTATCCTAATAGAATAATAATAAAAGAAATCAGTATGAAAATAGAGAACACTTTACATATTTACTCCATTGTTTTATCTTAATTTTTTTTTCATGCCTTCTCATTTATTGTGGTTTGAGTAATATGCATTTTATTTTCCTAGTACACCATTGAAATACAGTTATCTGGACCAAAGAAAGGAGCAAACTCTTTTGGAGTGGATCCTATAAATGGTGTTGTTAGTTTGAGAGGAGAATCCTTGGACTTTGATGCTGGATATCATGTAATTAATATGTTTATTATTCTACATCAAGTGAAAAGGAGTTTCATAACTGAACTCTTCTTGAAAAATTAAACAATATTTATTTTAAAAGAACAATATTTTGTATGATTCATTTATAAGACTTAGTATAGTTAACCAAAAATGTCAATTCAGTCTTTGTGGTTATTCAAAGGATAAGGATCATGTCTTAACTTTAGATCTATTTAAAGAAATTTAAGAAAAAATGATTTAAAATATCTTTGTAATCAGGGAAAATCAAATAAATAAACCATTAAAATTTAAAACTCCCTGAACATCAACTTGAAACCATTTATCCCATATAGAGTGGCAAAACACTTAGCCAAAGCAGGATTGGTTATGAACCTTATTAGTGAATTTAAAACTGATATGGTAGGAAAGAACAATTTCTGGTATTTCTATGAGAAAGATAATAAGGAAAGCATTGTTAGGAAGACTTTTCTGAGAGGAAAATGAAGTATATGTATTTATACTTCATGAATGATGAATGAAAAGGTGATGGCTGGATGATTACTGATATTATTTGGCCACACAAAAATGAAATGTGAAACTTGAGAAATAACATATAAGGCTAAATTGTTGTTGTTGTCATTAGTGTAAAAACATTTTCATTTACAGAAATGTCATGACCTATTCTTTCAATAAGTGATTGAGAGAAGAGAGACAAAGAGGCAAATGCAAGAGACTACAGAAAAAAATATAAGATTTGTTTCTAATTAGATATTTAGGAGGAAGAAGATTATTTGCAGATAATCTCAAATTTTTAGCCTGGAAAAACATAAGGGGTTGAAGAAAGTCAGTAAATTCAGTTTAAATTTAAATTTGCACATGTAGAATGTTTGAAGAGAGTAAAGAGGCCAATGATAGCATATCTTTTAAGCAATTTGCATGCTGGACTACAAGGTGAGGTACAGTTAGATAGAAAATAAATGAAGATAAGGCTTATGAGACATTATTTAAACAGCTGGACTCTATAACTCTTACTGTCCCCCGATTCAGTTCCCCTACTGCCTTCACTCACACATTCAAACAAGTGTCTATAAAATCTTTTAAGACTTATTTTATATTTTCACCACCCTGCTATTCATCTCATTTTATGGCATTTGATATATTGATACCCAGCCAATAAACTGTCGTTTCTCACAACATCGTACTGTATCGTATTGTCTTGTATCGTATCATATATATCATATCAATGATTCACTCAACATGGAGTCTTTTACATGATAGGGGCTCATTGGACATTTCTTCAACAAAAGTGGATTTCTTACTGCTTCAGCAGTATATCTTTTTCATTAAAAAAAACTTATTGATCTGAAGAAATGGTATCTTAGTGGTAAATGTGTGACAAACTGATGAGAAAGATATTTGAGGTCTGATGAAATTCTCAACTCCCCGGAAATCATATCATATAGATCATCTTAGGTAACTTTGTCATTAGTTCTAGTGCATTACATATGGAGTTTATGTCTGAATATGAAATTCATTCATTTTCTTTTTCTTCAATTGATCTATCTTTTGGCATGCAGACAAGCTACACAGACCTTTGAGTAAAGTTTAATGTAATAGCACATTAAGCTTATTTGAATTTTACCACTAAACTAACTAAATAAGAAAGGACTTATATTTCTTTTTAACTCCTTAGAAGAAAACTTTTAAAGATATCTATGGTTTGAGAAATCAATGAACAAAAATTACTCCAATGGCAGGTACATTGTAATGATATAAATATATATATAGTAATCCTTACAAAATCGTATATTATAACGTTCTCTCAAATTCTTTTCCAGGTTTTCCAGCTTGCATTGAGAGCAACAGATACAACTGGTCTGTTCTGTCAAGGGACATTAATTATCAAAATTAGAAATATAAATGATGAGAAGCCTCAATTTGTGTAAGCATATATATTTCAAAATCTAACCATGGAAGAATAGCTAAGTAAATATTTCAAGTATATGATAAAGATTATGTAGTTACATAGAAAATATTTTATGATGTTATGTTAAAATATATATGATGATGTATCCATAATCATTGCATATGCTGATAGTAAGTGTAAAATAAGTGTTAGAAAACACTGGAAAGCATTTGCGTAAGGGTCCAAAATAGGATTGTGGTGAAAGGATTTGAGTGTGTCTTATTTTCCTTTAATTTCTCAAAATTTTATAAAGTTGTTGCATTGCCTTTTAATAAATAAATAAATGTTAAGCAATGAGAGAGTAGACCTTAAAATATAGTTTAAAACATTCAGTTTAAACAATTACATTATCTCTGAGGTATAACTGTAATATTAAAAAATGTCTGCAGATTTTGAAAGTCTACTAGATGTTTTCCTACTCTTCAAAATGTTGTAATCAAATAAAGTGAAGTTCTAGTAGATTGGTGAAGAAAAAAGTGGCGTTGAAATCACTGTCCTAATATTAATAAGTTACATCTCAGAAGATTACTAAGGGGAATAATTCAGTGTTTGGATCCCCAAATACACTTTAACTGAAATAATCTGAGAAAATATTTGAGGCATATATTGAAGTTTAGGCTCTCCCTTATTTCTGGTGATAGTAGCCCTACATGTCCACCCTAGTTTGCGGTGGGTGCTATCAACTTTAGGAACAATTTTCTTTTACATGTATGCCTTTGTAAAGTATGAATTTATTGCTTTCACTGATTTAGTAGAATTTAAACCAGATATTATAAGCAATACCAAAATGATTAAACCATTGCCTTAAAATATTTTTTAATGTTTTAAGAAACATAGCAGTTTAAATAACAAATAATTAAATAGAGAAGGAAATGATTTAAAGTGGCCCAGAATATAAATATTATGACTTAGATTGTATTATAGTATAGAGGATTATGGGGGTCAAAAAGGTTGCTCACAGGAATGGCATTGTCTACTTACCTCCCTTTTTCTTTGATTTTATATTCTCTGAGGACTTCCTTGAACCTCTTCTCTGTCTTCAGAGTTAGTCTTTCCTTCTCTTTAAGCCTGTAGAAATGTCTGGACATTATCGCATTGCATTGTACTTATTGATATCTGATTTCCTCAAGGTCAGGAACTAACAGTTTATGTGTATAAACTAGATTGACACACATTATGTTATCAGTAAAACATCTGATCCCTGAATAGAAGACCCAACAAGAAAAGAATTCAAGTTTCAGAAATGCTCTAGAAATTTATCAGGGACTTTTAAAAAAGTATGACTTAAGACAACCAGCAAGATGGTGGCAGAGTAAAGAGCAACTAGAGTCAGCTCCTGCTACAGGTCAGTTAGTAATCACCCAGAGCCATCTAAAGCACCTGTTTGGGGGCTGCAGAAGAGCATCTTACCAAACTGCAGAGAAGATTCATAAGTAGCGCTCCATGCCACCTTGGGAGCTATTTTGAAGCTGAATTGGAAGTTCCAATTCCCAAAAACAGGGGAGGGAGAGATAGCTGAGCACCAACTTCAGCTACTGTTGAGTAAATTTGACAGGTTAAAGTATAATCCTAAGAACAGCTAAAGTTTGAACCTGTCCATGTCAGAAACAGGTCATAGCCACCATCTTAACTCCACACCTGACATGAGGTAAAGTGGGACAGACTGAAAACTGGTGTTCTGGTAGAGACTGGCTTCTTTCCATCCAGGTCAGACTGCAGCTCTAGTATAAGGGCCAGCCCCACCTCCGGCAGGGAGGATTCTTTGGGGAACTGCATCCAACCTTTCTGGGAAAATACAGGCCATGCCGATGATGCCAGTGATTGTCCTACTATGGCGGTGCAAGGCACACCAGGAGCTATTATGAGACTGGAGTTGGAAACTCCATTTCCCAAAAGCAGGGGAGGAAGAGATGCTTGGCCTCTGACTTCAGCTACTGATTAGTAAACTTGGCTGGCTAAAGTATTGTTGAGAAATAAAAAGCATAACCTTGCAAACATATCTAACGAGCCACTCCTGCCCCTGCTTCTGTAAATCAGCCTGTGAGAACATGGCCTTGCAGGGTTCTAGCAAATGAATGACTCCTGCCTCCTGCTTCTGTGGTCCAACAAACCACTCCTGCCCCCCACTTCTGTAAATCAGCCCACAAAAGCACCAAAAAAACACACCAAAAAACAGGAAGCTATGTCCCAGTTAAAGGAACAAGATAAGCCTCCAGATGACATAAAGGAATTGAGGCAACTAATCATAGATATTCAAACAAATCTCCTTAATAAATTCAATGATATGGCTAAAGAGATTAAGGATATTCAGAAGACATTGGGGGAAGCAGATGTGGCTCAACTGATTGAGCATCTGCCTACCATATGGGAGGGTCCAGGGTTCGATACCCAGAACCTCCTGACCTGTGTGGTGAGCTGGCCCATATGCAGAACTGCTGTGCGCAAGGAGTGCTGTGCCACACAGAGGCGCCCCCACATGGGGGTGCCCCACATGCAAGGAGTGTGCCCTGCAAGGAGAGCTGTTCTGCATGAAAAAATCACAGCCTGCCCAGAAGTGGTGCCACACACGTGGAGAATTGACACAGCAAGATGACACACACAGTAAAAGAGACGCAGTTTCCTGGTACCACCAAGAGTGCAAATAGACACATAAGAACACACAACAAGTGGACACAGATAGCAGACAATGTGGGGAGTGGGAAGGGGAGAGAAATAAATAAAACTTCAAAAAAAATAAAAGAGGACATTGGATGAGCACAAAGAAGAATTTGAAAGCATCATAGAAAAATAGATCTTATGGGAATGAAAGGCACAATAAATGAAATTTAACAATACACTGGAATCATATAATAGCAGATTTAAGGAGGCATAAGAAAGGATTGGAGAGCTTGAAGAAATGGTCTCTGAAAGTGAACATACAAAAGAACAGATGAAATAAAGAATGGAAAAAATTGAACAAGTTTTCAGGGAACTAAATGACAGCAAGAGATGTACAATCATACATGTCATGGATGTCCCAGAAGAAGAAGAAAAGGGAAAAAAGGCAGATGGAATATTTGAAGAAATAATGGTAGAAAATTTCCCAACCCTATTGAAGGACATAGATATCCATGTTCAAGAAGCACAATGTACTTCCATCCAAAAAAATCTGAATAGACCAACTCTGAGACACATACTAATCAGAATGTCAAATGCCAAAGACAAAGAGAGAATTCTGAAGAGCAGCAAGAGAAAAGCAATTCATAACAGATAAGGGATACCCAACAAGATTATGTGCTGATTTCTCACCAGTAACCATGGATGCAAGAAGACAGTGTTATGATATATTTAAGATACTGTAAGAGAAAAACTTCCAGCTGAGAATCTTATATCCAGCAAGATTGTCTTTCAAAAATGAGGGTGTTTAGAATATTAACAGATCAACAGAAACTGAGAGAGTTTGTAACCAAGAGACTGGCCTTGCAGGAAATACTAAAGGGTGTACTGCAGCCCAAAAAGAAAAGACAGGAGAAAGAGGCCTGGAAGAGGGTCCAGAAAGAAGATTATATCAATAAAAGTAAGTAAAAGTATCAAAATAGTTGTGAAAATGAAATATGGCAGATAAAACCCAAATATTCTGGAATAAACTTAACCAATGATGTGAAGCACTGTATTCAGAAAACTATAAATCATTCTTTATAAACTTTTAAAAAGGCCTAAATAATTGGAAGAATATTTCATGCTTACAGATTGGAAGACTAAATATCCTTAGGATGTCAATTCTACTCAAATTGATATACAGATTCAATGAAATCCTGATAAAAATTCCTCCAGCATTTTTTAAATAAATGGAAAGCATGATTATCAATTTATTTGGAAGTGTAAGAGGTCCTGAATAGCCAGAAACACTTAAAAAGGAAAAGCAAAGTTGAAGAACTCTCATTTCCAGACTTTAAAACATATTACCTACCTACAGTGGTAAAAACAGCATGGCACTGGCATAAAGACAGAAATATAAACCAATGGAACTGAACTGATGGTTCGGAAACAGACCCTCAAGTGTAAGGTCAATTGCTTTTTGACTAGCCTGTCAAACCCACACAGCTTGGGCAGAACAGTCCATTCAACAAATGATGCTGGGAGAACTGGATATCCATAGCCAAAAGAAAGAGGACATCTATCTCACACTTTATACAAGAGTTAACTCAAAATGAATAAAAAACCTAAATATAAAAATAAGAACCACAAAGTTTCCGGAAGAAAATGTAGGAAAATATCTTCAAGACCTGGTGGTAGGTGGTGGATTCTTAAAGGAGATAAAGAGGAGAACTGAGATGGACTACTGCTGTTTAATGCATGTAGAAGTTTTAATTAGCTTTACTATCAAAGTGCAGAAATGTACAGAATTGATGGTAACACATTATAGTGAGTAACAGCTAGTTTATAAATGGTATGTGACTGAAAATGGAAATCTATGGACATAAATCCAATTAACAGAATGCTAGAGAATAATCTAGGGACTGAAAAGCACAGTTAACCCAGAGGTGGATGAGAACTGTGATTGATAGTACAGAAGCAAGAGTGTCCTTTGCGAGCTGGAGCAAATGTACATCACTATTGTAGGGTGGTGGGAATGTAGAGAAGCATGGGGAAAAAAACAACTGGAGCAACCTATGGACTGTGGTTAACAGAAAGAAAGTAATATTCTTGCATCTATGCGAAAGATGTACTATGTTGATAATGGGGGAGTATGGAAAATGTACGCCAAATGTATGCTACGGACTTGGTAAAAATCAGATGATATTATCTCATAATATGTAACAAATATTCTACCATGGTGTGGTGTTGATACAGGAGTGTTGTTGGGGAGTTCTGCACATATGCATGATTGTTATGTTTACAACTTGTCACAAAAATATATTTTAAAAATAATAATAGAGTGGGTTGGGGGAAAATACACCAAATATAATATAAGGACTATAATTAGTAGTAAGATCTTGACAATATTCTTTCATAATTTGTAACAAATATCTCATGATGATGCAAGGTGTTGTTGGAGGGTTGATATATGGGAACCCTCTATGATGTTATGCATGCTTGTTTTGTAAGTTCACAACTTTTACTATATACTTATTGTTTATGAATGTTTATATATAAGTGATACAAACATAATCATAATAGGGAGGGTTGGGGGAACATACTTTGTTTAGTAGTAATATTTTGAGGATGCTCTTTAATCATTAGTTAAAAATGTTTAGCAACAATGCAAAATATTGGTGGTGGGGTGAAGTATGAGAGCCCTGTATGATGTTATGTATGTTTGTTTTGTAAGGTCACAACTATTACTATACAATTATTGTTTATGTATGTTCATGTATGAGTGATATACTTTAATAAATTTTTAAAAAATGTATGCCTTAAAGAAGCAAGAATAGGAAGAGTATTCTAATTTATAAGAATTGCCTTGATAGCTTGCTCAAATAAGTTATGACTTTGGATATCATTTCACCATACCAGACAACAAGATGAAAATGAGTATATTAATTCCTTATGTTCAATTGCCAACTACTCCATACATTAGGTACATGGAAAAATATGTTTACTATTCCACTCTATTTTTCAGTTTTCATTTCTTTGATGTCATGATATCTCTGATGTCTGGCATGATGCCAGAGACTAAATGATTAAGAATTTATATTTCTATAAAATATTATATAAAATATATATATTTTATAATATATATTATATTATATATATATATCTTTTGAAGAACTCTTAAATTCTTGACAAATGATGGTGGTATAAAAAATCCCCCAAAAACTCTGCAGATTTTCATCACTTGACAAATATGTGCATATGAGTTTGCTGTTTAATTTTTTTCATCACTATATGCTTTTATTTTCTTTAGACCATTTCCTTTGGATTCTATCAATGTGACTGAAAAGAAACCTGTCGGAGAAATTATAGCTAAAGTAAAAGCAACAGATCGAGATGAAGATAACAGCATCACTTACTCCTTTAAAACTCAGCAGGAAATGTTTGATTTGGACCCTGGTAAGTCTTAAATACATACTTCTAGCCTACTTTGGTTAAGTGCTCACTATCTAATCTCTGCACTTCTTTAGAACTTTGAGTAGTAAAACTACCTTTTAAAAATTAAGTTAAATATGGAGAATTAAAATATGGCATTTAACACACCTGTCAAAATTACGTTCTTGTCAAATGATGAGTGACACAGATCTTGCTTTTATAACTGGCCATTACCTTTCAGAGGTAATTAATGCAAATGTGTGTGAAACCCTTGTAAACTACTGAACAAACAAGTCATATCTCTTTATTTTTGTGTAGAAATCGATATTTTTTGTAAGAATTTGATTCGTTTTATGGATAGATTTCTGCCTATATGGACAGAATTACTTCTCTGAAATATTCCTCTTTTATGGCCCAACATGGTATGTGATTTTATTAGTCAAGGTTCAGCCAGAGAAGGAGAGCCACTAGGAGTGTTATCAGATAGATGGATAGATGGATAAATGGATAGATGGAGAGAGTGTGTGTGAGTGTAGAACAGAATTTGTTGCAGGGAATTGGGCTTACACAATGGTGGGAGCTGTCAGACGGTTTTCTCAGTGTCTGAGTTGGAACTTTAAGTGTATGAGGCAGGCATCAAGGTAAAGTGGGGAAGATTAAGGGCAGACTGGAAGACACAGACCAAGATGGAATCCCAATAAGAACGACTGAAACCCACTTTAGGGTTTTTTTGTGGTGGTTGTTTTGTTTTTGTTTTTGCTTTGCTTCTGTTATTGGTGGTGTGGATATCAAGAAGTTGGGGCCGTTCATCACAGGACTGATGTTCATCACAGGACACACATGTTCCAGGACTCAAAGAAGCTGGAGAAGGATTCAGAAATATGTAGAGCAGCTGCAGGACCCACTGCTACTTTACTCCCAACATGTGAAACAGCTGACCAGCAGCAAGTGTATAAGAAACAAAGTAAGCTGCTGCTACCCTCCAACACCCACATTTACCAAGAATCCCTCTTATGGCCTGCTCTGACCATAAAGACACAAGAAAGAATTCTGGGAAATATAATCTTGCTTAGTCAAGTTGGGACATTGCAAAGCCATCATACTGAACATCTATATTAAAAGATAATTTATTTGAATAGTGAAAATTCTTCAAAACTTATTCATCTACCATCAAAATGCAAACATCAATGGAGAAGAAGCACATTAATAAAGAACAACCTAATAGGTAAAGATGATTTAGGAGAGGACAAGGTCTTGTAAGAATATTGTAGACATTTACAGTGGGATCAAAGTAAGTGATACTAGAACAAAAAGGAGAAATTCTTTGAGGGAAGGTAGGTGGTAGTACCAGGGATAGACAGTAATGTCCTTTTTCACAGATTTTTCTAAATTGGATCCTTAAACTCATTTTTCAACATTGTAGACAATGAGATTGAGTAAAAGCAATGAATGATTAGGATTTTAATACGATTTGACTAGTTCTCTATGCTCAAAAATATTAATAATATTTAGAAATTTGGAGGGAAACATGGTATAATTATGTTTAATATTTAAACATTAAAAAATATAAGTATAAAACAAACAGAAGCTTTTAAAGAAGAGTTTTCATTGAATGTAGAATTGCTAAATATTTTTCTTATGCACCACAAAAACTTATAAAATAAATTAAAGCTCCTCAATATAAATTAACATATGATTAATTATTCATGTTTGGTAATTTTTCTTCATTTTGATAATCTTTCTTTATTTTATTTCTTTTCATTAGTCACAGGCATAATCACTCTTCTTCAGTCTTTGAATCTTGATAATGCAAATAACTCCCAAACCTATTCTTTGGAAATTGAGGCCAGAGATAATGGAAATAATACAAGCAGCTATAGATTTACAGTTTTTGTGGAGAATTTAGATGATCCTGTTGTCTGTGATTCAAGTTTTTCAACAGGAGCAGGTATGCCACCAATTTTAGTGATCAAATTCATGAAACAATAATAAAAAAATTTGCAAAAGAAACCTGAATTTATATCTTATTTTTAAATTTTGAAACAAAGGAATAGATAATAGAACTGAATAAGGTGACTGTTATAACATGGTCAAGTAAAGAAAAAATAATGATTCGACTTAGTATAATACAAATGAAAAATTCTGATGATGGTGTTTCATTTCTTTGGGTTGCGGGTCAGTGATAGGAAAAATTTCAAAATTTTTCTAAGTTTACCTATAACATATGAAGTAAATACATGTGTTATATTCCATATGCCTCTCTAGTTATCAAAGATATGAAAATCAAAACAATGAAATATAACGTTCACTTACCAAATTGGCCTAGCTTTAAAAGTTATAGAGGGAAATAAGACAGTGTTGGCTAAGGTAGAATGAAATTATTAATAAACTTGCATAAAGTGAGATTTTGAATCACCATTCCATGGTAAACATGTATAAAGAGTCTTAAAATGCCCACTTCTTTACCCAAGTGTTTCTTAGAGTTCATCTTTATGACGTTATCGTAGATATGGCTGAGATTTATCTGCAAAGTTTGTAATAACACAATAAAGGAAATAACCAAAATGACTAACAATAGCATATCAGTTAAAGGATGGTATATCCATTTTAAGAAATACTATTCAGGCATTAAAAATCATTGTTTTTAAAGAAATAATAAGTGTGAGAGAATACATGATACAAAACTCTAAAAGCAGTATCCCTAAATTTGTTGGATATAATGGTATGTGTAAAAATAATTATTAACATGTGCAGCATTTGGTATATAATAAAGGTGATCTTTAGGATTACAAGAAATTATTATTCTTTATTTCCTGGTGTTTTTTGTTTTTGTTTTGAGGTACCAGGGATTGAACCCAGGCACTCATATGTGGATGCCAGCACTCAGCCACTTGAGCCACATGCACTCTCCCCCAATATTTTTAATAAAAATTCTCTACTGTTATTAATAAAAGTTTTTTTAAATTAAAAACTCTGGCTTTAGTTATAAAACTTCAGTATCCTGAATAAGAATCATCTTTACTCCTAATAGTACGTGCTCATTTTATCCAATATTCTTGCTCTTAAAAGATACTTGCTTATAAGGGATTTTCAGTTCTGTAACTTTGAGTACAGTAGGTATTTAAGGAAACATATGTAGTTATCCTTTAGTGTGACTAAAATAGATGCATTCCTGAAAATTTCAGTGTATTTTAAAATTAGATAAATTAAATTTTATTTTTTACTTCCATTGTAAAAGAAAACATTCATAAGATATTAATTGGAATGACTATATTGTTATCTGTGTATAAATGATGAAGTACGCTGTTCTCCTTGAGAACACTCCCAATCACAACCTCTCTCTTCCGGGTATGTGAATAGGAGGGGGGAGGCAAAAATATGAAAACACAAACTTTTTAACATTTGAATATACCTGAAGCTTTACACATAGGATCTCAGGAAATAAAGGTTGGCTTAATTTAATTTTTCATTGTGTCAACTAGATCTCAACAATGATATCTGTTTTTTCAGTCTCTCCATTCTTTCCCATCCTTTTATTTCTATCCTCTCCTGCTTATTTATGTCACATGAAAACTTTCTCTTTTACTTCCACCTTCTCTGACTCCTTTGTTTCCTGTTTTAGTTTCTTCATTGCTAAAGTAAATACAATGCAATTAAGCAATGGGAACTTTTGTCTCATGATTTTGAGACCAGGAGAATTCCAAAATCAATGTGTCATCAAGGCAATGCTTTCTCCCATAAGACTGTGACACTCTGGGACTGGCTGCTGGTAATCCTTGGTCCTCGGTTTTTCTGCAATGTGGCAATGCACTTGACAGCCTCTTCCAGCTTCTCCCTTCTCTTTTCAGGTTCTGTTGTGATTCAGCTTCAGGCTGCTTCCTCTGGCTCTCTCTTTCTGTTTGACTTTCCCTTTCAGGTCTTCAATAATAGTGTTAAGACCCACCCTGCCTCAGTTGGACTATTACCCTGAATGAACTGAAGTTACCGTATCAAAATGTTCTATTTTGAATGGGTTCACATGCATAGGAATAGATTAAGTTTAAGAACATGTTTTTCTGGGTTACTTATCTCCAAGCCACCACACTTCCTATTCCTGCTTCTATTCAGGGAAACTACCCAATTAACCAGGAAATAATGAGAGGAAAATAAGGATGAGGATGGATGGATTCTAAATGTAGCTATACCTGTCTCATTAATTTAGTTTTCTACAATTTTTTAAAAAGGCCCTGTTTACAAGAACTTTAGAATGCAGGCAATAAAGCAGTTCATTTGTAGGAAATAATCTATTTCCAATGTCCCCTTTACCTATTTTAAAAGCATTTTAAATAATATTCAGTTATACTCAAGTGTTTAATATCTTATCTATATCTCCATCTATTTGTCAACCTACCTAGCTCTAAAGTTTATCCATCTTCTACTACTTCTACTATTCATCTTTTAAAAGTTTTTTACTAAGGTGTAGCAGTTTAATATTACATATGCATTCCAAAAATAGACATTGGATTATGTTTGTAAACGGGTCTGTTCCTCTGGCATATTAGATTGTGTTAGATTCAGAGGTTTCACTTTTACTTGATTAAATTATGATCAAGGCTTTGATTCAGCCACGTCAGCAGGGCATTGAGTCCCTGTCCCCTTGGTGGGTGGAGACTCACAGAGAAAAGGACAAGACAGAAGAGGGAGTTGGAGTTTTTGAAGCTGGAACCCTGGGAAGTAAATGCATGGAGAAGGAGAACACAGAGGAAGAGAGACAGTTCATTAGACAGGATCCTGTGGCCCGAGAAGAGAGATGAGCCATTTGCCTGATAGTTTGCACCTGCAGGGACCAGAAACCTGAACAGTTGAGCTCAGAGAAGAATGCCCTCTGGGACAGACTTGAGACTTACCCCACCTACAGATGATATTGGAAGAAGCTGGGACCATGGAGCCTTAAGTGGAAGAAGGAAGGCTGAATGATTGCAGACATCACCTGCCATCTTTTTCCAACACGTGGCCAATGACTTTGGGTGAGAAAGTACCTTTTATGGACCTTGGGGCTTGTGACTTAAGCGTCTAACCCAAATAAATTTATAAAATTTATAAAAGCCAACCAAGTTCTGGTAGTTTGCATCAGCACCCCTTTGGCTGATTAGCACATAAGGTTTCCACAATCCATATATCCATCAGTGTCATAATCTTTACCTTCCATTTTTATGGACACCCACATGAGCTATCTTCAGAAATGCCCTCAGTATTTTTAAGCAAATCAGAAGGTATTCCATTAAATAACAGTATAAATATTTTTACTCGATTTTTTTCAATAAGAGTACTATGTTTTAAACAAAACAAGCATTTAAAATAAACAATAAGAAAAAAGCCAAGTTTCAATCAAATAATCCTTTTTTACCTACATGTGTGCCCCTTACTGCCCTCTGTCTACTTCTTACCATAATCATATTCTCTTCCTCATCTTTAAGAAACTTCTTTTTTGAAATTCAAAAGATCGAAACACACAAACACACATGCTTCTTACTCTGAGCCAAAACATATCTTCAGTATGCATAATATTAAATTATAAGAAGTAGGATTTCATTTACTTGTTTGTTGAAGCTGAGTTTAAGAAAGAATAGTTTTCTAGGTGAGCCTTGGCAATGAACCAGCTTACAGGCCTGGTTTTTGTGAAGACAATATATTTGGATCACTTTGGTCTTTATAATTTCCCTTCTGTTTCCCCCAAATTGTAGAAAGTTTTAAAAGATACACAGTGAATCACAAAGAGATCATTCTGACTTGCTTCCTACCACGTACTTGGCTGAACCAGCATAACCTGCTTAGGCAGCATGGAGAACATGTCCTTCTCTTCCAATGTGTCCCTGAGGCAGATGAGTAGTAGCAATGAGAAGAGCACTTTCAAGAACAGGGTAACTTTGTGGGTGTCTATGACCCCATGAGGTAACAGCCCCGGGCCCCACAAAAAACAATACTGATACAATTTTCAAGTGGCTGATATGACACACACATATTCAATTTCATACAATGTGTTTAATTATCCAGTTGCTTTAACTAACTTGAGCAAATCACTAAATCGGAGAATCTTTTAACACAGGTTCAAGGTGTGATAGTGGCTAGACATAAGCAAAATCATTCATACAAAAACTGTTCTTTAAAATTAGAAAGAGTCAAAAAATATAAGGCTTTTGCATGCAGGACTACTTACTCTGGATTATAATGTAATAGTCACTGGAATTGCTATCCAAGATACAAGTGCACAGAAAGCAAAAATGTTCTTCTTTTTTTAAAAGTAACATTCGTGGAATCACAGCAGGTAAAGGTGCTACTGATAGTCTAAATGTCTGTGCATTTGTGTTACTTCATTTTGAGGTTAACTGGTGACATTAAAAGGAAAATAAAGAACAGTGGTTGAAGAAAGAAAAGTAATGTTAATTGGGCACTTAATGTAATACTGACACAATGTGAGATGCTCTATATATGATATTTTATTTAATCCTCAGAACTGTTCTAATGTTGGAAATGTGCTTTATTCCCATTATACAAGATGAGAATACTGATGAAGCAGGAATTCAAACCCATTCCTTCCTGACTTCACAGCTTGTGCTTTTTGTACATTATTCAAGGAAAAGATAAAAAAATTCAAAGTAATAAAAGGGAATAAAAAGATGAAATTATAATCTTAGAGACCATAGACTTTGGACTGAACCCAGAGCAATTATAGCTCAGTCTACACACTAGCTTCAATTTTAATGTGGAAACATGACACTGACTCTTTAATATGAGTTTTAATGGAATAAATGTGCATTATTTTTTGGAGACAAGTATCATTAGGAAAACTGCTATTGAGAGAAATACAGTGTGGAAACTTGTGGCATCAATATGAAGTAAGAGATGGCAGAAGAATAATTAAATTTAGATCAGTAGTCACCGCTTATGTATTTGTATAGGTGTTTCAGTGTCTGTTCCTGAAAATGTGCCTGCACTGGCTTTTATATATATGATCCTTGCAAGAGATCCAGATGCAGGACAAGAAGTTGAAGTAAGTGTTTTATTGTCATCATTTATTTTATTCCAACTTTTGTTTAAAACAAAAAAAACAATAACCAGAATGATGAAATGTTCAATGAACAGTAAATTATTTCAGCTGGCTTTAAATTAAAGTACTCATATCTTATGGTAGTTTTTGAAGTGAGAGGAAGAGATTAAATATTTGAATATAGTACCATAGAATAAAAACGCTATGTTTTGAAAATGAAAGCAATACATCTTCTAAGGTGGTTTGAAAGCACTTGGGAAAACTACAGCTTACATTTATTTGCATTTATTTGTTGACATTTATACATGCTAATAGAATACATTTCATGTTTCATGGCTCCATGGTCTTTTATTAATCTTGGAGTAGGAATATTTTCTTTATTATACACATAATTCAGCCAAGGATATTCTAAATCTTTATATTGTTTCTGGTTTCAGCAACAATTAATAAAGAACCGAGAATTAATAAGTAATAAATGACAAAATGGTTATAGATTAAGAAAGGAGAAAGAAGAAATACATAATAATTCATTCCTCTGTATTTTCCAGGAACTTTTATGAGCTCTATATAATCTACATTCTAATTATATTTCTAAAGGAAAAAGGCATGACTATGTTGAAATTGAAGTTTGGGGAGCAGCTCTCTAGAGAATTTAGTCTCTATATAATTTTTCTAGTGACCTGAGTATAGTGAGGCATTGATCAGCCCTCCAGTTACATGTTTTGCTCATGTGAATTTTAGACCAAGGGTAGAAGACAACCCAGCAAAAAAATTAAATCCTGGTTTTCCAGAATCAGAGGCTCTACCATGCGTATGGGTGTGTGAGTGATTCTGAGCAAAAGTGGGTTCTTTATGCCCTATGTGTCTTTAAAGCCAATTCCTGAGTCACTGGGGTTTCAAAAAGAGAAAGAGTGAGTTTTATTGGTTGCACGTGCAATGGAACACAATGGCCTCCTGGCCTAAAACTGCCTCCCTGATCTGCAGAAATTCTTTGATTTTTATGACATGAGTGTGCTAGTGAATAATTGGGGTGAAACTGGAAACAGGTTCCTTCATTAATAAACATTAAGGAGTTGAACAAACGGGGTGGTCCCCAAACCAGGGGGAGTTACAAAATTACAATCATTTTCAGAAGTCAAGTTTCTGAGACTGGAAAGTACAGAGTAGAGGTCAGTCATATGGATATTAAATCGGAGGGTGGAGTGGTTACCATCCCAATAGTAAGCACACACAAGTCAAGCAGGCTAGTAAGAGAGGGAATCAATAGATGGATCTGGAACCTGGCAGAGAGTCCACGTGGACATCAATAACCCACAAGATGGCTGCTGGATGATCCTTCCCAAGATTCTGCTATCCAGAACAAAGACTTCTTCTGGAAGCAAGGAAAAGCCCTGTATATTCCCCAAGGACTTTATTATTGAGTCCTCACTGGGGGATTGATAGGTGGAGTGATCAGTCAAACCTGCAAACAGCTGGAACCCCTCCCCTGCCATTGGCAAAGGGGTGGAATAATTAATAGTTTATAAAGCAGACCACGAGGCCTGAGCAGGCTCAGCTCTCTTGCCTCTGGACGAGTTCCTTCCTTCTGCGTGCCACTCTCGCCATTTTTCCTCTGCCATGTGGTCATGCAAGTAAAACCTGGGGATTAAAACCTATAATGGGGAATCATAATCTGTAAATCAGCCCTCTTTATCACTTTTCAGCTCCTTCCTCTCTACCTGGGATCCCTGATCCCAGGTATTTTCTCCCATTTCTCTTCCTCCCTACCTGAATAAATTACTGACCAAACTCACCCAGCATGCTCTTGAAGTTCATATCTACAGATAGCCAAGCCCCTAAATATAATCCAGTAACACAGGGTGAGCTCAATCTAGAATGACCATCACAGTAGTAAGCATACACAAGGGTGAGGCTAAGTCTAGTGTGAGCTGCCTGAAGGGGTGAGACTACTCTAACCCACTTCAGTAATATCAGGTATTAACTTTTTGCTATTTTATAAAATACAACTATCCATGTAATGATCTAGCAATCACAATTATTTATAAAGTATTAAACCTCAGTTAAATGAGCATGGAGGTGTTAGGGTCAGGATATGGAGGTATGTGTGTATTTGGGTGCATGTGAGTATGTATATTTGGTTTGGGGCCAGGATGTGTGTGTGTGTAGAGTATGGGTGTCTATGCAAATATCAGTTATAATTATGAGTTTACATGTATATTCCCCATAACGAAAATTATTTTAATATCTGGATTGTCAAAGAAGTCAAAGAAGGAACAAAACAAAACCCAAACTTGGAAAATGATCCATTTTAGAAATCCAAAACCATAATAAAAAGAAAAGGAAAAAAGAAAATGTTTTTCCATGAGAACCTTTAACTGGATTTTAATCTGACATAAGCCAAATTTAGTTGTTCACTGACAGAAATAAAAGTAAGTTAATATTCCCATCAAAATGACTGTGATGTATTTTGAAAATGACATTGGATGTCATGCCTCCAGGTTTTGTCTTGCCTTGAGCCAGAATCTGGATGTAAATTTTTTTTATGATTTAATTTCTTTACTAAATCCTTTTCAAATTCTTTATTATTAATCTTGAAACTGGAATCAGTTCTAAGTATGCGTGATAACAAAGGAGAAGAGCATGCAGATGCCCATAAAACAATTATTTTGTCCAAAGAAATATTTTATTTTGCCCTATAGAAAATCAATACAGAGATGAGATCAAATGGCTTCTTCCAAATAATACATTGCACTTGCCTCCTTTAGATATACTTCCGGAGTACACAAGAAGGAATGACTTCTAAATTGGAAAAATCTGTAAAGGCAACACTAGAAAATAAATGAATTTTAAGACCAATGACTGTTATTTATCAAAAAAGCTCTTACTATTTAGTATACAAATCCTTGTAGAAAATACAGCTAAACAATTCAAAAGAAGTTTCCAATTGTTTTTGAAGAGTAGGACTGAAAGAAGGTTCAGGTTCCCTTTTATAAGTACTGTCTTCATAAAATTAATTTGGGTTTAGGTCTTGCCAAATAATTGCATCAAAACTCCTTCCCTCTGGTTTATTGGACTTAGCCTGGCCAGCTAACAGGAAGGTGAAGAAGGTCAACCACCACACTAGGGAGCCAAGAGTGCGTACAACTGCAAGCAGGAGAATTGCATCCATCATCCATGTGGAATCTAAGCTCCCTCTTGATGTAGAGGGGAATTGGACATAACCATCCCCAGGTCCACAGGATGGAGGAATGGAGTATGGATTAGAGTGAACTTTCTGGCATTCTGCTGGGGAACTATTGTAATTAGTAATGGAAGAAACTGTAGTACTGATGTGGAGAAAGTGGCCACAGCAGCTGCTGATGGTAGGGAAAGGGAAGAAGAGATATGATGTGGGGCATTTTCAAGATTTGGAGTTGTCTTGGGTGGTGCTACAGGGACAGATGCTGGACATTGCATGTCCTGCCATGGCCCACTGGGTGGAATGGGGGAGAGTGTAGACTACAATGTAGACCACTGTCCATGTAATGCAGCAGTGCTCCAAAATGTATTCACCAGGTGCAATGAATGTGCCTTGATGATGGAAAAGGTTGTTGATAAGGGAAGAGTGGGCTGAGGGGGAAGGGGGGTATATGGGGACCTCATATTTTTTTAATGGAATATTTAAAAGTAAATAAAGAAAAAAAAAAGAAAAATGAAACTGTTCAAAATCCATGCATTTTCAATTATGTATTAACCATTGTTATGTGTTTTTTTTTAAGTTTTTAATATTGAATTCTTCAATTAATGCCACCATATTCTTTGCTTTGGATTCACATAATGGTGTCCTTTCTAAAACCAATGAACCTCTTTTGGATTATGAAAGAAATCCTAAGGTGAGAACATAAAAGTTTATATTAAAATGATGAATAACTTTGAATACCCTTAGATAAAAAAAATTGTTTTAAACTGACCAAATTTGAAACAAAAATTTATCTAATTTAAATAAGTATCCTTTTACATTCATCTAGTTCAAAGAGCAATTCAGGTTAAGAAAATAAGTTTAGAAGTTATATAATTGATTTCATGAGGCTTTCTGTAGATATTATTTCAATTTTTGTGTGTGTGCTTCTTGCACTGCATATAAAAGTTGAAGAAGGGATTGTCTCTATATTCCAAACTATACAAATGAAGCAATAGTTTCAGTAATTAAATAAAATTAACACTTGTAATCTTGAATTATTTGGATATGTATCCTTAGGTTTGGCTTTACTTGACTATAGAGACCTGGCATTATTATATAATTATTGTTATTATTGTTATTGTTATTGTTATTATTATTATTATCCTGTTTCTTTTTTCCTCAATTTCCTGGTCAAATTTTATGTTTGGAAGGAAGAGAGGGGGTGAGGGATGGAAAGAGCAAATCACTTTTTCCTACCAAATTGTTCTGGGTAATGGGGCAATTTAAATTTAAAATTTTCCTCAGTTTCTTTATGCATTTCTTAATGTTTCCAGTTACAGCCTTGTAATATACATATCAGACATTTCTTTTTAACATCATCATAATTAGAACTTGCCTAAAAACTGTAAATATTTTGGTCAGAACTTCACTCACTCTATGAGAATTAAAAAGAAAAAAATATGAAACAATAACTATTTTTCCAGGAAATCTGGCTAGTGGCTTATGGTATTGCTATCGAGCAAAAGAAGGTTCTTTTCTCCCGCTGCATCTTTAAAGTCGATTCCTGAGACACCATTGTGCCAAAAAGAGAAAGAATTTTTTATTGGTTGTGCAAACAATGGAGCATAGTGGCCTTCTGGCCCAAAACTGCCTCCCTGATTTGCAGAAATTCTAGTATTTTATAACATCAGGGTGCTAATAAGTAATTGTGGTGGGGTTTGCACAGGTTCTTTCATTAATAAACATTAAGGGGCTGAACCAGGTTGGGGGTGGGTAATGACCACGGAGGAGTTAGGAAGTTACAACCATTATCAGAGATCAAGGCATCTGGGAGAGGAAGATAAAACAGAGAAAAGACAAAGGTCGGCTACAAGGTTTTTCATACGGATATCAAACAGAAGTAGGTGGAGTGGTCATCGCTTAGATAGAAATGTTCATATACAAAGGTATTCTCTGTCTGGAGTAACCATTACAATGGCAGTTCTTTAGTTGGAAATCGCCATGTACAAAGGATGAAGTCAGTCTAGCCAGTTTCAGGAATTTCAGATATTAACCCTTTGGGGTAATTTAAAATATATCTGCATGTTCTTTTAACCTTCGGTTTCAGTATTTACTTTTAATTATAGGATAACTAATCCTGTTATAGGATCACTTCTCAAATAATTCAACTTTGCTGTTTTCTATTCGCTCCTGAACAAATTTGTTTCTTTTCATTTCTTTATTCTTTCACATCACTTTCAAGATTAACTTGTAGGTTTTTAATTTTTAAAAGCCTCATTAACATATGATTTTTAAAATTTTATTTATTTATTTTTATCTCCCCCTTGAGATTGCTCCCTCACTCCCTCATCTGTCTGCTCATCTTCCTTTCAGGAGGCACTGGGAACCAAACCTGGGATCTCCCATGTGGGAAGTGAATGCCCACCTGCTTGAGCCATTTTTGCTCCCCTCTGGTTGTGTCATCTATTGGTTGTGTTGTCTTGCTAGTTGCGTCATCTTGCTGGTTGTGGCGTCTCAGCTGGTTGTGGTGTCTTAGCTGGTTGTGGTGTCTTTGCTGGTTGTTTTGTCTTTGATGGTTGCAGCATCTTGCTGGCTGTGGTGTCAGCACATCTTCTTTAGGAGGCACTGGGAACCCAACTCAGTACCTACCATGTGAGAGGCAGGTTCCCAATTGCTTGAGTCACATCTGCTCCCTGACATTTGACATTTGATTTTAATGGCATTGAATTTATATATTCTTTTGGGGAGAATTGCCATCTTTATCATCCATATATCTGGCAAGCTCATTTGTTAATTTAAATTTCATTTAAGCCCTTCAATTACATTTTGTATTTTTCCCATAAAGAGTGTATATATCATATGTAAGACATTCTTAGGCACCTTAAATATTATTGCTAATATGAAATTACTAATTGGTCTTTATGAGTATAGAAGAAACAATTTGTATATTTTGTTTTTGAAAGCAGCAACTTTGCCAAATTCTCATACTGATTCTAATAATTTCTTGGTGATCTTTAATTATCTGTGTTAGTATTAACAGTCATGACATATTTGTGAAATATAACAGTTGTTTCTTTCTCTCTAATCCTTGAAACTTGTAATTGATAAATTAAGCCTTATTTTTCTGATGAGGACTTCTAGAACAATGTTTACTAGAAATGAGAATAGTATCTTCATGACCTTCAAAGACATAGTATATAAAAGTTTCCAGTTTAAGAGTGGTGTTTGTTGTAGGGGGTTGGTAAACTATCTATCAAGAAATAAGGTTTCCTTTATTCTTAGTTTGTTGTGTTTTTATAAGAAATTTGGCATTGCATTTATAAAATTTTCCTCCATCTGTTGAAATGATTATATGTATAAATTTTTTGCTTTCCTTTAATCTCTTAATGTGCTGGGTAACTTTAAAACATTTTCTATTATTATTTTCTATTACTATTCCATTCTTGTGTTTCTGGCATAAAACCTGCCTAATAAGGGGAAGTTTTAAATATAGATTGCTGGTTTCAATTTGCCAATATTTTATTTAAAATTTTACAGGTTTAAATCCTGTTGTTTTTTTTTTTTTTCCCCTCTTCTGATATAAGCTCATGGCAGTTTGTTTACTCAAAATTTTTCCCCAAATATGAGCTCATTTTTAATAAGGGTGACCCATGTATGAATTCCCCATGGGTAGAGTTTAGGGATTGTCCCTCCAAAGGGACTTTACCTAACATTCCTAGGGTATCCACTGGTTTCAGGCAAGCTTATAGTTAATTTAATTTCATAGCTTAGGCATTCTTTCCAAATATGTAGTATAGTCTTAAATATTATGAGTTTTTTTCTTATTTCATTTCTTTCCATTTTTTTTCTTCGTATTTCTGTACTTCTAGTATTTCAAAAAATTTAAGTCCAATATCCAAACACCAATGTTTTCAAATATGGTCAAAGTTTCATAACACTTGGAAGGTAGTATTAATTGCAGAGATCTATATGAGAGTATAAAAGATATCTTTTTGCATCAAGTGACCTTAAGGTTGATTTCAGAACGGTGCTACATTCTTATGCCTTCAATTTTTCAAGTATCTTGCAATTTTATTTCTAAAACACTTTTTTTTTAAGTAGAGGAAGTTGCATATATTGAGCACTCACACACAAACCCAGATTCTGTCTGTTTTTATTTGTTTTAGCATTTCCAGATAGTGATTGCTGTGAGAAATAGAAAGAACCTGTCTCTGGAGTCATGCACTGGCACCATAACTATAAACATCCAGAATGTTAATGATGAGCATCCTATTTTTACGTAAGCAATGAGTAATCTAAATATTTAAATGCTAAGACAACCACTGAAACATTTATATAGCAGTGTAAATATCAGAGTCTTGTTTTATTTCCATTGTCAGTTTCTTTACAAATATTCAAAGTGATCTAAAAGGCAAAACATCTATGCACTTGATATTACTGCCATTTTTATCCAATAGTGTAAGTCAAACTCAAATTTTTTGCTTGAAACTGCAGAAGAATATATGCATTTTTGGAATAAAAATTAACATATTTCTATATTACAGTTATCAATAATAAACATAATATATTAAATGGACATTGATGTAGCAATACTGCAAAGTAAATGTAGCCATTAAAGAAAATTAAGCCAACACCTACTCACTGATATGTAAATATTTCCAAACATATATGAAATAAAAAGCTGAATGCAAAAGTGGTTGTATTATTTTGCTATCTGGAGCAAAGCATGATTTACCTGCCAGGAAAAGGACTAAAAAAATGTATGGATAATATTAAAATTTAACTTCATTTTATATTATATACACATACTTTATTATATGTAACAATCTATAATAAATGATTTTTTAAGGGCAGGGGCTTAAAACACTTACAAGATATGAATTGCATGAAATTTAAAATATTTGTTGTGTGACAGATGAAAAAAGATATCTGTTTACACTGAGTGATAAAAATCTCTTTTGTCCCACAGATATACACCAGATGCACCTATAAATATTTATGAAAATCTGCCTGTTGGAACACAGCTTGTCAAGTTGACGGCAACTGATAGAGACATAGGGGACTCAGTACACTATGAATTTATAGGTACACAAAAAGAATTTTCTATAAATGAAGGTAAAATAATATTTTTGTGGTTTATTTCTTTATAAAATGTAACAAAATTGTATTTTTCACTAGTTAAAAATAGCCTATCATTATATTAGTGTGAAATAATCTTTAAAATATTCAGCAACATGTCTAGTATGCTTTTGTGAAGCAAAAACTGATCATGCCTTCCTTTGCAGAAGGAATGTGCCCAGGGATTTCTATCCTATGGATTTTTGCTAACAAGTGAACTTTCCCATGAAAACCAGAATATCAGTAAACATAAATTGAATATTCATTATATATCATACATTCTCACAAGTATTTTCCATACCTTTTGGGCTTGTAATATCATTATCCCCATCTAATGGAGAGAAGAAATGTAATTTACCCAAGCTCACACTGTTAATTTCTGTACTTGAATCCAGACTTCCTGATTGTGACACTTGCAATTCTAAGTACATTCTTTATTACCAGCAGTTGAGTTCCTACATCTTGCATTAAGCAAGAGGAAGGGAAAAAGTATTTCTGCACTTTTTATGAGGTGATATACATTTCCACACCTTCTAGAGAGCAGGGTAAAATATTTACTAATTATCACATCAGTAGATAGAACCTGTCCCGGGAGTCAGGATTTGAGAGATGTGAGGAAGCTGACCCTTGAAGGGGAGACTTGGAATGGCAAGTGAGAGCTTAAGCAGGGAGAGGAGGGTACTGAATGCTAGTAGTAATGGAAGAAAGAAGGTCAAGCAGAAATAGATTAGTTACGTACAGGGGAATTGATATTAGTAACTATATTAAAAATAAATGAAGCCTGTTTTTTCCTGTCAGGGAAGTTACAAATACAGAAAATGAGAAAACTTGAATGAACCCTCGGGAGGTGGGATTTAAAGTGAAGTTATACAGTTATAAATATACATATGTACATATATGTACATACACATACATAGTGAAATAAATATTGATGTATTTATATGTATATATGCACTAAATACATCTATTCTGTACTTCTGTCTACTTAAAGAGTGAAGAGCTTAGGAGTAGTAATACCCCTATAGCAATGAGCACAATGACTACCCACATCTTGACTTCCAAATACCACTTTCCCTATAACACCTCTTGAAGAAAGGCTCTTTCTGAAGCAACAGCAGTTAAAGTACAAGTTGAGCCTGAAACATCCGGTTGTGATAGAAATCAAGAACACATTCAAAGAATGACAAGGATATGCAAAAAGACAGAGACATCTTGAATTGACTCTCCTTTGCCAATTCAAAGACAATTTGAACAACGAAATAAATAATAGTAGTTGTGGACTGTAATCCATTATAAAAAAAGGGCACCATGAGTCCATAGAGATATAAATATATCAATAAATATGATGGGGAATAGTATGTTTTCATAGTTTTAAAAGATCTTCCTACAAAATACTCATTAACTGCAAGGGGAAAAATAGCAAATTTGGGGTGAAGAAAATTACCAGACACCCTCTTAACTGATTAAAGTGGCACCATCAGTTAATGAGGCAAACAGATAGCATGTGATAAGAATACAGCCTAACTACTGTGATATTTAAGCCAAAGCTCCATAACCCGAATCTTACCACCAGCAAAAATGGAGGCAAAACTTTTGAGGAACATTCTACAAAATTACCAGCCTGGAATTTTCAAAAGGGTCAAGGTCAGAAACTCAAGGAAAAATTGAAGAACTGTTCTTAATTGAAGGAAACTAAAGAGACATGATAATGTGATTCCGAACTACAACTTTTTGTTATTGAGATAATTGGTGAAACTTCAATGGGATCTGAGTGTTAGATATAGTCATCAATTGTGAACTTTTAATGCTTGTTTTGTGGTTATGTTGGAAAATAACCTTGCTTTTAAGAAATCCATGCTAAAATATTTGGAGATGATGGAACATCAGGTCAGCAACTTACTCTCAGTAAGGAAATGGTTTAATAGAACAATCTTTTCTACAAGTTTGTGATTATTTTTAAAAATTATAATTACAGAAGTTAAAAAAAAAGAAATGAATAAAGGAAAAAAAGATGTTAATAGATATATAATAGCTCTATAATAGGCAGAAAAGAGCCAAAATTTTAAGTCATATAATAGAAATTCATGAAAAAAAAAAAATGTACTGGCACATAATAAGTACTAAAAGCTAGAATTCAAAAAAAAATTCCTAAATTTAAAGAAGATTTAAAGTTACATATCAAAAAAGCAGACCAGGTTCCTTGTAAAAGCAATTCTGAATAACCGAGTCTAAGACATGTTCCAATAAAATATTAAATGTTAAAGAAATTTTTTTAAAAAATCTTGAACCCTAGGCAAAAAGACCACATCACTTACGAGAGTGTGATAATCAAAGAGTAAACAGACTTATCTATCACAAAACTTTTTCCAGAGGTTACTGGAATAGCATAGTTAGGAAACTAAAGGACACAAAATGAGTCAGAAATTTGTATCTAGCTAAATGACCTCAGAGCTAATGATGGCAGATAAAATTTTAGGAACATGCAGGCACTCGGGAAATACTGTTCCACCCGTTCCTCTGCAAATCTAATAAATATGCACTCCAGACAACCGAAATAGCTAGATAGACATCTTCATAAGGAATGACGGTAAGCATCAAATATATATTTATGTATAGAACTAAAAATAAATAATGCTCACAAAGGAGAGAGCATATTACACATAATGGCTGCATTTCTCAAATATAGATGCCAATAAATTATTTAAAAAGCAACTCCCAATTAAATATCAGTTTTTGTTTCTGACTGTTGTTTTTCTCCCTCCCCTCTTCCTGTAGCCTGGAGTTGGAATGACAAAAATAATAACTGGTAGGAAAGAAATTTGACCAGGAGAGCAATGAAGGGAAACTAATGATAATTAATATTAAAATATAGCATAATGCTTCTGAATCTGAAAAAGTCATACTGACAAATGGTTATTCAGACAGAAAAATAGAGGTATATACAATTTCAAGGAGTTCTAAATGATGGAAATGTAGTGTTCAATAAAAATGAAGAAAAGAGTGACTTTCTAATAAATGGTATTTAATAACTGTTTAGCATTAGTAAAATTAAACATTTTTACTGTACACCAGAAAAAAAATACAAATAGATTAAATATTTAAATGAGCAAATTTAACCATATGGTTATAGAAGAAAAATATAAATCAATTACTCCATAACCTGGGAGGAGAGAAAAGTTTTATAATTGACTAAAAATCCAGAAGCTTTATACCAGTACTTTGAAAAGTTCGAGTACATAATCATCATAATAATAATCATCATAACAACATAAATATTATTATGGCAAATAAGTAAATATACAAAAAGCACCATAAGCAAAACAAAAATATAGATGAGAAACTGGGAAAATATTTGCAACTTACAAGATGAATAACTAATAACATTTTATGAAAATGGACTAAAGAGAAGAACCAACAGTTTGGAGGAGGAAAATCTCAAATGACTTTCAAGCATATGGAAAGATCCTCATTCTTGCTCATAATAAAATAGAAAATTAAAACAGCACTAAGTTATTGTTTCTAATTAATCAAAGCATCAGATATTCTTACGTTTGACATTCTCTTTTGGTGAGGCTGTGGGAAAATAGACCTCATACACTGCTGCGAGAACAAAAAATGCTGCAACTCACTGAGGGGATTTTGACAGAATCTAGAAAAATTGCATCTGCAATTAACCTTTTGACCTTACAATCCCACATATAGAAATCTATCTTAAAATATACTGGAAAAATTATAAAAAGACATATGCACAGGCTATTCACTACAGTGTTATTTGTAATAGTGAGCTTGGAAATAATCATAAGGGGCTGGTTTTGTCAATGTGGTACACCCACACAATGGAATATTATGGACCTAAAACAAGAAATTATAAACTTCTCTGTATATTATTACACAATGATCTCCAAGATACAGTAAAAAAAAAGGTGAAAAAAATATATATAGGGTCTTATTTACCTTTTTGAGGAAAGAACACACAATTACAGAGTAAACTTTTAAAAACGGTGGAGGAACACTGTAAATTAAAAGAAATTTAAGAGACAAACCAACTGTTTATAAAGTATAGACTTTACTTGGATGTTGATTTGGAAAACAGAAATTTTCATAATATATTCCAGAAAGTTTTATTGGATACTGGATATATGATGCTGCTGAGGAATTAACGTGATGTTTTTAGCTATGCTAAGAGCATCATAGTTTTATTTTAAAAGAAGAGTACATCTCTTTTACGGATAGATAAGAAAATATTTATGCAATGAAATGATGTGTGGTTTGGAATTTTTCTTCAAAATAATCCATGAAAGAGAGAAAGTTTGTGGGAGTATAGATGAAACCAAATTAGTCATGCACTGTAATTGTTGAAGCTAGTGATGTGTACATGAAATTTTATTATACTATGCTTTCTGATTTAGTATATGTGTGAAATGTTTTATAGTAAAATTTTTTACACAGGAAAATATACTGCCCATCATAAGAGAAGTATAATGGGTATTTTTAATTGCAGTGATAGGATATATTTTTAAAAAACATAATTCGAAAAGTAGCCAAAGCAAACTGAAGATATTAATAAGTTCTCTCACTGCCTACACCCCACTTCTGTTACCCGCACCCCCATTTCTATTATCTCCCACCAGATACACAGTCAAAATGTATGTTTATCAAGTTGACCTGCTAAACATAGCTTGAAATCCTTCTTTTCCATCACTATTGGAATTCAACATCTCTCATCCGTCTTCAGCAGTGGAAAGTTACTCTGTTCAAACATGCCTTGTTTGCACATGCATTTTTGCCTTTCAGTGTTCTTTTCCAACTGCCTGTCTGCTTATTTCTTTCTTTTTGGACTTCTCCTTCCCAAGAACTCTCTCCTCATTACAGCATGTCCCCCTATCTGCTCTGCTTGCATTCCCTGTGCTTATTTTTCACGAACTTCGACCACATGACCAGTTACAAAAATGAGGACTATAATGGTCATGAATCTTTCTTCCTTGTTTCATTATGATGATGACTGTATGTGTACACGAAACGAATTTCTTTGTCTTCTTCCCCAGACTTTTTCCTTATCATATTACAAGTTGTATCAGTTTCATGCCATGATATTTGAGGATGTCATGTTTGAGAGTGAATATTACCCAAGAACTTGCACCCTATTCTGTATGCACAGTGCATTGCCTCGCCACTTTCTGCCCACCAAAGTTTCTAATCTCTTCAGTTTAGGAGGCTTCCTTTCCCTTGTCCACTTTCCATTCCCCTCAGCTATACCAGGGTGACTAGTTTGTGAGCCTCATCAAGTCAGCAACTGTGATTTATCCTTTATCTTACTCCTAGCACTATTAAAACATGGCACTTTATCCAGCATCCATGTGGAATCTAAGCCCCCTCTTGATATAGATATGGAGTGGACACAACCATTCCAGGGTCTACAGGATGGAGGAATAGAGTATGGATTAGAGTGGACTTACTGATATTCTATTCATGAACTATTGTGATTAGTAATTGAAGAAAATGTGGCACTGGTGTGGAGAAAGTGACCATGGTGGCTGCTGGGGGTAGGGAGTGGGAGGAAGAGATGTGATGTGGGGGTGTTTTCGGGACTTGGAGTTGTCCTGGGTGGTGCTGCAGGGACAGTTACCAGACATTGTATGTCCTCCCATGGCCCACTGGGTGGACTGTGGGAGAGTGTGGGCTATGGTGTGGACCATTGACCATGAGGTGCCGCGTTGCTCAGAGATGTATTCACCAAGGGCAATGCATGTCTCATGATGATTGAGGTTGTTGTTATGAGGGAAAGGTGAGGTGAGGGGGGTGGGGGATATATTTAATATATTTAATGTTACATTAAAAAAATAAATAAAGACAAAAAATTAATTAATTTAAAAAACAAAAAAAACATAGCACTTTAAAAATTCATAATTTAATCATTTTATGAAGGCTGAACAAATTTGTATCTGTCTGCCTTTTAGATTCTGGAGACCTCACAATTGCCTACCCTTTGGATTATGAAGATGCAGCCACACCACATTCTTGGGTGTTGTACTTTAGAGCTTATGACAATGAACGAGTGCATTCCACAACTGGGACACTCACAGTGATTCTACAAGATGTAAATGATAATTCACCACAATGCACAAAGGATATTTATATGTAAGTTACTATAGCAATGGTTTGGTCTTCAGATCTTGGCATAGAGGGAAAAAAGGAAATAAATGGTTACATAATATTCCATCCCAGGAATGAAGCAGAGAGCTTTCATTTCTTCCTTACTATGTTTTCAGACCATATGCAACTTCTCCCTGGTATAAGCGGACTTGCTTTATTTGATTAATTAAAAACCATAAAAATTAAAACTAAAAGAGACTCCAAAGGATGATTTTGTCTAGTACCTTACCTTTAGGAAAGTAAAACAATAATCATATTTAAAAATTATAAATTTGTATGTATATATATCAAAGTCAAAATGGATTTTAAAATTTTACTGACATTCATTGAAAAATAGTTCTAAAGCCACATGCAAGCTTACCTTCCTTGATCTGGCTTTTTAAATACTAGAAACTTAAAATTCAAGTATGATATGTTGTTCCCATTATACAGATGGAGTATCTGAGTCTTTAAATATTCATTTACTCATAAAGTTTTCAAACTTAATAAGCAAAGGACTAAATTGTGAAACCCAGATTTCCTGATCCTTAGTATGTTGCTCTCTACAGAGCACCAGATTGCTCAGAAAATTATTAACCAAGCCTGGGAACATTCTGGGAACATATCTCATTCCAACCGGGTATGCAACCTCTGAGGAAGACCGTAGAAATGTTTGTCATATATCATATAGCAAAAGGAGACAAGCTAAATGGAACCAAAATAAACTATGTGATTTAGAACTTCTATAGCCCCGCAAATTGAGCAATAAATAGCTTATTTCTCACTTAAAACTGTATTTTATTCATATTGATGAAGGTATATATTTGATCATTTTGCAGTCATAAATTATAGTTCAAAATCTACATATAAAATCAGTACCATCACTACAATTTTTAGTTTGTAATTTTTGCTATAGATTTTTTTTGCTCAAAAACCAAAAGCTAGGAATAATAAAGGACAATTCTACATGAGAATTTGCTTTCACTGTCCCTTCCAGCTTGTAGTCCACAAATAATTGGAGTAATATTAGAAATTTTGTTTTCCAGGTCATTCTTTTTGTTAACAAAGTAGAAAACACACCTTTTATTACACTATTTTTTCAGACCTAATAAGGTATTTTAATTAATTAACATTAGCAATCCCTTTTAAAACTGAGAAAAAATACAATTATAAGTGATTGTATGGGTTGGGATATTTATTGCCAGTTACTGTAACAAAAAATAAATATATCAGTGCATAGAGCCAATAATGGTATGCAAAGAGTAATGCAGTCTGGGTGGTTCTACTGTGTACATTCTATACTATGACTCAGATCTTGGCTTTGCTTCCAGTCATATGGAGAAAGGAAAGAGAGAGCATGTGAAGGTTACCCCAGATATTTAAATAACTTTGCCTAGAACTGATACACAGGCTTTCCACTTATATTCCACTTACCAGTACACAGCACATGACTGACTAACTGGAGGAGTCGTAGGGAGATTGGGATCTTTGGAACAATATATGAATATCCAAGCTAATTGTTAAATAAATTGAGCAGACAGTTAATAAGTGGTAACACTACTCCATCTTGAACTATGCACGGAACTGATCAATGAATTAGTTCAAATTTCATATTAAAGAACTTCCTAAGAATAAGACAATTTTAAATAACAAGAAAACAAAGAAAATCATATACTGCACAAGGAGGCAGAAGGTCAAAGATTTATTCTTCTTTCAATTAATTACTAGTCCCTTTTAATTTCAATTTATCAGCTCTAGTTTTCAGTTTCCTTACTTATAAAATGGAGACAATGATAACTTATCTGCCTAAAGAAAAGAAACATAAGCCAAGCAATTTCAGGAGATCATTTTCAACTCTAAGATTTACAACTATAAAATTGTGAATTTGAGGTATAAATTTGCATTTTGTTCAACAATAATATATTTATTTGTCTTGTCTTGTCTATCAGGCACATGGGTCATCTCTCCCTGAGCCTCATCTCTTTGAGTCTCTCAGGGGCTTCTCTCCTTGCAGCTCAGCTGTGGGCAAAACTGGAGTCCTTTCTCTCATTTTGCAGGATCAACTAGGGTAGCTTCCTTTATCTGTTTCTCTGTGTATCTCCATTTATATCAGACCCAGCAGCAGGGCAGATACTCAACCTGAGCCACACCTCACTGATGTAGTCCAGTCGAAAGTGTTCCATACCCACAGGAATGGATTAGTTCACAAACGTAATCTTTCTTTTTTGGGGATTCATAAAATCATTGAAAGCTGCCATACTAATCCTGCACAATTTTCACCAACACCATGAATTCCTTATTGGCAGGAGTGGTTTTTTTCAAAATATAAGCACTTTTTAAAACATCTTTTCAGTTAAATATTATCATTATCTAAATCTAGAGTAACATGCTATAACACATTTTTTTCTCATATTTTACTCACTACAGAATTGAACTTCCTGAAACCATCCCAGCTGAAACTCTTTTAGTCTCTCTAACTTGTACAGATAAGGATGGAACTGCTCCCAATAACAATATTACTTATCATTTGATTATGGATACCTTTTCAAATGAAACATTTACCCTCACAAACAATGAACTGAAAGTAAGTATTTTAAAATTGCTCACTGATTGTGGCCCTGTGATTAACCTTAGATAGAAAAAAAATTATTTTTATTATTGTAAGATTCTTAATGAACTACAGTAGTTCAAATAGCTGATGGCAGAATTTGTTCCTGTATTTTCAGATGAACCTTAAATTGCCAACAAAATATCCTAGTATGAGATAAATGTTGGAATGCAGTTTTTTTCTTGGGAACTGAACTAGGAAGGTTAGAAATTTCCTAGAACAAATGGTTCTATGATAAAGTAAGGGCCACTGCTTGGGAATGTGTTGAAATTATCACAATTTCCATTAATAAATATATTAAACATTTAATAACTATTGAACATGGCATAAAAGAGTAAATATGCATACATTATTACTGTAGCCTAAAATATGAAATGGTTTCAGTATTTTTCCAATTCAGGAAGGCTACACTTTATCTCTAATCATTTTTGAGACCCAAGTAATGCTATCATGTTACTGTATTCACATAACTTCAAACAGGAAAGGCAGATTGGATTAGGTATGGTGTGAAACCAGGTATTGTAGGTAATGTCTGGACGTCGATATGATAAAAAGTTGTTCACGTGACCAACTGGTTGATAAGAAACCCCATAGGATCTGGTTGAATAAGGCATTAGTTGACAAGGATTTTCCCCTTTGTTCTAACACTCAATAAACTGCAATTGGACAACTGCCCTAGCCCTGGTAGTATTTTGTGCAAACTCTTTATACATTTATCATTCACTGAGTAACACTCTATGATTGAGTCAGCATAGACTCATTTACTTCTGCATCCTTAATCACACTATGATGTCAACAGCTTTACCCTTTAGTTTTGCTGTTCACACTGCTCATCTGCTAGAAAATGCTTCCCAACTCTCTTGTGCCTCCATTACCACATACTTTTGCGTGACTTTTCACAATTTATTTAGACATCATTTCCTTTAGGAAGCCCTCCCTTGCATTTGTCATCCCACTTGTCTAGGTCAGGAGCTTCCCCTTGTGTTCTTCCAGCACTTTGGGGACTCTCCCTCCATAGCACTCATCATAGATCGAACCTCTGTCCCCCTCACAAAAGAGTGAAAGAAAAATGTCTATTATTAAACCAGTGCCTGGAACATTTTCAGTGTTCATTAGATATAGGTTAACCAATGATCGAACAAATGTACGCTAAATAATGATTGAATTTTTCTTCAAAGGCGATTAAGTTCAGGAAGGGTTATTAAAATGGTGACATTCTTATCTTTGACACCCACCGGGAAAGAGAAGCCAGTTTGTAAAAAAAAAAGAAAAGAGAGAAACTGGCACAACTTTACTGTTTGGAAATTAAAATATTTATTAGGAGAGCATAGGAAGAACATGTATTTGGCTTTCGAACAATGTTTGAGCTATTCAACTAGCCAAAGGGCATAATTATGCTAATTTAAAAAAATAAAATCGATTTGTCCTTAGATGGTCATACATTTACATGTGTTTTCTACTATGGGAATTTAAAAGAAATTTTAGCAGCCACTTAAAACTAGGACTTAAGCATCAAGAGATTTATATTAAAATAATGAATAAATCTCTAGTAGACTAGTGGGTATTATGTCTAAATTTATCATAATTCTTTTAGGAGTGAGATTCACCTGTGTATTGTGCTAGCCATGTAATTTTAATATTTAACAATGAGTAACTATTTAATGAATCCAAAATAGTTACTGTGTAATATATTTAGTTTGTTAATAAAGTCATAAAATGAATATTTCTTTAAATCAGTATGACTAATCAGATATTTTATTAGATTAGCTCTTTTTAATGAGTACTGACCTGCAGAAGCACCCTAATATATTTTTATTAGTCAATTATATTTAAATTGTTATTTTAAATGTAATAATAACATTATGTTTACAGGGTAACATGACTAACATTCAAAATTATAACACGCAATAACAAAATCATCCCCCGGACCCATCACCCCATTTCAAAATTAGAACATGTCTTAACAGCTGTACTGCTTCCACATGTCATTCCCTTGTTTGTCCTCTAGAGGCAGTCAATATCCTGAATTTTTTGTTTATCATTCCCCTGGATTTTATCTTTTTATCTTCTATGTATTTATTACTAGACATTGCTACTGAGTTTCCTCAGCTTTTGAACTTTAAAAAAAGTGGTATCATAATATACGTGGTCTCCTTTGACTTGAGTTTTTAATATAAGGCATGTTTATTAAAGTCATCTATGTGTTGTATGTGTTCATTTTTTAAAAAATATTTATTTATTTTTCTTCCCCTCCTTCACCCTATCCTGCTGTTTTTGCTGTCTGTGTCCATTCACTGTGTGATCTTCTGTATCTATTTCTCTGTGTCTTCTCTTCTAGTCTTTCTCCTCTAGGATTCACAGGAATTCAATCCTGAGGACCTCTAATATGGAGAGAGATTCCCTGTCAGTTGCACCACCTCAGTTCCTGGTCTGCTATGCTTTACTTTGACTCCCCCCTTCATCTCTCTTTTGTTGCAAAATCATCTTGCTGTGTGATTCACTTGCATGGGCATCGGCTCACTGTATGGGCACTTGCCTTGCTGCATGGGTACTCAGCTCGCCACATGGGCGCTGACTTGCTGCATGGGCACTGGTTCACCATGTGGACACTCAGGTGGGCACTTGGCTCACCGTGTAGGCACTCATCATGCCGCAGGCACTCACACAGGCACTCGGCTCACCGCACAGGCACTTGGCTTGCCACATGGGCGCTGGCTTGCCACACAGGCATATTTTCTCTTCTTCTTTTTCACTAGGAGGCCTCAGAGATCAAACCTGGGTCTTCCTATATGGTAGGTGGAAGGAAGCCTTATCACTTGAACCACATCCACTTCCCCCATTTGTTTTTTTGTTACTATATAATGTTACATTATATTCTATAATAGTTCATTGTGTGACCATAATCATTCCTATTGACACATTTGTATTTCCTCCTGTTTTTTGCTTATTATGTATAATGGTGCAATGAATAATTTTGTGTTTCTGTTTTCTCTAAATGTGGGACCTTCTCTAGCATATATACATAGGAACAGAACTGCCATGTCATAATTTGTGCAAATGTTCAACTACATAAGGTAGTGCCAATTGTTTTCCAAAGTGGTTGCTTTAGATTAGACTTTCACCAGTAATGGTAACCGTTCTCTTGATCACATACCCCACTGTGAAATCTAGTACTATTTCTCAGTTTGACATGTATTTGCCAGATTAGTAATGAGATTGGATGTCGTTTTATGTATTTAATAATTATGAGAATAATAAACATGAAATATTTATGCTTCCTTTGTGTGAAAGTTTGAACATGTATTTTACCCATTTTTTCTTAATTATTTGTATGTTGTATACTCTCTTTTTTTGTAAATATTTTAACAAATAGCCTTTCACATTTATGTTTTCTAAACACAAAAAACTGGTTTTCTGGTTTGGAGAGAAGTAGGGATTCAATGAATTTTTTTCACCAGCTCTCTCAGCTAAATTTCTACAAGGACCTGCAATGCTACCTCTGAAATATATAGAATTTCTCTGTATGTATGTGTTTGCATCTGGTTATTTTCTTGTAGTTTTATTTCAAGGTTCCCTTTATTTCTACTTATTCTATCTAATACCACATTTTCTTAATTACTATAGCATAATAATTATTTTTTTCATATTATTTTTAATATAAGTAGGATGAGGAAGTATTTACTGTAAGTTGAAAGGGACACTCCCTGTGTGAATGATTAACCTGACTGACACACAGTTCACCATTGGTGTTCTTCCTGTCTCCCCTCTATCTAGTTATAACACAGACTACCAAAATGTAAGGTTTGAAAAGAACCTTAGAGATCTCCTAATAATCTACCCCATTCATGGAGAAACTGTTTTCCCTGATTTGGCTAATTCATTTACAGTCCCCGTTTTCTGTAATATTTGAAATTCTGTAGAATTTTGAGTAAATAATATTGTTCACTGTATTAGTCAGCCAAAGAGGTGCTGATGTAAAATACCAGAAATTGGATGTTTTTTATAAAAGGTATTTATTTGGGTAGAAGTTTACAGTTACCAGGCCATAAAGCACAAGTTACCTCCCTTACCAAAGTTTATTGCCACATGCTGGAGCAAGATGGTGCCTATGTCTGTAAGGGTTCAGGCTTCCTGTGTTTCTCTCTTCCCCTGGCTCACCTCTCTCCAGGTTCAGATGCTCTGTTATTTCCACAAGGCCAACTGTAGACTATTAGGCAACAGGCTTGTTTCTCTTCCCAGGGCCTTCTCTTTCCTCAGGACTAAGCTCCTTCATGTGCTTACTCTTCCATGTGCTTCAGCTCAAGACTCCAACCTCCCTTCTCTGTGGTGCAGTTTCACTGGGGCAGGGGCTCAACATTCTACTGATGCGGCCCATTTAAAGCCTTAAACATTATTTAATCTAGTAAAAGTAACACCTGTGAATCCAGTACACGCTAATACACCCAGAGGAAAAGACCAGTTTACAAACACAAGCCGTTATTTCTTTTTGGAATTCTTCAGTAATATCAAACCCCTACATTCATTCACCTATCCTTTTCTGCACAAACTCATCATCCAGTTGCTACACACAATTCCCTGTCTCTAATAGGTTTTTTTGGTTGGATGTCTGTTGAGGGCATCATTCCCAGGAGAGTAAGGTGAAAGAGCAAAAAATACAAGATGCTTTGATTTCTCTTAAGGAGTGAAACTAAAATTCTGCTTTTGAATGATTTTGAAGCTTGCTATTTAAAGTTTGTTTCTGAGAGATTAGCTTTGCTAATACTAACCCAAACAACTCATTTTGGGGGAAAAAAAGGCAAATAAATTTATGACAAGTATATTTTACAAAACTATAATACATATCAGAGCAGTTACTTACAAAGAAAATATATGGATTAGGAAAAAGGCAACTTATGACAATGAATCAATGTGATTGAATGTACATAAAATGTACAGCACATACTTTTGCTAGTAGTTTAATTTTACAATAGAATATACATTGATATTAGCCTAATTTTGCAGTAAATTTGTAGTTGATATAATATGAATGGTAGCCGCTAGCCACATGTGCCTATTAAGCACATGTGATTTGTCAGTATTAAGATGTGCTCTTATGAGCTTGTCAAGGATTTCAAATAATTAATATGAAAAAAAGAATGTAAAATATCAATGTTTCTTAATATGTAGATTACTTGTTGAAATGATAGGAATTTTGATATTTTGGTTAAATAAATGTTTTATTTAAATTAATCTCACCTGTTAATTTTTAGTTTTTTAAATATGGTTATTAGAAAATTTAAAATTATTTATGTAGCTCACATTTGTGGTTCATATGATATTTCTATTGAGCAATGCTATTATATAATTTTCATTTATTTTTCATCAGTATCAGTTCCACATGTCTTAGCTTTGGATTCATGTAAATGCTCAAATGGAAGTTTAACCTCAAAAGAAATAAACATCAATGTAATATTTTTCATATACAGGTTGGCCCTACACATCTAGATTATGATAATGCTGTTTTTGCAGGAATGCACTTCAAATATACATTATTTGTGAGAGTGTCTGATGAAGGAAGTCCTGTACTATCAAGTAAGAAGTTAATAATTTAAAATACTGAAGTATTTTGAATTATATAAGCACCCAGTAACTTAAAATAGTAGTACTTAAGAGATTATACTATTTATAGGTTCTGATGGCCTATTGTAATAAATTATATAAATTATTATTTATTTTAACATATATATCCTATATGTACTGCTATTTTTAAAATTGAGAGTCCAAATAAAATTATGAAATCAAGATGCTTATCATAATTTTCTATTTAAAAATTTTAAATAATTGACTACAAATTTCTTCAAATAATAAAGGAAGCCACAAAGAATATAAAGTCAATACTGGTACATACAATCATAGACACACACACATATACAGGTCTTCAGCACATAATCACTGAACTGGGAATAAATTAATGTGATTTTGTCACCTTGTATTGGCACTCAAACACCAATTTTTCAGGACATAGCTGAGGGGAAGAAAATCAAAATGTTAAATGGCAAACAGTACTATCCTAAATTAAGGACTGTAGACATCAACAACATTACATGTGATACTTTTCAATTATATCCTGGAGCAAACACAATACAATAACCCTTAGAAACAAGTTCTCATGCTACCGTGAAAAACCGGAATTGAGTGAGAGAATGATTTTCAATTGTTTAATACAGCACATTGAAGTTTTTTAAATGTACTATCAAAGAGGTACTTTGCTGACACTTTTGTGTATATAAAAGATTTTTCAGATAATCAATTTATTCTTCACTTGGGAAAATAATATTCAGATTTTTATAGAAAACTGCATTTCTTTCATTATTTCTTTATTATGCTGTCATACTGAGGTATTTTACTCATATTTCAACTTGAGAAATATATATCTTCTATTGGAAATTATGATCTTTAACAGAATAGTAGCATTTATGTATTAAAAAACAATATAAGGCAAATACTTTGACAACTGTTCAAAATCAGTTATTACAGTGTTTTTATCCTAAAGTTATTTGTTCAATGCTTTATAATTGAAATGGCAATTTAATAAAAATTTCAACTAGGTGTGATTGCATAATTTAATACACTTTATGATTTTATATATAATAGTAGGTATGATTAAAATGAAAAGGGAAATTATAAATTAATTTAAGAAGATATATGATCACTAGAGCTATATTTTATGTGCTTTTTCTCCATAGCTATTGTTACAGTCATCGTAAGGGTGAATCGCATGAATGAATTGAATCCAATTGGAACTACACTGCCATTTACCTTCAGTATATTTGAAAATAGTCCTGCCGATACCCTAGTTGGAAAAATTTCATTTACTGATGCAGACTGGCCATTTAATAATATAAAATATACTATTGTTGGAGGCAATTTGGGGACACCTCCCAAATTTTACATTGAACCAAACACAGGTACTGTAAAATTGCTGATACCAGTTAATAACATAAAAATTGCACTATAGGGAAGTGGCTGTGGCTAAATCAATTGGGCTCCCATCTACCATATGGGAAGTCCTGGGTTCGCATCCTGGGGCCTCCTTGTGAAGGCAGACTTGCCAGCATGCCACGGAGAGCCACTGGGCCAGGAGCACTGTGGAAAGCTGACTCAGCAAGGTGACTCAACAAAAAGGAAGACAAGTGAAAACACTGAAGAGCATGCAGCGAATGGACACAAAGAGCAGACCACAAGCAAACTGCAAGGGGTGGGGAATAAATAAAATAAATAAGTAAATACAGACACATGGAAGAATGCACAGCAAATGGATACAGAAAACAGCAGACAGCAAGCAAGCCGCAAGGGGGTGCCGAATAATAATAAGACGAAAAGCAAACAAACAAAACTATACCTATGTTCATTAGAAGTTTACTTTATTAGAAACTGTGAACATAGGAACATGTTGAAAAATAACATTCTCCATGAATTACACAATGTTCACTTTGCTTTATTGCTTGTATTCATAAATTGGTCTTTATTGTATTATTTTTCAGAAACACTGAATAACTAAGAATGTATAACACCTGACTAAAATAGTGTGTGATGTAATGTCTGCCTTGATAGTGTTGCTAATGAATACTTTGGGGATATGAGCATACAATCAAAATTGATTCATATTAATTGATTTGCATTTTTATTACAGTGATTTTTTTTTCCGTACAGTTTACAATTTAGCATAATTTGAAGACATTTGGTAATTCATGTGTTAACATGTGTCCCTTTATTTTTTGCATCAGGAATGATAAAGCTATTGGATTCATTAGACAGGGAAGTTGAGCCACAGTACAAGGTAACAGTGAGAATAACAGACTTGGACAACGATGCCATGCCTGACCCCGTCAGACAGAGAAGCAGTACTGCTCAGGTGACCATCAATGTTCTGGTAAGAGTGAATCACGGTTTGTCATGCCCTGATCCCTGGGGGGTCTGGGGATATATTCTTGGGAATTCACAAAGAGGGGAGGCAGTTGTGCGTGGCTGAAGTTGAGGGCCCTCGGCTTTGACCTTAGGACCCAAGATATTATAACTATATCTTACAAAGATAAAATTATTATGTGCAAACTAATCTGTGTGATTCTTGAAGTAATTCAAGAATTTGATTGTCTCACTATCCTAAATTTAGTTGACAGTACCTTTTCTCAGGATGTATCTAAGAAGTTATTGAAACAATCATTCTATGGTTATGATATTTCCATAAACAAACATGTTTTCTGTAGTCTCATGTGGTTGCTTTGTTAGATACTTTTTTGTCAGTTTCTCTGTCTGATTGTTCTCTCTTTCTTTCTGGTTTTGACTGAAAAATATTTTCATATTTTCACTCGTAAAGATTTCAAGAGATTAGGTACAAAGGTTCACAAATGTGGAAAGTAGAGGCAAGAACTTTGAATTATATAAAAATATTTTAATATCCAAGGCAATACTATATTTGTGTTGGCTTGTTCAAAACTTATGTCAATACAATTCTGTGCATTACTTACATTGGCAGAATATGCAAAAAGGAAAATTCTCCTTTATAGATAGCGCCAAATTTTCTTTATCTTATGGTTTTGTTTGCACTCTCTTGCTACTTGAGAGCAGCAAAGTTTCCAGCACTGATCCTATGAGGCAGGCAATGACTTCTAATAAAAGAGATTTAAAACCACAAATATTGTTTACAGCCTGTGCATACTCCTACATGGTGAACACTTTCATATGTGTTTTTGTTGAGCTAAAATCCTTAGCAGTGCCCATGACTCAGTGTTAAATCCCCAGTATAGCCTCGTTATGTCTGGAAAACACAATGAACCAGGCCAAAAATCTTTGTGGAGAGAAATTTAATGAAGTGACTTGAGTGGTTTCAACCATGACTCAGAGGATACCTTAAGCTAATGAACATGCTGGCCTTCTACAAGCTTTCAAAAACATGCCTCAAGTGCAGTCTAAGTTACATTCTAAGTACCAGTAGATGTCCTTTGCATTTGCACTTCTACACACTTATAATTTCCATTTCAATTCATGTGCTCATGTAAGTATTAGAACAAAAGTTCTCTTTGTTCTTCAGCCATAAAAGCATTTACATTTATTTGTCTTATGGGATTAGAAGGATTTATTCAGGAGTGAATATTTGATTTCTTGGGACTAGGCAAAAGGCCATCAGATCAGTGGGTGTAATTTTTGCCTAAGAAACTTACTGAATTTTAATAACTTTCCTCTGAAGATACTTCCAACCACCCTTTGGGTAGAAGATATCTTTATTAGTAAGGGTTCTCTAGGCAAACAGAACCAACGGGATGTATCTGCAAATAGTATGAGATTTTATAAAACTGTCTCACACTACAGTTGTCTCTACTGTGGCCCAGTATCAGGCCAAAAGCGCTTTTCCAAAAGGAGAGTAGTTATCCCCAGAGGCTGATAGGGCTTTGCTCCAAAATCCAAAGGTCTGTATTATGAATCTCCTATAGGGGCCTGCTAAAGGCTCCAGATGGCATCTCTATTTGTCACTGACACTTCCAGCATTATTGGACCTGCTGGATCATATGGCCCAAGCGGCAATGCAGTTTGAACAACAGCCTGGACCTGGCACAGAGCCTCCTTTTGTTCCCGTCCCCACTCAAAACTAGCAGTTTTTCTGGTCACCAGGGAAATGGGCTGGAGTAGCATACCCAAACAGGGAATATGTTGTCTTCAAAAATCCAAAGATCTTAGTAAGCATTGTGTTTCTTTTGTTTGGTTGGAGGTGAGGTCAGGTGCGACAGCTTACCTTCAGATTAGAAGGGCTAGCTCAGCATGACCCACACCAGGAAATTTCACCTAGGTGGAAGGCCTCTGTATTGTTGTTGGATTTATCTCCCATCCTTTCTCACACAAATGCCTTACCAATAAGTCTAGAGTAGTTGCCGCTTCTAGCTCACTAGGTCTAGTCAACATGATATCATCAACATAATGGACCAGTGATGTCTTGTGGGAGGGTGACACAATCAAGCTTCCTGCAGACAATATCATGACAAAGGGTTAGAGAATTGATGTACCCCTGAGGTAAGACTGAAGTTGAAAGCAAACTGTTTCTGGTAGTCTTTATTAACAGCAATTGAGAGAAAAGCATTTGCCAGATCATGATACCAGTGAATGTGCTGATTTGCTAAAGCAATTATACCGCATCTGGAATAGTAGCTGCAATTGGAGTCATCACTTGGCTAAAAATAAGTTTACGATAATCTGCTCTCATCCTCCAAGACCCAGCAGTCATCTTGCACAGGACAAATAGGAGAGTTGAAGGGGCATATGGTGGGAATCACCACCTTCATCCTTCAAATCCTTTGTGGTGGCACTGATCTCTGCAATCCCTCTAGAAATCTGGTATTACTTCTAATTTACTCTTTTGCTATGTAGAGGCAGTTCTAGTGGTTTCCACTTGGCCTATTCTATCACAAGGGCCCTCACTCCACAAGTCAGGGAACAATGTAGGGATTCTGCCAGTTGCTGAGTATGTCTACTCCAATTATACATTCTGGAACTAGGGAAATAACCACAGAATGGGCTCAGGGACACATTGGACCCACAATGAGATGGAACTGAGTTAAAATTCCCTTGATTACTTGACCTCCATAAGCCCCTACTATGACTGGTGTGGCTGTAGATCTCTTTGGGGAAGGCTAGGAGGAAGATTAAGTATAAATGTTTGGTAGTATAACAGGATCCTTTCTAAGGGAACCCAGCCTTCCCCAATTCAAGGGGCTCTGGTCAAGTCTGGGAATTCATTATGCGGCAGTGACTCTGTTTCTGCAATTCAAGTTAGGGTTTTGTGCACTTGACTTAAAACTCTCTGCTTATTGAGATCAAGTGGAATTCAGTAGACTGCCCATCTATTTTAATTCTAGGTACCCCATGATCTGTTAGCCAATGCCATGGATCTATGCAACTCAAGGTATTTTGATTGCTGCTTTGCATCTGCTTTTCATTGTGGTAGCCTTGCCCACTTTATCTCTGGCTATTAAGTGTTGCCAGTTGGTTTCTGCTGGCTATGGATCTGATCATCTCCATAGTGTTTAAAGATTGTGTTAGGACAAGATGGCTTCTGGTCTCTGCAAGGATTCATCCTTCCTCTTCTTCTTAAGATTCCATGGTCTCAGCTTCTGATCTCAGCTGTAGGCTGGCGTAAGGCTTATCTCTCTTCCCAGGGCTCATCTCTTTCTGAGTTCTGTTGCTCTCTCCTCAAGGACAGCTGTAATCTATCAGTTGAACAACTTGGCTATCTCCCCAGGGCTCCAAAGTCAAAAACTAAGTTCTCACCTCTGTAGTGTTGTTTTCTGTGTGTCGACACACCAAGTGGCAAGAACTCAACATTTTACTGACATGACCAAATCAAAGCCCTAAACTTAACAATTTAATCAAAGACATCTTAGATGAATCTAAATACAATCAAAGAGTATCATACCCAGAGGAACAGACCAGTTTATAAGTATAATCAATATTTCTTTTTGGAATTCATCAATAATATCAAACTGCCATACCATCCTAACATTCCAATCTCTCTAAGCCTTTGCATTCTCTCATTTACAGTAGACCAGGGCAATTCTGGTATCTCAACCTCAGGCAGTGTTGGCCATCTTTTGGTCCATGTTTCAGCCAGCCATCTGACCAAACTGTTAGAGCCCTTTCTAATCTCTCAAGCTACAAAAATCTCTGCTAATTGGGCCCATAATAATAAATTCAACCTGATCCAACTTTATATTCCTTCCACAGTTATCCCACACCCTTAATATCCATTTCCACATATATCCCCCTGATTTCTGACTATATAAATTGGAAAATGTATGCAGTTTGTTTGGACTCTAGCATACTTCCTCATGGGTCACACTTTGAACTTCACTTTTGAGGGCTTGTTGTGATGTCAGTCTTGTTATAAATTTGGAAGAAAAGAGAGGTGGTGGGGGTGGGTCACAAGAAGAATTGGGTGTGTCTTGAAAGCCAATTACCTCAGGGCATTCCATTGCAATTTCATCTGGTTAGACAGGATTAATCTCTTCAGGTGGGGGTTGGGTGGCTGACACTTTGGGGCAGGTTGGAGGTTAGGTGGTAGTCTCTTCAGGGTGGGGGAGGGAGAAGTGGGGTGGCTGTCTTCTCAGGGAAAGCCTTTACAAGATTATCTGGAAAAGTCTCAGTAGAATTTAGGGTTTCAATGATGCCATCAGCATCAACCTATATGTCTCCATCCCAGTTCTCAGTATTTGACTCCTTTCCAATCAATACCCTTGCTTTAAGAGTTGACACCTGGAAAGGTTAAGATTTTAGTTTCTGTTTTTACTCTGCTACTTATACAATGAGACTCCAGGACTGCTTCTCAAAGATCTCAAATATGCAGCTGCACAAAACAAGATTGTTTTTCAGGACCCACATATAAACTTTCACATCATTGGTAAGGTGCTTATTTTGCAAATTTGAAGCCTTCAGCTAATCTCTTTCTTTTGTAACTGTAACCAGTATATTTAGAAAGAGCCAGCCTACATCACTGTACCTTTTAACTTTACAAAACTCTCTTAAGGTGTTAAAAACACTGTCATGCAGAGCCTTGCCTCTCTTATACATGAAATAGTTCTATCCTGTGGTGATATTTTGCATATCTCTATTGCCAACTCATGCCATGGACTGTCAGTGGCCTCTTGATTATTGGAAACAGAGTCAATAGTGCCCTTGAATCTAATCAGAGGAGAGAGTCAATTACAAAAATCCCACAACCAATTCAGAAATCCCATTTTTAAGATTCCATTTCTCAAGAACTGCTCCCAGTACCAATAGTCAGGGTTCTCTAGGAAAACAGAATCAAAGGAGATATCTGTCCAGGTATGAGATTTTATAAAATTGTCTCATGTAACTGGGAATGCAGAAGTCCAAACCAAATTCCACAGGGCAGGTTTTAAGCCAGGGTCTCTGTAGCAGTTTGATATAAATGATGAATTCCAAAAGAAATATTGGATATGCTTATAATCTGATCTGTCCTTGGGCATGATTGAGTTATGATTAGGGCGTTGAGTCCCCTTGGTGGGTGGGGACTCACAAATAAAAGGCCTGGTGAAGAACAGAATTGAGGGCTTTTAATGTTGGAGTTTTGATGTTTAAGTTTGATGCTGAAGACTTAAGCTGAAGCCCCTGGGAAGTCAGCACACAGAGGAAAGAGAAGCCAGCCCCAGCAAGGAAGGAACCTTGAAGCCAGAGTAAAGCAGGCCCCAGCAACAAAGGAACCCAGGAAGCCTGAACCCTCCAGATGTCGGCAGCCATCTTGCTCCAGATAGACTTTGGTGAGGGAAGTAACTTTGCTTTATGGCCCAGTATCTGTAAGCTCCTACCCCAAATAAATACCCTTTATAAAAACCAACCAATTTCTGGTATTTTGCATCAGCACCCCTTTGGCTGACTAATATAGTCTCCAAAGAAGGTCCTACATGAGTTCCCCAGGAGATGCTAACCGTCTGAAATAGAGATGGAAATTCTCTTTCTAAGTGCTGAAATCACTTCACTCTTTAAGGCAGTCTGAGGGCAATCTGGGTTGATTGTAGATGTAATCAGCCATATATGCAATCAACTCACTGATGACTAGAGTGCACGAAATGCCCTTGTATTACAGTTAGCCCAGTGCTTGCTTGACCAGACAACTGCGGATCATTACCTGGTCACATTGACACATTAACTTAACCATCACAATATCAAAAAAGTTCTATTCGAAAAAACAAATTGAGAATAAATTCCCAAGCCCAACACAATGCCTTTTTTATACTTCACCTTGCCCCCAAAATGTTTGAAGCTGATATACAGAGATAAACACAAGACAGCAAATCTATTTAAATTGGAAGTAAATGAGTGAATCTAAGTTTAATTTTTAAGAACAATAAAATACATTTTTTTACAAAAATGCAAGATGCTATTGTTGTCACCTAACCCACTTATCTTTTGTCCTTGAACCATAAGGTAGGCTTTTAGACCTCAAAGTTTTGCTTGAGTTCATCCCTCTATTTAATGTGCCCGGCACTCTCTTCTACATCTCCTAGTGTTTCACTTATCTGTCAAGGCCTGATGTTTGCTTCTCCGTGAAGTCCTACTTTTTAAGTAAAATGTGAGTATTGAGGGCCAACTGTATGAAGGCACTGTGGTCACACTTGACCTAATTTCTCTGCTGTCTAGAAACTTACTACTATAAGTACTGGTGTCCTTATTCTTATCTAGCGTTACACAATCACTCAGGAACAGGGGTGAAAGATGTTCCACCTAGAGTGGTATGACCTACAAACTCGTTTACAATGAAAATCATAGAAAACAAAAATATCTTTTCTTCCCTGTGAAGAAGAAGTGATGGAGAGCAAAAGCTGGTTCTTTTCCACCCAAAACACTTTAAAGACCAATTCCTGAGACACCTGGATTTCAAAGAGAGTTTATTTGCTTATGTATAGCAAAGGAGGACAGTGGTCTAAGAGTCCAGTATCTGCCTCTGGGAATGCTAGTAATCCAGATGGTTTTATGATACAGGCTTAACAATTTATGTCATTGAGTGATTGGGGTGGGGCTGGTTCAGGTATCTTCATCAGTAAACATTAAGAGACTGAACAGGATGGAGGTGGCAGTGGATACAAAGCCAGAGTGAGTCACAATGTTATTACAGTCACAAGACAATCACTATCGGAGATGGGGGGTGGGGCACAAAATGAGAGTCAGTTACAAGGTTTTTCTTATGGATTTCAAACAGGAGAGGATGGAATGGTTATAAATTCAATAGAAATGTTCGTATACAAGGGTAAGATCAATATGTAAAAATTACCAAAATAGCAGGTCTTAGTCAGAAATGACCAAGGGTGAGGTCAATCTAGCCAATTTCAGTAATTTCAAATATTAATCTTTGGCTATTTTATAATATCCTGGAGAGTAAAAAGGCATCTATATAATGATTCCGTAATCATACTCATTTGTTAGTGTTTAACTCTCAGTTACAACTGGAAACAGGAAATGAGACATTAGGCACACAAAAAGCATGTAGTTGGAACCCCCATATAACAAGGAGACCTTTAAGATGGAAAGAACACTTCCACATACCAGCCCAGGAAGGTAAGAAGAAAGCTTGCCCTCTCTAGGTATGGGCTCTGAATTTAAGGGGAGTGGGAAGGGGAAAGCCCCTGAGATTCAAAGTTAATATGTGGAGTTTCAATTTACACACAGTGAAAGATATCAAAAAACACAAGGTGGAAAGCGGATGTGGCTCAAATGATAGAGAATCTGCCTACCGTATAGGAGGTCCAGGGTTCAAACCCAGGGCCTCCTGGCCGGTGTTATGAGCTGACCCACACACAGTGCTGATGTGCACAAGGAATGCAATACCACACAGGGGTGTGCCCGCATAGGGGAGCCCCACACTCAAAGGTGCACCCTGCAAGGAGAGCCGCCCATGTGAAAAGCATAGCCCACGGGAGTGGCATCACACATATGGAAAGCTGACGTAGCAAGATGACACAACAAAAAGAGACACAGATTCCTGTGCTGCCTGATGAGAATGCAGGCAGACACAGAAGAATATCCAGCAAATGGACACAAGAAAGCAGGCAATGGGGTGTGGGGAGGGGAGAGAAATAAAATTTAAAAATAAATTAATTAATTTAAAAAGAAAAGAAAAAACACAAGGCAAGACATTTTTAAAAAGTGGTCCTGCATTTTGTCTTGTTTTATTTTGAGGAGTTCCTATAACAAAACAAAAGCCAACTCCTCTAGAGAAGCCCAGCCAGTTGGCACTGAATGCTGCAGAAAATTCCCATAGATAAAACCAGCCGAATATGAGTACAAAACCTAAAATTCAAAGCAAAAAGGCCATAACTCCCAGAGCACCAAAATAATCAAAACACGGTTATTTCATGCCCCATTCACTTGACATAAACTGAAATGACTGAAGTAAGATGACTTTGTGCCTGGCTGCAATGCACAGGCTTTGTGAGGTTACTTGGTGCAGGAATGGTTTGCTTCCTTGTGTTGTGCGGCTTACTTCTGATTCAGGTAGAAATGATGATACGTCAAACAATGCCATGGCTTTGTTTTCCATTAGTTAACTACTAGCTGTTATATCATTTAGCTGCTGACTATTAACATATTATATACAGTTTACCTCAGAATAAATCTATACAAAAACTCTACATTGGTATATTTGACTGTTTTTTGTGGAAGAAACATACATGGAAAAATAACTATTTTTAGTATTAATACATTATTTCTATAACAGGAATGGTAGGTATTTATTGACTACAGGTGTGCATCACACCTAGTCTCAGATCATCAAGGCATTCTGAGCATTTTAACAAAGGGCACAGTAGTAAAATTAGATGTGGTCCTGATGTTTAGAAGAGCACTAATGTATTGTAAAAAAGAGAAGTCATTTAGGGTGGTGTTAAGTGAGAATTCACTATTACAACTATCCAATCGAGTTGCATTTTTTGTTGTTGTTGTTACCAAGAGCCTCATGTAGTATCTTAAACTATCATAAAAGCTAGTGAAATGCATGCTTTGAAAAACTGAAAAATAATGCTAAGACCAGATGCACCTAAGAAATTTCAACAGATTTTCTTGTCAAACCATTGTATCTGAAGCAAGTTTTGAAAAACTTAGGAAATGTATCTTTTTAAGTGATCTTGGTGGCTTCAGTCAACTATTATTGTTGTCCATTATGTAAATTAGAAAAAGGAGCGTCCTGTGAAAGAAGGCAACTAACTGAAAGGAAATGCAGTTTTACCTAATCAGAGACAACATTATTTCTATCTATAACATTCAAGGTAATAAATCAATATGCATCAATAATGCTCCTGCCTTCACCTGAAGAAAAACAATGAGGAATTTCTTTACTGATGTGAAAACAATAACAAAACCAATTTCCTAGCACGATCTTGCACTGTCTATTACACCACCGTGTACTTGCTGAAAAGAATTTGCATACTAAATTGAAAGATGTTTTGTCTCCTGCAAAGCGCATGATACATTTCCTCAGAGGATGGTTTCTAAATCATTGCTCTCCTCAGTGATTCTTTGAAGAAATTGTTTCCAAACAAGTGCCCTTTATTTCCAAACCAGCGTACAGAGGCTTCACGGCCAGATGCTTACTTCTTACTGGAACACGTAAAATTATGTCATTTTCCTTATCTCTAAAACAGTAATAATATTAATAATACTAATATAAAATTATAAATTAATGTTCATCCTTCCTTGAGTGTGTTTACGAGTAGTCAAACTCTTAGAACTCAGCTGTGTTCTAAAGAAACTAGAATGAAAGAGAATGGTAATGGCCATATTAAATTTATCCAGTGTTATAAGGAAACTGCCTATTTGGAAAAGAAAAACTTTATTAACTTTGCTTTCCAACAGAGTAGCATTTACAAAGTACAGAAATGACCATCTGGAATGATAAGACATTACCAAGAGCTGGTTGTCTCCCTGAGCTATTTTCCTCTTGGAGAACTTTTTGTACCAAAAAAATGGATATCAGACCTCTTTGTTCTGGGTGTCTATCAACCGAAAGAGCCAATAATGAAAGAGCCACATGTTATTTAAACATAATGATGTTATCAATTTTTTTTGTGTGTTATTACATGGTGTTTTAAGAGATAAGACTCTTTCTTATTCAGACTTCCTAGATATGAATCCTGGTTTTACTACTTACTATTTTTGTGATCTTGGGCAAGTTATTGACTATAATAATAATGTCTAGCCCAGAAGGAAGAGATGAGGTATAAATACGTAAATATTTGTAAAGAAACGACTGGCATATTGTCAGCACTATACAAGTGTTTGATAAATAAATATACTAGAACTGTTTCTACAACTGGAAAACAAATTGATGAAAAGGTTCTTCTTTTGGGTCTACATGCTTGAGTAAGATTGGATTTTCATCATTTACTCATCAAAACAAAGGCCAGAACCACTTAAATGTGACTGATAAGCATTTCAAAAAATATTTGCATTTTTTGCTCATTATGGAATAAAAGCTAAATCACAAAAGTCACTACGCTTAGAAAAGTTTAAAAGCATAATGTGTCTTGAATTGTTTGCGTTATTATGAAACTTGAAATGTAAATCTATTGTTTTCATGCACTAAATGTGGCATAGCTTAAGAATTTTAAAATATAGCATAAAGAATTAACCTATTGCAGACGTATTTATAAAATATGTGAAAACACACTTTGAGAAAAAATATAAAAGAATGCAGCTGAAAGAAATAAAAGAAAAACACCCTGTAATTTTAGTAGATCTCTGCATGGGAAATTAATGTTTCTTTCCTTGATGAGCCAATTTTTTCTTATATGTATATTTTGCAACTGAAATCTTTCTTACATTTGTAGCAAGCCTTTTAAAATTCCATTATATTGTTAAGTCCTTGAAAGCAAGATTCTTTATTAGGTCTCTTTTATCTCTACATACAGGTGTACTGTTTCTTTATTTACTGAATGAGCACAAATACACAAGATTATAATTCCATAGGGACCCTGAGTAAAAATATGTGTTAAGGCCTAAGATTTCACCAAGTATGAGGATTTTAGAGATGGAGAAAATCTAAGTGAAGGTATCTTTCCTCCCATTTTATGCAAAAATAACAGAATTGCCTTATTGAAGGTGAAAAGTAAACTGATTACTGATGATTCCCTATGTGAATAGCTTTGAAATTCAAGTCACAGCAGATACATCACATTGTATTTGCCAGTTCGTGTTTAACTTTCTGGGTTCATAGGAAGACTATATTTCCCAGGAACTCTTTTGTGAGATTGGGGCCATGTGAACTAGGATGTGGGCAGAAACCATTCCCAAGCCTGGCCAATTGTCCATGTGCTCACTTTTCCTTTGCAAAGTAATTTGGGAAGGCCATCTTTTAAAGACAGAAACTTTGCAAGACGGAAAGAATGTGGAACCCCAAATCACTGTTTGAAAAAGAGCCACCAAGGAGAGCTGCTTAACATGAGACTGATCGTGACATAAGCAAGAATCAAACTTAGACTGTGTTAGGTCAGTCAGAATTTGTGTTTTATTTGTTACTGTAACCGGGTCCTGACTATTTTGCCTGAAGCTATTTTCCTAGGTAATAGGTAAATACTCTCCAATAGTTAGTATTCTCACTAATAACTTTCCATCTTTATATTACATGCATATGTTGAGAGTAACAAACAAAAGTTTTCTAACATTTAGAGATACATATTTTTTATGTTCTTACTGTTTCATTCACATCAGAGAATTACACAATTATATGAAGCATGTGTTCTTGAGGAAAAAAAAATCTACATGGATTTTCTTTTTTTTTTAAGATTTATTTTTTATTTCTCTCCCCTTCCCCGCCCCTCCTACCCTCACCCCAGTTGTCTGCTCTCTGTGTCCATTCGCTGTGTGTTCTTCTGGATCCACTTGTATTCTTCTCAGCAGCACCGAGAATCTGTGTCTCTTTTTGTTGTGTCATCTTGCTGCGTCAGCTCTCCGTGTGTGGCGCCCCTCATGGGCAGGCTGCAGTTTTTTTGCGCTGGGCGGCTCTCCTTATGGCGTGCACTCCTTGCGTGTGGGGCTCCCCATGTGGGGGACACCCCTGCGTGGCAGGGCAATCTTTGTGCGCATAAGCACTGTGGGTGGGCCAGCTCATCACACGGTTTAGGAGACCCGGGGTTTGAACTTTGGACCTCCCATGTGGTAGGTGGATGCCCTATCCATTGGGCCAAATCCACTTCCCCATATGGATTTTTACTAGCTATTTTTTCTTCAAAATTATGTGCTATTTGAATCATTTGAAAAATTTACCAGTATCAGTGACTGATAAAATATAGGGTATCACAGATATTTGATAAAATTTAATAATTATTCATTAAGCAAAATTGTATTTCAGCTTTAATAAGCATAAAACATAATATACTTTAAAAAATCCCAAAAATTGGGACTGGAATATCTATGCATTTTAAAAAATGCATTATCTGCCTTGGCATTTTTATTCCAGTATTAAGTGATTTATGGTATCAACTTCTTGAGATTAATGCCATATCTGATTTGTCCTCATTTTTAATTTTTATTGGAATACAATTGTTCTGTGAGTAATGACTCAGTGTTACACAGAGTATTAAATACAATTGCAAGAAACAAGTATATTTATGGGAAAACAAGAATTTTTTACATATACATATATATGTATATAGGTAGGTATGATAGATAAATAGATAGATAAATAGATAAAGAATAGAACAGTTGATGATTGATTTCAACAAAAAAGATATAAAATAGCATTTTCTGCCTTGAAAATTTAAAATTCTTACCTAAATTATTCATTGAAAAATAGGGGGAAATAAATTTTAGAATTCATTCACTACTACATGCTGTTAACCAGAAATTAAAAATCCATTTTACTTAAAGTGATTTAGAATTTAAATTTAAGAAATATTGAGAACAAGTAAGCTTATATAACATTTTTAAATAGAGAAAGTTATTATGATTATTTCCTGAATGATAATCCACGTATTATTATTATTTTAGATATATAAACTTAAACATAATTTTAATTATTATAAATAACACTGCAATCTTGGAGGCTAAGATTTATATTCTATGTCAACCATTTCCTCATATTCAGTAAGCATTTCTGCAAATATGAGAATTCTGTATAACCCATTAACATTAAATAATGAATTTATTTGATTACTTGATTTCATCTTAGTTGATTTCTGTTTTGGAGAGGGAATTCAAAATAGTGATTAGAAGCATGGATTCTGGCAACTGATAAACCTGATATAAACTTCAACTCTGCCTTTATAGACTATGTAACTTAAGAAAGTTACTTAACTGTGTCTGTTTCCTCACAAGTGTTATGTGATAAATTTAGTACTCAGAGGGTTTGGAAGATGGATGATTAAATGAGAAAGTACATCCAACATAGTACCAGGGACATAGTAAATTATGAGTAAATTTCAGTTTGTATTATTGTTTTTGCTATAAATATAATTACTTGATTTTTACCAGACATGAATTGGATGGTTTTATATAGGGATTGAAATTTTCTCTAACTTATACAGTATATCATGTGCATCTACATATTTAATACAATTAGCATACTGTTTTTGAAGATTATTTGGAAAATTGGTTAGAATTTAGTAATGTTTGTCAATGTAGACCTGAACTCAAATGTAATGTAGGTAGCTCAATGCCAGTAGACAGATAGATGTGGATATATATAAGATAACATGGAATTTCAAAGATCAAATACTTTTTTTTCCCTCTGCTCAACTTCTCAGGGTATTTAATATGTTAGTATATATTATGAATCTGTCAGGGGATTTGAAATAATACTTTATAGCAGTTCTCAAGCTCATTGTCCATGGCACAATTTATTAATGGCGCATTTTAGGAAACTAATCTTTAGACCATACATTAAAAAATAATAAAGTAAATAAAAAAAAGAGATAAATTAGGCTTAATAAGGAAAACAAGTAGGTTATAAACAAAAATGTGGCTGACAATCTAATCTATTAGGCATACAGTTTTACTGCTAACACATTTTCAAAAATTTATCTATTTCAGTGTCTGGATGGCAATTTAAAGGATTATTTTTAGGGATTTTTCTGCTAAAATTATTTGAACTGTAGTAAGCCAATAAAATTTCTTGGTTGATGCTTCTAATTCAAAACTTTTTAAAATGTATTAAGACCATTTGAGTTTTCTAATTACTAGATATTTTTCACTTTGAATTTTTTTCAATGAATAATCAACAAATATTTAATTATTTTCATACAATAAATAAGTTTTTTATATTTCTCCTTTTTTTTCCCAGTAAATTAAAGAGCACAAGTAAAATGATTAGACTTAAATGGGCTGAACTTTTCCAAATGACATTAACACCTGCTTTGGAGTTCCTTACAAATTTAATAGAGGAGATAATACAAACATGCATATAACTATAGTACAAGGGAATAGGTCATAAAATAAATATAAATAAAATGTTACAGAGGAGATCTAAATCCTATTTATTTGAAAGTTCAAGAGCCTGGTTAAGAAGCTGGCATTTAAATAAGTCTAAAGAGGTAAGTAGAATTATTGCAGACTAGAATGAACATTCCTGAGTTAAACAGAACAAAGATTCAAATATGGAAAAATTGCTCTTTATGTGAAGCAGAAATTTCAACATATTATAGAGAGAAATGAAAAAGGAGAGTAGGGGGGAAATATAGTTTCTTTAATGTCAAGCTATTAGATTTGGAACTTAATTTATTACTCTAACCTGATATTGAAGGAAACCCCTTAGGGGTCCCTCTGGGTTCTTGCCCAGAACAGATGAATTGGAGTCCACACCAGAACAGTCATGAGAGAAAGCAGGTTTATTAATGCCCACGGAAGTTCAGGAGACCAGGGTGTCTCAGATTTGCTTTCACATTAAGGGTTTTTCTCACAGCTTTTATATAGGTTGAAACTAAAAAAGTTAATCATTAGGGTGACATTTCTAAGAAGGGCCTAGAAAATTTAGTTTTTCCTTTTCTCATTTAATCTTAAAATAGGCATGGTACCTGGGGTCAGGCAATCTTGGGGTGATAGTGATGGGGTGGGGGGTGGTAAGGATGTGGAGGTACAGATAATGGCTGATGAAGATATAGATAATAGACGGGTGCGAATAAAGATAACTAGTGAAGAAGTACATAGTTAACATTTTTGGCAGAACTAAATCTGGTTAATATTAAATCTGTAGTTCTGTGTGCTCATGAGCAAGAGTCATGTTGAATATTTCTAGCATTATAAGGTATAGTACAATGCCCTAATGAAGCAGGCTAGTAAGATAGGGAATAGATGGATCTGGAACTGGCAGAGTCCACGTGGACATCTGGAACCCCCAAGAGGAACCCCACCCCCAGGATTCTGCTACCTAGAACAAAGACGTCTTCCTGGGAACAAGGAAAAGTCCTGGATGTTCTCTAGAAACTTTATTATTGGAGCCTCACTGAGGAATTGACGGTGGGGTAATCAATCCAAACAGCAAACAGCTGGAGCCCTCTCCCCTTCCATTAGCAAGGGGGTGGAATCATTAGCAGTTTAAAAGCAAACCGTGAGGCTTGAGCTTTCTTTCACCTTACTCTCTTGCCTGGGGACCCGTCCTGCCCTCTGTGCGTGTTGCCATTTTTCCTCTGCCATGTGGCCAGGCAAGTAACCCTGGGGACTTATAATCTATACTGGGGAATTGTAGCTTGTAAATCAGCCCTCTTCATCCCTTTTCATCCCTTTCCTCACTACCTGGGACCCCTGCTCTATTATTTTCTCTTGTTTTCTCCCATTTCTCTTCCCCCTACCTGAATAAATTACTGGTTCAACTCACCCGATATGCTCTTGAAATTCATTTCTCTAGCATAGTCAAAGAACCTAATTAAATCCGGTAACACTAATATTCAAGCTATACTGGGTTTTCCTTGTACTGCAATATTTTACCTGAATCTGAAATGCTACTGAGTGTGGTGTGTGGCATTAAGTATCACCACCCTCCAGAGTCTTCTGTGGATGCTTTGCAGAGCAGTCTCCTAAATGAAGTTGGGAGACCTTCCTGACACTGAATATTACAGAATGCTGGGATGATACTCAGCCATGTTCCTTGATTTGCCTGGGGCTCATGATCTTGTAGGGAAGAACTTGAAACAGGTCCCAAATAGAGTTCAGAAGTATGCTGACTTTTCCTACCCTGAAAATTCCTGAGATGGGCTGAACTGTAAAGAGAAGCAAAGACTCCTGAAAGAAAATCACCATGTGAGTGAAATCTCAAAAATGAAAATGTCATCACAGAAGGAATAATAGCTCTAGGCAAAATTTGGGAGTATACCTAGGCTTTCTATAAAGTCCATACTATAAAGGAAATAAGACCATTGGCAGACAAAAAAAACGATAATGATGATTGTGATGGTGATAACCACGATGATAATGATGCTGATGATAACAAGAACATTAACCAGCATTTTATTGATGGCTTCTTATTTACTAACCTATATCCTCCAGATTTACACCTATTATCTCATTTAATCCTGACTTATATTCCAAGGTAAATGCTTTTTATCTCTACAGATGAGAAGGCAGAGGTTTAGTGAGGCTTAAGCAGTTTGCCTAGCTAGTAGGGTATCAGAGTTTCAAAGTCAGGAGTCTTACCTGGGGCTTGCTACTAAGTAAACACTGACATCTAAAGAAAAGGAGAGTTTAAATCAATAGGACCTTTTGAGTTTCAATACTTAAGTTTGGAAGAGGACCTAGGATGAGAGAAAACTTATATAGTTTTTGAAGTGAAGTATTTGAAGTGAAGCTGGGAAAGTATTGGATTCCTCTAGAATCTTAGCTATGTCTCATAAAAGAATTTAAGAACATGCCAGTTTAGTGAGGCCAGTAAAAAGAATTTATTGGGAAATGGGGGGAAAGAACAGAGATTAATGAGAAATGGGAGAGAAGGACAAAAATGCGCACCAAGATTTGACACGGGCTCCTCTAGACAAAGCGAGTGAGATTTGGCTTGTGTAGTCACCTTTTAAGCTATTAATTCTTCCTCCTCTTGCTAATGCGTGGGGGTGGAGCCCCAGCTGTTATTGGTTACCCCACCAATGGTGAGGCCTGTTTGGAATATCCGAGGCCTCCCCGTGGCCTCTGGAAAGAGTCCCAACTGGGACCTCGAGCTCAAGGTCAAGGTCTCGGCAGGGTCTTGTGGTCATGTTGTCTGTTGGCATGTTGTCTGGCGGACATGTTGTCTGTTAGCCATGTTGTGGCTTGTCTTCTCCTAGTTTCCCTGTACTAATCTGCCTCAGAAGTACTGGTAGCATACCCCTTTGAAGGGACCTGTATGGAAATAGAAATAGGTAAGCTCTTGCACAATTAGGTGCTTGCCCATATCAGAATGATTCCCTTCTATGGTGGATCCAGTTTTAAATTCTTATGATAGAAGAAACGTAGGAGGGAAGCAGTTGTGGCTCAACTGATAGAGTGTCCGTCTACCATATGGAGGGTGCAAGGGTTCGATACCCACAGCCTCCTGACCTATGTGGTGAACTAGCCCTCGTGCAGTGCTGCCGCATGCAAGAAGTGCCGTGCCGTGAGCAAGGAGTGCCGTGTCACACACAAGGAATGCTATGCCATGCAGGGGTGTCCCCCACATAGGGGTGCCCCTCGTGCAAGAAGTGCACCCTGAAAGGAGAGCCACCCCATGCGAAAAAAGTGCAGTCTGCCCTAAGAGTGACACTGCACACACGGAAAGCTGATGCAACAACAACAAAAAAAGTGACACAGTTTCCCAGTGCAGCATGACAAAAATGCAAGCGGACACAGAAAAACACACAGCAAATGGGCACAGAGAGCAAACAACAGGGGAGAAGGGGAGAGAAATAAATAAAATAAATCTAAAAAAAAAAAGAAAGAAAGAAACAGGAGAAATTTGAGGACAAAAAGAAAGATGACAACGGAGTCCAATTATTGCTTCTTTTTATTTCCTACCCCAAATAATATTTCAACACATTAAGAATCTACTCACTGGTTTTCAATGTCTTGTTGGTGATATGGATAATTTTTTACAAATATGAGAAGAACCTAATCCCCTTAATTTTGAAAGTATAGGCACAGAAAGTTATTTCTACAACCAGGCAACTTCTTCCAAATGGAAAAGGCTTTATGACTTAACATCACTTGGAGTAAAAATGATTTGCAATAATGCCACATAAGCATAAATACTTTGTTTTTTTGCAGTCAGGTTAATATGCAGATCCTAGTAAGCAAGAAGTAGGCCAGCTTTTAGACAAAGATAGCAAAAGTACTGAAACTGAGGGTTAAGAATTAACAATTAAGCTTTCTAAATCATTAGATAGATGCCTTTATATTATAAAATAACAAAAGTTTAATACTTGAAATTACTGAAGCTAGCTAGAGTAGTCTCACCCTAGTTTAAGGTTACTCTAGACTTAACCTCATGCTTGTGTATACTTACCTTTGTGATGGTATTTCTAGATTGACTTTACCACTGTCTATAGATTAGACTCACCCTTGAGTCTGCTTAACTACTGGGATGGTAACCACCCGACTCACCTCTGTTTAATTTCCGTCTGAAAGGCCTTGTAACTGACCCTTCGTTCTGTGTACTCCTATCCCAAATCCTTGTAAATGACGCCGGTTTGCTACCTTACCCACCCCTGACATGTTTAGCCCCTTAATGTTTACTAATGATGGAACCAGTGTCCAGCGCCACCCAAATTATTCGTTAGCGCCCCGTTGTTATTAAGTATTAGAATTTCTGCAGATCAGGGAGGCAGTTTTTGGGTCATGTAAGGTGACTTATTTCCTCTGCTTGAGCAACCAAATAAACTTTCTCTCTTTGAAACCTCAGTGTCTCAGGTATGGGCTTTAACAAGCATGAGAGAAAAGGAGCTGCTTTTGCTCCGTATCAGGACTTTGCAAAAAATGTGTTCTATTTGTAGAAAGGTAAAAATGATCTTTTTCAAAAAGATGCTCACAGATCAAAGGCTGATGTACTCCAGGATAACAGTTAATAGCATAACAATGTTTATTTACTTATTTTTCTTAAAAGAGGAAATAACAAATGTATAATGATTTTTGTGAAGTTATAGGGTTATAATGAAGAAATTAACCAATGTTCTTTGGGACCACTTGTGAGAAAATTCAGATGGACCTGGCATTTATGTAATTTGTGAGTATATGTTTATTTTGGATTTTCATGTTTAATATTTGTGAGCTCACTGATATGCAGGAGCCTGCCCATACCAGCTTACATGGGGTGAATTTTAGTGTCTCTTCCTAACTTCGCATTCTGTAATGTCATATTGGTAGCTTGAAATCAGCCATAGTGAGAGTAATTTCAAAGTACTTACACTAAGAAATTGGTGGTTCTTTGAAATAAGTTAGAGTAAGCAGGGAGAGAAAAAAAGCAATAGTTGACAGAGTAATAGTGATAATTTGTTCATGTAGAAGACTTTTGGTCATGTTGGTGGGCAGAAACATGAAGAGTGGATAGACTGAGATATAAAAGGACTAGACTATAATGGCAAAAGGAATAGGGGTATTGCATTACAATGGAATACTTGGCTGATCTTTGTCTACAGTTCCAGGGGAAGCAACTTCTGAATCTATGGAATTTCTTGTGATAGAAGTGTCTTTTGTTCTTCATGATAGGCCAGGACCACGACTAATAGTTACAAGTCAGGTCCAGTCACACCTGCAGCCTTAAAATGAGGGCTGGCTACATCAGAAAGACTAACTATGTGATTACGGGGTTGATGCCATGTCCTATCAGCCCAAGTCCCTAAACTCTGGGGGCAGAGGGTGGCTGCAGATTGGGTTCAATCACATCGACATTGATTCTGTCATCTTTATGTAACGGAACCCCATGTAAACTCATGGCACCCAAAGGTGAGATTAGCTTCTGTGATTGAGAAGATACCTTGCTGTGCTGGGAGAGGGTTAAGCATTCAGACTCCTATGTGAAGAGGACACAGAAACTTGCATTTGAGACCTTACTAGAGCTCGCCTTATGCATTTCTTCTTTTGGTTCCTTCTTATTTGTGTGTATGTGTGTGTGTGTGTGTGTGTGTATACACATATATACTTTAACAATTCTAAAACTGTAATAGTAACTATAGTGTTTTCAGCATGTTCTATGAACCATTCTAGCAAATTATCAAACATGAGGACATGGTGGTGTTAGTGGAACACTCTGGGGTCTGGGTTTCTAGGTTCTTGGCTTCCTCACAAGAAAGAATTCAGAGATATGCCAGTTTGAAGCCAGTAATGAAAGTTTATTAAGAAATGAGAAAAAGGAAAAGTACACCCAAAACGTGGGTGTGTGCATGCTACAGGGTGAAATGTACATGTGGGGCCCTGGGTAGGCCTTTTCTCCTCCCCTTTCTCCATATTAAGAATGGATCCCAGCTATTTGTTGTGCTGATTGGTTGCCTTTCTGTCTTCACCAATTAGCTTTCAGGGAACCAATGAGTAGGCCTTTCTGTTTGGAGTTAACTGGGACTCCTTTTGAGCCCGGGAGTTTCAAATGGGACTTTGCAACCAGAGTCTTGGTGGGCCTTTTGGTTGTAAAGCAGTGGCTTTCCTCAGGGCGTTTCTGGTCGGGGCCTTCTGGCTAGTTCTAACCAGCAAGGTCTCAGCTATTCTGGCTTTATGCTGACCAGCCACCTTCCCTAGTTCCCAATACTAACCTGGCTCAACTCTCCCCTGAGAGAAATTACACCCTTATTCTTAAGGGAGGGCTGATGGGCAAAATGGTCATTCTTCTGTAACTGCTTCCTGCTGGTTAAGGACAGTAGTCCCTCCCTGATGGGATGTGAAACTCTATTGAAATTGAGGGAAGGCAGGTCTAGCAATGTTGGTTGGAACTGGATGAAATCCCCACATGATTAATACCTTGTTCTGGAAGGCATTGATTTTGGAAGAAATAAACCTAGTTAAAATTTGAAGATACATGGTCCTATTAAAAGCCCCAAAATGGGATACAGCTATGACATACTGGACCATGGGAGTGAGACTATGGGACCAGGTGCCTCCAGCGGTTACATCATCTCAAAGTTAATAACTTTGAACTTGTGTGTTTCAAATGCTGTCTAGGACTGTTCCAGAGTGATTTATATAGAAACTGCATTTCTCCTTGAGGAACAGGCAGATTCTTCCCTGTGCCATTGTTAGCATGTTTAGGGCTCTGTGATATTGCAGCACCACAGTGACAAGGGAATCTTTTTGCTGTTTAAGGGCTTCTAAGGTGTGGCTAGTTTCTTCTATACTGTTGGTTAACTCTAGGGAGAGATTATGGTTGACCTGTTGGGTTTGGTACAAACTGCCAACCCCAGTTCCCATAGCAGTGGTTATGCCTCAGACAGCTAGGAGAAGGATGAGGAGAGGTACTGCCCTAGACATAAACTCACAAAGACAATATAGACCACAATACAAGTATATGCAAGTAAAATAGACAGTACTTAAGAAAGTCATTCTTTTAGCTTATAGGCATGAGCATTGATTACTTAGAAAATGAATTAAGTTTGCTAAGACATTTAACATGTTCAGTATCCCTTTGCATATGATCTAGGATAGAAGAGATATTATATTCATCAGGTATACAGGTATAGCACTTAATACTATTCAATGCACTAATCAATGCACAAGTTTCTCTTTGAGCTGTAGTTAATAGATCTAAGCTCCAGGTATGCAATACCATAAATGTTGTCTCTCCATGGGAGCAGGCCATAATGTCATTTGTGTTTGTTTAGGTTCTATTCACATTACTCTGGTAATTATTGCTCCACTTGGTATATTCTTCCCATAGCCAGTACGCTGCAGCACTGTTGGTCCTGGAGGGAAGTTCCAGTGTTTCATCAGACTGGGTACATAGCACCCTCCAGCACTATAACACAGAGTAAGTCTGGAGGCAATGTCCATTGTAAATCTGGCAATATCAAACCATCTCTGGCTACTGCAGGGGTCTGAAACAGCAGTGTACTTTCCATCCACTTCAGGTACATGTCCAGAGATGTGATGGATATTTTTATTATTTCATGGGTTGTAGTGACTAACCTAGCCAGTAACTCAAATGGAGAGATGCCATGCAGGGTACTGGGGGCCTGGTATGAATACACGAAAGAACTTGACAATACTGAAATCTATCTCTTTTAATTTTTATATATTTTCTAAATACTTCGAATGCAGTGTATAGTACATCAAAGGAGCTTAACTATTTTTAGTACTTCACTTTTTACATTTACATCTTTACCATGATTACATTAATTAACAGGTATTTTACTTTAGCAGTACAGGAAAAAACTATTTTCTCTTTTACTCTATGAAAACCTAAGATTCCCAATGGAATCAAGATTAACATCCCCCTACCATCACCTTAATATGCAGATTGAGATGGTCTCCGCTATGAAGTTACTTTTTGTTAGCAAAATCAATTTAAGTTTCTATTTAATAATGGCTTCCTAGAATTAGTCATTTAAATACTTCAGTTTAGAAAATACTTTAAAAAACTTCCTATAACTAACCATAACCACATAGACTACATACTTTTACATTTAAATAGGCTTAACAAATTAGTTAGGAACCAATGAAATTTACGTTATCCCATTTAAGTTTTGCCTTTCAGTCCTCATTCTGTTCTGTGAAAACCAGTCATTTCACTTTAGGACAGACCTATATTTCCCTCTTTAATAAGTACAAACTTATAATTTTTATCATTTTAAAGATTTAATACATAAAATGCTGTTTTATTAGTATCCTTTAAACCTAGGGAAATTAACCCAAGTCAAGTAAGATTGGAACAATTAAAGGTTATGCAAGAAAGCTTCTTTTTCCTTTCTCCACAGGAGGCTAAAACCTCTTTTTTAAAAATAATATTCTAAAATTGTGAATAACCTTAAAAGCATACTGACTGCCAGGTTCTAGAATATATTATAGTTGTTTAATTTGCTTTAATTATAATTTAGAAATGTTTTTTCCATTGCTTTCATGGGCTTTTTCTTTCCTTACTGAAATTTGGTAATTGGATTATTAATTACCTTCATTTTAAGGTTATTAAAAGGTTTACATTGGAGAATTACAGGACAAATTGTTGTTACTTGCCTCTATATCTACTGGCTTGGCTTGCTGCATATGTTAGCGGAACACTTGGATTCTAGGTTTCTAGGTTCTTGGCTTCATTGCAAGTGAAACCAGTGATAAGAATTTAATAAAAAATAAGAAAAAGGTAAAGTACACACCCAAGACATGGGTGTGGGCATGCTACAGGGTGCAATGTGCACGTGGGGCCCTGAGGTAGGACTTTTTAAGGCCTTTCCTTCTCCGCCTTCTCCATATTAAGGATGGACCCCAGCTATTTGCTGTCCAAATTGGTTGCCTTTCTGTCTTCACCTGTCAGATTTCAGGAAACCAATGGGAGGCCTTTCTGTTTGGAGTTATCCAGGGCTTCCTTTGGACCCAGGAGTTCCAACGGGACCACGTGGCCAGGGTCTTGGTGGGTTTTTTGGCTGTAAAGAAGAGGCCTTCCCTCAGGGGGTTCTTGTGGTTATGTTCTAATCGGTGGGGTCCCAGCTGTTACGGCTTTATTCTGACCAGCTGCCCTCCCTCATTTCCTATACTATCCTGCCTCAGTGGGAATCCCCATATTTGTAGCAAGTTGGTCAGAAATATGAGGGGCCCAAATCCTTGAAATTGCAGCTAATACTTGAAAGGCAATCCTGTAGAGGACTGTCCTTATTCTAGTGGTTAGAATAAGAATTGTTACCGAGTTACTGCAGTATTTGTAATTGGTGTTAGATGCTGTCATTGAAGTTGTAGAAATTTCTATAATCTTTATAGATATTAACTCTCTATGAAAGAGAGGGAAATTCATTGTTTCTCAGGAACTAGTTACAATAGTTAGAATTTATTAAGGATTTACCAGTCAGGGGCTGTTCTAATAGCTTTGCATATAAATTATCTTTTGATTCTCACACCGTAAGGAACTGGGAGATTTCTTCCCCAGGAACCCATCATGGAGACACAATTTGAGCCCAAAGTTCTGACTTCAGAATGTGTAGACTGGAATGTAGAAGCCTGTAGTTGGAAACCCCTTTGAAAACTTATCATATCAGTATGTTAACTTGGCCAGGTCATTTGCTATTTGGAATCTCAGTTTCCTTAGGTTTTCTTAGTTGTCAAAAAGCACAATGTTTTTTTTCCCATGTATCTCTTACAGCAATTTTCATGATTACCTGAGAAATTGTGCCTTTTAAAAGGTAAAGCATGATATCTATGTAGCACAATTGTATAAAAATAGATAATAGTATGTAAAATTTTTTTAATTCAGGGGAGAAGAATTAAGGGATTTAATTTTGCATGGCCTTGATTATTTCAGTGAAGTAGAAAAGGCAATATACATTACTGAAAATGAAGAGGCAAGTAGTATTGGAAGCTTAAATGGTATGGAGAAGATCCGGACAACTTAATATTGGATAAACTGTCCCGGCCCGCAGGACAATCAACGGAGACTCCAGGTCCTATGAGGGAAGAATGGTATGGGACAAGAGACACAAAGAACGACAGCAAGACAGTATTCTGATCAAGCTGCAAAATTTTATTGAGGAAACTGAGCATATATACTCTAGGGAGGAGAGGGGTGGCGGGTAGAGGATAGGTGACGGTCTGGGGTTGGCAGCTGCTGTTGCTAGGGCGGAAGGCAGATTTGAGGTAAGAACTTTTGGCGCGAACTGGTTCTGTAAAGAAGGGAGAGGGTGACCTAAGCTATTGTTGTATCAGCCCGGGCGGTCATGTTACCAGCACTGCTGAAAGGTAGATTCTATGCATGCTGCCTTAATCGCCCACAACAATAAACCCCACTAATACTGCAATTTTTGCGCCAGTTTGTTATTGGGAAATTTTCCAGACCATAACAAAAGAAATTCCAGATTATGATTCAGCAGACACTCTCATACTGGCATTTTGCTTTCTATACAGTTTTCAACATTTCATACCATCTTTTATTAGTGTAGTGTGTCCAACATGCATTGTCCTTGCTATGGAAACCAAGAATTCTCATGAGATTCTGAACATTAGTATGACAACAACATTGGATACATATACTTGTAGAAGAGCTTTCCTTACTGAGTTTTTTTTCTCTTTCTTTGTCTTTCTCTCTCTCTTTTCCTCTTTGGCCAAAACAAGAAAATGAGAAATAAAGTCTCTGAGGGGTTCTGTTATTTATTTATTTATTTATTTATTTATTTATTTATTTATTTATTTATTTATTTATTTATTTATTGAACCTGAATGTATAAGTTTGCTTCCATTTCCAATCCTGTTGTTTAAGCCAAAATATTTTACTTAAATTTTTTATAATGCAGCAAATTTTAACAGCCATACTGAAAGCAAGGGTGGGAAATATTATTGTTACTTTTTTGTTGTTTTGGCTCAAAGAAGAATCTGTATGGAAAAAAGACAAAGGGCGAATTATGTCTATGCCCACCCACAACTGGAAAGCCCTTGAAAGTTAAAGTAATTGAAGTCCAGCCTCTGGCTGTAGGCTGTGCGTGTATAAACCCCAGAGATAACATAAAAACGGCTTTCCGGCCATGCTTTGAGACAGATGATGTTCAATCCGTTTCTGAGAACACAAGACTATGTGTTTTACAAAGGAGAAAGCCAAAGTACAAACTTCCTGTAAGTATTATAAATACCATATGGAAAACTGATGCCATAAACCAAGAAAAACATAATAAAGGAATGATTTTTGAATCCTACTATGCCAGCTAAGGAACACATTCCAGTTTTTATCCTAATTTCCAAAAAAGTATAATCTAATTAAAGATTGCACTAGTAGTACAAGTACCTTTTCTGGTTCTCTAAGAAAACCTTGTACAGATGGCTAACTTAACTTCTAATAAAATAAACCAGTTTTTAATAGAAAGAGGAGACATCATTACTTTCATTGGTTTCTGATATTTATGTGATATTTGGGGTTAGTATTTATATGTGCTTTCACTTAAAGCTGTAGAATGATTGCATATTTATCCTGCTTTAAGTTGTAGGAAGCCTCCCGATATATAGGGAAAATAGAGATAGTCTCTGTATTTGGGAAATAATTTTTTGTATTTACCCTATTTATTATATTTGTTTAAAGTTGGTAAAGCAGAATAGAGTTCAGTGGTAAAGGCATAAACTACAATCAGCATAAATTCCATCCTTACATAAAAGTACATATTATTGATCAGTATTTTGAATTACAAAAAGGAGCAATGACATTTTACCAAATCCCATATTTTCCATATGGCATTATACTTTATATTGGTTCATAATATTTTTAAATTTTACTTAGTCAATTTAGGTACACTTACTTTTATTGTTCCTTTAAGACTAGTCTATTTTCTCCTGAAGGATTACTTATGTGTTTTGCAATTTTTCATTGTGAGCTTATCTTAGGCAGGACATTTTTTAAAAATGGAAAGCCCATGTGGCTGGCTCATAAAAATAACACTCTGGAGTAGATTTGTCTTTATTTCTGCTGTGTACTCTATGAATATCGTGTGCTCTGGATCAAATTTTATATTAATCATTTCAGGATTTCACAGTCTGAAAATAGGGTAAATTTGAACTTTATACCAGAACAGATACAGGTTGTGATTTTTACTTCTTACTGGTAACTCTTATTTCTCTTCCTAGAGTCCTGGGCAGAGAAAAAATTTCTTGCTCTGAATAGAACATATCTAGTGTGACTTCTACTGAAAGTACCACCATTAATGAGTCCTAACTCAGTTTCAATTCCTTACCTAATACAGTCTGAAGACCTATTCTTCTGTCATCCTTCTGCAGACACTAATGCCAAGTTTCTTACTGTTTGGGCCCAGTGCAAATCTGATATCCTCCAGGGTCAGAGAAGAGTGAGTTTGTGTGCTTTCTGCTCTGGCTTTCCATTTGCATTTGTTTCCTCTCCATTTGTGGCATCCATGGATTTCTCCCTTTTTCCTGTAAATTCGATTCAGTACATTCTAATCTAGCATTTTAGGTATTTTGTAGAAGAAGGAAATAGAAATCTGATAGGACCTCAGGTGCACAAAATCAGACTTTTTGGTCATCTTTAGTTCATAATCCTGCTCATCATTGCCCTACATAGCCTGCTTTATTTAATTATAATATAATTGGCACCTGCAAACTCACTCCCAAAATAATACCCAGGATCTTGAAAATAAGACAATGCAGTGGGGAAAGAGCAATATAATAGTGACATCCAGTCTTGTACATGGATCTTAGCAATTTGATATTAAGTGTTAATAAGTCCCAAAGATTACAAACACCATTTTACCTGCCTTATATATAAAAACAAACCAAACCAAAAGAATCTTGAGTAATGATTTCAGGATGACATTTGACTCTGGTGAGATTATTTTTAAAGTAAGTAAAAAATTAAAATGGTGGAAGTAGGAAAACAGTAGGATTAGATGTAGGCTATTTTCAGTACTCTTTATTTTCAACTCAAAACAACATTATGTAAAACCGAGATATTATCACATTGTGTTCAGCACTCTGCTTGTGAAATTTCTTTTTATTTGTATCCTCTAGCAGTTATAGAATGTCTACCATTTCTTGGATTACACACAAAAGGTTCTGTTTCAATGTAGGGAGGTATTCAGGTCTTTTTAACAACATTTTTATGACAGGAACAGTTGGCAATGGTGAGATAAATTCTTAACTATTATTTCATTTGAAACAGATACACTATGTAGGGAAAATATTTCACAGTATCATATAAGTGTAATCTAATGCAATCTGGAGGCAAGAAGGCTCTTAGAAATGGGATGCACAACATAGATCACTTATGGCAATAATGCAACATGAATCTTTTTGAAAATGGGGAACAAAAATCTTACTGATTATTGAGAAAAAAATAAATGACAGAGATGGTAGAGAGATTTTGCTATTCCCATCATTTTTTAAAACTATTTATTTAAAAATAATTTTTTTAATGTACTGGGGACAGGGATTGAACCTGGTACTGCATATGTGGGAAGCTGGGAAACTGGGACTTCATATGTGGGAATCCAGTCATCAACTATTGAGCTACACTGGCTCCCTTCCATCATTTTTAAGGAGAGAGGAAATAATTGTTGAATGTTGGTGAATGTTTGAGTAATACAAGACTGTAAAGTACAATTTGTCAAAAGGGTATCCTAGAACAGATTACAACTTAAGATACTCTTCCTTTTTCCCAGAAAGGTATTCTATGATCTCTGCCTTCTCTTTGGTCTAATTTGCAGGAATAGACCAATTATAAGATACATTTCCAAAAACTACAGTCCAAGTTCCTGTCAAGATGGCATAGTCCCATTTCTAAATGTTCCTCCCTGCAAAACACAATAAAACCCTGGAAATAATGTCACCAAAGTAGAACTCTTGAAAGGTGGTAAGAAGAAAGTTAACTCATTTGGGATCCTAGGACTGGAGGAACGGCACAGTGACAGGACATCTTCTCTTCCTCCATCCAACAGAAGATGGTGACTCAGACCCTCATTTCTGGAATCCAACTTAACAGGAGTAGGGAGCCCGGTTAGGTTTGTACCTCTAACTGAAAACATGGGAGCCCAACACACCAACAAGGAGGAGAATTGCCACCAATAAGTGGCTAGAAGAAGAGCTCTCCTTTCTTGCTTGCTTGAGATTCCCCTCCTCTAGTGAGAGATACTAAGGTGAGTGCAGCCAAGAAGAGGACTCCAGCTGAGATAAGCAGCCTGACCAGGGAAGTCTCCTTGACCTCACAGGCCTGAGACTCTCCTTCCTTATCCAGAGAGTGAGGCAAGAAGGGACACTGCTACAGACTTCCCATTACAACAAAAGGGTGGCTCAGGAACAAGTCTCTGGCCCCAGAGGCAGGAGGAATCCCTCCACCCACAAGTATCCAACCAAGGAAGCCCTTTTATCCATATATCCTCTCTCCCATCAGGAGCACCAAGGGAGGAAGGAATGATCAGCATGAGGGATCCAACCAGATAATGCATCTGTCCTGGGAAACCTCTTTTTCCCTGTGGGCCCCACTCAAGCAACAGCAAAAGGAGAAATGTGAGCCCCAGAAGCAGTAGACAAAACAAGCAAACCACAATAACACTGGAGAGACTCTAAAATTTAAACCGTCCTTGGAAACACATCTTGCAAAAGTAAGCCAGATGCTATGTGCTGCATGTAAACATGGTGAATGCCTGCTTAAAAAAAAAATTTACAAAGACCCAAAGACTTTTAACAAAAGAGACAAAATGTCCAGATACAATTTAAAAATCACCTATAGTACCAAAAACCAGGAAAATCACAACTTGAACAAGAAAAGAAAAACAACTGGTACTATCACTGAAATGAACAGGTCTTGAAATTTTTTGACAAGAATTTTCAAGCAGCTGCCATAAAAATGTTTTAATAACCAACCACAAATTCTCTTGAAACAAAAGAAAAGTTAGAAAATATCAACAAAGAAATAAAATTTATAAACAAAAATCCGAATAGAAATTATAGAACTATAAAATACAATAATAGAACTTTTAAAATGGCAATGGATGGACTCAGTAGTAGAGCAGAAGAGGAGGATAGAATTGGTGAACTTGAAGATACATCAGTAGAAGTCACACAATATCATCAACAGGAAATGGATTGCAAAAAAAAAAGAACCTCTAAGACTAGTAAGACATGACAGTAAGAAGAGTGAAAGAAGAATATTTGAAGAAATAATGGCTAAAAAATTCTCAAATTTGGTGAAAGAAAGAAAATATTATTTCCACAATTCACTGGAAGTATACAATGTTATATATCTAAGTTGTAATATGTGTATATTGTAATACCCAGGGAAATCAATACAAAAACTACACAAAGAAATGTATTCAAAAATAATTAAGTGAATGAAAATTAAATGCAAAAGTTCAAGTATCCCAGAGGAAGGAAAGAACAGAGAAACACATGAAGAAACACTAAAAGAAACAAACAAAAAACAAATAATAAATGGAAAGCATAAGCCATAAGATATCAATAATTACCTTAAATGAAAATGGTCTAAATACTTAAGTTGAAAGACAGAAAAAGGCAGGAAGATGGTAGAGGAGGAAGCCCCAGGAATCAGTTCCTCCATAAGAACAACTATTGAATATGCAGGAAATGCCTGAATCAACCATTTTTAAACACTGGAATCTATTATAACATTGTGCAGCATCCAGGGAAAAGCAGGAAGAAGAGGCTAGTAAATTGTGGAAAATGCCAGTTAATTGTACTCTATGTGCACAGAGTAGCTTGGCTACCTTAGCCCATCTCCCAGCCTCACAGCAGGCAGCAATGAAGTACTCAACCCCAGCTTTTGGTAGAGCTTGCTGGTACCAGGATGGAATAGAAAGACCTACTTCCCTAAGACTTGGAGGTGTGATCAATAGCTGATCACTGCTTTCAATCACCTACTTTAGATCACTGGGAACTTGGTTCTAAGGGCAGCCACTGTTCCATTCTTTCCTGGGTAAAAGTGGCAGAGGAGCCTTAAAGAACCTTCCTCAAAACCATGGAAAATAGTTAAAGGGCTATACTTACTGGGCAAGGGCCAAATCAAGAGCCAGAAGAGAAGTTCCTGACACCCTTATAGTTCCCACCCTCATCCCTTCCCCAGGGCCGTTTGAGGCCAGCCCATTCTCCCTTTGTGGGTCCCTGGCCTTGTTCTGACTGGCAAAGGCTTTCTTGGAAAATTGCTCTCCAGCAGATCCCATTCCCATAATTTGCCATCCAGGCAAAAAATAGCTTGAGAAAACAAAAGAAGTATAAAAATAATTGAGTTAGGTGGCCTGGGGCAAAGGCCTAGCTGCTTTAAATCCTGAGGTAAAGTATCCAGAGTAGAGGAAAGTCTATTTTTAGATGAGTAAAGGTGGTATTCAAATTCCTATAAACAGGGAACTGTTTATAGAGCACTAACAAGCACAAGTCTAGGAGAAAACACAGGCTCCAAAAAGACAGGGAGTAACCTGCACTTTGCATGCACCTTGGGCTGAAGTTCTTGATAGGAGGGCTGAACTCTGAAGAAAAGCAGCAGCCAAGGCAAAGCCAATTTGCAAACACTGTGAAGTGTGTTGTTTGTAATGGTTTGTTTTGGTTTTGTAGTTCCTAGCACTAAAGAAACTGTCTCTTATGCATTTAGCTATATACAACTCAAGAAACAGACATTTCTGAAACTAAATTCGAGTTAACATTTAAAATGTATAGTGTACAATAACAGATTATAAGATAAATAAAGAAACAAGAAATGATTGCCCATCCAAAAAAAGAGGATAAAAATCCAGAAATCATCAATGAAGACCAGACTGTGGACATACCAGGCAAAGACTTAAAAAAATGATCTTCAGTATGCTCTAGGAGATGACAGATTGAAGACCACAATAATTGAAATGAAAAATATGCAAGAATGTTATTAAAACAGATTGGAGATGGAACAAGATTCAGTGAACTTGAAGACAAGGCAATTGAAATAAGTCAGGCTAAGTAGCAGAAAGAAAAAAGAAGTGAAAATAGAGACCTATGTGACACCATCAAGAGTACAAATACACACACAGTATAGTCCCAGAAGGAGAGAAAGGAGTAGAAGAAATAATCAAAGAAATAATGACAGAAAATTTCCCAAACTTGACAAAAGACATAAATCTGCACATCCAAGAATCCCATCAAACACCAGAGAAGTTAAATATGACAGGGAATATACCCAAACATATTATAGTTATACTGTCAAATGAAAAGGTTTTGGAGAGTTATGAAATGTGCAAGAGAAAAGCAAGTGTTATGGATGTTTTGGATGTTATGTGAAAGTTCTTTGGGCAATGAGGTGCAAATTTAGATAGGAAGCCATCAGAGAATGCATGAAAAACAGCTTTGTTAAATCAAAGGACTTGGGGGGGTGGTCGGGGGAATGAGGAAGAAGACAGCAGGGAGACCCACTGGGATTACCTAACATAGGTTTTTGAGAGAGTCCATGAAGAAGGGGAGTAAGAAGCATATGTGGGTCCTGGGCTCTTACCATTGTGGCCCAGAAGGGAGTGGTAAGGCTTCTCCATAGTTATTGGGGATTGGAAGTTTCAAAGTATATAGTGTGAAAAGCAAGGGACGTTTCTAGCAGATAAAGGCAACTGCTTATCATCCCAGCCATATGGTGATAGAGGCCTTGCTAGGAAATTACATGGTACAAAAGGACAAGGGGCCAATCTTAGTTTGCCAAAGACCTGTTGATGCAAGTGCCAGAAATGTGTTGGCTTTTCTAATGGAAAATTTACTGGAGTAAAAGCTCACAGTTTTGAGGCTGAGAAATGTCACAGGGAGTCAATCAGACTGAAAGAAAAGGACATAGACAATGGTTCCTCAAAACTTGAGGACTGAAAAAAAGAATAGCAAACTTAAACCAAAGTGAGCCCTAGGAATTCCGGAAATAAAGATTAGAGTGTCAATAAATGAAATAGAGAATAATAAACACGAGAGAGAACCAATAAAATAAAAAGTTGGTTCTTTGAAAAGGCCAGTAAAATTTACAAAACTTTAGTCAGACTGACAAAGAAAATGAGAGGGCACAAATAGCTAAAATCAGAAATTGAAAGGGGAATATTAAGACTGACCCTACTGAAATAAAAAGAACCATAAGAGGATGTGGAGTGACTCATATGTGAATGATATCAATCTAAGGAATTCCTAAAGTGAAAATTGAGGATGCTTTCTTCCAGAGTATTTATGTTTATTTCTGCTTTTGTAAAATGACTTGCTCTCCATCAAAACAAACAAAAGAAAAATAACAACAAAATCCCCCACAAACTTTAATCTTCAAGCATACTGGCTTAATTCAAGGGTCTTAGGATCCAAAATCCCTTAATTTCCTGTTACCTCAAAACTTAACCTCAGGATTTCAGTACTGATATTGCTGCCAGCTTTTGCATTTACTTACAAGTCTATATTTGACTTCCAAGTTCTCTTTCCTTCTACTTTTTAAAATTTCCTATTCATTTAATTTTATATGGTTAAAAAAACACCAGCTACACTCAATTTAGATACCCCAATTTTGTTGGCAACATCCAAAGTATCATAGTCAGGAGCCAGTGGAACATATACTTTTTTCTTTTCATCAGGCAAGATGAGGGTGTTTACCTTGGCTATATTAGTGTTATAGAGCTTCTTCACAGTCTGTTTGATCTGGTGTTTGTTGACCTTGACATCCACAATGAACTCAGGTGTGTTGTTGCCCTCACTTTTCTTCATGGATGATTCAGTGGTCAGGAGGACCTTGATGGCACGGTAGTCAAGCTTGCTTCTCCTTGGGGTGTTCTTCTGAGGATATTTGTGTTGTATTCAGAGATGCAGGGTCTTGGGCCACAAAACGATGAGTGACGTGTGGATCTTCTTTTCTATGCAGCTGTGGATGCCCTTCAGTACTACCTCCTTAGCTTCAAAGCCTTTGCTTTGGCTTTAGTTTTGGGAGAGGCAGGGGCTTCCTTCCTCACTTTTGGCACCATCTTCCTGAAAAGTTTTTTCTAATTTTTTAAGGCATAAAATATTTCTCTTAATTCGATTGCATGCATTAAGCATCATAGTTTATGCTGGATCTATGTATTTGTAAAAGCACAGCATTTCAGAGTAACTTGTTTCCTTACTCCCAGAAGCAAAATCCTCCAAAAGACTTTTTGATCAATTAAACTCAATGGAAATATGCTGGTGACTCTGCTTGCTACAACCTTCTGATTGAGAATTATTGGTGTAAAAAGCCAAAGCAAACTAAAGAATATTTCACATTACAAAATTATGCACATTGATACAAACATTTTTAAGAGTTAACCACCAACATCCTTACCTTTAGCTGGATGAGCATCATCATTTTAAAACTTTTTGTGAATTTTAATTTGAGAATTTTAAAGGTGATTTTTAAATCATTTTTATATACAATTTGACACAATTTGAAGAAATCTTTCAAGCAATGTTTCAGATGGTTTGTATTGATATCTATGTAAACATTTCATAATGTGTTTCCTGCCCCTTAATGATAGTAAGATTTGGAGGCCAAAGTCAATTGAATGTATCTTTGTGGACAATAAATCATTCACTTTAGAGTTCTACTGAACCTTCTATTGTAAATGATACCTTTGTCATGAATGGTAGCATTGCTAACATGGCCTTTCTTGATTTAGATTATTAACATGCAAAATTCTATCATGTACTCATATAACTGTCATAAATCATCCATCATACTAATACTAGGAAAGAAGTCATGAAACACAAAATGTAGTTTATTTTGGAAATTTTGTCACTTTACAAAATAAAAAGTACACATAAACAATGAATTTAAAATGTCTTGAAACTAAAATCAAATCGGGCAGTGAAGAATTTCAGAAATCTGTACCTATCATTTAGTATCTAGCATCCTGCTGTAATCACTTAAAATTTTTCATTAGATATTCAATAATTTTTCTGGATTTGATTCAATAAGTCATTGAATGAGTGGTTTCATCAATAGTACACATCAAATCACATGAGTAGGCTGCTCCAAACAGAGATTCTTGGAACCCATCACAGACCCAGTAAATAAGAATCTCTGGGGAAGGGAATTGTGTATCTTTAATTTTTAAAAATTCTAGCTGATTCCAGAACCAACAAGTTAAGAGTCCTAGACTAGATTATATGTAACACACTTCTCACGCTCAAATTTTATAATATAATTTTGATCCCACATAGACTAATAATTGGGAATATGCTGTTCTTTTTAAAAAATCTATAATTAAACTATAATTATCTAGAGAATCTCTAATCTTATCATTAATAGTGGCAAATAATAATGGTCACAAACTTTTCTGAAATTTCTGTGCTGTATCTAGAACCTTCATCTTGTAAGAGTTGTGTTCTAACTCCTTTCGTCCTGTCTTCTGAAATACCACTGCAGTCCTACATGGTTTAGCATACTTATTCTCTAAAGATTTAATGTGTATATGTTTATCTTACAGCTAGAATGTTCAGTTCTGTGGGGGTTTAGCACTGATGTAACATATTATTATGTTTACTTTCCATTTCTAGAATATTTGAAGATGTTTGGATTGGTTATTTTTTATGGGTAGATCTATAGGATTGATTATATATATACAATTGCTTACAAACTTAATATAGCAATAATATTTAAAATTTTTATTTATAGTAAAGCATACTACATTAAACAAATAACCAGAAAATCAAACTCTTATTGTCCACTTTAGTATCTTGAAACTATTTAGTTTATCTACTTTATAGCACTATAGATTCCCTTTTGGAATCTCCTTCCTTCCCAAATCATGGTTATGATTTTTTCAGAGATCATCTTTAAGTGCAATAGGTGTAATGTTGCCCTTGGTATGTTTTGAGAAATAGGAGAAGAGCCCTATCCTGCCTTTATTCAATCGTCACCATGTCTTAAAAACACAGAAATAAAGTTTATTTTATTAGCATTTATGACCGGATATCTCCAGATATACTTTATTTATAGATATATAAATATGCTTTTGGGTACCTAACACCTTTACTTGAATTGCATTTCTATAAGAGGGATTTTTGAGTCCCACGTGCAAATTTAGAAGGGGAGAAGTAGTGATGGTTAAAATAGAAGAGGTTTGAGTAGCTATGTTTTAAAGGCCCACATTGAATTTTGCTGTGCAGACCAGTTGATGACTTCTGGTCTGGATAATCTCTAAGTTTCCTAAGACATTCAAATTCAGTAAAATTATTTAGATTTGCTTTAACAAATAATTTTGTGTATATTTATTTTTACATAACAAATAATAAAATAGTAATGTTTTCAAGGATTTACTCCCTGATTATTCAAAATGCTAAACAATTCACAAACATTTGTAAGAAGTTTTGGCGTGAATTTCTGAATTGCATATACTGGCTACCTCTTCTATAACTGTTTGTCAACAGCCATCACTTTGTATATGAATTACTTCAGTAACATATGGTTGAGTACCTAATTTTTCTCTAATAATTTCATGTTTTTCTAGTTCTATCTCATCAAAGAGAAACAAGCTTTTTGAGTTTAGGCACTATGTTATACACTAATTTTGCTTATTAAAAGTCTGGTTAAAACTAAAACACTGTATCACTGCTGATAATAGAAGTTGACCAGCAAAAATAATAATTTCAGTGGGAATGAAAGCAGAGTATTTTATATTATCCAAAAGTTTAAGTAATCATGTATCATAAGTAATGTAAAAATGTATGATTATGTGTATAACCTTTACTTCAAAAGTATTCTTCACTTTTGAAGATGGATTTGTTCCTGAAAGGTTTTGTGTAAAATAACATGAAATACATTGTGATTCTTCACTATAATTGATAACTCTGTGAACTGAAAAATTTGTAAATGGTTTTCAGAAAACCTTTTTTTTTATGCTGGGTAAATGCATAAGGATCAAAATAAAAACTCTAGAAACTTGTCAGAAACTTGTAAGTGATATCTTTTATAAAATATAATATCCAAAAGTCTTTGCCATTTCCTGAATATTATCATTATTTATTTTGTTAATCTGTAAGAGCCAAAATTTTTAAAACATTTTGGATAATAGATAACCCTATTTTGTCTCTCCATGAATCCCCTATAGGCACTCCATTTTCATGTAAATCGTTGGCTATTATTTTAAGATAGGTAATAAAGTTTTATAGAGCTACTCTAACCATTGTTGTGAAAGAACGTCTTACTCACAGACCCAAACTCTAATTTCCACTTTTTTAGAGTAAGTTTCACGTGTACTGCACTCCTTGAGATACTAGAAATTATGTAGTATCCATGATAGTGTAGTGTGGTACTATTAGAAATTTTTTTGCTTAACTTCATTAGGTTTCCATTTAAGAGTTTTCATTTAACTACAATTTGTATAATCAAATGGCCTATGATGTCCATATGCTCCAGAACTTTATCATATATGTATTTTAATAATTGATATCATTCTATACTAAAGAAAATTTATTTTGTCTCCAGAATTTAAAAAATGAAAATAATAAGACAATATAGATCGTTTTAGTTTCCTCACTAAATATCTTAACAAAGTATGTAACAAGACAGAAATTAAGAATGACTTTTCCTTATTATTTAAAGATAATCCTAACATAATTTATTTTAATTGGGAACAGGTTTGAAAGAACTTCCCAGATAAATTGGCTAAATTTGTTTTTTAGTTATTGAAATTTAGTTCATAGATATATGTAATATAATCCTAGAGTATAAGCAGTAGTGTTCTTAATTATGCAGCATGTCTTAACATTTATTTATTTTTTTATGTTGCAAGTTAAGGGAAAGGTGGATGTATTACCTACCCCTTTCTCTTAAAGAAAAATAGCTTCTTGTTTCTCTACAAGCATTTCAGAAGTTTAATAATTTTAATTTTTTGAAGTGCATAAACTTAGTTTTCCTCTTCCTCGTAGATTTTGTATTGAGCAAATGTCTATAAACAAATAAATACCATTCTAATATTTTTAATTAGGAACACTTAGAGAAGTAAATGTACGATAGTATACTGTAATTGGAGATTCAGCTATTCAGGGTAATAATGTTCATTTGCCAGAATTAATCCTGGTAAGAAGCACTGAACTATTATAGTAAATCTGAGCCTTAGATAAAGCTCCCCAGAAATAAGGAAGTCATAACTCACAGCTCAAGGTTGAGAAGTCCTCCTTGTGTTCAGTGTTAAGAACTCACTTACAGGCTAGTAATAACGATGTTGGAAAAGGATGCCTCCTTTCAACATGTTCAAAAGTTTCACAGCATCATAGACATGTCAAAAAGATCATTGAACTTCTGGAAAAAAAGGTCAAGAAAATAACTTAGAAGCCACCAGCAAATAAAAATAGTCATAGAAAGAATTTTTGAAAACTTTACACAATTTGTTTTTGAGTAATTCTTTTCAGTATTAATTTTATCCTAAGTTTGTTAAATCCTAATAAAGAGATCAAATAGTTTTTAAAAATTAACATGCTTTAAAGTAAAATTCATGAAGAATTTCAGCCCATTTAAGTAAGTTAACATATGCTCTCATATTTCATTCTTGTTCTTCTAACAAGTGTGCCTGTTCAAAAAACAGTTCTTAATTTTGATTGTCTCTTCATAAATTCATACTACCCTGCAGTGATATTATTATGCTATGACCTCCACAATGTCATCAGGGGTCTTGAATATTATTTTATGCTGATTTATAGTGAGACACTTTTAAGTTAGCAAATAAATTACCTGCATCATATTTACTAAAGAGTTATGCATATTGAAATCAGTATTATTTGTAGTCCAGTAGATCTGTTTTATTTCATATTTGAGTAACCTGAGACAGGAAAGGGAGAATGAAAAAATAAGTCCAACTGGCAAATAACTGGTGGGGCCAGAACTGACTGTGAAGAGAACATATAATACAGTCGTGGAGGCAAGGAACCCAAAAGAAGAGAGTTCTTCCTGAAATCATTTATTATACTCTAGGGAAAAAACAGACTATAAGAACACAGAATAATACAGATAATAATGAGAAGAAAATTATTTTCAGCATAATAAGTACCACCTTCATTTTGCAATAGCTATAAATTATTCATTTTTGTAATATTATTGTTTATTCTTCCAGTATTTTCCAAGTTTGGTATTTTACAGGCATTTTCTCCAAATATATCTATATATTTTTCTTTCTACCAACTAGAAAAAAAGAAACAATTAATGAGGGAAATTTTGTAATTAAGTTGAATACTGCGCAATGATTTTCTTTTCAGAGAGATCTAAACACTTATGTATGTATTCAGAATTTATTGTGACTTATAACCAACATTTTAGTTTAAAATATTTAAAATATCTTTGGATAACTAAAAAACAATATTTGATTAGCAAGGACAACTATCTGGGATTTTATTAAAATTTTGAGATCTAATATAATAATAATAAAATAATAAAATACACAAACCATAGTTTCTTAGAACTGAAAGTATTTGAAGAGTGCATATAATCTTAATCATAATTTTTAAAATGGAGAAATTGCCTCTTTCAGTGAATATCATAGTATCTTTTAAGGGGTGAAAGGGACTTTTACAGGGAACACATAACAGAAGTTGGCTAGCATGGTACAGATGTAAACTCTGATCATGTTTAAGTAGAAAGTAGTATTAAGTAGAGACAGTATGTACAGGGTGCTGAAGTAAAATTGTGTTTGAATTCTGGTTCCACCACTTAGTAATCATCTGTGCTTGAAAATTTTATTTAATCTCTTTGTGCTTTCCTTTTTAAATAAAAATATGACATTCCTCATAGGGTTGTGGCAATGTTGTGTATATCCATATATATGTATAATAAATTATATAATTTAATACATATAAATTAATATATATTAATGTAAGTAAAGCACTGTCTCCCACAGAGTAACATAATGTGCACTCAGTACACATTAGCTGTAGTTATTATTTGTTGTTATTACTAAATCAGCTATGAAAAATTGTGAAAGAACAGATACTTTTTTCATCTATATTTGGAGGGAGAGAGGGAGATTAATGATTAATTTTCATGGGAATATGATTATTAAGGCTCTAATTTTAAAGGAAAAAGTAATCAGTTAAACAGGACATAAAATCAGCAAGTACTCTTTTGAAGCTTCTCGTGTGCAGTCTAACAGAGCAAGCTGTACCTGCAACAGGGAGAATGAAGACAGTGGAGTTTGCTCTGCATTCTCATGTGGCTTTTCTGAGACCTATTTGTTTATAATGGAGGAGTCCAAACATGTTCAGGGAATTTTATTGAGAAATATAAGGAAGCATATGTTGAATTAGGCACTTTGTTTTCCTAAATAGGACATAAATTTGGATTCATTTTATATTCTATTTTGGTAAATTGGTAGTTTCTTCCTAAAGGGCCACTTTGAAATTAACTCAGACCATTTAAATATCCTTCAGGAGAGGAGACAGATTAGCAATGTCTGTCACAGGTATGAAGAAGAGAGCAAATGATGGTAGCTTGTTTATCAGATACTTTCTGTCATATATCAGATGGTCAAAGAATCTTAGAATTCAAATATTGCTAGAGATAAAATTCAACTTTCTAATCACTTGCTGGAATATTTCACAGTTTGAAATGTAAGTCTACATGCCCTATTAGATAATGAGCTTCTTCAAAACAAAAACTGGAAGAACTGAGTTGAATTTATAGGCACAAAAACATTTGATATCAGTAGAAATCAATATTTCTAAGAAATAAAGCTGTCCAATAGTGAATTGTGCTTTCTCTTAGGCAGTAAGTATCCCTCTGAGAACTGTCTAAGAGACGTGAGGGCATGTATCTTCTGTATTAAAGGGAAGATATCAGAATAAATAATATTTAGGTTCCAATCTAGTTTTAAAATTTAATGATTTTATGAATGTAGTGAATCCCTGTCCTAGCAATATTACATAGAAAATAGATACCTATTAAAATTGATTGCTGATTCACAAAATTCAAAATAAAATGTAGATTTTACTGCTGGATAACCCCCAAACAAGAATGTTTCTTTGATAAAAGCACTAAAATATATGCTCTAAAAGTAAAATAATCAAGATGAATTGTAAAAAATATACTTGAGAAATATTAAGGTGAAACTAAAGAGCAGTAACAATTAGACAAGTAATTGATTACATATGGCCAGATTTTTAAGACAAAACCTAAAAATAGGTAATGTTCTTGTGTTATAGAATATGAATGATGAGCCTCCCTCATGCAATCCCTCACATTTGGAAACCCGAATTTATTCCACTATTAAGGTTCCATTTGTTCAGCTCAACTGTTCAGACAAAGATTCTCCACAGGAAGAACTGAGCTATTCAATTGTAGGAGGTAAGATATATGATTCCAAATAAGTCACTTTATGATATTTTACAGTATACCTATTTGGGATATTTTGAAACAATTGGAAACATATTATTATGATACATAATTTTTAAGTAAAAGTTTAAAGAAAACAATAGCAGTGACATAATGGATAATGCAGCTTTATTTCTATTTTATTACCTCATCGTTCTCAGGAAATACAAATAATCAATTTACACTTCAGAGACTAGGTGTTGATCCTCCTTCTCTGGCCACCACTCAGAATTTCCAGTATGATGTGTTTCAAGGAATCCAGGACCCTATGACTTTCCAGCTACTTATTGAAGTCACTGATGAATTAGGTGGGAATAAAGCTAGTCAGCTCTCAGCCACTACAACAGTCATAATTCATGTGTTTCCCAGGACCACAGAGCAGCCAACTTTAGCCACAAAAACAACTACAACTACAGTAAGTACTTAGTGATGAAATATAATTCTAAAACTGTCTGAATTAGTCATAAACAGATAAAGTGTTTAGGGAGCTCTCACAGGAGTTATCCTTATGTTTTGGCAATGAAAGACATCAATGAAACAGTTACTTTAATACTTTAAGATTTCATCATCAAAAGAGGAGAAATTATTCAAGCTGTTAGCCATTAGTTTTGAATCATAGTAAATGTATCAATATTAACCAATTTATAGGGTTTTTACTATTATTTTGTTTAAGATTATTAGTATTAATCTGATCATAATACAATTTTCTCTATTGAAATTAATATGAAATTTCATTATACATATACCTCTATATTAGGTTTACAAAAGACAAGCTTGTTTCCTTGAAAAACATACAGTCTCATTGGAAGACAAGCTATACATGTAAAACATTTTAAATAAATACTAGACTGTCATGTGAAAGTGCAATAGCTATTTGACTTAATAGTTGAAAATAAGGGAAGCTTACTCCGGGTTGAAGTAGATGGTGAGTTCTCCATAAATAAAGGAGGAAAATGATTTGGTAGATCTTCAAAAACAGGTATTATTTGTTTATATAAGAAAAGAAGAAACACTTTGCTGGGATAAAACATAGAATTGCCCTGGAAAGAACAGAATGTATTCCGTGGAATGTTGAGAAGGTAGTGAAGCTGGAAGCTAGATTTGTGTTAAGAAGAGAAGGAAGCTCATGGTAGAAATGCAAATCTTAGAACACAGTAAATCTTGAAGGCAAAGATGAGAAGTTAGGATAATTACTGATTATAGGAAGTTATAGATAGTTTCACAGCAGTGAAGATAGACAATGACTGGTAAAACTATGCTGATATGGAAATAATAGAAATTCAGTGATATGAATGAATCCATTAGCATGGAATATGCTAATTTAGACTTCAGACAGGTAGACATTATACGACAAATGGGTACTCATATCCATGCCTCACTATCATTCGTATGGTTTTCTACATGTAACTGAGCTAACCCAGTGAAAGATATTTGAATTAAAATAGCCTTTTTTGTTGAAAAAGTTATGGAAAATTCCTTCCATTGCTTGGCTTTGTAGTCAAGAAGTTTTGTATTAGCCATAGAACTTATTTTAATTCAGATTTGAATATTCCTCCTAATCCAAAGAAGAACAAACAAAATCAGTTTAAAGTGGTGTAAGTGTGGTACTTATCCTAAGTACCTAGCAGAAGCAAATTAAAATTATCTCTGTGGAAAGGTAACAGCATCATAAGCATCACTTTATTTCTAACAATTTTTACACTATGATTACCAGATGATTAACTATAACCAGGGGCATGAGGAGATAAGAAACCATAATTGAGAAGTTACAGACACAGCAACTACAGGATTGGAATTATCAAATGAAACTGTAAGATAATTATGCTTATTGATTTCAAGAGCTATAAATCAAGTTTAAATTTGGCCAAGGTATTGGGACCTGTAAAAGTAACAAAAAATATTTGAAAATGTACCAATATAATAAATAGAATTAAAAGTACAATAACTGAAATTAAATTTGTTAGATAAATTTAATGACATATTAGAAACATCTGAAGACAGATTAAAGACTGAAAATGGGCCAGAAGAAACTCTCCAGAAATAAAATAATGGAGAAATGAAATAATGGAGAGTCAGAAAAGAATACAGAATATTAAACAGAGGGAGAGGTGTTTGAAAACAGAGAATAAGAAGAATGTATTTCTAAATTGAGAAAGACAGATAGAGATATAGAGACAGAACGGAAATATATCAAAATATAGATTGAGGAGGTCCCAAAATTCTGAACAGGGATAAACAGAAAGGAATCTATATTTAAGCACAACAGAAAAAACCTGCTTAAATCCAAATATAACAATAAATATTAAAAACAGTCAGAAAAAAAAAGGAGGCAAATTTCCTTTCAAGGAGTGTGGACTTAAGAGCTGACTTCACAGTGGAAATCATGGAAGCCAAAAAATTTGAAAGATTCATCTGTTGAAAGAAAGTCACTGCCAGTCTAGATTCTATACCCAGGAAAACATATTTAAAGAATAATTGCCAGCAGGGATAAGTGGAGGAAATATATAAGGACTTTATATTGTACTGGAGACAGGAAATGGCTTTAATTAACATTAGGGGTTGATCATCAAAGATGCATGTGTAACCTCATGAATAAATTCTAAAAGAATGTGAAAAGAGTATAACACCCAAACTTAAATAGAAAAAAACTGAATAAAAAACTCAATTAATTTTAAAAATGCAAGGAAAGAGAAAAAGAGGAAGGGAAATATATCACTTATTGCTTTAAATAAAAATGGAGCAAATATGCCTCTTAAAAGACAAGGATGGGCAACAGTTGTAGCTCAAGCAGTTGAGCCCCTGCTACCCACATGGGTGGTCCAGGGTTCAGTTCCTTGTGTCTCCTTAACATCAACAACAACAACAAAAAAAACAAAAAACCCACAAGCAAACAAACAAAAAAACCAGCTCAGGGGATCCTATGTGGCTCAATGATTGAGTGCCGGGATCAGGGTTTAATCCCTGATCCCAGTACATTAAAAAAAAAAAAGAGAGAAGTATGATGAAATTAAATTAAAAATAAAAACTATCCATTTTTCCTTTGAAACACATCATATGCAAAAGTTGCATAACAGTTGGCACTAAAAGAATGGAAAAAATATTCTATGCAGATATAAAATGAAGCTAATGTGCACATTTCTCAAGCACACATGGGATATTAAAAATATTTTATCATATATTAGTCTGTAAAGCAAGTTTCAACAGATATTAGTAGATTGAAGTCATGCAGAGCATTACCTCTGATCATAAATAATCATTGTAGTAATGAAAACAAAAATATAACTGGAAACATCTCTCATAGCTTTAGAAGTTAGAGAATAGAAAGTATTTTGAAATGGATGAATAAATACTACATATTTAAACTATGACATATAGTTTAAATGGAATTGAAGCCTATACATTTTCCCCTGAGTACTATTCTAACTGCATCTACAACTTTTAATATGTAGCCATTTTATTAGCATTTTGTTTCTCCATATTTCAAAATACTCTATAGTTCTTTGTAATTTTTTCAACCCACATGTTATTAAAACCTTATTTCTTTATCTTAGTTTATTAATATTTGCATTCCTCTAAAGTTAGAAAAATAACAGCAAAATAAATCTTTAAAAAAATGAGACAATAAAAATGCGTTTAAATTAATGAAATAGATAGCAAACATACAAAAGTAAAGACAATAAAGTGAACAGTTGGTTCTATGAAAAGACTAATAAAATCAACATTACTCTGACGAGGCTGATAAAAGAAGAGGAAAGTCACATTTACTAATGAAAAGGAACACAACAAGTTTTTGTAGCCCTTAAAAATTGCCCTAACGTAAAATTATGAGAAAACGTGAAAATAAATTTGTTGAAGAAAAATTAAATTGGGAGGACTTGATCTACCTCAGATAAAGACTTAATATAAAACTATAATAATCAAGACAGAGTGGTATGAGTACAAGAAAGACAAACAGACAACGGAACAGAAAGTCCAGATAATGACCTACAGCATTTGGAACTGTGATTTATGCCAAAAGTCGCACTGTACAGCAGTGGTAAAAGGATATTTTCAATAAATTATATTGGGCAATTGGTGTGCATATAGACAAAAATTAATAAAATTATAAAATGGGATTGATTACCTACCTGATTCCCTATGTAAAAACTCAAGTCCAAATAAATTGTAGAATTAAATAATAACAATAAATGAAAAACTAAATTTTAGAAGAAATACAAGAGACCATCAAAAATTTGGGGTAGGGAAAGAAATCTTAACTAAGACTCCCTCCCCAAACACCCTTAATAAAGCTAGCTATAAGGAAAATTTTGAGAAATTTGAGATATTAGGATTAAGAATCTCTTATTTATGGATGAAACGATGACATGTCTCAGATTTGTTTTAGACTGGGGTATGAAGAAGTAAGTATGAGTAATGATTAAAATGGGCATAAACTGACAATTATTGTGATTGTGTTACAGGTATCTGGGGAATTACTGTACAATTTCTCTACATTCGTTTAGATGTTATATATCACAAAAATAGTTGTAAAAAATTGTAAGGGAAATAATCCGAGATACCCATGTACTTTATTAACTTTTAGCATTTCTTATGGGAAACTGTTTCTCAAATACGTTTTGTAAATACACACTTTGGAGCTTCATAAATTTTTTTTTTTTTGTCTTCCTATAGAGTCTTTATCAGTCATATGTTTTGTATGGTCAGACCCTGCCATTTATTGTCTGAAGCACACATGTTTTCATAGTCACTTGTAAATTTGTTCTTAGGCACCCCTCTCTGATCCCCAGAGGGAATGTAGTCATGGAACCTTGTTTCACATTTGACACATCTGTATCCAAATCATTTTATAAGCCACATGAATATTACATAAGGCAGAAATATAAAATTGGTACTATTGTAAAATGTTATAGCAGCATTTCAATTAGTGAAGTTGTATTGTTTTTCATTTCTGGCTTAACATGAACTGCACCCCCCTCTTCAGAGACAACCTTCTGTGCCGGATCTTTCTCCCTTTGGTAGAGATCATTTCAGTCTGTACCATTACGGGGAACACAATCTTCTAACTTATATTAATACATGGATTTCCATCTGATTAATAAAGCAAATTCTTGCAAGCAAAAGGCATTTTAATAGAACATAATAGGCAAAATAAATTCTGTAACAAGGTGTAAAAAGATTTTTAAATATGAAATTGAGCTAAGCAGTATTATAATCCATGTATTTTCCTTGGCAAATTACATCAGGCTGGCTAAAAGAAAAACAGACCAATTAATGCTGTATAGGGATGACTGCCAACCTGACACTTAGGAATTTACTTCCAAGGACTGTCACAATTGTTCTTTGCTATTCTCCATAAGCCATATCAGCTTTTATGTTTGCATGTATACTTATGTAATACACACATCTCTAGAGGGAGGTAGATGCACCTAAGTATTATCAAATCAAAAGTGAACTTAGGTACTGTTCAAACTGGTGGAATGGGACACTTCAGGGCTCTAACTTAGCTTTGAACAAGCAGCTAGAACTGGCAGAAACATCTTTCTCAAAGCTCCAGAAAACAGTTAAAGGACTGCAGTAACAGGGCAAACACTAAATCAAGTAAAAGACTACATAAAAGTGGTAAGATTTTATAGGTAGGATCTTGTGGTCCCCAGGCTGGTCCTTGCCTCATGCCTCACCAGCCTGGCACAGAGCCAGCTCATGCTTCTGGTGTGGATCCCTGGTCACACCCAGTTCATAGGGAGCAGAGTAAACCCTTGTGCCTCATACTGGGAGCATGTATGTCTGGCCCAATCTGCCTGGTGTTGGCCTAAAGAACTCACCAACCTAGAATTTGTCCTGCATTTAGAAGACAGCTCACAGAACTCTCCTACAGAATGCTGTGGAAAAGCAGCCACATCACGCTGCCTGGAGCAGGAGTTTGCTGGCTGCAGGAAATGCAGTGCATGCCCAGGACCGTGAGGAAACTGTTTCTTAGGGAAGAAGGGACTTTGGGAACCATGTAAATGGGGGATTCCTAGGGTCACATGTACAACAAGATATATGAGCAGAAGGGACAAGGGGGCCCTTACACCCAGACCTATTCTGTAAGCTCATTATATAGATAAGCCCTGAAAAAGAACATTTGCGTAGGTCATCTGCCAGGGCATGAAAACGTGTTTTCTTTTTTTTCCTTCTTTTACTTTTTGTTATTCTTTCTTTTCTTTTTTTCCTTCAAAAATTACCTCCTAATGATCAAGGAGAATCTGATGCCTCAGTGTCTAAATGCCAGTGATATCATTAAAATATCAAAATGTCCAGATTTCAACAAAAGATTATGAACATATGAAGAAAAAGGATGCAATAGCTTAGATAAAAGAAAAAAAAATTAAAGCATTAGAAACTACCAGGAGGATCTGAACTGGGACATATCAGACAAAGACATTTAAAAAATGGTCCTAAGCATGCTCAAATGGCTAAAGGAAAACAGACTTAAGGGAAATCAGGAAAATAATAGGTGAACATAAAGAAAATATTAATAGGAGATGGAAATTATGAAAAGGAATCAAACCAAGCTGAAGACCACAGTAAGAGAAATTAAAAATTCCCTAGATGGGACTCAAGAGCATATGGGAGCTGGCAGAAAAAGAATCAGAAATAGATCAAAGCTGGATGAAAAATAATTATCCAGTATAACGACATGGGTAAATAAATGGCAGTACTATTTTAGTTTTGGTTTGTAACACCATATTTTACATCCAACAGTATCTAAAAGACAAATGCATAAAATGTAATGAGGAATCAGTGATTTTGGACTTATAACATATGAGCATGTAATTTATAAAAAGAAGTACATAAAAATGTGGGGATAGAAGGGAAAAGGAACATAGTTTGTGGATACTATTGAGGTTAAGCTGCTGTGGAAGCAAAGGAAATTGTTAAAGATTTAGAATGTTACATTTAAGCCCCTAGGTAACTACAAAGAAAATATCAGAGAACATGGAAGATAAAAGAGACAGAAATTATAGTATGGTGTATTAGTCAGCCAAAGGGGTGCTGATGCAAAGTACCAGATCTCTGTTGGCTTTTATAAAGGGTGTTTATTTGGGGTAGAAGCTTACTGTCACAAGATCCTAAAGAGTCCTAAACAAGGTACCATATGAGGTACTTTCTCACCCGAAGTCTGTTGCCACATGTTCATGCAAGATGGCAGATGACATTTGCAAGGGTTCAGCCTTCTTCTTCCCTCTTAAGGCTTTGTGGGTCCAGTGTCTTTCGATCTCAGCTGTAAACTGGCATAAGGTTCATGTTTCTTCTTGGGGCTTGTTTCTTCCAAGCTCAGCTGCTCTGCTGTCTTCACTGGGTCGGCTGTAACTATCAGGTGAATGACTCAATCTTCCCGGGGGCTCCAGCGTCGAAACCAAGTTTTCTCCTCTGCTGTGTCTTTTCCTATGTATCTACTTTCTTTTTCTCCCTGAGCGAGTGTCCAAATATAGATCCCACAAAGTGGGGGTGGGGACTCAAACGGAGTCACCCTATTAATGTGGTTGAATCAAAACCCCAATCTTAATACAATTTAATCGAAGTCATCTCAGCTGAATCTAATACAATCAAAGGATATCACACCCAGAGGACAGAGCAGTTTACAGACATTTTTATATCTTTTTGGAATTTGTAAATAATATCAAACTGCCATACACGGGTTGCCAGGGATGGGGTTAGAGGGAATGGGATGGTAATACATAAGGGGTATAGGGTTTCTGTTTGGGAAAGTGGAAAGATTTTAGTAATGGAAGGTGGTGAGGGGATTGCAGTACTGGATATGATTAATCCTATTGAATGGTATGCTTGTGAATGGTTGAGATGGGAAACTTTGTTGTATATATGTTTCTACAAATTAAAAAAAAAAAGTAACTGAAGAGATAATGACAATTAAATGTGATACATGATCCTGGATGGTATCTAGCAAGGGAGGAGAAAAGACTCAAAGGGATATTATTGGGACATATGAAAATATTGGAATATAGACTTTCAGCTTGGTATCAATGTTAAAATTTTTGAACTTGATAACTGCACTTAAGCTGATTAAATTTGAATATTCTTGTTCTTAGGAAATACACATAGCAGTATTAAGTATTTAAGGAGTATGATATATAAAACCTACACTCAAGTGTTCAGAAAATGGATTGATAAATAAATAGCTACACAAACAGAGTGATAGATGGATGGATGGGGGACTGGCTGGATGTATGGATGGATAGAATATCATGACATGTGGCAAGGTGTTAAAATTGGTAGATCTGGATATCTGGGGAGTAGAGTTCTGTTGGAATTTCTGTATGGGGTTTATGTAATTATATAACTGTCCTGTAAGTTTAAAGTATTTCAAAATAAAAGTTTAAAAAAAAGTAACTTAGAATTTCTGTAGTTCAATTTGTTCATTTTACAGAAAGGAGAAAATGATACCCAAACAATTTATAACTTCTACTTTGCTGAGTGAGAACATAAGCATGCCTGCATATTTAAGATAGCTTTCAGAAAGCTAATATTTCTAAAGATTTATGAAATGTATAAATAGCTGTCAGTTACATTTGAGTGTGTTATCATATTACCCAGTAAAACTACCTATTTCTCCAGCTATATCTATTTACTAACTATATGGGCAGGACTTGTGCTAGCTGTTTGAATAAAAAGTTTAATAAGGCAAAATCTTTCAGCTATAAATAACAGAATATTCAACTGAAAGTGGCATAAATAATAAAGACTGTTGATTCACTATGTGGTGCACTATTAAGCCACATAGGTGAAGATCTCTATACACCATTCTACAGAACATGGCCTTCATCTTTCTATTAGAATGGATTATAGAGCCCTTACAGAAAGGGATGACAGGATAAGATCTGGCTGATATGAATGAATGATATTAGAATGTAAGTGTGGAGAAAGTATGAGGGATATTGCTTGATGGAGAAACCAGTACCCATGAATTAGTTAGCAACCTATTGCAATAATTCAGTCAGAGTAAGGCCTAAATTAAGGGAGATGTAGAGATGTGGATATGAAGTGCTAGATTTGAAACATACATAAGCAATAGAATCTGCTATTTATTTTGTTTGAAATTGATGTGTTACAATAGGTACCTTTACAATATGTCAAGGGAAAGAGGATTTCTCTTAGGATTTAGCCATTATTATTATAGACTATAGATTTTTTTTAAAAAATTACAAGACATATCTTTCCATTTAGAATGTTGAGTGAGATATGAAAGCTTAAAAACACTTTTAAGTGGTTAGAGTATACTGCCAGAATTTTATCTACTTCTAAAGTATAAAAGCCCATTACAAAAATAGAACATTCCTTAAGCCAGATTTCTAACAATGTGTAGTAAAGGCCTGAGGATAAAAAGCTCGAAGTAATTCAGACTGAAGTCAGTTCATATTAAAATATTATAGAAGACATCTTCAGCATGAAATTCACTATAAATGCAGATTTTTAAACAAGAGTTTCTCCTAGGCTCTTGAAAAAAAATGAGCAGGCCTCTCTCAAATTGTAAACCAAAGAAGGCATTCTATAAAGACCTCTGCATCTTTTACAAAGCAAACTACAGCACCTGATAAAGGATTAATGCTATTCATTATAAGAAAGATATGTGATAATTCTTAATAGAGGGGGAGTGGCCATGAACTATTGCAGACCTGATAAAAGCTATGACCCCTATCCAGAATAATACAAACATGTATGTATGCGCACAATTTTATATGCAATTTCAGAGACTCATAAAACATCCATGGAACCCAGATTAAGAAAGCATGATTAAAAATAAAGATTTATAAGTAGTTTTAAATTTGTAAAAGTGTTTTAAAAGAAAAGTATATTTCTGTTACCATAAAGTAATAAAAGCAAGATAAGCCACTAACAATTAGCCATAGAGAAAACTTCATACAACCTATTTTTTTAAACATGTTTGCAATTGTCATGCTCTTAGAGACATTAGAATAAGTAAAATAATACTTAAAGCCTGGAAAGGAAAATAGGAAGAAATCCTATCTTAAGTGTAGAAAGACTTAGTCAAATAAGCTAATGATAAATAAAACCAACCCTAGACTAAGTAAAATAAACAAAACTGCTGTAAATTGTCTCCTGATTAACTTTGGTCTTTGAACCCATGCATACTTATGCAAAGGTCCTTCTCAGGGCAGGTAGAGAAAAAGAAAGAAACTCAGTCATGTTTCATGAACTGAAATAAACCTTTCCAATTTAAACCCAGATTGACTAAAGAGACAATGAGGTAACTGGCTAGACACTATTTCCTGAAAATATCATAAAATCCCCAAAGAATTATGAATCAAAATTCTTGCAACTATCTCTTAGTAGCAAATTGAGCCCATAATAAAAAGTTCAGAATTAATGTCCATTTTGACAATATGGATGATGGTAGAAATTTTAAATCATCCTAATTTACAACTATGTTTTTTATTCTGATTTCAGGATAAACACTACATGGGTGAAAGATTTGGAAGGAGAAAGTCTCTATCAATAATTCTATGCAATCCTATCAATTCATCCTGTTAATACATTCATATTTCATGATGTATTTCAGAATAATGAAAATGTCTTTAACCCATCAATAAAGAATTGAGAATAGGCATTAGATATATTAAGGGACAAAATTGAAAATATTCAGTGCCCTTTATTTAAACTGAATTTTGAAGAATAACCCTAAAGATATGTTGGTTGCTTAGAAACTCTGGGGTTTTATATTTGGCTATTTTCTTCATTATTGTGCTCCCTGCACAGACTCATTAATTTCTTAAGGCTAATTTTGACTTGTGGAAAATTAATGCTTGACTAGAATATACATCACAGATTAATTTTCAACAAAATAGTACTGGAACTTTGTTTTCAGCTGATAATTTGGAACAGCGGTATACTAGAGCAGGCTCACTCTGGTTAATGAGAGCCAATGTTAAATACTCAGGAATTTTCTAGGCTGGTGGTTAAGCTTTTGGTTGCTTGAAATCAATCATTTTAGGAATACTGACACCTCAGAAAATTGGCAAATGCTATCTCTCAGTTTTATTAGCTCTTGTTTTTTAAGAGCTAGATTACCAGCATATTACTGAACCTGTTCATCTTATTCTTTGTTAGATTTAGGAAGCACAAGAAATTCAAAGTGGGTAGGGAGAAGTTTTAAGAGATTAGCAACACTTAGGAATGGTAAGCAAAGTTAAACTGTGAAAAAAGAAAGGAGCATTTATATTACTCTCTAAATCTTCATTTCAAAGACTAATATAGAAGTATGACTTATAAATTTATAAGTCAGTCTACCTGTGGAAACCATTGGGTGCTTTCTGCTGACCTGAGTCTAATCTTGACTTTTTGAATCAATCTGAAATTACAGCAGAAATTAGAGAAATGTATTGTTTGCCTTGAACTATTCTTTAACACTCATCCTGCCTTATCTGTCTAGGAAATGGAGCTAATTGTGGCATTTCATCTCTAACCTGTGAACTAAATGCCTCTTGTTTTCTGTCCTAGCCTAATATGAAGACTGAAATAGTATTAGTGGTCATGGTGGTATTTAATTAGTTGTCTACTTAATTCTGTAAACTTGGATAAAGGATTTTTATTCCTCATTGCAACCCTAGTAACTAGGCAGTGCTATACCAAGCAGAAATTAACTTGTCCAAATTAAGTGACAGTCAAAATTTCAGCCATTCTTTTTCTAGAGGCCATGCTTGTTCCACTATTTCACTATTTCTATATTTCCGGCATGGAGCTAATTCATGTATTCTTTCAAAGGAAAACGAATTTGCCAGGTAACTAGCAAGAAGTTAAATTGTTTCTATAAGAGGAATAGAAGAAAACATGTTAAATTATAACTTTTTAAAGAGTTATAGCAGAATTACAACAAATCTGTCATATCAAATAATTTCTAAGAATAATTCAATAAAGAAGCATTGATGTAATGGGTTGAGAGTGATGTATATAATACTTTCATGGTAGGCCAGAAGGTGGAGAGGGTGTGAGGAAACACATAAAGGGAGGTTTGTCCATTTGTATCTGCTTTAGCAAAGCCAGAAGGACAGATGTTTTGAGGTATATAATGTATGGATTTACCTTTGGACCTTGGGTAGGAGGGTGGAAGGTGGTGGTGGTAGATATTTTGCTGCATATCATATTCTTCTGTTTGACCTTTCTCTAAAAACAATATCATTTTTCTTCTTAAGTTGCAGACATGCAACTTAAGACATGTAACTAAGTGGCTAAACCACTAATCTCGTCTTTCTTCAGGTGTGGCTTGGGAGTAAGGTATCTTGGTGACCCTTAAAACATTTCGCTTTCTGTCATGTCAAGAAGTGGCATAAATAATGCAACTTTCTGAGCTTTAATTTCCAAGTGCTTACATGTCACATTTATTCACTCTATAAAAGACTACACTAATAAATAGTAGAAATCACATTATTTATTTATTTATTTATTTATTTATTTATCTTTTTGTCCATCTTACTCTGAGCAGAAAACAAACACCAAGAAAGCAGCTGGGAAGAGATATGGAAGGTGTGGGCAGAGTTAAGGGAAAGTAGCATGATGTTTCACTGTCTTCCATTTTATATGGAAATTACATGCTGGACAATTTTACATAGTTTCCTTTTCTGTTTCTATTCTATTACTTGAAAGTACAAAATCAAGACTTTCTGGGCTACTCTACAGAAGACCTAGAGTATTTCTCAATAAAATACTGTCTTAATTAAAAAGAGAAGTTATTTACATTAGTCTCATGTTTGTGGGCAACATGTTTAGGAAATAAATCTTATAAATAAGCAACTCCCACTAAATGATAAAAGTGGTTTGGTCACATATTCTGTGTTTCCTATGTAGAAGTCCTCAAGGATGGGACCTTCTCCAGTTTAAAATGTTTGTAATCTTTCATATATGAATTTCCATATGCAAGAACATTGAATCAAACCTTTAAAAAAAGACTAGTTAAAAGTACAAATACAAAGCAAAGCCCATGTGTTAAATTTGTATCAAGTAATTTGTCTTATAATGCACAATGAAGTGCACTGATATTAAAATGGGTACTATTTAATTTTAAGATAGGATATAATTTTCTTTAGAATTTGTTATGAGTGTAATTGCTTTATTAAAAAGCTATGAACTAGACACTAATATTGTATTAAACATTAAACATTTTACAAAATACAAAGAAAGTCATAGGCTGTCTAGGTTAACAATTTAGATAATCAGATGGAAACATAAAACTGAGAAAAAAATTTTAAGGATTTAAGTTTTTTTGTTTTTTTTTTAGATCTTAAGTAATTTTGTTTTGCTTCCCTAAATCATGTTTTCTTGTAATGGCCCTCTCTTCCATTCTATGAAAATGATAATTGTGCAGTTATTTTAATATCTGTCTTTACATTTTTAAATAATTTGTCCTTTTTTTTCCACACAGTCATTTCTCATTTGTATAACATATATTTGAATTAGAACCTAGGATATGAGAATGAGTAAGAAGCTCTGGGAGGAAATATTCTAGTTTTTTTTTTTTTTTTAAGTTAACTTGTCTATAATAGAGGGCTCCAAAAACTCTTTGACAACATTAATTTTTGAAATTCTCACCATACTCATTCATATTAATGTTATCAGGCCTTCTAATCTAATGGAAGCAGAATTTTCAAATGAAAGTTGAAGGTGAAAGAAACGATATTAATGGACTTTCACACAGAATCTGTCAAAACAGTGTTTACATAGACTACAAGCAGCCTTAAGGCCCAGGTATCTTAACAGAAAGAGGGAGGCCTTGGGAATTAGCCAGGTGTTGGTTTAAACCCAGCACTCTCACTTAGTAACTGTGAACCTGAACCTGGGCTGAGTCATTCACTACCTCTGAGCCTCAGGTTCTGATCTCTCAGTGGGTTCATAAAAGTAACTTTAGAAGACTCTTCTAATGCTATGCCCAATATGGGAGCTGCTTACTAGGTTTTAGCTATTATTTTGTTGTTTCATAAATTGTTATTAATTGATTCAAAGCATATAAACAGACGGTTTGAAAATGCTATGCATAAGTTAAAGTTAATATGGTTACCTAACTTCTAAAACCTCTAGTTCTCAGTTGCTGTTCCCACTAAAGGGAAAAAAAAAATCATGCTTTTTTTTTAATAGTAATATTTTTAAAAATTTATTTCACAATACTCAATTTTTATGGTAATTTTATTGGCAAATGGATAAAAACAGCATTTCTGTTTGAAATAGCAGTGTTATAACACTAAAAATTATTTAGCGTTCTCTTTAGAAATCTGGCATATGTATTTGACTAGAAGTTATCTGAGACACAGCCTCATAAGTAGTAGCTATTATAAAAACTTGAATAAGAATTTCTTATTGGCAAAGTTTTATTTTTTAAGTCTTTTTCAATGAAAGTTTAAATGAAGTAATTTGAAAGTCAATAGAAATACTATAAATTGTATTCTGCCAGGTTATAACCTTGCACATCTGCCACGACTCTAATACCTACCGATGAAAGATTTCATGACAGGGAAGAATATTATTATTGTCTTTTCTGTAAAATATAACAGGTTAAGTAATTAAGGTCATGAATCTAACCAAATTAACTGCACACAGCTGTAAGAAGTTTAGTGCTTCACCAAATAACAGATGGGAAATTCTTTTGTTTTTATTGGTCATTTACCTAATGATGAGATAAATATCTGATGACATACAAAGTCCAGTGGTCTGTCAGTCCTTAGCCATTTATTTCATCACTCCTCATGTTTGTGACAGAGAGGAGTAACTGCTCAATTGTTCAACTAGGAAAGCTTCTTCATGTTTTATTTTTAAAAGTTTTTTTTGCTTAAGCAAACTTGTAACCACTAGGTAAAAATAGATTCAGCCTACATTTCAAAAGTAAATATAAAGGGAGAATATTTTGTACAATAATATATATATGTTCTAAAATAATTTCTCTAAGTTTAGTATGTAATAATTAAATCAAATTTTAATAATTTTCCTAAGGAATAAACAATTCAATTAATATCATAGTGTAACATCTTATCCATCAGCAATGAAATTTATGTTTATAAACCAATCTATAAATAAAATTTTTATATTAAATAAAACCATCATTTGATCTCATCAAATTCAAATATTGGCTTAGTAAGTACTAGAACCAGGAAAATTAGCATAGAGACAAATAATTGTGTTTGAGGAATCTTTTGACCAATATAGTAAGTAAGGTAGAAAAAGAGTGAAATGAGGTGAAGAGATTGGCAGGAGCCAGATTAAGTAAAGACTTGTTAGCCATAATAAGTATATAGACTTATTTCTAATTAATCAAATTATAAGTCTTAGTAATAAGAGTTATTAGTAAACAAAATTTGTGGTAGAACAGAATTCATGATAGATTGTGGCTTAGTGAATAGAAAAGATCCAATAAAAGATGTTTGAAATTTATGTAGGTTTTCTTTTTTAAGATTTTTATTTTATTTATTTCTTCTTCCCACTTGCCACTTGTACTTGCTGTCTGCTCTTTGTGTCCATTCGTTGTGCATTCTTCTGTGTCTGCTGGTCTTCTCATCCCGTCTTCTCTTTAGGAGACACTGATGACAATTGAGTGTTATAGAGGTGGGAGTTCATGGTCTCTAGAAAGGAGAGAAACCAAGGGGTTCTAAGCATGTAGGCTAGAGACAAGATCAGAAATGCAAACATTGGGTAGAACAATAAAATGCAGAGTCAATGCTACAGATTTTGTAATTTGTTTTATAGGCAATTTGAAGTCAGCTTAGATTCCTGGGATGTGTAAATGAATCATTACAGGGTTGAAACTAGATCAAAAGAGTGGAGGGCAGAATGGGGAAAGGGAGACTGTTGGTAGAAAAATCAGTTAGGCAGCCACTGCAAGAAGTGAGGCAAGAGTGAATGCCCTTCTTGCTCTCAGGGAGCTTATTGTCCACTGTGGATTCTAATAAGTTTAAAAAAATTAAAATGTAAAGTGGACGTAGAGCAAAGCTACCCAAAAGCTTGGAGTAGCTGACCCACAAATCTGGTCCTTTAAAATGTCTTTGAATCACCAAATGAGAAAGCCATACCTGCACATAACACATATTTAAATATTTACTCTGTGTATATGGATTACCAAAGAGATTAGAATAAATGACCATATTGAACAAAGGATGTCGTTAGGATCGATGTAACAAGAGACATAATAGCTCTTGTAATAATCATGTTATATAAATACAAATCATTATTATTTTAATCCCTATAGACATATTCTGCTCTTTATATACCATTTTTAAAATTATTAACTCAACCTGTTTTAGGCCTTTAAATAAAAAAAATAAAGATGCAGCGTTCTTTTTTTAAAATATAAGCTTTAGAAATTTTGGGCAAATGTGCCTGAGACGGAGAGGGATAAAATGCCACAGAGTAAAGAAACTGGAAAAATCTACCCTGTTTGTCAGGCAAGCAACACACAAGAAATGAGGATAATTCTTTCATCTAACCTATAGACAATTTGCAGGTGAGTTCAATTGGATCTGTACAACCAAATTTTCATGGACAACAATTTACTAATTTATTAATTGTTCTTACATGAAAACTATGTTGATGGCCGCTTAGTGCCTTGACCCATTAGGTTTTTCTCAAAAATGTCCAAATAGTCTCATTTTCTTGGGAGATGCCATAGTCTACAAGAAAGAACATGGTCTTTGGAGATACACAGATTATGTGAAATCAGTTCTGTCACTTCGTGGTTGTGAAACTTTAGGTAATGTACAGAACTCCCTGAGCCTTGGTTTTTCCTTTTTAAACTGGAGGTAATGAATAGCTCTCTCTTTTAGGATTGGCATTAGGGGAAAGTGAAATATCACAGCTAAAAAGCTTAGCATCAGTCATGCCACACAGTGACTTTTAAATAAATGCAAACCCTACCCTTTTCAATTTTAAGGTTCTAGACTTCTTTTCTTTGGCAATTCTGATGCACATGTCCAGGAATATGGTAGGTGTTCAATAAATATTTGTTAAATGAGAGAAAGGAAGGAAGGACAGAAGGGCGAGAGGGTGGAGAAAGCTTTAACAAGTTTAGTCTGGGGGCTCTTGTATTAGCAGTGGCATTCTCACAAAATATTTTTAATAGAGTTATTGTTTCTTAATGTGCCAAAAATAATGGTAAGGAATTCAATGACAAAATGAAACTGTCTTCATCATCCTTTTGCTGCATCTATCATTTGGAGAATGCAGTATATTATTTATCTAGGAAAACAATATCATGCTATTTTAACTGTCATGACTAGTAGAATCTAGCCTGATTATTCATCTTTCTTTGTCCAGACATGCCCAGACTGTTCTAGTGTAAAATGGAATGTTGAGTTGTATAATACTTAATCTCAATAACTATCAAAATTCAACAAAGTAATCAGGTTTCCTTTCACTGAATTATGTAAGTAGTGCTATTTCTGTTTCCACTATTGTTGACTGATCCTCCTTTTCTTCCTTTTCCATTTCTGTGAAACTAGCCTCCTGAACGGCACACCTAATTCAGTGTGTTCACAAAACTTTTCCTTTCCTATGCTGCCATCTGCTGGAAATGTAATGTTGCATAGTCATGGCCATTAAAATCTGCAAAGAGCTATTTTTAAAAGGGCACATTTTAGAAAGTAATGGAAATTTATCTGGAAAGCTAACTTAATATTTTTGTGCTTTCATGATTGGTAGCAGGAAATGGTAACAATGATCTGACACATCTTTAAAATAATACTTTGTCCTGCAAATAATTAACTGCCATTTAACTAATATTCATTAATATCTTCTCTGTCAAGAACTGTTTGGCTCTACAAAGATCAACAAGTAACAGTACCAGTTTAAAGAGAATTTTATGTACTAGTAGGAAGAATCACAATTAAAGTAAATAAATATGATAAAGTGTTGTAGATGTTGCAGTAGAAACATGAACATGAAGACATTGCTCTCCCAGTTCTCTCCAGAGGTTAGCTTCTTTCTCAAGTAATGCTTGTGCATAACCATAAGTGAACAAGTATTCACCAAGCAGAAAAGATAGGAAAGAAGATTCTGACAAGAGGCAATATTATAAACAAAGATGTCTGTTTCGAAAAACAAAACAAAACAAATGACAACAAAAACACAATTGTTTGTTCTATCTAGCAGCAGATATTAGTGTATTATGTTTGCAATTTGCTGTATTTGCACTTTTAAATTTTCAAATAAATATCAGGCGATGAAATCATTTTAAAAATAGAAAAAGGAAAGAATTTGAAATATGTAAGCAACTGTGTATATTATTCTTTATATTCTTTGCTAACTGTGCTGTTACTAATACTGTTAATACTGCACTGTTATTAATAAACATGTATTATATTTATCAGATTACTACTTCTGTCTTAATAAGGATTTCATATTATTGGAACCCTGATAACTGGATTCCTGCAGTACTAACCCTAACGGGAGTTTTTTTTGTGATTTGTCTCTATGCCGTTGCATGGTGCCTCTTCAAAGAGTAAGTTTTGAAATGATGCTTCTATCTGAATTTGTTCATTGTTCATAAAGCCCATGAATGCCATGAAAAGACCATGATAGAAATGGAGAAAGGAGACTGGAAAAATGTATTGAGCACCTATTATTTTTAGTGTTTTACAGATGGAGACTGGAAAAATGTATTGAGCACCTATTATTTTTAGTGTTTTACAGATGTTGCCTGTGCACAAAAAGCTGAGAGGTAGCTAACATCATTTTTTAGATTAAGATATAGAATGCTAACTAAGAGCTTTTTGTTCCAAAGTTAATGTTCTTTCCTAGGGATAAATCAAATTACTCAAGTTAAATCCATTTATCTAAAAAATATAGTTAATTAAGAAGGTGTAACCTAGTACATCATGAAAGGGGACCTGTGGATGCACTAAGAGGAACATGAGCTAATTACAGTACAACATAGTGTCTGGTAAATTAGAAATGTCGCCATAGGTATTCCAACATCATTTAGCATATTCATGCATTTTTCTGCATGCAGAAATTTCAGAATAATATGAAATATCTTTAACATCAAAAGAGCCAATATATTTTTATAGAAATTTCAGTAAAATGGCTTAATGATATTATTTTCACTTTTATATTCAAAAGAAATACTACTTGGCATTATGTCAAGATTAAGTGTATGTGTGTGTTTTAGGTGTTACCTGGAAAACTTAATGCAATTATTTAAGGTCAAAGCAGGGAATTTACTTTGATAATTTTGTCCAAAAATTATGCACTCTTTAAACATTCTCTTTGTTTTGTTGTTGTTTTCGCTGTCTCCAGTGTTCCTGCCTGTTCTAGAATCTTTCCCCATTGTCATAAACATCAGCAGAGTCAATCAAGTCTTACTACCAATGAGCCCAGGGAGATGCCAAGGTAGAAGCTGACTTTACAGTTTAAAAAAAAGAAATGTTAGACTTTAATATTTAGGCCCATAATACTCATTAAATTTCACATTTAGAGCCATAAAATGTTGACTGGTATTTAAAAATAGTTTATGGCGGTGAACTTGACCCAGTGGTTAGGGCGTCCGTCTACCACATGGGAGGTCCACAGTACAAACCCCAGGCATCCTTGACCCGTGTGGAGCTGGCCCATGTGCAGTGCTGATGAGTGCAAGGAGTGCCCTGCCACACAGGGGTGTCCCCCGCGTAGGGGAGCCCCAGGCGCAAGGAGTGCGCCCTGTAAGGAGAGCCGCCCAGAGCGAAAGAAAGTGCAGCCTGCCCAGGAATGGTGCCACCCACACGGAGAGCTGACACTACAAAATGACACAACAAAAAGAAACAGATTCCCGTGCCGCTGACAACAACAGAAGCGGACAAAGAAGACGATGCAGCGAATGGAAACAGAGAACAGACAACTGGGGTGGGGGGGAGGGGAGAGAAATAAATAAGTAAATAAATAAATCTTTTAAAAAAATAAAAAATAAAAATAGTTTACATTTACCAGCTAAATTCTGTTTTAAAGGAATTTTTTATGTAGCACATATTTGTTCAGTAATACTCCTTGAGCTCATATTACTAGTCTAGGCACAAGGACACAGCAGAGAGCAAAATGAGATTTACATGTGAGCATTATATTCTGCCACTGGTGTCTTGCCCACAACTGCATAACATTGTTATTATTTCCAAATGAATTTGGAGAGGGCATAAATGCCACAGAAATGAGAACAAACTTTTTTTTTTTAAATTACTAAGAGGAAAATATATTTTTCTTAGGGCATCATTAAGGCCATTATCTAGATCTAGAAAAGAAAGTTTTATTTGGAATTAGGAATTATTGATTAGTGATGATGATGACTTCTATTAATCTTCACGTAAGACCATAAAATGATTATGCTTGTGTTTTATTATATATGGGAGGCTATCAAAGGAAAACTTAAAGAATATTTAAATAGTATAATGTACTTCACCTACTTTTACAAAATTAACTTAATGAATTATTTATTAATATAAACTGTAATATGTATTTGATATTAAAACTAAAATTGTTTCCATTCTTTCTTTAATATACTTTTTTTGTAGGCATGGAAATTTATTGAAACAAAACATGAAGCCAAATGTATTGCCAGGAAGCCATCAGGTGAGGTTAAACAGAAAAAGTATGTCACAGTTGTTGCAACAATGATTCTTTCATTTACCATAGTATTCACACAATAAAACACATATGTAAATAAGGCAAAGTAAATGGTAACTCATAAAAAGAAGTGAAAAATCTTATATCTCTTGAAAATAGAAATAGAAATTGAGAGGAAAACCTAAATAAAAATTGAAGTGATTAACATTGGTGATATCAGTTATGAGTATAACAATCTACTGAATTTGATACATCTTTAGAATTATAAATTGATGGGACAAATGGTGGGTTGACATTCGTATTTCTGTTGCTCTTGCTCAGGTACTCAAAATTATTGTTTGTGAAATTTTCTTATTGTGGTTATTTTTTTCATTTAAAAATTCGTTGAAGTATATCATTCATACATGAACACACATAAACAATAAGTATATAGTAAAAGTTGTGAACTTACAAAGCAAACATGCATAACATTATACAGGGCTCCCATACATCACACCACCAATACTTTGCATGATTGTGAAAAGTTTGTAAAATATTATGAAAGCGCATTCTCAGAGTAATGCTGCTAGCTGTAGTCCATATTTTACATTTGGTATATTTTTCCTCCAGCCCATCCTATTAATTTTTTTGTTCATAGATCATACAATTTATCTCAAATGTACAGTAAATAGCATCTGGTATAATCACTGAGTTGTGTATTCATTATTTTAATCATTATTAGAGCATTTTCCTTACCACCCCTCCCCCCCAAAAAAAGAAAGAAAGAAAAAACCATAAACACCACTATATATCGGTGCTACTAACTGCAAAACCTATGGTGTGCTTTCACTGTTTCTATTATTTCCAAATGTTTAACAAACAACTTTTTGCGAATTTGGCACAAATTAAACCTAACCTTTCTATTCTCTAACCACATTGTATTTTCTGGTGGCTTATAGTCTAGCTATTAACTCAATGATTTTGCATATTACATTTAGTTCATAACAGTGAAATCATACAATATTTGTCATTTTTTGCTTGCCTTGCTTTACCCAATATAATGTCCTCCAGGTCCATCCATGTTGTCATATGCTTCACGACTTCATTTCTTCTTACAGTTGAATAATACTCCATTATTTATATGTACCACAGCTTTTGTTATCCATTTGTCAGTTGATGGATACCTGAGTTGTTTCCATCTTTTGGCAACTGTGAATAATTGGTGTGCAGATGTCTGTTCATGTCACTGCTCTCAGTTCTTCCGGTTATACATTTAGTACAGGAAGTACCAGGTCACATGACAGATCTATATCTGACTTCCTTAGGAACTGCCAAACAGACTTACACAGTAGCTGTATCATACTGCATACCCACCAACAGTGAATAAACATTCATTCCTATCTCTCCACATCCTCTCCAAAAGTTGTAATTTTCTGTTTCTTTAAAAATAATGGGCATTCTAGTAGATGTGAAATGATATCTCATTGCATTTTAATATGCATTTCCCTAATAGCCAGTGATGTTGAACATTTTTTCATGTGTTTTTTTTTTCCATTTGTTTTTCTTCTTTAGAGAAATGTTTATTCAGAAACATTTTTTTAATTGGGTCATTTGTCTTTTTATTGTTGAGTTGTAGGATCTGTTCATATAACATGAACATTAGACCCTTAACTGATGTATGATTTCCAAATATTTTTCTCACATTGAGTAGGCTGCCTTTTTATCCTCTTCACAAGTCCTTTGAGGTGAAAAAGTGCTTAACGTTGAGGAGGTTCCATTTATCTATTTTTTCTTTTGTTGCTCACGCTTTAGGAATAAGGTTTAAGAGACCCCCCCCCCCTTTTTTACAAGATCTTGTTGAAGTTTCTCTGTTTTATCTTCTAGGAGTTTTATGATCCTGGCTTTTATGGTTAGGTTTTTGATCCGTTTTTAGTTGATTCTTATATGGACACAGAGATAGGGTCCTCTTTCATCCTTTTGGTTATAGCTATCCAGTTCTCACAGCACCATTTGCTGAAAAGACTGTTCTGCCCCAGAAAAGTGGACTTTGTAGGCTGATCAAGAATCAGTTGACCATAGAGATGAGGGTCTATTTCAGAACTCCCTATTTGGTTCTATTGACCCATATATCTATCTTTATGGCAATACCATGCTGTTTAGACCACTGTAGCTTTGTAATACACTTCAAGTTCAGAAAACATGAGTCCTCCAACTTCACTCTCCTTTTTAGAGGATATTTTTGGTTATTTGGGACATCTTTCCCTTTCAAATAAATTTGGTAATTTACTTTCTATTTCTTTAAATTAGGCTGTTGGAATTTTGATTGGTATTGTATTGAATTTATAAATCAGGTCGGATAGAACTGACATCTTCACAATCTTTAGAACACTGAATGTCCTTCTATTTGTTTAGGTCTTCTTTGTTTTCTTTTAGCAATGTTCTGTCATTTTCTCAATACAGATCCTTTATATTCCTGGTTAAAGTAACTCCTAGACAGGTGAGTCCATTTGTTGCTATTGTAAATGGATTTTTAAAAAATTTCCTACTCAGCTTGCTCATTACAAGTGTATAGAAACACTACTGATTTTTGCATGTTGATCTTATATCCTGCCACTTTGCTGAATTCATGTATTAGCTCTAATAACTTTGTTGTAGATATTTCAGAATTTTCTAAATATATGATCATGTCATCTGCAAATAGTGAGAGATTTACTTCCTTTTTCCCAATTTGGGTGCCTTTTATTTCTTTTTCTTGCCTAACTGCTATAGCTAGAACTTCTAGCACAATGTTGAATAACAGTGTAACAGTGGGCATCCTTGTCTTGTTCTTGATATAGGAGGTAAAAATTTAACTCCTCCCCATTGAGTACAATGTTGGCTGTAGGATTTTCATATATGCCCTTTATTATGTTGAGGAACTTTCCTTCTATACCTATCTTTCAAAGTATTTTTATCAAGAAAGGATGCTGGAGTTTGTCAAATGCCGTTTCTGCACCAATTGAGATGATCACATGTTATTTTTTCCCTTTGATTTGTTAATGTGTTTTATTATGTTAATTAATTATTTTCTCATGTCCAACTATCCTTGCATAAAAGGAATAAAATCTATTTGATCATGGTGTATATTTCTTTTAATATGCTTTTGGATTCAATTTGCAGGTATTTTGTTGAGCATTTTTGCATCTATGTTCATTAGAGAGATTGGTCTTTAATTTTCCTTTCTTCTGGTATCTTTATCTGGCTTTGATATTAGGTTGATGTTGGCTTCATAAAATGTGTTGGGTAATTTTCCCTCCTTTTCAATGTTTCAGAAGCATTTAAACAGGATTGGTATTAATTCTTCTCAAATGTTTCGTAGAATTCACCTGTTAAACTGTCTGGTTATGGATTTTCCTTTGTTGGAGGATATTTGATGACTGACTCAATCTCTTTACTTGTGATTGGTTTATTGAATTTCTGAATTACTTGTAGAGTCAATGTAGATTGTGCATATCTAGGAATTTGTCCATTTCATTGAGGTTGTCTAATTTGTTGGCATACAGTTTCTTATAATATCCTCTTATGATGTTTTTATTTTCGTGGGGTCAGTCATAATATGCCCCTTTCATTCCTGATTTTAATTTCATCTTTTTTTTTTCTTTGTTAGTCTAGCAAGGGGTTTGTTGATTTCATTGATCTTCTCAGAGAGTGAGCTTTTGGTTATACTGGTTTTGTCTCTTGATTTGTTTGTTCTCAATTTCATTTATTATTTCTCTAATCTTTGTTATTTATTTTTGTTTGCTTGGGGATAGGTGTTTTGCTCAAAGTCTTATTTTTGTCTTTCTTTTTACCCTTTTCATTACACTTTTTTGATAGTCTTTACTTCCACGGTCTCCTGCAAACCTCTCTCTCTCTTCTTTTCTTTTCCTGCTACAGAACTCCCTTTAGTGTTTCCTGCAGAGTTGGATTCTTGTTTATGAATTCTCAGTTTCTGTTTATCAGTGAATATTTTAAACTCATTGTCTTGCTTCCCTGGTTTTTTAAGAGAAATCTGCACTGTCTTGTTGGATGTCCCTTATATGTGATGTTTCACTTCTCCCTTGCTGCTCTCAGAATTTTCTCTGCATCTTTGGCATTGGCATTCTGAATAGCATGTGTCTTGGTTTAGGTCTGTTTGGATTTATTCTAATTGGAGTAGGCTGTGCTTCCTGGACACATATATTCATATCTTTCATGACAGATGGGACATTTTTGGACATTATTGCCTCAAATACTCTTTCTGCCTCTTTTCCCTTCTCTTCTCTTTCTGGAACTCCATAATGTGTATGTTGCTATCACTCAACTCCCTGATCCCCTGCTCAATTTTTTCCGTTCTTTGCTCTTCTGTTTTTCTCTTTTCAATTTCAGCTGCTCTGTCCTCTATATCATTGATTCTTCTATGATTTAAAATCTGCTGTTTTATGCCTCTACTGTATTGTTAATCTCACTTATTTTGTCTTTCATTCCCATAAACTTTTTTTAACAGTTTTTTTAAAGATTTATTTATTTATTCCCCTCCCCCCAGTTGTCTGCTCTGTGTCCATTCACTATGTGTTCTTCTGTGACCACTTCTATCCTTATCAGTGGCACCGGGAAACTGTGTTTCTTTTTTTGTGTATCATCTTGTGTCAGCTCTCTGTGTGTGCAGCACCATTCTTGGGTAGCCTGCACTTTATTTTGCACTGGGTGGCTCACCTTATGCGGCGTACTCCTTGTGCGTGGGGCTCCCCTACGTGGGGGACACCCCAGCATGGCACAGCACTCCTTGTGCGCCATCAGCACTGCGCTTGGGCCAACTCAAGGGGCCCCGGGGTTTGAACCGTGGACCTCACATGTGGTAGGTGGACACCCTATCCATTGGGCCAAGTCCACTTTTTTATATGCAAGGTTTCAAATTTTTCTTTTTGCTCATCCAGTGTCTTCTCACTGTCTTTTATTTCTTTGAACTTGTCCTTCAATTCCATGATTTGATTTCAGAGATTTGTATGAACATTGTTGATTAGTTATTTCAAGTCCTGTGTCTCATTTGGAGCTTTGATTTGTTCCTTTGCCTGAGTCATGTCTTCCTTTTCTTAATATAGCTTGCAATTTTTTGCTGATATCGAGGCATTTGATTATGATGCTGAATTTCTGATGTTCAGTTTTCCTCTCTTGCCTAGAGATTTACTGTTAAATAGCTGTGTACTACCCCTGTTCTTTGAATATTGGTTCAACTCGATCTAGATATTTAGGATTGCCCCTGTTTAACTGCTCAAACCAGTCTAAGAACCCAGTAATGGGTTGCAGGCCAGTTTCCAAGGGCCTTGGGAAGGGAGGCACCTGATTGCCTCTTTTATTTATTTTTTATTATTTTTCCCTTCTTTTTGTGCAGTGTATGAAAATATCATAATGGCAATATTTGGCAGACCTCTTTAGCTTAGATCCCAGATGCTAGAGGGGAATGAATTCACTGTATCCCTGCCTGGTTGGTGATGGAGAAACAATGTCTTCAGGGTGGACCAAGACTCACGAAGTTTCTCAGAAGTTGTTCTCCTATCTTGGCCAGCCATACCCTCCCTCCCTCTGCCTCCTCAGTAACCAGGGAAGGCCGTAGGGAGGGAGTTTGAAAAGGCAATTTGTCTTTATTTCCCTGCCTGCTCTCAGGGCAAACAGTGCTGCAGCCCGACCTGGCCTGGAAGTGTGTGACCCCTCCAATGAAGCAGACGAAGTTTGCTAGGCAAAATCTGAATTTGCTGTAGGTTGTGTCCCTCCCTTTCCTCTCTCTTCAGGAAAAAGACCACTGCAAGCCCTACAGTCCACAGAATCTGCAGTCCACAGACTGCTGTTTGATCCAAGTGTGGGCAGATGGGCACCAGCAGCTGATGCTGTAGCTTTACTCACAGGGTTTTTCCAGCTAGCAGAGATCCCTTTCCTTCACTCCTCTCTCTTCTAGGTAATGTCTAACTTTCCCCTTGTGTCCTAAACTTGAGAACTGCCCTCCAGACAGTCTCTACCTCCTCTGGATATTTTTCTGGGAGAGAAGTGATGCCTCTACCTCTCCAATTCTCCATCTTCCTGTAAGTCTGTGGTTCTTTTATTTAGCATATCATTTCATTCAAGTTGGAGTTGAAACATTAAACCACAATATTTTGCAGAACTAATATTTCTGCAAAACTATGTTTAGCTCAAAATCTTTGGATAGGTAAAATATTTTCTAGTCAATACCAAAGCAATTAGTAGTACCTAAGCTAGTTTAATCAGTAAGGTTTATTCAACAAATATTTATGCAACGCTTTAATATAGAGTTCACACTGCAGATTCCTCTTGAGGAGAATAAAAATAGTATAAATCATGGCCTTTACTGTTCAAGAACTCATACTCTAGTTGAGAATAGATATATGTAAAATATTTTAGGGACTAATGCATGGTAGCATATTAATTCCAGCCAACATGCACAATATACAATAAGCTCCTCAGGAATTCATAGGAGAAGAGCATCAATGTGAGCTAGGCCAGTCATAGGAAACTTTGTAGGAGAATTAGCACTGGTGTTCACATGAAGAATGGCTGTCTTCTTATAGATGGAGAGCAGTGGTTAAGAGATTGCACAGTCTTGGTCATTGGTGTACGGATTCGAAGTCTTTTCACATACTTTTCCTCTACCTGGACCAGCTTTCTCTTCCTTGCCTTTCTAACACTTTGGAACTGGACTCAGATATCAATACTGTATCTTCTTTAATCCCACCACCTAATCTAAGTACCATGCACCTATAGGACCCTACATATACCTCACCATAGCATTTATCATACTGTGATACATCTGTATCACATGTATGACACATCCACCATACTGTTTCTTTCATGTTTTAGTACTAATGGGAATTTTTTTGACCTTGAAGAACCCTGTTGTGGAGGTTATATTTGCACACAATCTCAGTATCGCAGAGCCGAATTGGAAATAGGTAATTTACTTGATCCCCATTTTTTCTTCTTCCAGTGTACTTCTAATTTCTCTTTGCTGAGTGTATCATCATATTTTAATAGGCACTAATTCTTTTTTTTTCACTTTATCAGTTTTATTGATATATATTAATAAAACACACAAGTCATCAATTAAAAAAATTTGAATCCAAGCAAAAAAGAGTCAAAACAAACAAAAAAAAGTATTCAATCAATAGTATTTGATATAATCATATAGTTGTACATTCATCATTTCAATAATTATTAGAGCATTTCATTATTTCAATAATAATAAAACAGACAAGTAAAAACAGAAAATTCCTCACTTCTCCTCTTTCCATGTTTCCCCTGCTATACATAGCTGCATTTTCTGGCTATTCTTTCAGTTATTTATTTGCTTATTAAGCAGCTTTATTGTGATATATTTACATACCATATGACCTATACAAATTATATAATCAATGGTTTTATTTTTTTCTTACACATTTTTAAAATTAAAGTTAATAGATCGCACAGGACATTACATTAAAAACATAAGAGGTTCTCATATAACCCACTCCCCACCCTCCCACACCCATCATTTTTATAAATTGTATTTTTTTTTTTAAAGATTTATTTATTTATTTAATTCCCCCCTCCCCTGGTTGTCTGTTCTTGGTGTCTATTTGCTGCGTCTTATTTCTTTGTCCGCTTCTGTTGTCGTCAGCGGCACGGGAAGTGTGGGCGGCGCCATTCCTCGGCAAGCTGCTCTTTCTTTTCACGCTGGGCGGCTTTACTCATGGGCGCACTCCTTGCGCGTGGGGCTCCCCCACGCAGGGGACACCCTTGCGTGGCACGGCACTCCTTGTGCGCATCAGCACTGTGCATGGGCCAGCTCCACACGGGTCAAGGAGGCCCGGGGTTTGAACCGCGGACCTCCCATATGGTAGCGGACGCCCTAACCACTGGGCCAAAGTCCGTTTCCCATAAATTGTATTTTTTGAAGATATTAACATCACAAAAAAATGTTACGTTAAAAAACATAAGAGATCCCTGTATACCCCCACCCCCCCACCCCACTCCTCCCACACCAACCACCTCCTCATCATTGTGGCACACTCATCGCACTCGGTGAACACATTTTGGAGCACTGCTGCACCACATGGAAAATGGTTTACCCTGTAGTTCACACTCTCCCCCAGTACATTTAGTGGGTTATGGCAGGATATATAAAGTTCAGCATCTGACCTGCAAAATCATTTAGGACAACTCCAAGTCCCTACCCACACATCACATCTCTTCTTCCTTCTCCCTGCCCTCAGCAACTACTGTGGCTACTTTCTCCACATCAATGCTACAATTTCTTCTATTACTAGTGACAATAGTTTTATAGTAGAATATCAGTAAGTCCACTGTAATCCATATTTTATTCCTTCTTTCTGTGGACCCTGGAATGGTGATTCCCCTCCACCTCTATATCCAGAGGGGGCTTAGATTCCACGTGGATGATGGATTCAATTCTTCTGCTTGCAGTTGTAGGCACTCTTGATTTCCTGGTATGGTGGTTGATCATCTTCACCTCCTTGTTAGCTGACCTGGGTAAGTTCAATGAACCAGAGAGTAGGAGTTGAAACTCTGCTGAGGTTCAGGGCCCTGCTGGCACATGGGCAGTCTAGATATTCAAGTCCCCTGAGTATATATCATCCCTAGTGCCGACCAGAGGTTCAGTAAAAGTGAAAGAAGAGACATGCGTAGAAAGGTCACATCTGAGTCCAGCTCTATCACACTCAGGAGCACAAATTCCAAAGTAGGGCCCACTGACATGGCACAGAACTCCAAATCCATCTGCCATGACCATAAACCCTGTGGTTCTCTGTAGCCTTCAGGAGAACCAGTACCTGAGATTATATCTACTTTGGCTGTTTCTGGGGTCCTGCTGAGGTGTGCGTAAGCACGACCCCTCTGATGACCTCCCAACTCTTTTATTCAAGGTCAAAAAGCAGTTTTTAACACATGATCCTACATGTAGGCTGAGATATTCTGCTGGTCTGAGTTGATCCTTTTATGCAAGGTCTCTTTCTAGTTGCATCACCAGTTAGTGATTGATAGTAATCCCTTGGCACTAGGGAGGCTCATCCCTGGGAGTCATGTCCTATGCTGAGGAGTAGATAATGCATTTATGTACTGAGTTTGGCTTAGGGAGTGACCACATTTGAGCAACATGGAGGCTCTCAGGAGGTAACTCTTAAGCACCTGCAGCTCTAGGTCTAGTTCATATTTCAGGCACACAGGTTTATAAGCATAGTCATCAGTATCAAGGGCCCATCATTGGACTGTCCTTCCTTGTTGGTCTTTGCTGTTGCACTTGGTGGATTATTGCTGGGCACTAACTCATCTCAGTGGTATTCCCTCATTCATCAATGCCTTTAATTCCTGGCTTGCAGTGTTTCTTCCTTCACTTGTCCTGACATCTTTCTTAGCAAACTGAACCTCCACAAAAATGATCCATCATGGTTGGGCAATTTTGTTAGTTTCTCTATTCCTTTTCTTTTATGCCCTGAATTCCTACTTTAGATAATCCCGAAATGGTAACCCTCAGCTATTTGTCAGCATCAATAGTTGCAGCATTTTAGAAAATCTGGGTTTAGATATCTTATTCTGTGATAATTACATGACTTGATTCAAACATTCAAAAATTTTTCTTATATATTTATTTATTTATTTTTCCCAAATCCTCCAAGCTAAACTCCTTTTCCTTGTCCATTTATCTATTTATTTATTTATTGCAAAGTCAGAAATTTACAGAAATATCATACAGAAAATTCAGAATTCACATATATCCTTTCTTACATACACAGGTTTCCCTATTATTAACAATTTGAATTCATGTAGTATCTTTGTTAAATTTGGTGAAACAATATTATTATAATTATACTAATGGTAGTCCATAGTTACATTAGAGTTCACTCTTTGTGTATATACTCCCATGTTTTGTTTTTAATTTTGCTCTATTAACATATATAGCCTAAAATTTATCCTTTTAATCACATTGAAATATACAATTCAGTGGAGTTAATTACATTCACAATGTTGTGCTACTATCACTACCATCTATTACCAAAACCTTTCTATCACTGAAACAAGAAATTCTACAAATTAAGCAGTTACTCCCTATTCCCTACCTTCAACCTGGCCCTTGGTGACCTGTACTCTAGTTACTGACTCTCTGAAAATGCTAATTATAATTATTTCATATCACTGAGATCATACAATATTTGTCCTTTTGAGTCTGACTTATTTCATTCAAAATTTTGTCTTCAAGCTTCATCCATTTTATCATGTATCAGGAATTCATTTATTTTATGGCTAAATAATGCTCCATTGTATGTACATACCACATTCTGTTTATCTACTCATCTGTGGATGGATACATACAAATAACTGTTTGAATCTCTGTTTTCAATTCTTTTGGTATATACCTAGAAGTAGGATTGCCTGGTCATATGGTAATTCTATATTTTATGTGGAACCACCAAACAGTTTTCCATAGCATTTATATCATTGTACATTCCTAACAACAATAAATGAGTGCTCCTATTTCTTCATATCCTCTCCAACACATTATTTTTGTTGTTTTTTAGATAATAGATATTTTAGCAAGTGTGAAATCGTATCTCATTGTGATTTTGATTTGCATCTGTAATGGCTAATGATGATGGACATCTTTCCATGTGCTTATTGACTATTTGCATATCTTCATCAGGGAAATGACTATCCAAGTGTTTCATTGATTTTTAAATTGGGTTGTTTGACTTTTTGCTGTTGGGTTGCAGGATTTCTTTATATATTCTGGATTATAAACCCTTATTGTATATGTGGTTTTCAAATATTTTCTCATATTCTATAGGTTGTCTTTTTTTACTTTCGTGATGAAGTTCTATATGCAGAAAAGTTGTAATTTTGGTAAAATATTTATCTATTTCTTAATTTTGCTGCTCATGGTTTTGGTGCAAAGTCTAAGAAACCATTGCATAACACAAAGTCCAGAAGATACTGTCCTATATTTTCTTCCAGAAGTTTTGTAGTTTGGGTCCTACATTTAGGTCTATGATCCTTTTTTGAGTTAATTATTGTATATAATGTGAGGTCAGGGTTAGTCCATCTTCCTCCTTTTGCATATAGACATCCAGTTTTCCCAGCACCAACTGTTGAAAAGACTATACTTTCCCCATTGAATGGATTTGGCACACTTGTCAAAAATCAATTGGTCAAAGATGAGAGGGTGTATTTCTAAACTCTCAGTTAAATTCCATAGGTCTATATGTCAGCTCCTGTGTCAGCACTATGCTGTTTGATTACTGTAGTTTTGTAAAATGTTTTAAAGTTGGGAAGTGTGAGTCCTCCAAATTTGCTATTTTCCAAGATCGTTTTCTTTATTTGGGGCCCCTTACTCTATCACATAGATTTGATGATTAGCTTTTCCATTTCTGTAAAGAAAGTTGTTGGAATTTTGATTGGGAATTGGCTGAATCTATAAACTGCTTTGGGTTGAACTGAAATTTTAACAAAAGTTAGTCTTCCAAACCATGAACATGGAATGTCCTTTCATTTATTTAGGTTTTCTTTGATTTCTTTTAGCAATGTTTTGTGGCTTTCCATGTAAAATTACTTTATAGCCTTAGTTAAGTTTATTCCTAGATATGATTCTTTTGTTAATAGTTACTATTGTACATGGAATTTTTTTCTTGACTTTCTCTTCAGATTGTTGATTAGTGTTGTACAGAAACACTAATGATAATTAGCTGTTGATCTTGTACCCCACCATTTTGCTGAATTTATTTATTAGCTCTAGGAGCTTTGTTGTGGATGTTTCAGGGTTTCCTATCTATAAGATCATGTTATCTGCACACAGGGAAGGTTTCATTTTTTCCTTTTCAATTTAGATGCCCTTTATTTCTCTTTATTGCCTAGTTGCTCTGGCAAGAATTTCCAGTACAGTATTGAATACAGTGGTGACACTGGGCATCCTTGACTTGTTCCTGATCTTGGAGGAAAGTTTTCACTCTTTCACCATTGAGTATGATACTAGCTGTGTGGTTTTCACTTATTTCTTTTATCATGTTGAGGAAGTTTCCTTCTAATTCCAAGTTTTCTGAATGTTTTTTATCAATAAGGGGTGCTGGATTAAGTCAAATGCCTTTACCATGTCAATTGAGATCATGTTTTTTTGTTTGTTTTTTGTTTGGCCCCATTTGTTTTATTAATGTGTTATTTTAAATTAATTTATTTTCTTTTGTTAAATCACACTTGCATATGTGGGATAAATCCCACTTGATCATGGTGTATAATTTTTTTTGATATGCTGGTGGATTCTATTTGTTAGAAAATTGTTGAAGATTTTTGCATCTATATTCATAAGGAATATTAGCCTGTAATTTTCTTTTCTTGTGTTGGCTTTGGTATGAGGGTGATGTTGGTTTCATGGAATGCATTAAGTATTGTTCCCTTCTCTTCAATTTTTTGGAAAAAGTTTGAACCAGAGATGTGTTAATTCTCTTTGGAATGTTTGGTGCAATTCACTTGTAAAGCTATCTGGTCCTGGGCTTTGTTTTTTATTGGGATGTTTTTTACTTGGTATTGGTCTGTTGCGATCTTCTATTTCTCCTTGAGTCAGTGTAGGCTGTTCATGTGTTTCTAGGAACTTGTCCTTTTCATCTAGGTTGTCTAATTTATTGGCATACAGTTATTCATAGAATCCTCTTATAATCTTTTTTTATTTCTTGAGTATTGATAATATAGAAGTTTGACATTATTCATGAATTTCAAAAATAGATATTGAATTATATTTGTAAACTGGGTTGTACCTGGGCATGATTAAATTATAATTAAGGCTTTGTTTGGGCCACATCGTAGGGTGTTGAGTCCATGCCCCTTGGTGGGTAGGGACTCCCAGATAAAAGACATGGCAAAGGACAGAGTTGGAGTCTTAATGAGGAGTTTTGAGCTGGAGCCCTGGAAAGTAAGCACACAGAAGAGCTTGGTTGTGAGGAAACAGAGAAGGCCCTGGGAAGAGAGACTAGCTATTTGCCTGACAGTTTGCAGCTGCAAAGACCTGAGAATGAGCAGCTGAGCCCAGAGAGAAGCAATTCCTGGGAAAAGAGGAACTCAGGAAGCCTGAACCCTAACAGACGTCGACAGCCTCTTGCTCCAACATGTGACAATAGACTCTGGTGAGTGAAGAAACTTATGCTTTGTGACCTGGTAATTGTAAGCTCCTACCCCAAAAAATACCCTTTATAAAAACTGACAGATTTCTGATATTTTGCATCAGCACCTCTTTGCCTGACTAATACAGGTAGCAATGCCCTGCCCCTTCATTTCTTATTTTAGTTATTTGCATCCTGTTTTAGCCTATCAAAAGGGTGCTGATGCAAAGTACCTGAAAGCTGTTAACTTTCATAAACAGTATTTATTTGGGGTAAAATCTTAGTTACAGGGCCTTAAATAGTTCAAGGCTGCTTTCTCATCCAATTCAGTTGTCACATGTTGAAGTAAGATGGTTGATGACCTGTGAGGGTTCAGCCTTCCCCTATGGGCTTTCTCTCTCTCAGCTGCAGGCTGGCATAGTGGTTGGCTCTCAGTACCTCCTCTCTCTCCTATCATAGAACCTGATTCCCTCCAGACCTTCTCAGCTGTACTGCTCTCTTCCCAAGATCAGCTGTAAAATACCAGACAAATGGCTCATCTTACCCTGGGGCTCCAGAATCAAAAATGACAGACCCTGTCTCTTCTCTAGTGCCTTCTTGAGTGAGTGTCTATTTATCTCAACCCACCAAGGGAATGGGGACCCAATCTGAGTTACGCCTTACTGGTGTGGTTGAATCAAAGCCCTAATCTTTACAGGTAATTTAATTAAGGACCCCTCAACTGAATTCAATAAAATCAGAAGGTATCTTACTCAGAAGAATAAATTAGTTTACAAACATATTCTGTTTTTGAGTCACAAAAATAAATAGTCACACATCCTCTCTCTTTTTTCTTTGACATTTCTAGTTAAAGGTTTGACAATTTTATTGATCTTTTCAAGGTACCAACTTTTGGTTTTGTTAATATCCTCTGTTTTATTAAATTTTCAGTTTTAATTATCTCCACTCTAATCATTGTTATTTCCTTTCCTCTGCTCACTTTGGGTTTAGTTTCCTCTTCTTTCCCTGGATCCTTCAGGTGTGATGTTAGATCCCTTACTTGAGATCATACTTTTTAATGTAAACACTTATATCTATAAATTTCCCTCTCTTCACTGCTTTGCTATATTCCACAAGTTTTGGTTGTTATGTCATTATTTTCTTCCACTTAAAATATTTTTTAATTTCCTTTGTGATTTCTTCTTTAACCTTTGGTAGTTTAAGAACGTGTTGCTTAATTTACACATATTGTGAGTTTTCTTCTTCTCCCTCTGTTATTGATTTCTAGTTTCATTACATTGTGGCCAGAGAAAATACAATGTGTGGTTTCAATATTTTTAATTTTTTAAAATTTCGTAGCCTACCATATGGTCAATCCTGAAGCATGGCTCATTTGCTCTAGAAAGGAATGTGTGTTCTGATCCTGTTGGATGATATGTTCTAAATTGTATCTACATCTAGTTGGTTTATAATATTGTTCAAGTCTTCTATTTTCTTATTGATCTTCTGTCTAGATGTTCTATCCATTACTGAAAGTGGTGTGTTGATGTTTCCTACTATTATTATAGAGCCGCCTATTTCTTTCTTCAAATATGTCAGTATTTGCTTCATATATTTTGGGCCTCTGCCATTAGATGCCAGTTTTTCTTAGTTGATTAAAGATTCTATAGGGGGAAAACACACTGGAGTATCTTACATCATTACTTTTGCATCTGTTACTTTTTTCATGTGTCACTTTCTTTCTTCCTCAGATTCCATGGTCCAACATTATAGCTCCATTGGCAAACACTTTATTCCTTTATTCCATCACCCTCCTTAACATCTCGCTTAGATATAAATATCAGTACTGACCAAACCCAACTATCATCTACTCTGTGCCTGCACCTAAACAATAGTATGTTTTTGTTGAAGAAAACATAACCATACACTCTGGACTTACTTCTGAATTTTGACTGCATTTGCATATGATAGCTCAATACAGCTACATTTGTCTACATCCCTAATTTCCACATTCAGTAATGAAAATTTCATAGGTTTTCTGCTTTTTTTCTAATCTCCAACACTTCAATTGCTTCTGAGTCTGAACTGTGATATCTCATAAACAAAGCAGACATAATTAGATTAGAAAACTCTCATACTCATAAAACCAATACCACAATCCTGCCTGTATTGGTACCATGTAATCTCCCTTCTTCCCCAACCAAGAGAACTGTCCTATCTAAGGCTATCCCCTCTAGTTATGCTTTGGGTAACCATCTCTCCAGTCTTCTAATGCAAAATGTTCATTTTTCTCCCACATCAAACATTTCTCATCTCTGCTAGATTATTTGCATTGCTCCTAATGTAATACTCTTGAATGTGCCAACCTCCAGTAATCACACCATTTCTGTTACTTTTTTTAGCAATATTCTTTAATGAGTTATGTATCCTGGCTTTCTTTAGTTTCTCATGTCTAAATATCTACTCAATGTGTGCCAAAAGGGGGCTGATCCCTACCATTCCATGGAAATGGCTCTTATCAATGTCTCCAATAACCTACAATTTAGTTTACAGATATGCCCTTATTCTGATTTCTCCAAACCTCTTCTCATAGAGTCAATAAAAAAAGAAATAGTGCAAAATCTTTCTAGTTTCTCTGGAGGTATAGTACAAAAGTGACTAGTGTGTTGTAGAAAGCCCGAGTAAATCTTTACTATCAACAAGTAAAGTTCTGTGGCACTATAAGAAAGCCTACAATGTGTTATAAATACATACTTAATACATGAGTAATAGGAGTACACAAGACAATCATTTTAATTAGTGGTCATATATCTTGTTGTATAGAGACTAGAACTTTGGGTTTGTGAATTGCAAAGTAGCAGTTCTATCCATCATTATAAGATCTCCGATAATGTCAGTATCTATAAATAGGAATACAAATTCAGAATAGAATAATAATAACTCTGATTTTTTCCAGCCATCGATAATTTATGATGGACGTGCAATCGATACTGGTAAGAGACAACACAATATCGCTGTTCCTATATTGTAATAAATTGTACTAAAAGTATGGGAAAGGTTTCACATGACTGAGAAGAAGCATTATTGTATGATTAATTAATGGACAGTCAAGTTTTAATTATGCAAACAATACTTAAATTAAGGAAAGCATAAATGCTCATTATTACTTCAAGATTTAAGTGCATTATTATAAGTTGTTCTGCTATTCAAAGTTCCTTCTCTGCAATTTTCATGGTACCATCTGGAGGAAGGCAATATTATTATTATTACAATTTTACCTATTAGAGCATATTTGCCTATTGAGATTGGTGCCAACTTAAAAATTTCAAAAATTCCAGCTTTGTACCTATAGAAAAGAAGAATGTTCATGAGTCAAGCCCTTTGACTTCACTAGCTCTAAACATGTACCATCTCAAATATATACCATTATTCTGGTGATATCCCTCTCACAACTCCCCAAGTCTCTCATATCATATCATTTACTTCATTCTTTTGCATTAGGGTTTTATTGCATATTATTCTGTTTATAATATTCTTTCTGTTCATTACATTTACGATCTCCTAAATCATTCTCCCACTAGCTAACTCCTGCCTCCAAAACAAGATATCTCAGAGATTAAACTCCCTGAATAACCCACCGTGACTGGGCTTGCCTTCCCTATGCTCCTAAAACACTTATCGCCACATAAAAAATCATTGGCTTCTTTTTCTTTCTTACCATAAACATTTTAGAGGGCCTTAAGAAATGTTAACTTTATATTTCTAGTGACAAGTAAATATTAGACACTAAAATCATGTTTGCTTAACAGGAAGTTTAGTAATTAAGAGATGGCTGGAAACCTTCAGAAAGATAATATCAGATTAGAACTGCCTAATGATTTAGAGAAATGGGTAACCAGGTATAAACTGTTCTCTCCAGAGGTTTTCTAGCAGAAAGAAGGAAAATGAGATAGCAGCACAAGACAATTAACTTCAAGAGATTAATAGTACCACAGTATGTGTGTTCGAGAATGTAGTTGTCCTTCACTCTCTCTCCATGCCCACCAAACGTCTCACATACATATATACATTGTGTGTGTGTGCATGTGTATAATGGTAAGCTAAGGAGAAATTTTCTGGAATTACAGAAATTGAGTAAATAATACGTGAGATAAGCATTGGGGGGTTCAGGTTTTGAGAGGACAAACCTTGCATTTTGGAATCATAGAGATCTAAATTTGAGTCATCTCTTCATCATTTATCTTCTTTGTGATCTTGGGGAATCCATATAGACTGTTTGAATCTCAGTTTTCTTATCTGTAAATTACATGTGTCACAATTCTAAAGCAGTCTGATGCTTGGGCTTTATTCATAGAAATTCTCATTGACCAGGGCTGGGATGTATTAAAAGCTCTATTTGCCCAACAGGTGATTCTAATTTGCAGTCAGACTTGTGAAGCACTGATTACATAGAGTGATTCAAACTCCTAATTTCCTTCTTGTTCAGTGCTACTTAGCTTATGATTTGAGTAGGTAGGTGACATTCACAGATACAGGGGAACCAAATTCTACAAGGTGAAGGTAAAAATGTAAAGCAAGGTTGATAGATAAGGATGAAAGTAAAAGAGACAATAGCAAGGGTAATAGTAATTTAAGTGGGGTATCCAATATTTAGGCAGTATAATAAATTGTAGGTGGAGAGAAGCATTGTATTACTCAGTTTCAAATAAGACACATAAAGTATACGTATTCTTTCGATGCATGTTATATTTTGAACTTAACATTTAATTTAAAGTGTCATGTTAATTAAAATTTCCTGCCACCAAACAAATCTACATAGGCATTGTGCATGTCACAGAAAATTTGTTAAAATAATAGCTCCATGTCTCATTAATTGAGTATTCAATAGGACTATCTTCCAAGATTGCCTAAGCATAAGAATTATCTAGGACAATTATAAATCTAGGCTCTACCTCAAATCTGCTATATAAGAATTTTCAGGAGGAACACCTTGGAAATATGCATTTTAAACAGGTAGTTTGGATTACTGTAATGGCCAGAGTAGTTGGGAAATGCCTGAATTACTGGCTACTTCCTTGATTAATGTTCCACATGATTAATATACCACATGTTGTTACTACCAGAAGAAGCTAGATTTAAGCTTAATTTAAGGAAAATATAGTCTTTTTTGGAGTGGTAAGTAATATGTGAACCTGATAAAAATGAAATGGTACAGAAAGGTTTATCATAAAAAGCAACTGTCTTCTACCTTGCTCCACATCACCCTTCCCCCCCCCCCTTAGACTCAGTCTACAGAGGCAATGATGATTCGAATCTGTTTATTTGATTCTGAAAGTTAATAAACAATAAGACATATTATGATTATATAAATATCCTTACTGCAGAGATAAATAATATGCAAGGCTTCCATTTGATTTGATATATTATTGCTTTCCAAACCTTTTTCAATGCACAGCCCTAATAGAAAATAAATTCTCCCAAATGTTTTTTTTTTTAATACATTCAATATGTGCATCTGTGTGTCAAGTACTGGACTTATGCTATGCATATCAAAAACATCCAGATTATAGTTTCTCAAATTTGAAAATATAAAATAAATGAAACTCCTAACTTACTTTCCATGATCTTTGGATTTTATTGCATGCCCCCTGTGATGTTTGCCCCCATTCTTGAAGACCATCGTCTTTCAGACCCAATGTTTATGGGCCCTATGTCCCATGAAGGAGGACATTCTATCATCCAGGTTTACGCATTCTTTGTATTTTCTGTCCATTTGCTATTACTGTGGGATGTTTTAGTGTGCTCAATATTTGAAACATGAATTCCCATAACAGCATTTTTTTTAGTTTTCCAGTGTTCTAATTGCCTTTCTATTTTCTTATTGACAAAATTTAATTTGCTTTTATGAATTCTACCACATTTTGTCCCAGAGACTATCCTTCCAGAGCTTTCCATGTATCCCTCTGTGTAACCTGGGGCAACTATTTTCTAACCCAATTTCCATCCTGATACTTTCCTTGGCTGTACAGTTTGTCTTGAAATATTCTGTCCTATAAAGTACCATTATTTCTTTACACATAAAGTGTGTGTGTGTGTTTGGGTGTTATAATAGCAAATGGCAGTGGCAATGACGTTTTTTTCAAGTCAGTACACCAGAGTGAGTGCGCTCAGTCAATAAATGCCAATTCACCCTACTGAGCGTTCCATAGTTAGAAAATGACTGACTCATCTCTGTGCTTACTTGTGACATGTCTATTCCGTTATTTCATGTTTGGTGAATAGAAGTGTAAGTGAAAGGGGATGTACTGAAAATGTCAAATTTGCTGTTAAAATTTACTATAAATATGACACTTATGCCCACTTCAGGAGAAAAGAAGTAATTACTAATGTCAAATACTGGAAAATATCTACAGAGATATTGAACTACCACATCTCCAAAGAGTGCTCATTCAATGAGTGCCACCAACACCAGGAATGCCTCTCCCATATTAAATGACCTTCATTAAATTCACTGCTTTCTCAATCTCTGTCTTGCTTTTTCTCAAATCCCTCATTATTCTGCTGCTTTATTCATTTCTTCATTCTGGACATGTGAGAGTTATAAACACTACTAGTTTTTATGGGTCAGTAGCTGAACATGGCATACATAAGAAGAGAGAACTTTCCTTCTGTCAGTGGTTGGCAAAAATTGCTAAGCTACATATCTAAAACTCATTTAATACTCACATCAACAGGAAGTAGGTATTATTTTTGCTAGTCCCTTTGTGCATATAAGGAAATGAGATAAAGATCAAGTAATTGTATATGTTTACATGGCTAAGTGGTAGAGAAAGGATTTAAATCCCAGTGGCCTGACTTCAGAGCCTGCAGTCCTAACCTCTCTGAGATGATAACTAATAAGTATTTGTTGAATGAATGAGTGAATGGGAATTAGGTTTAGATTTTTCACAATAGTGTTTGTGTGTGACTATGTAGACCTTTTAATTGTATATTTTTTCCTATCTTGAAGATTTTACTTCTTTCCTGCTCTTCTAAGATATCTTAGCTCTAGGGTTCATTATTGCTTATCTCACCAATGAGAAATTTCTTAAAAGTTTTAGGGGAGGGAGTAAGCAGATTTTAGGGAAAGTTGAAAGATTTCCTTAAAAAGATAGGATACATATTCAAAAGCACAGAGTAAATTGTCAGGTTCATTAGGGGAGAGTAAGGGAAATTCATTAACAAAGTGGAGTGATAAAAAATATTGAGTATAAAAAAATAGATATTCAATATACATTTTTTTCAGTTACAGATTTTTTAAATTGATTTTGTAAAAATATTACATTAAAAAAAATATGAGGTCCCATTCATCCCCACCACCCCCACCCCACCACTCCCCCCCCAGCAACATTCACTCCCATCATCATGACACATCTATTAAGGGAGATAAACTTATTAATCCAAACCTATGCTACTCATATGTTAAATAAAATTTGAGATAGTTATTAATGAACCTTATGCTAAGAGATTGCTTCTGAATTTTACCATTATCAATCCATTTTTTTGAAACATATATACAGCTACTGAACCAATGATTAATCACAAATATTAACATTATACAAATGTTTCCATTTTCATTATCTTTTATTGGTCAAACTTATACTCCCAGTATTTAAAAATCATTCAAGTTCTTAGAAATATTTTTACAAAGTATTTTCTATTCTTTTTTTCTTTTCAGCTACAGGAATGCAATATTTGTTCAACAGTAAGACAGGTGAAGTCAAGATCTTGAACAATTAAGAAAAGAGACTGGTACCAGTGGAAAACATTTTACTTTAATTGGCATAAAGGTCACTATATCTTCATATCTCTTGCTATATTTGAAAAGGTCTTTTAAAAACACATCTTTTAAAAATAAAACAGTGTCTATTGTTTCAACAAAGCTGGACACTTTGTGTAAACTGTCTTATATTGTCATAGGTCTGATTTTCACTGTTGCAATTATGCTAATGTTTATATGATGTTTTTGTTGCTTTTAGTTAAACATTTACAATGCAAGACTAATCACCAATAGAAAATAAATTGATGAATGCAGTTGTGTGCAGAATTTGATTGCATTTCATAATAAAATTAAGGAACTTAGAAATAACTCATATAAAATAACTAAAATAAGATATCATGATATAAGACTAAATTCTTTATTAGACTATTCAAAATATGAATTTGATTTTTTTTTTCAAAAGACAAGGTCAAATATCTAAGGGTTAAACAATTTCTACATTTTAAATGATAACCTTGCCAAGTAAGTTTTGAGAATATTCCTTATGCTTAATACCCAAATTCTAACTCACCTCAAAAATGCTAGAGGTCTGCAAAACTGTGTTATTTTATGAGAGTAGTATACTGCCTAAATAAATAAATAAGCAAATGATCACTTGCTTACGAGTTTCCACATAGATGTTCTAAGTCAGATAGTGTTTTAGGATTAGATTCCTCATCCTAATGCTTGCAGAGATTTCCTTGCAGGAAGTATACTGCAGGCATAACCTCTTACAACTTTACAATTAAAATGGGTCCTTTTCATTGTGTATAAATTTATCTTAATAAAGCTGATAGTTTAAAAAACTGGGGCATTAGATCAAAAGATGCCCCAGTATACCACTTACGTGCTGAGCATTCTTTCTCTTACCTTCGTAATATAACACTAGTTCTTCTTTTTCCTTATGATCTGGGTCATTTAATCCTGCTAGTATGGTGAACATTTTTCCTTTTCTGCTGGTTACTTTATATGTCACCTTATATAAGATGCCTGAAGTGGCTAGGTGGCAGAAATGCCTTGTTTAATGGGCTCGTGCTGCATTTTCCCTGGTTTCCAGGATCTCCAGACGATATAGCTTAAATTTGCAGAGATGGGAGGTATAAATTTCCCATGTGGGTCACTGGAAGAAACAATAAGAGATATCACTCCTATTTCAGCCCCATTTCCCTAGACTCATATAGCCTATCTTCAGGACACAGAATAATATTATGATCATTGATTTAGAGTGAGGACCATATCCTGAAGTATGGAACCCTAACCTCACAATATATCATCTATAAACTGTTACACAGCTACATCTTCAAACAGCCATTTCATCATTCTATCAGTTTGGTAGGGTCTGGGGGATGCAATATATGGTAGGACTAGTAGGTTCAAGATCATATGCCCACTGCTGGAGTTCTTTCTCTGTAAAATGTGTCCTCTGGTCCATTAATTATTGGCTGTAGTTCATTCCCAGCGTGAAGGAAAAGCAAATCCATACCTGTAATGAATTTCCACTCCAGTCATGATTGAGAATGGAGAATGGTTGGTCTTCTTGAGGGATGTGCCATCTTGGGAACTCAGCATTAGTACTGATGGCAGATTGGATGTTCAACATTGGCAGCAGATAGATCAGCCTTGGACAATGGGAACGTATGCTATTAGTCCCATACAGAACCTCCATTCCTGCCACCAGGGTTATTTCCTTCATAAGTCCATTGTGTGTACACAGATAAAGCTGATAACAACAGGCTGAATCATTTTGTTTACTTGTTGGATCCTCTCTAGAGGGCAATTTGAGAAATAAAAATTTGCACACTTTTTGTCCACACCCATTAGTTCAACCACATGCTCTTTCCCAGTCTTTCTTGGCAACAATCTTCCAATCTTCTCTGCATCTAATCAACCAGTCAAGCCATTTACTACTGCTTAAGAGTCTATGTATATTCATATATTGGGCTACTTCTATTTACACACAAAGTAGGCAACAGGTGCACACTCAAAACTCTGCCCATTGTAAGCATTTCCCTTTCACTATTTCAAAGCCACCACTGAATGAGATGGTAATACAGCAGAAGTCCATTTATTGTGTGCATCTATATACTGAGCCAGTTCATGCATGAAACAAACAGTCTTTTTCTTCTTCTGACAGAATACCCCCTGTATCCATAGGTATGAGATGAGGAAGAGGTGTCAGTGCAACAGTGGTGGAAGGCATGGAGGTCTGGGCCACGAGCAAGCAGCTAATTTGTGCCCTCTGGCACTGCTCATGCTTCGTCCCAAATGTCCTTCTGTTTCGCTTTGACTAGGTTGCTGGCTTAATCCAACTTTTGATGTGGTTGGTCTGATAGAACTCAAGCTCATGATGGGCAACTGTGGCCACATGTTCACTTAGTATCCCATGATTAGATACTTTATTTCTATCAGGGGAAGTAGCACATCAGAGACTGTTTTTATTTGTTTGTTTTTGTTTTTATGGTGCAGGCCTCTCTGCTGCAGATGGAATGGCCTTGCTATTATATCCTAAAGGTTTAGATTGTGATTCTTTTATTGGAGTTTCCCATAAAGTCCATATGGTGCCTTTCTCACCACAGATTTCTCTAGTATCATATTAATAGACTCCTGCTGGGTCACATGGCCCCAGTAACAGGGTTGTTTATACTGTAGCCTAGACCTTCAGCACAGCTTTTTTTTGCTCTAGGCCTAGCTTAAATCTTCCAGTCATTCATGTCAGTAAACAGGTTAGTCAGTACTGTTAGGTGTTTTGTGTCCATTTTAGTGGGTGAGAAATATGTGATAAAACGGATTTTCCTTTGCTTTAGAAGGAATGGCCCCATATGCACCACACCACTGGACGTCTAAAAAATTTTATTAAGATGGCAAGTGCCTGAATCTTTGCAGGGTTAATCTCCCACCCTCCAGAGTGGGAGGGTCTTATCAAGTACTCCAACTTTCCTGCAACTTCTTGCTCATTTGTTCAGTTAATATTTTGCCATAAATATAATAGAATAATGTGATCTTACATGGAGCATCCAGACAGTTCTTGTGCTTTTGGACTATATTTTGTTGTTAGGTGGGAGAATTCACCAAAATCTGATAAAAAAATATAATTTTCAATTCTAAATATGTAAACCCATTTCTCATATGGATAAAATATAACATATTCACAATTCAATGATCTTTTACTACTTATCTGAGACTATGTTGATCGCTCTAGCAGAGCTACCATATCTAGCACAGCAGCTAGAACTGGTGCTACTATTTGAGTGAGTTTGAGGTAGTGCTCTGACATCTACTAGGAGCCATCTAATTTTTGTACAGGAAAGACTTGTGACTTAAATGGGGCTTGGATGGGGCTACCACCATCCTGCAGGTCCTTAGGAGTGTTACTCTCCCTACCAGACTGTGATACTGTTTTAGATTTGTCACCTTTGCCAAGAGGTGGCAATTACTAGAGGCTTACATTTACCCTTTCCCACAAGCCAAGAAACCAATGTTGCAGTTTTGCCAACAACCAAGTATGTTCTTTCTGTTGAAATTTCTGGGTATTAGGGAAAAACTCACCAGATGGGACTATGAGCTGAGTTGAACCTGGCCTGACATCCTTTTTATTTTTTTAACCTGGCCTTCATGAGCCCTAAATCTGATGTAAGGCCATGGTATTGCTTTAGACCCAAGGAATCAATTTCAATTCAAACTTTGTGCCAATAGCTTTCAAAATATCTGGGTATTCTCCTTTTTTATGGTTCCTTGCTTGTTACACAAGCAAATGGCCTAAGATTCCTTTGAAGGAAGGGCTAGGGAAATTACTACCATATATACAGGCTGAGGTGCTGAAGAGTGTTTTCTTCCTCACAAGGCTCAGCTGCTCCTTCAGTCAATGGGTTCTGAGTTGGAGAACTATCTCAGTTCTGGATACTGGGCATGGGATCATGACATTTTATTTGGCTGTTATCTCCAGATCGTGAATTTTTGAATTCTTTTAGTTGCATGAATTAGAAAGTATTCTAATTGGCTGGCCATCTATCTTTTACATGGAACAATGTATCCTATGAACCATGTCCATAACTCTGCGGATTAGGCACTTCCAGATGCTACTGCAATCTTGTTGCTCATTATGCTCATTGTGTGCATATCATTAATGACTCTTACATTCATGACTTCTAGTATTTCAAAATCCTATTATTCCCACTGCAAGCAGAGTCCATTTTTTAAACTTTACTTTTAAAGAAATTTAAGATTGCAGAAACGTTACATCGAAAATATAGGGGATTCCCATATACCCCCACCTCTTCCCTTTCACATTTTCCCCCATTAATAACATTTTACATGAGTGTGACATACTTGTTACAACTGATGAACAAATGTAACATTGCTACTAACCATGGTCTATAGTTTATATTATGGTTTACATTTTGCTCTATACAATTTTATAGGTTTTGACAAAATGTGTAATGGCCTGTATCTGTCATTGCAAAATCACGCAGAACAATTTCAATGCCCTAGAAATACCCTATGTTCTACCTATTTTTAACAGCAACTCTTCCTAATGGCTCTGACTTGCAGAAAACAACTACTCCTGAGGTTCTAAATCATGATGCCACTCTCACTAGTGAATTTCTTTGAATAAATGCAATGCTTTCTTGGCCCTCCCATGAAACATAACTAGGGGGTGGATATTTTGGCTTTATTTAGTGTTATCTACTCTAGAGTGCCATTTCTGTAAGCCTTTGCATCTTTTTCTGTACTATCTGCTATGAATATTCTAGAATTTCTACTTTGTTTAATGTGGCCTATTCAGCTTTCCAAGTTTCTAGGCGCATATTAGCACTGTTCTCTGTGGTCCTTGCCAGGGCATTAATCAGCACTGTTACATTGATAAATTCTCCTTTATTGTATGTTCCAGAACTCTGCGTCCATGAACCTCAGCACCCTCAGGATCCAGTCTCATATGTAGTCTATAGCTTCTGCTGGTAAATGTTGGCTAGTGTCTGCAACTTTGGTGTATAGTCCATTTACTTCTCTAGCAGAATCAGCCTGGGTTATAGTGTGACTTGACTCTAGTTATTTGTATGGTGGCTAGGAGAGGAGAAAGAGGTCTATCCTGAATGAGATGCATGTTAAGTTGCAGGTTATTGTATTTAAGCAACAGGGAAGCACTAGTTTTCAACAGGAAGAATGGGCCTCTTACATAGGTCCAGAAGTTTCCAAGGCAACTGAGTTTTGAGTTTACCAAGTGTATCCTAGATGTCTTGAAACCAAGTTTTACTTCTTTCCAATTAAGGTCCTGACCAAGGTGGAGCAGACAAGATAATTAAAGCAGACCTGAGGGTTGAGAATTGAAATTTCACTGGTGTGAAATTATGTACGGGGTTTATAATTATGTACGGGGCTTATAATTATGTACGGGGCTTATAATTATGTACGGGGCTTGAGTGTTTAAGTTTCTCAGCCCTCTGGTTGCAGGATAGGAGAATCAGCTGAATTTCTAAGCCCTCAATTCATGTTTCATCTGTTCTTTCAAGGTAAAGTCCCAAACTCTGGGAGTGATATTTCCTTTCCTCTGTCTTTCCTCTCAAATAGATAAGAATAACCTCAAATGATGTTTGCATATGTGCTAAGATGCATTATTAAGGGAGGCCCCTCTTAGATTATACTATTTTAAACTGTGATCTCTTAGAAATGATTACTTCATCCAAAGTAGATAATCATTGAAAAGACTCTTTTGCTGATTATTATATTACTCCAATGATGATCTTTTAAACTGATTATCCCCAGAGTAAAGGTCTCCTTTAATTTCTTGTATGTATCTGATCAAATTGGTGTTCTATTTTTCAGGTCTTCATCCAAATTTTCTAATTTGGCTAGTGTTTCATATTAAGAATACCCCAGATTTTTGTTTCCAGTAAAGGACCAAGAGAAATTGTCCTTTCCTCCTATGTACTCATAACTTTATAATATCTGTTTAAAATCTCTCTTTATTTTCACTTGATATAGAAATAATCATGTGATTGTATTTCAATTATTAAAATAATTACACCTGATTACAATATCTTTGAGAAAATATTTTAATGCACCTTAGTATTTAAAACAACACAAAATTGTGAAGGAGGAACTGTTCTTTTATGAAAATATTTAACCAGTCTTCAGTTAAATCTTTTCCTAAATGTTGTTCGATTAAATAGTGAGATTCACAGCTAACATGTGCCATCTAGTGGTATTAAAAGAAGCATCATTTAGGTTCTTGACATTACATTTTCATTCCTTAGTGCGTTCCATTTCTCAGTTTTTTTCTTGTGAATCTTTAGACATGTCAAACTGTATGGAAAATCTTATTAAATTGAAATTCCATTGTTTTCCTTTCCCTGAATCTCATATTTTATGCATAAAAAGAAAGCTACAACTATATTGTCTTTAAATTAGAATGTAATCTAGTTAAGCCTCCATTTCATTTTTTTCCAAAGAACTCTTAACTAAAAAATTATCAAACCAACTCCCTTTTCCTTCTTTGTCAAACTAATATAAATATATATGTTATTATGACACATTAAATAAATTGTCTTGGAAATGTTATGTTCGGGAAAAATCTAGAAACGTTCACTTTACAAACTATGGCATTAGTTTTAAAATTGGAGTGTAAGAAAGATTTCAAGTTTACCTTAAACCTCTTCCTTAAAAACGTCCTAGTCTGTGCTCTTCCTCTGACAAAAGAGAAGACTTAGGAACTCAGTCCTACGTTCCAACACAGGGCTTCATGCCAGGGAATGTGAGGATCCTGTTCCTCGCCTTGCTGTGACTAGGGTGGACTAAGACAGTGACTAACTCTACGGCAAGAACATCACCTCTACAGATAAACAGCAGAGGTAGAACAGGGAATTATACCATCTTAATAAAGCTGGAGGGAAAAATTAATTCTAAGTAAACTTTTAATGTCATAAATGTTATTTCTAAAGTCTGGACCCAAAGAGAGAGTGAAAAACTTTTTAGCAGGTAAGGAGAGGTATGCTTATTTTCTAACACTCACTTTATCATTGCAGTTGGAATTGGAATTCTGTTGATGTTCTTAACCCACATATATCACAGGTATCCACCATCAGAAAATGTACTGTTCAGATAGCGTGCAGTCAAGGATGCTTGCTAATTATAACCAGATCCAAACGACAGTGTCAGAAAAGACATTTGGGGAATTTTCCCCAATCTGAAACGGGCGTGTAAAAATGAGAGTTAAAAATAACAAAAAGAATAACAAGGAACACATCTTGATTTGTATGACTTTATTTCATTATAAATAAACTACTGTAAAAACATAGACTATAAAAAATTGGTGAGAATGTCCTACTTTACCATTTCAATATTTAAAAATCATAACTAATAGCATAAATGTTCTAGAGGATGTTAGTAAAAGATAAGTATATTCTAAAAGTTTATCCTCATTAGAAATTATGAATGATTATTCATATATCAGAGATTTGAATAACAGTTTATAATTTTGCCAAGTTTTAAGTAATACCCCATGTTGCATGGGCGCAATAATATGAATATTATAAAATCCTGTTAGTGAGAACTCAGATTGGCATTATATAAAAGCAATTTAGTCAAGAATTTGAAGATAGTCTATAATATTAAGTAACATACAATGTAATATTTAAAGCACAATGTCAACCATATAACATGAAAAAGAAAAGTAAAAGGGTTGAAAAGATATATTTAAATAGTTGTCATAACTAAAAGATAAGTTTATTGAAACTTATTTTTGTTTTTCTGTCTTTATTATCACAATTTTGTACAACGGGCATATGCTAATTAGATTGAGCCCTATGAAACTCTTCTTTTTGGAGATCAAAATTTGTCAGTTACCAGCAACTTTATAGGGTTCAAACTAATGTTTTATAAACTGAACTGAAAAATGTCACTTCAGTGGGAATTTTCTTTTATAAACAGGTGAAAAGAGTAATGATTTGACAGTAGTCAGAAACAAAAAATAAATTATGTGAAGGATATTTCATCCAGAACAGTGGGAGCAGTGTTTTAAATCGAAAACTCTAATTATAGATCTAAACATATAGTGGGTACAATTATTACTCACTATCCTACCATTGATTTTCAAAATTCCTGTGGATCTCTATTTTAATCCAAGTGAACTTTCAATTAAAAATAGATTTTCTCTTGACATCTAACCTTCACCTGGGTTATTTATCAATTATCTCCTCCCAACAACAGAACTCAGTTATTGTGAGTTCTGAGAATAGGAACTCATTTTCAAATGCTTATAATACAAGCTCTATAAGCAATTTATAAAGTCAAATTAAAATGAATCTGATTTACTCTCCTGACCTCCATTTTAAAGTGATTTTCACATATAGTCAATAAATGCATTTTTCTTTATTTTTAAAGAAGCTTTAGATTACATTAATATTACATCAAAAATATAGAGGATTCCAGTATACCCCCACCCCCTCCCTCACTTACTGCCCATTAACAGTGTCTTTTATTAGTGTAGTACATTGTTACAATTAATGAACACATATTGAAGCATTGCTACTAAGCCTGTTCTATAGTTTACAATATGGTTTATACTATGCACAGCACAATTTTACAGGTTTTGACAAAATATACAATGGCTTATTCTGTCATTGAAATATTAGCAGAACAGATTCAATGTCTAAAAATGTCCCATGTTACGCCTCTCTCTCTCCCCTTAGAACCTCTGGTGACCACTGTCTTTCAAGATCTTCCATTACTAGAATAATAATAAGTCTACTTTTGTCCATAGTTGCATTCCCATCTTATATTTGTTTGTTCCTCAATCTTGAGGATTTTGGAATGGTGATGCCTACTCTGCTTCTGATTGACTGGGCTTAGATAGATAGATAGATAGATAGATAGATAGATAGATAGATAGATAGATAGATAGATAGATAGAGCTTGCAGTTGTAGATACTCTGTTTTTTGGGATGGGCATTGTCAATCATCATCCTTTTGTTAGTTGTCTTGGGCAAGTCTGTTGAGTAGGTCTGGGCTGCAACTCTGCTGAGATTCAGGGCTCAACCAGCATAAGAACAGCCAGAAGATTTAAGTCTCTGCAACATATATTTAACAGGTATAGTGCTAATTATAAATTAAAATAAAAGGGCCAGAAGAACCATATGTAGAAAAATTATAAATGAGTCTAACTATGATACAATGGGGGTAGAGGTTATCATATATTCCAAGGTAGGGCCCACTGATGGGGTGTCGATTTCCTGGGGTTGTCTGCCCTGCCTATATTGTCCAGATGTCTCTAGAGCCCTCACAATCACCCCTGCTTGAGGCACTGGTTAGCGTGGCAGTTAGTGAGGTCCTACTGAGATGTGCATAAGCATAACCTCTGGAATGACCCCACACACACACACACACACATACTCACTTTGAAATCTCTTAGCCATAACAACTTTTTTTATTTAATATTTTCCCCTTTTGGACAAGGTCTTTTTCCAAATGCATCATTAATTGGAGCTTGGTTATAATTCCTTGATACCAAGGAGACACACCTCCAGGAGTCATGTTCCACACTGGGGGGAAGGTTATGAGTTTATATGCTGAGTTTGGCTTAGAGAGAGGCCACATTTGGGTGCAAGGAGGCTTCCAGGAGATAACTCTAAGGCAGTATATACTAAGCCAAATTTAATTTACGAGAACACGGTTCATAAGTACAAGCATCAATGTCAAGGGCCTGGTGTATTGATCTGTCCTTCACTAGGCACTGTCCATGCACTCAGGGGATTCTTTCTATTCTGTTAGAGAATGCAGCTGGACTCCCCAGGAAAAGAATTCAATTTTCCATCACCTATTGTGTGGGTCTCCAACCACTAATATGACACCCCATGACCACATGAACACATTCATATTCCATAGAGGCATGCAAAATCAATGTTTATGAAATAAATTGTCCTTCAATCCATGTCTCTTCCCCTAAAATATGACAATTTTAAAGAAATTAATACTTTTATTTAAATATTCTATAATACATTATATATGTAACAGATATTTTTTCCATAGCAGTTAGATTGTATGGAAAATCACTTTTTAGCTCTCATATTTTATTAGAATTAGCTCAAGTCCACACCCTAGAAAATTGATGCCAGTCAGTCATTTGGTAGAGCTGTGAGTGGAGATTTGAATCAATAAGAACCCTAAACTTTCATAGTCCTGAAAATAGATTAAACAGATCCCCCAAGTTCAAAGTGCTGAAGCGCCTGCTCTCTCCAACCATGGTTTCTGCTACCATGACCATGTTATGTGGGCACAGGATGCTGCGGGCAGGAGCCTGACCCCCTACCATTGACTGGTTGCTGCAGTTTCAGGCTCAAAGAAAGACCCCTCTTTCAGGCCTCTATCCAGATGGGAAGGGAACTTCCAGAAAAGACCAATCTCTATATTCCCACCTGAGCTCCCAGTTGCACTCAGGGTCAGTAGGCCAAGGCAAGATCTTAAACATCAGCAACTCTTCAGCTGACTTATTCTCTGAGGTCTTATAGCTACCAGTTCCAAAGGGCCAATTCTGTCCCCGTTTCCTTAAATAATAGTTGATGACTCATCAGGAAGGGGTCAATAGCCAAAATCAAAAGAAAATAACAGAGCAGAACAGAACAGAAAATAAAAGAATACATTTTAAAGGTCTTTATTTCCTGGGGTGACAGAACTCGAGAAGTTCTGGTTGGAATTCTACTAAGTTTAAGATGAATCCATAGCTGTGACAGAGTCTGGATCCGTGAGAAATCCCAATTAAAAATTCTCATAATCACAGCGTTTAGGAATATACAAAGAAACAAACCCCAAAACATATTTCCCAGGCTAGACAATAGGATTCTACTACTGAATTCTTGGGAGCATGTGCCAAAAAAAAAAAAAACAACAAACATTTTTGAAAGCAGTTTGAGGGCTAGCTAGCTAGCTAGATAAGGAGAGAACTAGAGATAGAGAAATAAAGATATAGATAGATATTATATCAAGAACTTTAACATGCCCTTAATTATTGACCCAGTAATTTTACTTCCAAAATTTCATTCCTTAAAAAAACAGGCATATAAAATGCAGCTAATGCCTTATGTACAATACTCTACTGTAGCATTTTTTCTTCATTAAAAATGGAATAATTTACAAATGTTGTTGATGGTTTATTATTTCTCAGGATAATATAATTATAGAGAAGAATGAGTTCTCTTCCTAGTAGTTTTACTAACCAGTGAATGAAAACAGAGAGGGCAAGAAAGAGGGAGGATTATACTGTACAACTGAAATTTCAGCTCAAAAGGAAGAACAGAACAGAGAAGCACATATACCTAGAGAGTTAAACTGCCTGAATAGCTTCCCCCACCATGGATGGTGGGGTGATGATCCTGATGGTAGTTTCCTGAGATTCACTTTTCTTCTGAAAAAACCCACGTATAACTTGGGCTTTTGAAGCTGTTGATACATGGGTGCATTTTAAATTGTACCAATTTTAATAGTTTCCATAATGTATTTTTGAGAAAAACAACACAAACATTTTTCCAATACTCCTCCTTTCATCTTTGTATTTTTCTAATACTGGGCTTCCCTCTGATTTCTAAATAAGAGAGAGATCATCATGCTGGGGAGAAGCAAAGGCCAGGCCGCTACTGTAGAGACTAGGACTGAGATATTGCCAAGCACTGCATGTCTCCTAGTCTAAAGCATACCAGGCTTGTGTTGTGAGGACTGTGCTAGTGCCTGAACTATTCATATGAATGAATGAATGCTCCATTTTAACCTGGAATCAGTCGGTATTTGTTTCCATAACTTTACATTCTTAAGTTTTCCAGCGAGTTTTGACCTTCATATAAAAATATTTGTTTCATTTCCCCTTAATTCTAGCTAATATATGATCTCTAGATGCCTTTCACACACTCTTATTTATGTTCTTTATATATGGTTGGAACACAGTACAAAAAATTTCATTAAAATATAAATGTATAATAAATTTTAAATATTAGATATTCAATGCCTTTGAAAATAAGAGTATAGAATAATTTAGGAGAGAAGGTTATATTCTTCTTATTGGTTATAAATAGTACATATGTCTGAAATTAAATAGAATTTTATGTTCGTGCGTAAGTTACCATTGTAGCAAATATTATTTATCCCCATTCCCTCACCCTTATAGTCTATTGACCTTAACACTTTGGTGTATTCTGCTCCATCTTTAACTGACAGCACCTACACTTGTTAGCTTAAGGCTTCTGCTGTTGCCAGAGCTCACTTTGCAATCATGTAGTAGACCAGAAGTGCCAGGTATTTAATATTCTTCAAGAGTATGTCTTGACCTGTGACTAAGGGAAGTTAGGTATAAATCCTCCATCTCCATCAAACCTGGCTGGGATAGCTCTGGGAGACATATTTTACACTACTACTGTTTTCCCGAAAGGATATGCTTCAGGTATCACTATAGTAACTTGCTGCGTCAGTTTCCTATCTCACTTCCCCAGTATTTATTGACAGTATCTCCTTGAATAATTGTCTCACTGTCTTCCTCTTGGGACTCCTACACCAAGAAACTATCCATGCTCATATATTAAAGAAAAGATTTGTATTTTAGCATCTGCAAATGAAAAAGTCATAAAGAAATTTGTCTTAGAATTCCAAAGAAATTTTGACTTATTTACACATTTTACAAAGCCTAAAAAGAATAACTTCCAAATCAACCTGCCAAGTATTTAAGAGCCATTATCTCACTGAATTCTTCAAAAATGCTGTGAAGTAGGTAACATTGTGATTTTATTTTACTAAGAAATAAAGCCATAAGAGGTCAAATAAATTTACAAATGCATATGACCTTGGATTGGAACCCAGAGAACTGGATTTTCATACTCCAAGATCTCAGCTGGTCTGCTTTGCTGGTTCTTTGGTTCAATTAATAAAATCGACTTTTTCAGTCTGCTCACGCTGAGTGGCAAAATATGTTTCTCAATCCTTCGTGCTGGAATTGTTCACCCTGAGAATCTTCTCCCATGCCTCACAGTGCTCTCCCTTCCTGCATCTTTCACTTCTGGTACCTCTGAGTCCCGCCCAAGACTCAGAATCTCCCTGGGAACTAGTGTTTGAACAACACTAGGATTCTCTTTTCATCTACATAGTTTTCCCCCATCTATGTAGTTGCTTGCTCATTAAATTTTCAGTCTGAATATTTCATTGAGGTCACAAATTCCTTAACATCAGGTGAGGCAGGATAAAATAGGGACTTAAGGAGGAGGAACAAAAAACCCAATTAGCTACACAAACACTACCTGGTAAGAGATGCTGAAACAACAGGTTGCTTGCATCAGCCTGCTGACTGGCACAAGCAAGGTGTCAGGGAGCAACTTGCAGCACATACTCAACAGTTGTGTTATCAGGAGGCAGCCTGCAGCATCATCACATAGAGGGAAAGAGGGAAGGGGCAGGAGGGGCACGACCATCTCCACCCACCCACTTTCCTATCACCTCATGCAGCAAATTCTGGCAGGGCTCGTGGATGGTTGCCAAAGGTCAATTACTGCCAGACAACATGCCCTGCAGAGCTTGTGAGCAGGAGTCAGAGGCCAATCACCACAGGACAGCAACCCCCAGAAATTGAACCCCCCAATGACTCTCCCCCACTTTGTCTCAAATCGCCAATCAGAGCAGACCCTAAACCCCTGGGGTGGCCCATAGAACAGAGAATTCCAAAATAGACAGTGTGCATCTCTATCTTGAGCATGCCCATACTCATGTCTGAGTGTGTAATATCCCTATATTAAACTCTTTTCTAACTTTCTCATAACTGTGGTGCATTTTTTAATTCTTATGACATAAACAAAAACCTGCAAATCAGCCCCAGCAAGATAAGGAATTCCCCATTTTCAGCTACTCTAGTCCACAAATTCATTAAGTATAATTGCTAACCAAAAATCACTGAAATCTTTGATATAACTAGACTACAATACATTTAAGACCAGATACAACATGAGACATAAAAACATTGCTCTTTCTCTACTCACCAAATCTGTTTGCAAAAAGTTTGAGGAGTAATGTAGATTTTTAGTGAGAGTGTGTATGTGTATGTGTGTATGAGAGGGAGGGACAGGGGGAAGAGAGAGAAAGAGAGAGACACCCCCCTACATCATACAAAACTCTTCAAATATCTCAATCATCCTCTAAAGGACACTGTATTAGGTGGTACTGTGTTTGCTCCTCCCTTTCTGTCTGCATAAAAGTTGTCTGCTTATCTCCCATTTTTCTCCTCTGGCCATGTTCTCTCCTTCCTCATAACTGGCATTTCCACTGTGATTTTTCCATTCTATTTTACTCAGAGAAATGCAGACTTATCTTGGTTTCTACAATTCATAGTCTCACCTATCATCCCACTGGGACAAAATTAAAAAGATGTTTTTTGTTTTGTTGACTTAAAAAAAAATCCATCTGGGGAAGTGGCTGTGGCTCAATCAGTTGGGCTCCCTTCTACCATAAGGGAGGTCCTGGGTTCATGTCCCAGGGCCTCCTCTGAAGGCAAGCTGGCCTGCACCTGGGAGAGTTGATGGCCCTTGCCTGCAGAGAGCTGACGGCCCGCGCCTGTGGAGAGCTGGCACAGCAAGATGACGCAACAAAGGGAGACAAGCAGACATGCAAGAATGTGCAGCAAATGGACACAGGGAGCAGACAGCAAGCAAGCAGCAAGTGGGGGGGATGAAAAAAAAGCATGTGGGAGCTGCTATAGTTCAAGTGGCTGCGCGCCTGCTTGAAAAAAATCCATCTACCTATGCCTTGTAAAGGTTATCTGAAAGTCTGGTTTATATATATATAAACCAGACTTTCAGATAACCTTATATATATATATATATGTGTGTGTATATAAATTATATATATATATATATATATAAATTTGTGTGTGTAGAGGATGTTAAAGTGGTAGTTTTCTTTAAGTGGTCGGCCTATAAGAAGATTTTTTTAAAGATTTATTTTACTTGTTTATCTCTCCCTGCCATTATTTGTACTTGCTGATTACTCTGTGTCTGTTCATTGTGTGCTCATCATCCTTTTTCTAGGAGGCACTGGGAACCAAACTCAGGGCCTCCCACATGGGAGGGAGGTACCCAATGGCCTGAGCCACCTCTGCTTTCTGTTTGTTGTGTCTCTCATTGTGTGTTTTCCTTGTTGTCTCTTTTCGTTGCATCAACTCATTGCGTCAACCTACCACACCAGTCCATCATGTCAGCTCATTGTTTTGCTTATCTTTTAAGGCACCAGGGACCAAACTCAGGACTTCCCATGTGGTTGGTGGGCACCCAACTGCTTAAGCCATGTCTGCTTCCCATATAGCAGATTTATATTTAAGCAATAAGGACATGGAGGATCCAGGTTTTAGAAAATTTGAAACTTACATAATTTAGGGACCTTTTTAGAAAGAAAAGGCACACAATTATTTCTTTAAAATCAGGTAAAAAACTGGAAGTTGTGCACGAAAGGCCTTGAGGCTTTAGGTGTCACTAACTTCATGGTTATTCTGATTCTGTGTACTCTACTGTTACAAATGCTTTCCTTGAAAGACTTGCCTAAATTTGAGACCCTGTTTTCTCATTATGAGATGTTTGGCCTTAACTATCTGAGAATAAATTGAGATACTTTAACGCAAAAATGTATATGAAAGTGCCTGAAATAGGAGGTGCTCAACTGATGTTAGTTGTGTCTGAAAAAAAATGCATTTATTGGGTACTGAATATGGCTCAAGTGGCTGAGTGGCCACCTCTCTCATGGGAGTTTCTGGGTTTGGTTCTTGGTGCCTCCTGAAAAAAAAACAAACAAAAAGCAAAACAGATGAGAAAACCAACTCAGGGTAGCCAATAGGGCTCAGCAGTTGAGTGATGGCTTCCCACATATAAGGTTTCAGGTTCAATCCCTGGCCCCCAGTATTAAAAAAAAATAAACTTATTACTTTTCGTATTTATGAACAAAATATGACTATATTTAAATTATGAATGCATGAATATTAAAGGGAAGTTATTGATACATAGAAACTTTTTGAGTTTTTACTTATTTTTCCTTATATTTCTAATACAACTCTATTTGAAATTTAGTATTATAAAAATGACAGCTATAAGAGTTATATAGCTCATGGACTAAAAGAATATAATCAGTTTGGATTATCTTCTTTTATTTGTTTACTTATCATTTATAAAAATTTTTTTAAATACAAACCTAATTGTTTTAACTATGTTTCCAATTACATCACGATTCACTTTCATTTTTAAAATGCAAATAATTAAAACAAAACTATTGTTATGGCCTTCAAATATAATCTTCCTTACTCAATGAATGGATAAATTTAAATGAATAAATGGTACTAAGTGGTATTCCAATTTTAGCACAATGTGAAAAGTAACCACTCACATCTACCATTACTGCTATTATGAAATAATGTGTCAAGGTATCATAGAAGCAGCTTTTACATGCAGTGAAACCATCATATGTAATTCAAAGAAAGAGTATTCTATTCAGTTATGCTTCAATATTTAAGAAATGAAATATTATAAAATTGATATTTCCTTTTTGACAATAGTTTTTTTTTTAGATTTATTTTATTTATTTCTCTCCCCTTCCTCCCCCCACCCCAGTTGTCTGTTCTCTGTGTCCATTTGCTGTGTGTTCTTTTTTGTCAGCTTCCGTTGTCAGCGGCATGGGAATCTGTGTTTCTTTTTGTTGCGTCATCTTGCTGCGTCAACTCTCCGTGTGTGTGGTGCCATTCCTGGGCAGGCTGCACTTTCTTTCGCACTGGGCGGCTCTCCTTCCGGGCACATTCCTTGCGCGTGGGGCTCCCCTACGCGGGGGACACCCCTACGTGGCACGGCACTCCTTGCGCGCATCAGCACTGCGCATGGGCCAGCTGCACACGGGTCAAGGAGGCCCAGGGTTTGAACCGCGGACCTCCCATGTGATAGACGGACGCCCTAACCACTGGGCCAAGTCCCCTTCCCTACAGTAGATTCTTATGTTAAATTAAATCATACAAAATAAGGTGAAATATATGTGAAATTGCTTAAAGGGTGGACCAGAGCCTCCTACATTTGGCCTTTACGGCCTCTTTAAAAAACTCTAAAGCTCACTGAGAACAGGGCTTGCCCCTCTCTGACCACTGCCGTTGTCTTCTTAGAGGTAATATGCTTTTCAACATGAAAACTTTTCCATTTGACTTATTTTAGAAGTTTAAATTCCCAAAATTGGTAGGTCACTTGAGTTAAGAGCTTGAAACCCCTCTTAGGATTCCCTTGGAAATCTAGGGATGTTGTATGAGTTTTGCCTGGGATGTCCCTTCATCCCTGCTCAGGTCTCAGCTAGAGTTGAGAATTGAATTAATCATACCACTTGGTTCACGACAAATGGTAGCCATTGGTGTATACCAGGACCCCTTCTTCTATAACGTCATTTCATTTCTCCCATATCCCATGCTTTCTTCCATTCTTCTTTCAGTAGAGACCTCTGAAATGTGCTTAACATAGGTACTTAAATTGAAAGGTATATGATGACATTTCAAGTATATATTTTAATTTCCACCTGCTAAATAATGCTATGAATCTAATTCTGTTGCTATTTTTATATTTACAATTAGTCTTTAAAGAACCATTCATGTAGTATTTATAGTTACATCAATGCTTTTGACACTGCTTTATAATATTCTTTCTTATGAATTCCCCAAATCATACAAATTATACAAGGTATATAAATGTACATTTTGCCTCATGATGTGCAGTTATGTTGCCAGCAACTATTTCATATACACCCAGTGATGAAATAAATGATTTAAACAGACATGAAAGAGTTTCTTGGTTTCCTATCTAGCAGAGAGAATACAGGATCTTGGCATTTATGCGACTTTATTTCAGTTAATCATTCAAGATTACACTCTAGAATGGCTTCTCCACTTTACACGTCATTCAACATCCTCACAAAGACTGGGTTTTACAAAACTGTATTCTTTGTCTATATGATGGGTATTAAGTGTTAATTATTATATTTTATTTGCATTTATCTGATTATTGATTTAAAGTTGAGTATCTCTAGACATACTTATTAGCAATTCTTATTTTCTCTTCCATAAAGTATAAATTGATATAATTTTTCTTTTTTTTTCCTTCTTGTTGATTTTCAGAATTTCTCCTTACATACTGGATACATATTAACTTTCTGTCATATTTACTCTAGATTCTGCCAACATCTTTCCCCCACCAGTTGCACATATGCAAAATGTTTTTAAAAAATAAAATATCAATCAAATCTACCAAATTCTAAACTTAGGGCTTGTGGATTTTGATATATGTTTAAGAAATACACCTTATTTTCTTTATTTTATTTTATAATTTACCTCACTCATTTAGATTTTAATCAATTGATTAAATTAACTATTTGATAGATTTTAATCAGTCTGGAAATTAATTTCACAAGGATAAGGGTACAACTTTATCTTTCTCCACATTGCAAAGGTGTTTTCTCAAAGCCATTTTACACCAATTATATACTCAACAGTGGAAGCCACAAGAGTTCATTGGATTGGCCGAAAGTTCACCAACAAGGTTGTTTTAATTTCCTTACTCCACTGTGAGCTTTGCCCAAATCTTATTAGTTGAATCCAGTGTGACTGGGCGATGGGTTTAGCACATGCATTTTAGGGACTATACCACTAGGAGATTATGCTATTTTCTAGCTGGGAGTGCTGACAGCACAGAATGTGCAAGGTCTGGGGATGCTGGCTCATGGGGTGGGTTTCAGTGGAGTGAAAATTTTTCTTCCTTTTTCCGTAACTCCTGGGTTAGCATTGCTTCTTTCTATACATATCTCCAGGCTCTGCCAATCACTTGAGTACACGGTTATTTTTCTGCCCCACCCACCAACCTCCCACCACTGCTATGGTTCCTCCCAGCAAACCTTGGCATTTTGGACCATGTGCTTAGCACTATCTCTTTGACAGACCCATGTAGAATGGTAACTGGGTGCTTGTATCCAGCAAAGATATAGAAGCTTGAGCCCCTTTTTTCCTCCAAATTCCTCAGTCTATTCATACTTTTTCTTAAAGTAGATGAGGTCAGGATAAATTCCCGTTGCTATATCCCAGTTATTGAGACTATCTGTTTCAGCTCTAAGGACTCCTTGTTTCTCTGTATCATGGCAACATCCTTCTCATGCCCAGTGAAGAGTGAGCCAGAAACAAGGCACCATTGGGCTACTTATTTCAATCCTACCTCTTGCTCCTCAGATTCAATAAGAGTAGAATAGAGGCATAAATCTTCTATTGCATTTCTCAGATACTCCATTTTTTTAAAAAATTGAAGGTTTGTAGCTACCCAGCATCAAGCAAGTATATTGGTGCCATTTTTCCAAGAGCTGTACCCACTTTGTGTCTCTGGATCATGTTTTGGTAATTCTTGCAATATTTCAAACTTTTTCATTATTATATCTATTATGGTGATCTATGATCAAAGATATTTGGTATTATCATTGTAATTGTTTTGAGGTGCCACAAACCTCATTCATATAAGATCATGAACATAATCAACAAGCATTGTGTGTGTTCTGACTGCTTCTCCAACTGGCCTTTCCCTTATCTCTCCTCCTCAGGCCTCCTTATTCCCTGTGATACAACAATATTGAAATTAGGTCAATTAATAACCCTACAATGGTGTCTATTTTTGAGGAAAGCATGTTGAAAGTCAAGATAGGCCAAAAGCTAGGCCTCTTGTACTCACAGTTAACCAATTAGTGACTGCAAAGGAAAAGTTCTTGAAGGAAATTAAAGTTCTACTCCAGGAAATATATAAATGATTAAAAAAAAAACAACAACAAGGAAAACAACCTTATAACTGAAATGGAGTGGTCTGGATAGAAGATTGAACTAGCCACGACATTCCCTTAAGCCGAAGCCTGACTCAGAGCAAGGCCCTAACTCTTTTCAATTCTAGGAAGGCTGAGCAAGGTGAGGAAGCTGCAGAAGAAAAGTTGGAAACTAACAGAGGTTCATTTATGATGTTTAAGGAAAGAACCTGTCTCCATAACACAAAAGTGCAAGGTGAATCAGCAAGTGCTGATGTAGAAGCTACAGCAAATGATCCAGAAGATCTAGCTAAGATGAATGATGAAGGTGGCTACAGATTTTCAATGTAAACAGCCTTTCATTGAAGAAGATGCCATCTAGGACTTTCACAGCTGGAGAGAAGTCAATCCTGGCTTCAAAGCTTCAAAGAACAGACTGACTCTTGTTAAGGGCTAATGAATCCAATGCCCATTAACTATTCCAAAAATCCTAGGGCACATAAGACTTATGTCATTGGAACCTAAAAGACAGGAGAGGCTACCATGTGCATTGCCATCTGCATTGTCATGTGACAGAAAATCTAAGGATCAAGAATCACCAGCAATTAGCTCCAGAATTTCACAGTCTTCCTGGCAAAAACACTGCCTTGCTGATAACTAGATTTTAGAATTCTTGAATTTTTTTCTTTCTCTTCTGGGTTTCACTGACTTCTTTTTTCTCTGTCTGAATTTCATTCTTTTTGTAAAGGACTCCAGTAATGCAGATTAAAACCTGTCCTGAGTCGGTTGTGCCATGACTTAATTCTAATAACATCTTCAAGAGATCTTACTTACAATGGGTCTGCACTCACCAGAATGTGGACCAAGACCAAGAACAAGGGGTACATAATTCAATCTACCACATAGTCTAAATATAAAAGTTTATTTTAAAAAATGCTTCAAAGGTATGTCTCAAATTTATAAGAAGTTTAAATTAACTTTTCCATTTGAAATAATGTTTTGCATGCATACAGTAAATAAATACAAAGGTATGAATAGTATATCTATAAATTTTAGCAAATCAATTTTAACGATATGTATTAATAAAGCATAAACCCATCCATAGTATATAATCAATGGTATTTGGTATAATCACATAGTTGTGTATTCATCACTTCAATCATTTTAGAGCATTTTCATTATTCCAGTAATAGTATTAATAATAATAATAAACAAAGCCAAGTCACCAACCAAACTAATGAAACTCATCACCTCTCAATCTCTCTATGCTTCTCCTGCCATACATAGCTGCTAATGTTTCCTTCTCTCTATTTGTATTTATGTTTTGTAAAAACAGTCATATATGCAATATCACCCATATTCACATTTTACATGAGGTTTCACTATGTTATAATTTGTAATTTTTATTTACAAATTATTATGTCACCAAGTAAATGCAAGACAACTTTCTATTGTTTTATATATAACTAGCTGACTTACTCAAAGTCTCTGTAAAATCATTAATCATCTGAAAAGTAATACAAAAATCCTTGTGTCTACCCACCTGAAAGCTTTCTGCACAAGGAGAAGGATACTGATTAAAAATCAAAGCCTAGATATAATCAGATTCATCTCAGATGGAATGTGGGACCATAAGCACCCCTTCTCCTAACCCATCCTCAGGAGACAAGAAAACAGAATTTAATCAGGACACTCTGGTGTTTTAAATATACTAAAAGTACAACCTGGCAAGCAGACCTTTGGCTGATTTCTCAGTTTGAAAGTGTTGCAGACTTAAAGGCACTTTACAGCTATATCCAATTGCTTAGGAATTTCATCTCTGCCTATGACTACTTACTTTCTACTGATGGTGTTAAGCCAATATGGAAAGATGAGAAAAAGAAATGATGATGATGATAGCTAATTACATTGAAGAAACAGCAAAGTCGAAGTTATCAAATCTCCTTTGACTAGAGATACTGCAGTTAGCATTTGATGACTACAGAGATGATACATATGGAAACTGCTAACGTTAGCCCTAAAGGGAATTTGGTAGCAAGGACTGTGGAAGATTGAACCTGAAAAGAGAGATGCTCTTACATATCTAGGGAGCAGGCACAAGAAAAGTTTAGGACTGATCAGTTATTAGGCCCATGCACAAATAATTCCTGAGGGCAACTCTACCAATTAAAAAGGTTTGTTGTTTTAAGCCTCTTCTCTAAGTATTCCTTCTTGAAAGACTGGGTCAAGGAATAATGATTTGGGAGTTTAATCAAAGCTTCTTCAAAGGCAATGTGGACTGCATTTAAACTTGAAGGTAGTATATTTTTGGTCGTTTGAAAGGGGATAATGCTCATGATTTTCTAGAATAATCTTACAGTATTATTTTTACTATATTTAATTCCTGATGGTTTCTAGAGATTTTCTTTTCTGTTTTTTTATTTAGCTTTGTTTTCCCTCATGTAACTTTGGTGAAGGATCCAGGAAAATAATAAAAAGCTGGAATAAACGTACCTTTTGATTTTTGATTAAAAATCAAATCCTGCTATTCTACCTGTCTGTCTTGGGACTTTGGATATTAAACTATGTTTGTCTCCTTTAACTGCCTCTCTTTAACAGATATGGCTACTAATCAGCACTTGCAATGGTTGCCCAATGTGCCTGAGATCCATTCAGTTTGGAGCACAAATGCTGCTGAGTATCCCTGGGGTTCCCTCAAAAATAATTTCAGACTATTGTAAACAGATCCTCCCTGTTGAACAAATATCTATCTAGCTATTTATCTGTGATAATTAATAGACCACCAGACAAATAAACAGTAACTTTATATTACTCATGTAGATTAGAAGCATTAAAATAAATGTGAAATATGCCACAAATGAATAATAAAGCACAATGAAGTTTCTGAGAGGGCACCAACACATCCTCAAAAAATAACCTATTTTGGAGAGGTTATTTTGAGTCTGTTGCATCATCTTAAATAGGATATTTTGATGTTTCACTTTTGCTTTTTTTTTTTAATCTCAAAGCCTTTATTTCTTTATAGTGAACATGAGATGGACTTTGGAGTCCTCCAATTATGAAATGGGATTGACCAAGGGCCCAGCTTCTCTGCCCTGCAGCCCACCCCTCTCTGTTGCTAAGACCATGCTTCCCACAGGCTGCTCCCTGCCAACACCTGAAAGCTGCAGTTGTCCCCGGGAGACAAGGAACTCCTTGGATCAGTGACATGTCTCATGGGCTCCTCTTCCATGTCCTTTCTGACCTTTCCTTACACTGCACAACATTTTACTATCTCATCCACTGAGAGATAATTTTGCCTTCAAGCTATGATTTTAGCCAATTTATATTTACTGATATGATAACCCTTTTTACTTTTACCTTTTGATCACATTTTATATTATGCTTTCCTTTTATTGTTCCCCCAATATTTAAATATATAATCCCAGTATATGTAATATCTTGATAATTGAATAACTTGTATTTTTATTTTTAGTTACTTTAATAGCTGCAAGTATAATATACTTAATTTTCTATTTATGTAGAAATAGATAATCTCATCATTGCTCTGCCATGAGCAATGATGAGACTGATATATTCTCCTTTCTTTCCTTCTCTCCATCTTCTCTACTATCCAACTTTAGTTAATTGTGTTGATTTATTGGTGTCTCCATCCTTTATAACCTCTATCTACTGTTTAATTGATGCTTACCTCTTGAAATAAAACATATAAGAAGCAGTCTTCTTACACCACCTGTATCTTCCCTTTCTTATTTTTGTTTATATCATTTGTACATAGTCTCTTTAATATTTACAGTCTGTTCTGTATGCATACTCTTCATTTTTTAAGGCTAATTACTATTGCTAAGTGATGTGAATCTTTGACTTGCACTTCCGGCCATGACAAGTAGCTGGGACTGGTTTTACCCACCTGACTTAAAAACAAAAACTTGAAAAATGAGACAAAATAAATATATGAAACAACTGCTGTTGGACATTGCACCACAGTCAGCACAAGCAGTGATGCCCAAGGAAAGGGGAGCTAATGTTTGCCATAGTCCATTGCTTGAGATTCCCAGTCCACAGCACTGAGAGGCAGAACCCCAACAAAGCTGTATGATAAGATTATGTTTAAAGGACTGATGAAAATTTGGTAAGGTCAACATGGCTAGAATTCACAGAACAGAGAACCAGAGAGGAAAGAGGAGCAAGAAAGGGCAGGGCTGCACACTCCATTCTGCACTTAATCTTAACCCAAAAGATGGAGAATGAAGCACACCCCTTTATGAGGATGCATGCAAAACAGAAAATTATGCTCAGGTAAGAGTCTTTCAACTTTATTAAGCTATTGTATGAGTTATTAGGATGTAAAATAACCGTATGTTTGAAAATGTCAGAGCATTTTAATTGGCTCAAAATTTAATTTCCTTCTTCTTCTCTATATAGTGTTTTACTAAAGAACTCTAATTAGTACAACTGCAACCATAGAAAGAGATTTTCTTTTCTATGATATTATAAAGGCATTAAGCCAGCAGTGTAGTACTGACAGGTAAGGATAGTAAGAGGAAGTAGAGCTAGAATGTGAGATGGCCAGATGTGGCTGAATTGTATTTATAATAAGTCATTTCATAGATTAACATACTTCTATAGCAGAAGATAGTTTGATGTTAGATCATGTAAGGAAGTTAGTTCAAAGGTATGAAGCTAATGAAAAGCTGCTTGCATATCATAACTTCACTGGCTGCATACAGTTGAACATCTTCATTTTGACAGAAGAAAGCACTTTAACAGAAACGAAGGTTCAGGGAGAAACAAAATATGCAGACCTGTTTTGAAAAATATGCACGAGATCATATTTTTAAATGAATGCTTGAGATTTTTGTCATATTTAGTTTCTTTTGTAAGTCTTTCAATTCCAAGAATCTTAAAATGTGATTGATTAAAGATGTGCTCAATGCAGTCAAAGCTATTCAGATAATAATAATAACAAATATCTTCTAAGATAAAAAATTAACATTCTTTATAACTGGTTGAAATACAGAAGATAATCAAATTAAGCTTAATGCATTTTCACATTCACACTTGGTATGGAATACTTTGCTTAATCTCTAAATCTCATTTGTGAGCAGATTAAAAAAAAAACAATTTAGAGTCTCCATTAATTGAGTATGCTCCTAGATACTTCATATACATTGCCACTTAATTTTCTAAATATCTGTGAGAAGTAAATATCATTATCTTCATACAGCATATGAGAAACTAAATTCTCAATGACTCAAGTAACTTACTTGACTAACAGCACAGTGTTAGAAAATGTGAGAAGCTGGATGTCACCTGGGGGTTGAAGTATATGGGATGAGAAACAAAAATGAGAGCAGCCAGATAAGTCAGAAGATGTGAGAGTTTTAAAGCGTGAGAGATCAGTTATTCCAAAAGAAACAAGAAGACCCAGAAAGGTAAGGACGGAAGAACTTCTATTGGATTACGTAATATGGAGGTCATGCCAGGAAGTTATTGTGGAGCATAAGAACAGAAGCAGGAGCAAAACTGCAAAGTGAGAAAGTGAAGACATTGAGAGGAGACAGCTTCTTTAAAAGTTACTAAGCTGAAAATGGGAGGGGAAAATAGGGCTGGCATTAAAGGCATGGTCGGCAGAGTTATTCTATGTTTGGATTTGGTTTTTTAAAAAAATTAAGATAGGAGAGATTTAAACATGTTGATATACCACTGGAAAGACCTAATTAATATGCAGAGTTTAAAGAATATCAAAGGAAAGCTTAGAGACAAGTATTTTCTTTAAAATCATTTGCAAGGGACTACAATTTTCAGATTAGCTGGGTCACTAGTAAAGAAAAAGGACATATTTCTGATCAAATTTTTTATATGGCAGTTGAAATTCTTATTAATGGTTAGGTCAGTTATGACAAAAATATATATATTCATGTTTGCTTAGTCATATACTTGGAAATATCTAGATAAGAACAAAACATATAAGAAAGAGTGTAAGAGAGGTAAATACAAGGCAGAGCAGAAATGACATCACATACATTCAATAACATGAATGAAGCTTGACTTTTTGTTGAGTGAAGTAAGCCAGTCACTAAAGGACAAATACTGCATGAACTCACTGATATTTAAAAGGATACTGAGGGAAGCAGACATGGCTCAACTGATAGAGCCGAGGGAAGCAAATGTGCTCAAATGATAGAGCGTCCACCTACCATATGGGAGGTCCAGGGTTCAAACCCAGGTCCTCCTGGCCCATGTGGTGAGCTGGCCCACATGCAGCGCTGAAGTGCGCAAGGAGTGCTGTGCCATGCAGTAGTGTCCCTTGTGTAGGGGAGCCCCACACGCAAGGAGTGCACCCTGCATCTAGCTGCCCAGCACGAGAAAAGTGCAGTCCTCCCAGGAGTGGTGACACACACATGGAGAGCTGACACAGCAGGATGACACAACAAAAAGAGACACAGATTCCCGGTGCTGCCGAGAATCCAAGTGGACACAGAAGAGCACACAACAACGATGGGGGTGGGGGGGTGCGGAGAGAAGTAAAAAAAATTAAATAAAAAAAAAGAAAAAGATACTGAGCAGATTCACAGAGACGGAGTCTGGAAAACAGGGTTAATAGAAGATAGAAGGGGAATAGAAAGTGGTGAGTAGATGCTTAATCTGGGCACAATCTATAGTGAGGTAGATGGGGGAGGCTTGGCAGTGGATGGGGGTAATGATGGTACAGCAATGTGAATGGAATTTACAATGCTGGAGTGTGAGCACGGTTGTGGGGGTGGGTTGGGCTATCCATAGAGCTGGGGGGAGGGCTGGAAGAAGGAACAGGTGAACTCTGGGGAGGTAGACGACTAGGGTTAAGAATACAATTGTGGGAGTTCTCTTATGGCACATATGACAAGGAAGGGTTACTGGTGCAGGGTGTTGGTGGTGAGGGGAGGTGTGGGGAAGGGTGTACCCGGGGCATGCCTTTACAGAATATGAATGTATTCATGTGGTCATAGGGTGTTATTTCAATGGGTGGAACCAACACAATAATCAACAAAATATTAAATTCCCTTCCTGGGGAGTCCTGCAAATTATTTAATAGAGTGGCAGGAATCTCTAGAGTACATAGGCAGCGCCTAATGGAAAAAAAACGACCAATACACCAAGTCCTCCATATTAATGTTCATACTTATAAACCTTATTCTTGTAAAATTGAACTTTAGCCTAATAATATCTATTGCCTAATAGTTACTCCTGAAAGCTTCTTGTTACTCAAATGTAGCCTCTCCTAAACCATACAGCAAATCAACTCACTACCTTCCCCTGGCATGAGACATGACTCCCAGGGATGAGTCTTCCTGGCACCAAGGGATTATTGCCAAGTGTGAACTAGCAATACATTTGGAAAAAGACCTTGATCAAAAGGGAGAAAGTTAAATACAAAGAGTTTTTATGGCTAAGGGATTTCAAAGTGGTCGGGAAGTCATTAACTGCCACAGTAAACAAAGCCTCAAATGGGTGCTTGCCAGGGCTCTAGAGATATCTGAGACATCTGGGCACCGTAGGCAAGGCCAACACAACCCCATGAAATCAGCACCCCATTGGTGGGCTTTACCTCGAAATATATGATAACCTATTTCCCCAATGTAACCAAGTTAGATTTATTTATAATTTCCTTGCACATGATTCTTATATCCCTTTTAACAAGGATGATAAGCCCACTATACTCATTAAATATATGTCCCAGAGACTTAAATCTTTGTCTGTTCATCTGCCATTTGAGCCCTGAATCTCAGCGGAGTTGTAGCCAACACCTATTCTCCAGTTCATCAGACTTGCCCAGGGCAACAAACACAATGATAATGATGGACAAAAAGCAAAAAGTATCAACAACTGCAAGTAAAACATTTCTTTCCATCTGCCCAATAAGGTTTAAGACCTCTCTTAATCTGAAATAGAGCACATCACCATCCTCAAATCCTCAAGATTGAAGAATAAAGAAACATAAGGGGGAAATGAAACCATGGATCAAAGTAGACATTATTATCATAGTAATGGAAGACCTTGAAACATTGATAAAAAGATAGTGGTTAAGTCTCGAAGCCAAACTCAGCATGTAAATGCAATGCCTTCCCCCCAGCGTGGGACATGACACCCGGGGATGAGCCTCCCTGGCACCGAGGGACCACTATCAACTACCAACTGATGACGCAACTGGAAAATGACCTCATACGGAAGGTTCAACGTGGATCAGCGGAATATCCCTGTCTACATAAAATAACATGACTTTAAAATGCTGTTTGACCTAATGTAAGGGGGAAATGGAAAGGAGAAATGAGTTTATATGGCTACGAGACTCTAAAAAAGAGTCTGGAGGCTGTCAGAAGGATTGCCCTTATGCACAACTGAGCAGAGTCAGAGAGACAGATAAAGCAGATACAACCCCCAGATATCAGTTCTTTCGAGGGCTAAAGAGACCCATGGGAGTTATGGTCATGGCCGATGGGGTTAACTACCAGGTCAGATGGCCCCTCTTTGGAACTGGTGTTTATGTGTGACGAATCTGGACTCAGATGGGATCTCTCTTCATAAGACTTTCATGCTAATGTGCTGGAGGTGCAGTTAGTGTCGGGGTTTAAGATATATTTAGGGGATTTGAATCTCTGGACTGACAATGTGATAGCCAGGTCCTGAGCCTCAACAGACTCCAGCACCTACAATCTGACTTATTGGGCTCACCACACTCAGCTAAGATGCAGTTGAAGAAGGACAACCACCACACCATGGAGCCTAGAGTGATTACAACTGAAAGTGGGAGGATTGCATCCAGCATCCAGGTGGAATCTGAACCTCCTCTTGACATAGAGGTGCAATGGACACAACCAATCCAATGTCCACATAGAAAAGGTGGCATTGGATTGAGAAAAGTGGACATGATGGCTGATGGGTATGGAGAAAGGCAGGAAGAGATGAGAGGTGGAGGCGTCTTTGGGACATGGAGCTGCCCTGGATGGTGCTTCAGGGGCAATCACCGGACATTGTAAATCCTCACAGGGCCCACTGGATGGAATGGGAGAGAGTGTGGGCCATGGTGTGAACCGTTGACCATGGGGTGCGGGGGTGCCCAAAGATATACTTGCCAAATGCAATGGCTGTGTCATGATGATGGGAGGGAGTGTTGCTGAGGGGGGGGAGAGGTGGGGTGGGGGAGGTAGGGTTAAATGGGACCTCATATATATATATTTTTAATGTAATATTATTTCAAAGTAAATAAAATAAAATTAAAAAAAAAAAGATAGTGGTTAACAGAGGTTCTGATGGGATATGGAGGAAAGAATAGGTAGAACATAGGGCATTTTTAAGGTATTGGAATTGCTGTACATTTTGTCATTGCAAAACATTGCAATGACAGATACCGGCCATTATAATTTTTGTCAAAACCTGTAAAACTGTATGGTGCAAAGTGTAAATCAATGTAAACTAGAGAGTATGGTTAGTAGCAATGCTTTAATATTTGTTCATCAATTGTAACAAATGTACCACACTAATGTAAGGTGCTATTAATAGGGGAAAATGTGAGAGGAGGAAAAAGGGAGGTATATGGTAATCCCCTATACTTATGACATAACTCTTCTGTAATCTAAAATAAAGTTTAGAGAAGGGTTTAGAAAAACTATACCCATTAAAAAAAGAGGAAGAAAAGAATGACACAAATTAAGGGAGAGAATGGAGAGCAGGGCTTATTCTGAGGATTTAACCGGCATTGGGAAGTACAGAGCCCATTCTGGTCCACAAACCTGAAAGCAGATCTCAGAAGCCCTGAGTTGGAGGGAGAAAGGGTGTACAGAGAGAGATGGTAGAAAGTTAAATATTTTGTGAACCAGTTCAAGGCAGGTTCAGATATGTGAGTAAATTCATGAAACAATTGCTGATACACATAGGAGAAAAAGATAAAGAAACTGAACCTCAGAAAATTCAAAGAACATGCCCAAATTATTTTCAGGATTGCAGTTCAGGTCTGCTTAGCTCCAATGTATTTGTTCTTTCTGTCACAGCAGTCTCTTGCCAGCAAGGAAAATGCAATGACTTACGTATATGTAATATATGATATATAACATGCATTATTTCATTTTCTTCACAACTACATGGTAAATCAAACTATGATAATACCTTTGGGGAGAGGGAAAATAACAAAGTTAGCTTGGGATGGAGGATTAAGTGACTTCCTAAAGTCACAAAGCTAAAAAATGGCAGAATCAGACCTTAAATTCTCAACATCTGATTACTTCTCCAAATATCCTTCCAAATATCATGCTCCTCTTCTACAGCATATTTATATAGGATTTGGCAGTTTCAAGAAGAAAAAGAAGGGAAGACCAAATGGAGCACTTGCTAAGCCACATATTTGCTTAACACTTTCACATAATATAATTCAAAGATTTCCTTCCTCCCTCTTGTCTTTTTCCCCCTCCTTTCCTCCTTCCTTCCTTTTGTCACATGCTATAGGTGCAAAAGAGGAAAATATTTCAAACTGCTTTACTCTAATTTTGCTACTATCTTCTCCATTCCATAATCACAATATTTATTACTGATGATGGTGTTATTACCATGGAGAGTGTCAGTTCTGTATTTCTGTCATAGTTCAGCTATTTCTTTGCAATTGCATATGGTCGTTCACTCTTCCCTCTCTACTGTTAAGGACTTAAATAACCTTCTGAGTCACTTATTTCATAGGGAAATTCTGAATAAATTTTGAACTCAACTGGTTTCCATTCAAGAATATCATCTATGTTTAATTTCTCTGCTATACATTTTTAAACCTCTTACTTGCTCCCAGCCCTTCTTTTATTTCTGGACCATTAACACCCACCAGATCATATAAGTTCATGCTTTGTCCCTTTAGTAGCCTAAAAATTGGACTTATGGCCTCCAGAAATCCTATTTCCATTAATATTTAAAATACATGCTATCATCCCCTGCTCCACCTGAAATTTTTAATGAATACTTATTTTTCACATAAAAATAAAACAAACTCCTCTCTTAGTCAGTTAAAACTGTCACTTTTTTTCTGCTTTTTTTGGTCTTCCACTTTCTAGTACAAACATCAGGATTTAGCTAGTCTGAATTCCTAGATGAAATCATGTTGTTTATATTCATTTCTCTGTATTTTACTTAATCATTTCTCTTTGTGTGGCATGCTTTTTCCTATCTTTGTGCCTGAGGCTATTGTTGACTCTCAAAAGAGGTATAAATCATTTAATACTAGAATTCTCCTTCATTCTTCAAGGTATTCCCTTATTTAAATTGCGTAACTGAAAACATAATGAAAAAAGAGCAAAGTAGTTGAATTTAATTAGGAAAAATATATTTCTGAAGATAACTTTATAAATTTGTATCACAACAAAATATACATTTTAAAAAAAGACTTATTTATTTATCACAACCCCCCTCCATTGTCTGCTCTCTGTGTCCAGTCACTGTGCATTCTTCTGTGTCTGCTTGTCTTCTCTGTAGGCAGCACCAGGAATTGATCTTGGGACTTTCCATAGTGGGAGAGAGGCACTCAGTCTCTTGCACCACCTCAGCTCCCTGGTCTGCTGCATCTCTTATTGTCTCTCCTCTGGGTCTCTTTTTGCTGTGCCAGCTATCTGCTTGGGCCAGCTTGCAGCGCAGGCCAGCTTGTTTCAAGGAGGTCCAGGGAATCGAATCCTGGACTTCCCATATCGTAGACAGGAGCCCAATCACTTGGGTCACATCCACTCCCCAAAATACACTTTTGATTTAAAAATCATATTTCCATGTGTGAGAATGTTCTGATGAGGATGTCAACTTTCTTGATATATCCTTTGACTTCTTATTTCTTTTATTAAGATTAAAAACATCTTGAAAAATATAGATTTAAGTTTATGTATATTTTTGAGAAAATTCATTAATTATAAATTATTACAATGCTATTAAAATTACCAGGAAATATTTTAGAAAAACTTTTACTTTCTTTTCCTTAATGATTATTTCATTATAAATTTAAGAGTTTTAAGAAGCAGTCTGCAATAATAAATTGAAACAGCAGATGGAGCAATATTACTCTTCTTTCTCCTGGCACTTTCAATAGCTGTATCTAAAGTAATTGGGGATTCCGGACACATACACAGACATAGTCATGTTTCTTATTTCCCGAGACTTCTATTTACATAATTACATTATCCATTCATTACAGGGTTCCACAATTTCCAAAATTAATGGATAGATTATATTTGTCCAATTAAAAAAATAATTACATGGTAATGGAGATGACTAGTACTTAATTTATATTTCAACAAATTTTATGTCTTATTTCTGTTAATATGTTATGCAGTATAATTTTTAAAATAAAATACTTTGAAAACACACCCAACGGTAATTTTGCCTTCAATTTGGTTTTTTCTCTAAATCAAACTGCACTTAATATTTTTCTGATTGGGTATCACTCAAGAGAAAGTCAATTCATATATTATGAAGTTATTATCTTCATCTTACATTCTACCTTATCTCAAATAATTCATTCCAGATGAATTGCATCTTATTAATTAAGTTCTTTTTGGGTTCCCATACTGTAGGCAAAATTAGACACTTTTCCTAAGTGATCCATTACTATCAATTGTATCAATTTGGTTGCAATTGATGATTTACTTTCCTATCCTTCTACTGCACAATGAAATTTTTGTATTCACAGTACCTAGCACAGAGCTTGGGATATAGTTTGTACTCAATAAACATTAACTCACTGAATGATAGAAGCACATTTAGACCACATGAAATTGGTAAGAGTAACAGAAAGTCCAAATAAAGCAAGGGCCATGCATGGAAAATAAAGTGGTAAAGAAGGAATGGTAGCAGGTTTTCAAGGGCCTCATTTAAACCAAAAAGTAACTTGTTTAAGTCTAGTTAATGTAAGATTGTTGGCATCTTGGAAGAACTCCAAACCAGTCTGGGAGCTGTCACAATACTTTCAAGAGGCACATATATGAGATATGTGTTGATATCAAAGGTTAGGTAATTTATGTAAATGAGTAGCACAGGGCTAGTGGGCTGCTAGGGGCCATGGAAAACTAAAGCCCATATACTTTATCCAAAGAAATGTCATCTACTCATTTTCTGAGGCTAATTGCTACATGGAAATTTGGACCAAATATTCTAGATCTTATAATCCTTTAGGAGAAGACAAAAATTAAAAATCATGATTTCATGAAATTGGTAACTAATTCCAAATTTTAAAAATAGTATATGGCTCAAACAAATTATGTCAGGGCACATGATCTGTCCCAAAGATAATCAAATTGGATTTTCTTGACTAAACTAAAGTAATAGCAGCAATGATAGAATGCAAGAGTGAATTCCATGGAAAACCAGGAAGCAGACTAGCAGATTGTGTGTGTGACACACACACACACAAATATGTCCATACATACAAACACTCACATATAGGCATATATCTATCCAGTTTCAGTTATTCAATATTTGAATTGTTATTTCTCTGAGAAATGGCATTTTTTCCTGTCTTGGAGCTTTAATTCATTTTCTTGTTCCTCCTTTCCCTATTTCCTAATTTGTTTATAGCCATATATTAAAAACAAATAAACACAGTACTAAAATGTAGTACATGCAGTGAAATCATATGATGCATGTGTTTACCTTACTGCAAGTAAAATATACAAAACCTGGAAGGAAAAAGGAAAGGAAAAATATATAAATTTTTATAGACATTTCCTCCTAATAAGCTCATTTCCCTGAATATGTGTAGACAAGAAGTGTGCTTCCATTTTCTTTGCTCCTCCAATTGCTCTCAGTTCCTAAGTTCACTCGATGCTTTTGTAGTGTCAGCTCTTCTGGCACTAATTTTGATCTAGTAGTTAAAGAATGTCTGTCTTGTAAAACATGATCCTTATATAGGTATCAACTTATCTACTTAACACAATTGTTTCTATAAGACATCTTCCTGAGGGATTTTTGAGGATAAGTTTGTTATAAGTAAATATAGCTCTACACACTGGCTTTAGAACCTAACTCTATTGTGTGGGTCTGTCTATTTTTATCAGTAAAATAATACTTTCATGGATGTACAATTATGTATAAGCTTATTCTCTATAATTATACATTTATTTGGGGATGAAAACTTTCCCTCATTTTCACCTTTTCCTCAGAAATATCTTACCTATTTATTATTTGTTCTTTCAGGTGAAGGTGAACTTTTCTAATAATTTTTTTTCATTGCCTTGTTAGAATTCTGAATGTAAAGTGGATGGAAAAGAATTTAAATTAATAGTAATTGCTATTTATCAAGAGACTGCTTTGTGCTGAGCATTTATGACTTAATTTAATTCTCACAACTTTCCAAAATAGACTGTATTATTAATGACATTTTCCAAAAAAGAACATTGAGACTCAGAACTGTTAAGTATTTTTCCCAGAGTTATACAGCAAGTAAGCATTAGAGCCAAGATTTGAACGCAGGCTTTAAGGACCCCAACCTAATCACAAGTTTATTATATTACCCCCTATTGAATTTATAATGTTATATGTTACATTTTGCTTTCAATTTGGGATGAATTAATATCATTGTAATATTGAATCTTCCCAATCAGAAATATGCTATATGTGTCTCACCTTGTATTAAAATAATGGTACTCATAATATTTATAATAATAATAATGTCTGTCATGATGGTATATTGTTGTTTTCCAAAGCATTTATTGACTATTTAGAGATATTTTTATGTATCACGACTTTCTATTCATTTCTTGATTATTTCCATCATTGTATGTATTTCCAACATTGTATGTACTAATTTTGAGTCCCAAATATAGTGTGGCTGCAGAAATAAAGCACTTCCTTTAAATATCACAAAATTTAGTCTGTGTAACAAAAATCTAAAATTCATTTTACAAAATCCTCAAAACAAAATTGTATTTAAAACATAACCAGGAAAAGAAGACAAAGAATAAAAAAATAAATAAAAAGCATAAGCAGGAAAATTAAACAGAGAAATGAGTACAATTTTAAAATGTTGCTAAATACCCATAATTAAATGGATTATGTTGACTTTTAAATATTCTCCAAATGAAGCTCAAGTAAACTGTTAGAGGCAATTCAATTTATAATTAGAAACCATTACTAGTTATCCTGGTGTTCTGCTGTCCATTCCCTTCCACCATCAAAAAGAGGAAAGTAAGATTCCTGTCCTGGAAGGTGATGCAATAAAGAACGTTAAAGTAATGTGGTGACCAGTAGGGGGCCATGTTCAGCTTTCCTATGAGAGAAATTGCACTTAGTTATCTCATTTTTATTTTAAAAGCACTTTGTTAACAGGTGAAGAATTTTGAAATCAGTAAAAATGATCAAAATAGGAAAATTGTTTATACTCTATGATTATAAAACTATCACATGCATTTTACAGACAATTTAATGTACTGGATAAGATAAATTTAAGTAAGACCCCAAACCAGTTTTTATTAATTCTTGGCAAATTTCATCAAAATTCCCAATAAAATTATGTTCAGAGTATATGCATAGTTTGGGGTTTACTTTCTCCCACTTAATTTTTTATCTTAAGCATTTTTCACGGCATTGATTAAATTCAATTTTATTCACTTTATTACATTCCATCATATATAAATGTCCCTTTGTTGTTGGAAGTTTAGGCCACCTCTAACTTTCCATTAATATAAACCATATCCTAAAAAGTGCACCAGTAAAAGCATAAGTGCAGGTAGAACTGGATTCATGTCTCAACTACATCATTTGCTATTTGAAGCATGGGTTTAGTTATTAACATCTTTAAACCTCAGGATTTTTGTTTTTTTTTTAAAGGGTGGATAAAATAGTATCTATAGAGTAATTGCTGTGAACATTAAATTATTTAAAACACACAGCAAATAACTAAGTATATGGAAAGTACTAAACTTGTGTTAGTTGGCATTAGGTAACTTGCACTATTGTTAATGATTTTTGTTAATGAATCTGCATTTCGGATTATTTTTCTAAAAACAGATTTCTTGAGGTAGAATTGCTCATTCAAAAGTCCTTGATCTTCACTTTCAAATTACTTTCAAAAGTGTTTGAACCACATTTTAGTCTTTAAAGTTATTTAAAAATGTTATGTCATCAACACAAAAACAGTGAACTCACTCTGAGAATAATATGATTTTGAGAGTTACTGATTCACACTAGAAATAAAAATGGGGCTTCTGCATCAGAAATCATTATTTGTATCTAATTCTGGTTTCATCTTTCTTCTAAACCGGATTATCTGGGTTTCACAAGGCCTATCAGGTGTTTTATGTGTATATGCATATGTCCCATTCTCTTGAGGGGGAGATCAATAGCCCTTGTAAATCTGAGAAGTTCTGTGTCTCAAGAATGGTAAAGAGCCCCAAGTCTAAACACTGCCTTCCTAAAAGATGGAGCCTATTGATCTGCTTGAAGCACTTAAAAATGTCTTGTTTATCTGGACCAGGTATATATATGAAAGTGCATATATGTGGTGTTAATTTTTAGCCTATTTCCTCTGACTAAAAAGTAAAGAGTTAGGCATCTATTAGCCATTTGTTGTATATTGACTCTAAAACTATTCTCAAGTTCTCTTCAAATATAACTAAGGGGAAGCTTTAAAAGTAGTTCCAGCTCCCTACTGTCATTGCACATGCATTTAATTAATAAATGTACTAAAAATGTTTATTCAGGTTGGAGACATGCCTGAAATTTTTTGTCATTTGCTTTTACATCTAAAAGACATTTAAATTTATAGCAAAACACAGTTTAAATTTATCATCCCCTTTTAAAGGAACTGCCAACGATGTATTTGCAAAGAGCTGATCAAGAACAATTTCTTTCAGATGCAAACATATTTACTATTCTGTTTCTCCATAAATCCATATGTCCAGAAAGCAGAAAGGCTTGAAAGCTGAATGTATTTGGGTACTTAGAAAACTAAACACAAGGTTGTTAATGAAAACAAACAACCAAATTAAGTTTCACTTTTGTGCCTTGAAAACAAGAATCTCAAATAGGTGAGCTGTTGATAGTATTTTATATAGAACTCCCAAGTTTAAATTTCTTTCAAGAGAAAGATGTAGTTTTCCTTAATATGGTTTTCCTTAACCTTTACTGTCCCAAGGGGTCTCTGGATTTTAGATAAGAATCACAGTGATGCTGTCATGAAAGCTGTTTAGGAAAGGATCAGATTAAAGCTCCGAAATTTAAATAACTATTGAAAAATAAATTGCTAGACACTTGGCCTACTTATGAGCTTCAAGTCTGAGTTGGGCACAGACGTCATTGGTATGAGAAACCTGACTCTATTCAATTTGAAGTTCTTGCTGAATTTGACCAAGTGTTTCTAATCCTCTTTAGTTGATATTATAAACTTATAGGAATAAAAATTGAGAGTAGAGCATGCAAATCACAACAGTTTCATGGTGAGCTAGATTGAAAGACCATACATACATCCAAATCCCTGTACTCTACCAATTTGAAAAAAGTGATGAACTAGTAGAATCTGAGGTATTTCCATAACAACAAGAAGTTTCACAAGTATTTGGATCTCCTCTACCAATCCAGGAATTTGGAGCAAGTACTGTGATTTACAGGGCACTGATTCAGCAGTGAACCTTTGAATAGAAATTTGGTACTTAAAATTTCACCCTAGTGGAGGCGAAAGAAGGCTTCTACTCAGGATTTCCCCATAACTTCTTCTATTTTAAAAGCACAATTTTTTTTTTCCCTAATGTTTCTTTACTAATGCAAATGGACAGAAGTTACCAGAGGACTTGGAAAAGAGTGCCCTAAATATAAGCAATAATTTGCCCAATATGATATTATTAACCTATCCCTATGGCAGCCCTAGACTATAAACTCTTTATGGGTAAGAAACCACAGCTGTCTTGTTTATTGTACTCTCAGTGGTAGGGGGCCCTCAACAAATATTTGTTAAATGAATGAATAAATATTCACAAATATAAAATATATAGACCCTCCCAAGTTAAGCAGTCACATTTGTCTCATTTTTAATTGGTTGAAATCTAGTGACCATATCCTCTTATTAAATATGTTTCCATAATTTCATATCTTCTTATTGTTCCTGGATTTTATTTAGGTTCTTGACTATGCTGCAGAAATGAATTTCAAGAGCACATTGGGTGAGTTAAGCCAATAATTTATTCAGGTAGGAAGGGACGAGAAATGGGAGAAAATAACATATCAGGGTCCCAGGTAGAGAGGAAGGGGCTGAAAAGTGGTCAAGCGGGCTGATATTACAGACAATTCCCCATTATAGGTTATAAATGCCCAGGTTTCCTTGTGTAGTGATCCAAACGGAGGAGAAGGCAGCCAGAGCTGGGGTCCAGAGGCAAGAGGGAGAGCACTAGTTTAGGCCTCATGCCTGGCTTTTTGAACTGTTAATTATTCCACACCTTTGCTGATGGCAGGGGAGGAGTTCCAGCTATTTGCTGTTTTGTTTGATTACCCCACGCATCAATTCCCCATGAGGGCTCAATGATAAAGTCCTTGGGGAATATCCAATATAAGGTCCTTGGGGCTTCTCCTGGCTTCCAGAGGAAATCTTTGTTCTGGATGGCAGGATCTATCTGGATGGGGTGAGGGGTTTTCCAGCAGCCATCTTGGGGTTATTGATGTCCATGTGGACTCCCTGTCAGATTCCAGATCCATCTATTGATTCCTTATCTTACTAGCCTGCTTCAATATCATCACAGTTGTGATGTAAATTTGCCCCACCCTTACTTTGTCCTAGAAAAATATTCCTTTAAATATAATGGATATTTTCAATTTTCACAGTTCTAGATAGCACTTAGAAAGAATATACATTTTCAAACATAATATAATAAGGAACTTTGTGTTTTTTTTCCCCTTCATTAGAAGGATGCCTTAAGTCCCCTACCCTAATACCACTGAAATAAATACACCCTTTACGTCTGAGGAAAGATTATGCCTAGCCTGCCCTTAAAGACATGGAAATCATGGAGTATGAACATTCGCATACACTCTAAACTAAGTCTTTACAAACAATAGGAACCAGTTTGCATTTAGGAGTTCTAATACTGGCTAAAGGGAGAACCAATGATGAGAAAAGCAGAAAGTGATCTCTCACGGGTAAATAGAAAGGATTGTAAATCCTACCTTGGGGGTCCCTGAGGAAGGGTCACCATTCATACCCAGACAATCCTTACCCTTTAATGGAATGTTGGAGCATACGGAAAGAGGATTACTGTACATTATGCACATAGTAAATGTTGTAATTACAGGGATGGAACTTGGAAGGCTTGGAACATAAAGACTCAGCCACATTTATTTACAGTCAAAGAATGTAAAATATGAAGATTGGCCATAACAGTAATTAGAATTTAAATGGTAGTCAGTCTTTCATTTTATAATGGAGAAAAACTAAATATAAAGTAGAACATTTCCAGTTGCTAGGTTTGGTTGATTGAATTATGTGCCCCACTTTAATCCTCATTCCTGTAAGTATGAACCAACTGTAAACAGGTTCTCTTGAAGAATGCTATTTTTAGTTTAAGTGTGGCTTAACTGACTGAGATGGAGTCTTAATCAGGTTACTGGAATTCTTCATAAACAGACTTTTTCAGACATGTAGCTCAAGTGGTTGAGTGCCTGCTTCTCATGTACAAGGTCGCAGGTTCAATCCTAGGTACCTCCTAAAAACAAAGCAGCTCTCATAGGGAAAAGGATGTAGCTCAGTGGTTGAGTGCCTGCTTCCCTTGTATGAGGTCCTGGATTCAACAACTGGTGCCTCCTAAAATGAAAAATCAAGGAGAGGAATGGAAAGCCAAAATTCAACAGAACCTGAAAGAGAAAGGAGAGGACATCACCATGTGACACAAGGCCGGTGTATAAACCAAGGAACCCCAAGGGTTGCCAGTGACCAGCACCAGAAAGTTACAAACTTTGGGGAGAAAGTTTGCCTTGCTGATGGCTTAGTTTTGGACTTTCAGCCTCAAAACCATAAGCCAATAAATTCCCATTATTTAAATACCATTGTGTGCTATTTGTGATAGCAGCTTTGGAAAGCTAAGACACTAAGAGCATTATATAGACATTCAGAATGATTCCTCGGGATTAGAATTGGAACAGAATAGAAGCATAGAACAGTAATAATATCCCCCCTCTTTTTTTCTACATCATTATTTTTATTGGGACCTTAGTGCTCCTATAGCTACTCTTTGGTGGAAATGTAGGCTATTTTCTATTCTATAAACAATGCTAAACTGCACATATCTGCCCAAGCATCACTGTGCACTAGCTTGATTATTTCCTTAGAACAACCTAGGCACTATTGACACTTTAGGCTGGTAATTCTTTGTTGGAGGGACTGTTCTGTGCAATGTAAGATGTTTAGCAGCATCTTTGGCCTCTACTCACTAGATGCCAGTAGTGTGTCCCCATTGTGACAACCAAACTATTTTCAAACATTTCAAATGTCTCCTGGGGAAAAAATTGCCTGGGTAGCAAACAATTGTTTTAGAGTCAATTCTGAGACATTGGAATACTGGATCCAAGTGGATACATAACTTTAAGGTTTTGCTTACATGTCCCAAATTATACTACTTTAAAATTGGCTGTGGCTAATTACACCTCTTGAAGGTCTCAAAACTTCATGAAGGTCTCGAAACATACCTCCACACATTCTAAGAAGAGCTAGTGCCATTGAAGAGCTTTCTTTTCTTGGACATTTAATTATTGTGTATGATGAAAAAATACGTGTCTTTGCAGATGGCATTCTAAGAGGCTTTGGATTCTGAACTTTTCCCAACATTCTATTGTTTTTTTCAGTCACTAAAGTAAAATCTAAAATGAAATTATTTTATGTTTAGGCAAAGAATACAGAATCTCTTCTCTGAAAGTTACTATGTTTTAATAGCAGGATTTTTAGTTATCTTTAAAAAGCTACCAAAATAATACATGGTAAAAAATTCTATCAATCCTAAAGTATAAAGAGTAAAATATGAGAGATTCCACTCTCGAGTCATCACCCTTCAATTAGGTTCCCAGCCCTAAAATTAACTACTGTTAACAATTGCATTATATATAGGTCAATGGTAAGTCTTTATATCTATATTTATAGATACAAATATCTATATCTCTCAATATATATTTTAAAGATAAAACTTTTGTTAAACAGTTGCTATATATGAATAATAATCTGAGAGAATGAACACGCTCTGAAAAGAGGTTGAATTCTTTCAAAACCTAAGGATCTCAGAACATTGCAAATTGAAGTTAGAGGCATTCCTGGCACAAATGCTCATGCATTATCCCAGCCTGTACGTTCTGAGCTCCTGGGGAGCTCAGCCTGGAGGTCAGCAGCACACAAGACAATCCTGCTCAGCCGTCTCAGAACCAGTGAGTTGGTGAGGGGAGCAGGCTGTTCAATAAGCGGTTTCAATGCAGGGAAATAAATACAACATTTGGGAAAGTATCTTGTGGTCAGATCAGCATTCTTGGTCTAGGTAAATTACAAACAAAACATCCTGAACACCACTCAAAATAGAAATGTCTTCTTTTTTTTTTTTTTTTTTTTTAAGTGTGCCTGTTTTCAGGTGGAGAAGGAGACAGCTTCACTAGACACTTATATGATGCAGAGGGGGAAAGATCAAGTATTTAGAACATGAACAGTTGAAGATGCTTTAACAAATGTTCCTCTTGGCAAAAGTTGAAGATGCGAGAAGAATATTTTCAGTTATCAGAAAACAAGTCTTTTCCAGATGAAGAGGAAAGTTAAGAACAAATGTCTGTACTGTATCCTTCCTAACTTCATTGTAGATAATCCCTCTCCAATCTCTCCAACATGGACTCGTGGGCATGCTTGTCCTTATAGACACTCTCTGCTAGGTCTTTTAAATAAGTAAATATAGAAATGTTTTATATTTTATCTCTTTTCCTACTCTGAAAAAGGTAACGGGCATCATTCCCACCATCTTCCTAATGGAATCTCTATCCACTTTAGTCAGGAAATGAGCCTGCCCAAGTGAGAGAAGAATGCAGTGCATTTGAGCCCTTTTGCTGGGGTTAAGAGTTGAGTCAATCAAGTCCCCCACCATGAATTCAGGGTCAAAAAAAATGTTATCTAGCAAGGGTTTGCTGCCCAACATGCTCAGAGGTTAACACTATGGCTCTGGGATTTTGAGAAAAGAAAGAGCTTTAATGCAATATCAACCAACATGGAGATAGGAATCATGGCTCAAATCTGTCTCCCTGAAAGAAGAGTTAAGGAAGATTTTATGGGAATGGGAGATGAGCGGTGGGAACAGAGCGGGGAGGTTTGACTAAGCATAATCCAATTGGTTAATTATAATGCTGTCTATATGTGGTAGAGTGGACTCTAGGCTGGATCTTCCTAATTGAAAGGCATCTCACATTTGATCTGATTCTCATGTCTCCCTTTCCTTGTTATCTTGGTTCTGAGGGAAGTGGCTTCTGTTCCTGACGTCTCAAAAGGTATCTAAAGGACAAGAGGCAGTGTTTTCTGTGCATGTTCAGGTTATATGCCTTGCAGTAAACCAAGCTCAGAAGAAAGGTTAGAGGAACAGAGGAAATCTCCACAAACTGTTTTTTCCTGCTGAGGTTTCTAAAAAGGCCACAGTAAATTTCCAGGAAAGCTAGGAAACACAAATCCTGGGCAATTAAAATTAATATTAAAATTAAAGCTTTGCCATTGCAATAAAGTAACCACAGAGGGCTCACCCCATTTGTTGGTCCACACAGAGCTCACCTTCATTCTGATGAGCAGGACTGTGAACTGAGCACCAAGCAGCAGTTTTAATGACTCTGTCCCAGAAAAAGCACACTCTAAAGAGAAACAGAACTTGAAGGTAACCACTGGGCCCAGGGGCCTTAGCAGCAATACCACCTGGAAAACAAAAATGTCAGTTTCATCGGTGCCTTGACCAGGGATATAAACACTGGGCACTTCTTGGAAGGAACCCCAGGCATCAAAGGTAATAGGCATCTTTGTTACCTTCTGAAATGTAGCTTGTGCCTAAAAGATGCCTTGCAGAAAACATCCGTTCATGCTCTGAGTCTGCAGTTGCCTCCAGAAACCAGGATAGTCCTGCCAAGGTAGGGTAACGTTCAGACCTTAGGTGGTCAGCTTATAGAGCAGAATGGTGCTGGGCCATAGAAGCTGGGCATGGGACACAGGCCTTCCTCAGAGTCTCTGTCTACAGCATTTACAAAGTTGTGCCGAGATAGTAACCACAGTCCCTTTGGTTCTGCAAATACCACTTGCTTCTTGTGTCTTTGAAGTTCAGAAAGTCGTGACAGGAAGGAGCAAAAGGACAAAGGGGGTGGCAAGTCCACTCAGCAAGAGAGCAGGAGCTGCTGGAGGGATATGCTGTGGCTGAGGCAGAGATGCATGGGGAGATCTGCAGCAGGCACTGCCAGCCAGCTCTGGGAACTCCACTCAGCTTTAGGCAGCAGTGCGTGGCAGATGTGTGGGCTCCTCTCTGAGACCAGTTTCCCCAGCAAGAATAATCTATATTGCTCAAGTCTATATATTTTTAAAGGAGTAGGATAATTTAAGAACAAATGAGGAGGCGGACTTGGCCCAGTGATTAGGGCATCCGCCTAACACATGGGAGGTCCGTGGTTCAAACCCCAGGCCTCCTTGACCCGTGTGGAGCTGGCCCATGTGCAGTGCTGATGAGGGCAAGGAATGCCCTGCAACACAGGGTTGTCCCTGCGTAGGGGAGCCCCACGCGCAAGGAGTGCGCCCCTTAAGGAGAGCCGCCCAGCGCAAAAGAAAGTGCAGCCTGCCCAGGAATGGTGCTGCACACACGGAGAGCTGTCACAACAAGAAGATGCAACAAAAAGAAACACAGATTCCTGTGCCGCTGACAACAACAGAAGTGAACAAACAAGTCCCAGCAAATAGACACAGAGAACAGACAACCGGGGTGGGGGGGAGGGGAGAGAAATAAATAAATAAATAAATCTTAAAAAAAAAAAAAAGAACAAATGAGAGAAGGCAGCCTTGAGCCTAAAAATTTCTTTTCAGTGCACTTAAACACATGAAGTTTAACATATACGTTGTCCAGATAGATTGTATAGATATATTAACTTTGTCTAGCTGGATTCTAGTCTGTATAGATGTATTCCAGACAAATATGAATTGTACAGATATATTGTTCAGTTATAGCTACTTTTCCTATTCTAGTTTTTCTAGATATTTTCTAAACAAATATTTTCATGAGAAAATAAGACTAGAAAACCTTTATAAATAGATATTTTTTTAGCAAAAATTGTATGGTGCCAACTTTATTAAAAGTGTTAAGTTAAAGATTGAACTTAGATAGACAATAATGCATTTTTAAAAAAATAGGTCTATTTCCTCCTTTACTTTTTAATAACATTTAAATATAAGCTGAAATAAGGCTTCTAGCAAATAAAGACCATACACAGAGACATACATTTATTTATCATGTGATCATCATACAAAATGTAATAATATTGAAGGTTAAAGCCAATTCAAGCACTAAATTTTAATACCCTTAATTTTGAGATATACTTTAATAGAACAAGATGTGAAAGAGTGTACACATTTCATATTTAATGGTTGAATAAATTCACAATTTTCATTTTCTCCTGGAATTTATTTATTTTACTTTGAATAATACATTCCCTCCTGAATTATCAGTTCATGGGTTCTTAACTCCAACATCTTTCCAGGCCAAAAGGGAAATCTTAATCCTTTTAGGTCTTTTCTGCAGTCTGCCTCATCATTTGCTGACCATATTTCAACAGGTTACTGTGTTTACTTTTCATCTCCTGCTTTAAAATTTTCTGTGGTTTCCTTGCCTTCTTTGTAGATGTTTTACAAATAAATCTTTGGGGTATAAGAGAATAATGTCTTCTTTCAAAACCTTAGAAATATAGTTATATCCAGGAAAGGATTGGCTTTCTTACTACATTTGAGCAGAAAATATCAAATAAGTTAACATTTTAGCTAGAAAAAAGTAAGCTTAGCTTAAAAAAATTTAAGTTGAGAGACTATTTCAGAAGTTAAAAGAACACATGTCCATTAAAAAGGGCTAGCAAGAAAACATTAATTAAACCTAAGCTTCATAAGGGCTCCGATTGTTTCATTAAACATATAGAGTTGTACAAATAAAGAGTTTTAAATGACCTTTTTTCCACAAATATAAAAAACTGTTATCCAAAAGGGGATACCTACAGTGATCCCCATGTCCCCAGCCACACCTACGTCCTTGACCAGCACCTTCACTCACACCCAGGCATTCTCATTACACCTCAAATTGGCAACCTTCTCTCAGGACCTTTGTGTACTTGCTGACCCTTTTTCCTGTGACTCTCTTCACCCAGCTGTTGGTACTGGTGACATGGCATCATTTAGAATTCACTTCCTGACTACATTATGTAATTAGGCTTTTTGCCATTGGTTTATTCTCTATCGTCTTACACTGTTTCATTATTTTCATAGTAATTATATCTCCCTGAAATTATAATGCTTATTTCATTGTTTATTGCCTGTCTTCCTCCCAGCACTTAATCTTCCTCTGATTAGGCTCTTTCTGTCATGTTCTCTTGCGATAGCTTAGTTCTAGAAGAATGACTGGTACATGATAGTTATTGAACAAACTCTTTTAGAATTTTTAAATTCTGTTAATGCTTTTAGCACCTTCACCAAATAAACTTTCCTTGATTGAGCATAGGGGAATCATACAATTTTACAAATTGAAAGAATTTTTACAGCCATAACCCCAATTATCTTTTCAATATTAACATTGCCAGTAAGTAATTATCCAATTTGAATAATGTATTCAGGTTGAATTCCCTATTATTGGAATTCAATGCTAAAGTATCTCTTTTCAATATTATTGGAATGTTATTTTACAGAATAAATATAAAATAATATATTTATTCAAAAATATTATTTATTTGAGATCTATTATGTGCCATGGGATGCTCTAAGAATTTAGGATATATTAGTGAACAGAAAATTCTTGTTCTCATAGACTTTGCATTCTAGAGGAAAGAGATCAATAATGAAATTAAACAATAAATGTATAAGTGGCATAGTATATAAGAAGGTGATAAGGAGAAAAGGATGAGGCGATCAGTAGTTACAGAGTTAGGACAGGTTGAAATTCTAAAGATGTTCAGAATAAGCCTTATTAGGGTGAGGTGGTTGGAAGTGGAGATATATGGGGATTATTCCAGGCAGCCTAAAGACCTTTAAGTGGGGACAAGGTCTGGTTCCATGGAGGTACATGAAGGAGGCCAGTGTGGCTGGAGTTATCAGCAGGGCAGTAGAAGAAGAGTAGGAGGCAATTTATGGGTGTGAAGGCAAGGAGTGTGATAGAGGATGTCATGGGATGTTAACTATTGTAAGAACTTAAGCTTTTATTGTGAGGGAAAACAGAGAAACTATGCACTGAGCAGAGGAAGGGCATTATCTTATAATTTTAAAAGATCTCTCTGGCTGTTGTGTTGAGAATAGTCTTTGGGGACCAAGGTTTAAAGCAGAGAGACCAAATTAGGAGCCCAATAATCTTAGAGGCTATCATGGCTTGGACCAGACTATGTAGTACATTTTGTGAGAGATAGCATATTTCTAGATATATTTTGGAGACAGAGCCATATATTTTGGTATATAGGATCTGGAATGGGAAAGAAAAAGAAAAGTCAAGGATGACAAGATCTTGACGTTGGATTCTATGTGGAGTATAGACTGAAAGCTGTCAAAATCAGGATTTTGACAAGACGCAGCAAATAAACACCAAGAACAGACAACCAGGGGAGGGGGGGAATTAAATAAATAAATAAATCTTTAAAAAATAATAATAATAATAGTAGTATGAAATGGGAAGGGGTTAGTATTGACTGATTCACAGGATACCCATGAAGGAAATTTAGGAAGAGGAACATGTTGAATGAAAAAAGAAGATAATCATTTTCTTGGTTATTCCATTCATATTACTCATTACTATCAGATATTTTTTCCTCAAGTGCCACTCTGGTCATGGCTACCCTTTCTTCAAGAAACCCTTACGACCTATCAAATACATAATGAAAGCCAACCTTGTTAAACTAGAATCCATTGCTTTGGACTTGAACAATCTTTCTAAATTCATTTCCTCTAGTATTTACTTCATATATTATGATTCAGTGAAAATTAGTCACTTCTTTCTTTTATTAAACCCATGACTTTCCTATTGCCGTGTATTTTTCCTCTAACTGGAAAGTTTTTTCATGGGACCTTTCTCCTCAGAGACAATCCTCCTTCCAGATCTAACTTATATGACACTTCCTTCTCAAAGCCCTCTCTGATAACTTTATGCATTTGAACAACCACAGTATTTTAGGTAAAATTGTCTTATGTCTCATTATTTTGCACCTTGTTTTGTCAATATTCATTCAAAATGTCTACTGGCATTATAAGTAAGAATTTTCAGCAAGCAGAAGGAGGCAAAGTGTAATCTACTCAGAGGAAACCCATGAATGTAAACAAACATAAGATGATAAAAATGAAATTGTATGAACTCAATAAAATGAGGCTTAATTTACATGCCCAAGTTCAGACAGCTGGTATGTATGGAACTGGGATTTTTATCATTATGCTACCATTTTACTATACTATATCATAGCATTCTTTAGTGATCTAAAAAGAATTCCTTATGATTAGGATTTTCTTCATATGTGTGAGAAGCAGGGGATGAGAATGTGGATGTAGGCAAAGACAACTTAAATGCCACAAGTTGTTTGGATTTTATCATGACTTGGATGTGGAGAAAAGGAGATGAATACAAAAGTCCTTTCTATGGGTTTTCAGATTATGCCCTTGTACCAGGGCATCACAGCTCTGTGGATGGGTGAATTCACACCATGGGCACATGATATCTTGCTTGAGATCTTAAAAGCAAGAATAGATGCTTCTGAGTTGTTGAGGGAGAATCCTATTCTACACAGTCACATATTGTATACATGGCCATGCACACAGCCAGGAGAGAGAGCATGGACACAGATTTATTAGCGACAATCAAGAGTGCTTAGCTATTCTCTGTCCAGACAATGCTCTGAACATCCTCATGGTTACTTTTCTCTCCTCCCTGTTGCATAAAGGATAGGATTGTTGAGCAAGTTGCTATAAGAGGCAATAGACTCAGCACAGACTCAGCCACAACAGAAAATTTCAGTGAATGGCTGTTTTATTACTTACATAGCACCTAGGATACAAAAGAGCAGGGGAAGAGATCCCATCATGGCCAGTCTCCTGGGGAGGCCAACTGCTCAGGTCAGAGGCAGTAGATGGCACTTCCGCACATCCCACTTTGTGTCAGAGAGGAGACACAAATCTGTGCTATTGGAGCATGGAGCATTTATCCATCCCAGGGGGAGGGGCCCTGCAACTGAGAATTCTACCCTGATAAGCATCTGGGGCTGGTTGTCCTTGATTTCTGGACTCAAGGTATTGTCAGGCCCTTCCATGAGACTGAACATGACCCCACTCCCCTGCCCACACTTTGGGGCTGTGGAATGGAAACAGACAATTCACAATAGAAAAGGAGACAAGAGGTAGATGAGGGCTGGGAGATGGTCGCTAAGTGTGTCTATGACTTCTCTAGAAAGGATTCCCTATTACAAGAGTGGGATGCAGAATGTGCTTACTGCTGATAGCATATATGCCCCTGCTTGGGCAAGAGGTTGCGAATGGGCATGTGGGCACATGTGTACCTAGGGGTTCTCCCAGTATTAAGGTATTAATGATGTATAAAAACATTCTAAATGTACTTGATTTTTTAAAAAATTGTTTTTATTTATTTATACTTGATGAAAAGCTTTTTTCCTAATATACATGAAAGCACCATTTAGACTAGAGGCTTTTCTAGCCATATATCAGAGGCTAACCTTATTCAGGTCTTTAAATTCTCCTACAAGTATTTATTTTGAGTGCCTACTGTGAGTTAGAATGATGAATTTGGAGGTGGTATGAAAAGTACAAGAGATGAAGCTCAGAATATAGGCAGGGAGGTGAGTTAAAATGTAAATGGAATCTAAATTGATAGGAAAAGAAAAACAGTGGGAATAAAGAGGGTCATATTCTCAGATGTTTCTGGGCTAGATTTGACAGACCTTGCTGATTGAATGAACATATGGTTGGAAAAGGGTATAGGGAAGGCAGGTGATGAAAAGAGTTGACTAAGTCAAGGATAACTCAGATTCCAATTTCCTGATTGTAGCATATGAGAGGATAATGGAGAAATAGGCAAAACCTGAGAAAAGTTAGGTTTGGTGGATAAAGAGATAGCAAAATGATACATATGTGAATATATACATATGTGTGTGGGTGTGTGAGTATGCATGCATATCTATAAATATATGTATTGTGTAAGTGTTGACTTATTCACATATTCAAGTATGAGTTTGTCTCCATTAAACTTTATTTTCTGTCTAAAAACTATTCAATATTTATTGAATATTATTCAATAATAATATTGTTGAATTAATAAAATATCATTGATTTATAAATTACATGTTGTAATGAGTATTTTCCAAATATCTGCTTAGACAAAGGACTATATTGAGCTCTCTGGGGATACAGAGAATCGTTAACTTTCATTTGTGAAGGAAGTGGAAAGTTAAATTCAGCACACTAATAATGATGAGAATTATAATATGCACCTCTAAATATCTTAAGCACTCATCATGTTCCATATGCTTAATAAGCACTTGATGTAAATTTTCTCCATTAATCTTCATAAGGATTCATTTTGCAGATGAAGAAATTGAAACACAAATGAATTTTAAAAATTTTACCAAAGTCACCAGTTTGAAACAGGGTTGAGTCAAGTTTTAAATTAAGGAAATTAACTTCTAAGCCCTGTCTCTTAAATTAAATTATATTAAATTAAAGAGATGAATAAATATAAGCATATAATAAAAAGAAAAGTTGCACTATTTGCCAAATCAATGGTAAAAAAAATAAACGCTAGGAATTCAGAGGAAGGGTATGGGTAGAAGTCAGTCTAGATGATTTTTGAGAGAATAAGACACTAGAAAGACAGGTCAGCATTTAATACTGAGTAACATGCTCAGTACATTCAGTACTGATGCTAAAGTCCAAGCTGAGGAAAAGTATGACAAAAGTACTAAAGTAAAGCACTCAAGTGAGATTTGACAGAATGAACAGATTTTGTTATTGAAACCACCAATCTGGTTGGCATTAGTTAGACATAAATTGTTACAAGTAGTTTGAGATCAATAATAAAGAGTTTTAAATTCACAGTAAGACATTGGAGTTTATCCTGTCAGCACAGGGGAAACAATAAAAGCTTCAGCAAAGGAATAACAAGTAGATGCAATGTTTGAGTAATCTGCCAACAGTGCAGGGGTTGATGGGAAAAAAAGGAGAGCTTCTAAGACCAGGTAGAAAGCTATTCCAAAGACCAAGGGATTTATTGATTATGGATATAATACCATTGTGGCACAAGGGAAATGAATAAAGACATAGAAGTCTTTGGGAAGGAAGAATCAAGAGACTGGTGACTTCTGGAATGGTGTTGGTGGTGAGGAGTAATAGATTTAAAAGACAGACAAAAGGAGAGAAAAAGACCTGAAAAATAAGAATAAAATATTTAGCTCATACTGGTGAGGCCATGGAATATTTGACCTTTTATGTCTAGCTTATTTCACTTAGCATAAGGTCTTCAAAGTTCATTTCTGCTTACAGCAGCATAGTATTTCAGATGGAATATTACATTGCTGTAATATATATACATATATATCAACCCCAGGGGAAGGGCCCCTGAATCTAAGAGTATATATGTACCACATTTTTTTATTCATTCATTGGTTGATGGACACTTGGGTTGTTTCCATCCTTTGGCAACTGTGGATAACACCTCTATGAATATCAGTGTACAAATGTCTATTCATGTTACAGTTTTCAGTTATTCTCGATATATTCCTAATAGAGGAATTGGTGGATCATATGACAGTTCTGTTTTTAGCTTCCTGAGGAATCACCAAACTCTCTTCCACAGAAGTTGCATCATTTCACATTCCAACCAACAGTGAAGGAGCGATCCTATTTTTCTACATCTTTTCCAGCAATTATTGCTTTCTGTTTTTTAAAATAATGACCATTATATGCAGTGTGAAATGATATCTCATTGTCATTTTGATTTGCATTTCCCTTATAGATAGTGATATCGAACATTTTTTTCATGTACTCTTTGGTCTTTTGTATTTTTTTTTTGGAGAAATGTCTATTAAGTCTTTTGCCCATTTTTAAATTGGATTCCTTGTTTTTGTATTGTTTATTTGTATGGCCTCTTTCTATATAATGGAAATAAACATTTGTCAGGTATGTGGTTTCCAAATATTTCCTCCCATAGAGTGGGCTGCCTTTTCACCTTCTTGATAAAGTCCTTTGAATCACAAAAGCGTTTAACTTTGAGAAGGTCCCGTTTTTCCATGTTTTTTTCATTGCCTTTTCTTTGGATGTAAAGTTTAAGAATCCATCGCCTATCACCAGGTCTTGAAGATGCTTCCCTAAATTTTCTTCTAGGAACTTTACGGTTCTAGCTTCTATATTTAGGTCTTTGTTCTATTTTGAGTTAATTTTGCATAAGGTGTGAGATAGGATTCCTCTTTCTTTCTTTTGGTATGGATATCCAGCCCCATTTGTTGAATAGATTTTTCTGCTTCAACTGGGTGGATTTGATATTCTTGTCAAAAATCACTTGACTGTAGATGTGAGGGTCTGTTTCTGAATCATCAGTCCAGTTCCATTGATCTATGTGTCTATTTTTATGCCAATACCATGCTGTTTTTTATCACTGCAGCTAGGTAATATGCTCCAACTTCTCTCTTCCTTTTAAAGATGTTTCTGGCTATTCAGGGTCTCTTACCCTTCCAATAAATTTGATAATTGTGTTTTCCATCTCTTTAAAAAATGCTGGTGGAATTTTTTATTGGGATTGCATCACATTTGCATATCACTTTGAGTAGAATTGACATCTTGATATTTAGTCTTCCAATTCATTAGAATGGAATTTTTTACATTTATTTAGATCTTTTTAATTTTTTTAGCAATGCATTGTAGTTTTCTGAATACAGGTGCTTTAGGTTTATGTCCTTGGTTAAGTTTGTTTATTCCCAAATATTTGATTTTTTTAGTCGCTACTGTAAATAAAATTTTTTCCTGACTTCCTGCTCAGACTGCATCTTACTATTGTAGTAATCAATGTTACACTACTGATTTTTGCATATTAATCTTGTGTCCTTCCACTCTCCTGACATCATTTATTAGCTCTAGCAACTTTGTTGTGAATTTTTTGGGACTTCCTAGGAATACGATCATATCATCTGTAAATAGTAAAAGTTTTACTTCTCCCTTTCCTATTTGGATCCGTTTTATTTCTTTTTCTTGCCAGATTGCTCTAGTTATAAACTGTAGCATTATATTGAACAACAGTGGTGACAGTGGACTTCTTTGTCTTGTTCCTGATTTAATGGGAAAGCTTTCAGTCTTTCACGTTTGAGTACAATGTTAGCTGTGGGGTTTTCATATATGGCCTTTACCATGCTGAGAAAGTCCTTTAATTCCTATCTTTTGTAGTATGTTTATCAAGAAAGGATGCTGCATTTTGTCAAATGTCTTTTCTGCAACAATCAATAGGATCATGTGATTTTTCTTCTTTGATTTATTAATATGGTGTATTATGCTGATTGATTTTCTTGTGTTCAAGCACTCTTGCAAGCCTGGTATAAAATAAGTATTAATTCTTGACTTAAAGTGTCTACATCTCCAGCTAACATGGAGCCTAGATAAATATTTTAAAACTTAAAAGTATAATTTAAAATTTACTAACAATACTTTAAAAGGTAAAAATGTACATTTTTAGAATATGTGTATGGGTAAATTTAATGTACTGAAAATTTAAAAAATGTAAATGTTGTTAACCAGTTCTTGTCATTAGAGGTTGATATAGCAATTAACTTTTGAAACAAATCAATTTATTTTGGGAAAATACCTAGACTTGTTCCTTACATTAACAAATGTAAAGCAATTTTTACCCATTATCTTTGGAGAAAACTATAAAGTTTCTATTAATTTAAGCCTTAAGTATTGATTAAAATTCAGACATTGAAATAGTGATTATTTTCTAGCATCATGTGCTTAATTAGCAGAAGGGCTTCCTTGCAGAGAAGGAGATATATTTATTATTTTGGGTTTATTAGGAGTTTTTTTTTAATCCTAATCATAATTTTGGTACTCTAGGAAAGTATTGTGCATGGAAAAAGTGAGCAGTATATGAAGATGTTTATATATACAGGAGTTAGTATGTATCCTAGTTAAGAATTTCCTAGAAGAGATCAGAAACAGACATGTAATGGCATCAGGAAGAAGGTGGAGAAATACCTTCACTCCATGTATTTTATGTAATCTTATATGGGGAATCCATATCTCCTCCTGGACTGAAGCATCTCATGTTTCCTTACTTGAGATGGAGTACAGTCAAAATTCTTTGCCTAAAAGGTTCCATATCCTTAGGTTTTTACCACTAAATACTTACCCCTACCATTTTTCATGATTTACTATAGTTGGGAAAATAAACTTTTATTAATCAAATCACCCACTTCCTAAATATTCTTACCACTGGTGAAGTTATATTGACATTTTCATTCAATGGGAAATTCAATCAGTGCATGTTGCAGTTATAAGTTTGAAAGCAGGTTCTGCCACTAAGTAGACATAAGCCACTGAATAAATTACTTACTTTTTTGATGTTTTAGTTCCTTCTTCTGCAACATGAGGCTATTTAGCTGGGTGTTTTATAAAGATCCCATATTTTTAAAGTTCTAAATCTATGAAACAAAATATAGAGTGCAATGCCAAATGAAAAGTACAATATTTATGCTTTATCAATATAGTTACTTTAAAGGTACACAGAAATAGTTTAGCAAAAAATGTGTTTTCTTTTTAACAGATTGCATTTCCGAGACAATGATATATTTAAAGGATTTTAAAAGTTCAGATATTGAAAATTAGAGGTAGAGATGTGAGGAATTTTCATTTGAACCAACTGCTCTTAAAAATATTGGAAACTCTTCTCTTGCCTAGAGCCAGGAGTCCTGCTGACTACTATGTTAATCTAGTCAGTGTTGTGAAATAATTCCAGTAAGAACAGCACTGATAAGAGGTTTTTATACCTCTTTGTGATGTACTTTGGATATATTACAGGACCCTAAATCTGACAAATAATTGCCTTTCAATGCCAGTGCCATCCTTGGCAGGAATGCCAAAGAAAGAAAACAGCACATGGCAAATTGATAAGGATGAATATCTTCTCAGACAGGGACATATGATCATTTGACCTTTCCTTACTCCTAAATAACTTCCAACCAAAGTATTAAAAGCTCTTCTAAATAGTACTGAATCATGTTAAGTAAATAATTCAGTTTTATACCAGAAATGCATGAAAATGGAATTAATAAAATTTTTTGTTTACCGTATATAACCTGAAACTACACATTTTTTCCCTAATTCAAAGGAAGGCCCTAAGTATGCACTTATAAAAACTTCACAACAAGCAAATCCAGATACTTTCTGCTCATAAGCCACTCCTGCCCCCAAGACACACTTCCCAAACCACACTTCATAAACATTTCACAATCAAAACTAATGAAGATATTAATGAACCTTATTGGCTTTGCTAAAGGCTTTCATATGAATAAAGATACCACACAAAAATCGAGTGAATCATAAGTTAACATTAATCTAAACTGTCTGCGTTGTCAGGAAATGTCTAATTTGCTTTGTGGCATGGTGGCGTGTAGTGGTTCATAAAAGACATGGAACACTTTTCAAAAAATTACAAACTGCATGTTTGAATATGCAAAATGGGAACATAAACAGTTATTATTCTTATTTTAAATTAAGAAGTCCTTTATGGAAACAAGCATTCAAGGTACACTTGGGAAAGGTGTGTTTAAAGTAAATACCCAGGTTGGAACTAGAGAGAAGCAAGAGAGGCATCACCATGGATGCAAATATAAGGAATTATAAAAATTCACTAATCAATATAGTAGTAATTAATGCAATATTTTTAAAAATCAAAGTTAATGCTAAAACATACATGATGAACAAAAGCCAATCATTTTAAAAAGACAGGAAAAGTATTAACAATTTTTCCTTTGGTCTCGGCCTCCAAAATGTGTGTGTTTGGCACTGTATTAAATAATTTGTAATCATTTTATATTTCAGAGCTTAGAAAAAATGAATAATTTAAGATATAGGGGAACAGTTTAAGTGTTATGTTCTAATACTGTTCTTTTTGGCACTAAATACATTTAGTAGATATAGATCATAGCTCATAAAATTTATGTTTGAGACATATTAATTTGTGTCTTTCCAAGTATATGGTAAACTCTTTAAGGCAGGGGTCATGAACTTATACTTAGCTTATTTCCCATGCTGCCTAACAGTGTTATACCCTTAGTAATTGCTTTATTCATCTTTTTTAAAGGCTGAAAGGATTCAACTAATAATATACATTGTGCGAATTGTGTATCCCAACATTGCCTTGTTCTTAATCTTAATCCACAGACCTGTGTGAACTCATTTATAAAGATGATCCTTTGAAACATATTATTAGTTAAGAAGTGGACTTATTTGTGAAAAGGATCTTCTAAAATCCTAATACTTAGGTGTGGACAAAATGAATTGGTACAGGCCTTAATCCACATGACTAGATATCTTATTAGGAGAGGAAATCCAGGGGCAGCTGAGGGATCAGAGCAGGAAGTCAGTGGAAATTGGATAAGCAGACACAAGCGGAATAATATGACCATGTGAAGAAAGCAGAAATGCAAGTCAAGGAATCCCAAGGACTGTGGCAAACCAACACCAGAAGTCAGGGATGTGCTGAGAGATGTTTAGGACATAAAGACAAAGGAAAACAGAAAAATATTGGATATTGAAGGTGAGGTAGAAGAAGTCTAAAAGGATTTTCAGTAATTTTTTTTTTTTTTTCATTACTAAGATGATCCCCAACAAGAATGAAAATGCAGAGGAAAAACAGTTTTGGCAGAAGGCTACAGGAGATACACACACACACACACACACACATACATTCTGTTTCACTTTCTTTTTCTCAAAAACTTAGTTAATATTTAAATGGCTATATGAAAAAATCGATTTGTGTTCAAACTAATTTTTAAACCTAAATACTACTCCATTAGCTAAAGAATCATGACATATGGCACACAATTGTCACCTCTAAAATGTTTGCACTCTTGGTCCTCATATCTTACTAAAATTTTTTACTGTTTAGAGCAAAGGAAGATGGAGTTTAGCAATCCAGTCAACAAATTTCTGGTTTTAGGTATTGCTTAAGGTGTAGTTAATAAATTTAACAATAAAGATCGATTTCATAATTAATTTATGATCTTGCACTATTATTTGCTGACATGGTTTTTTAAAAAAATCTTCTTTCAATTAATCCAAAATAGGTGTCCTTTTATTAAATGAGTAAATAAAGAGTCTATTTGGGTATAAGGCAATACTATAGTTATAAATAAGTGAATGCCAACGTGATATAGACTGAGTTTATACAAGCTTCAAGCTTGCAGAGTTTTCTAAAAGCCAATTAAATAATATAGGCTCTGTGTGAATTCAGGAAGGATGTGGGTGGATCCTGGCATAAAGTTTCAGCCAGGAAAGCTTATAATGCTTTGTGAATTAGAATGGCCAACTTTTGGCATGGGCTGGCCCCAGGAGGGCACCTTTGATTCCACACATCGATGCCTGGCAGGACACTGTGAATCAAAGTCAGCCATGGTTAAGGAAATGTATGATTCAAGAAGCCAGGATTTGCCTGATACAAAAGCCCAGAAGTGCTGTCCAAGGAATCAGGCCAAGCAAATGCCTTGCAAAGGGTCCAGAAAAAGTGGGCTCGAAATCTGGTTCTGAACCACCCATTCTAGAAGAGCCAGATGAAAATGACCTCATGCCACCATATGCAGTTGCTCCTACCATGCCAGTGCCAAGATGTGGGGACAAGTCATCTCTGCCACTGTCCTCCCAATATGCCCTCAATATGCCCTCACACAGTTCCCAAATGAAGACCCCCAATGGGATCCCAATGACATGACTAGGCTCAACTGACTAGGAACTTTCCATAGGGCCTTAGTTGAAAGGTTCAGAGCTGGGAGCGAAAAGGCAGTAAACATGGTGAAGACCACCCAAGTTCTAAAGACTATCGAAAGTCTGGCTCAATTTACAAGCAACTGTGTGAGGCATTTCATGTACACACGCCCTTTAACCCAGATGCTCCTGAAAGCCAAACAATGGTCAATGCAACATTTGTTGCCCAATCACAGCCTGACATCTGAAGAAAGCTACAGAAGTTAGATGGGCTTGCTGGTATAAATATTTCCCAGCTCATGGAGGTTTACATCAACCATGACGTAGAAACCAGGAGAGAGGAAAACTGGAAAATGAAAAAGAAAGCAGATCTTCTCGCAGCAGCAATAGTTGAAAGAAGCAACCCTGTGTCAAGGAAAGTAAACTGGGACTCGGGGCCCACCCTAGGGTGAAATCAGTGTGCGTACTGCAAGGAGGAAGGGCACTGGAAGCAGGAAGGCCCTAAAAGGACACTCTACCACGTTGCTCCCAAGAAGGCAGCCGAAGCATTAGCCAGGAGAGCAAATAGGGCATCGCAAACTAAACCCTGGGTTCGCAAAAATTCAGAAGGAAAACCTACAAATCATTTCATAGGATTTGCGGGAATAGAGGGCTCTGAGGAGGACTATTAGGACAGATCAGGCTCCTATTCTCTCAGCCCCATGGAGCCTATGGTCAGAGTCCAAATTAGGGGCTGCACCATACATATGATGGTCGACACTGGCGCTCAACATTCTGTAATGACAAGGCCAGTCAGACCATTATCAAAAAGACAAGCTACTCTCATAGGGGCAACTGGTAAAAGCACCCAGCGGCCCTTCCTGCAAGCCAGGACCTGTAACATTGGGATAATGAAGTCATTTATGAGTTCCTGTATCTCCTAGAATGCCCAGTCACTGCCCTGGGCCAGGACCTGCTGTCTAAACTACAAGTTCAGATTACCTTTGATGCCACAGGGCAACCCACATTAACACTGGGACTACCAAAGCCTCCAAAAATAGCACTAACCCTCCCTCTGCAGGAAGAATGGAGACTGTTCTGCCTCACCGAAGCTTGCCCATCTATGGCCGCACCACTGTCCTTCAAAGATGTGCCCTAAGTATGGGCAGAGGGCAACCCAATGGGGATGGCATACAACATTCCTCCAATTATTGTTGAAATCAAGTCCACAGCCAGCCCAGCGAGTATAATGCAATATCCAGTTCCACGTGTAGTGCAAGAAAAAATCTGGTTACATATTCAGAGATTGCTGAATGAAGGCATACTAAAGCCATGCCAGTCTCCATGGAATACCCCACTCTTCCCAGTTAAAAAGGCTGATAGGGATTACTGCCCGGTCCAGGACTTGCAAGCATTCAACTCAGCAGTAGTGACCCTACACCCAGCAGTCCCCAAACCTCACATTCTCCTCAGCTTGATACCCTCATTGGCAGTCTACTTTGCATGCCCGGATCTTAAAGATGCCTTCTTCTGCATTTGAATAGCACCCCGGAGTCAACCGATTTTAGTCTTTAGGTGGGACAATCCGAAAAGCAACAGCAAACCTGAACATGGCTCCCTCAGGGATTCAAAAATATGCCCACTATTTTTGGACAAGCCCTGGCCAGTGATCTTAAGTCCTTAAAACCAGAAAGCCATAACTGTTTCATCCTCCAATATCTAGATGACCTCATCCTCAGAAGTCCCATCTACCAAGACTATGCTAGCAGAAAACAAGCCCTCTTAAAACATCTGCAACAAAAGGGTTATCGGGAGTCTAAAAAGAAAGCCCAGATCTGCCTATCTCAGATCAAGTAGCTAGGTTATAAGATAGCATAGGGGCTTCATAAATTAGAACCAGAAAGAAAGGAAGCAATCTGTAGCCTCCCTGAGCCCAGTACTTGCCGAAAGTTGCAAGAATTCCTCCGAGCTGCTGGATTCTGCTACATTGGATCCCCAACTTTGGGGTCTTCACGCACTCTTTGTATGAAGACACAGAGAGGGGAGATCATGAACCCCTGCTCTGGGAAAGCCCACAGAAAGACACTTTGACTGCCCTTAAGCACGCTCTGATGGAAGCACCAAGCCTCGGACTTCCAAATCTCAGTAGACCATTCTACCTCTATTTCCATAATCGCCAAGGCATTGCAGTAGGAGAACTCACTCAGTACCAGAGTTCCTGGCAAAGACCTGTAGCCTCTCTATCTAAACAACTGGACACTGTAGCTCAGGGATGGCCCTCATGCCTACAAACTGTAGCTGCTGCAGCAATGCTAACACTAGAAGTCATAACTTTAACTCTTGGGCAGCCTATGATTGTTTGGGTTCCACACATGGTAGTCAGAATCTTAGAAGCCAAAGGAACACACTGGCTTACTAGCAGCCACCTGGTTAAATATCAAACCCCATTATATGAAAATCCATCTGTCCAACTGGATCTTGTAAAAAACCCTGACTCATGCTACACTGCTACCTGTCACCAGGGGTTCCTACTCATAACTGCTTGGAGACATTGCAAGAGGTGTATTCCAGCAGGCCGGACCTCCAAGACCAGCCACTACCAAATCCTGATATGGAGTTCTTCATGGGTGGGAGTAGCTTTGTTCAGGGCAGTCACTGGTGAGTGGGATATGCTGTAGTGACCTCTGAAACCATAGTGGTAGGCCAGCGTCTCCTGGATAACATATCAGCACAAAAAACTGAACTCATTGCCCTCACCCAAGCCCTACAACTTGTGGCTGGGGCCAAGGTTGACATCTACACAGACTCCAAATATGCCTTCCGTACCCTGCATGTGCATGGAACCTTATACAAACAAAAAGGACTCATTAACTCAGGAGGAAAGGACATTAAATATGGCACACAGATTCTGGAACTACTAGAAACATGGCCATCAAAGTGGCCATGATGCACTGCAAGGGACACCAGACAAGCCACAGCCCCATTGCTCAAGGAAATTGGAGGGCAGATGCTGAAGCAAAAAGAGCAGCATGGGAGGGATCCCTATCTGAAGACCTAGTCACTGCCCTCATTCCCCAACTTCTTAATTATCAGAAACTCCAGTATATACTGCCTGCTTTCATCCCCCAGCCTCTGAATCACTGGGAGCTGCAATATACTTAAGCTGAGAGAGAGTGGATAGTCTCTGAGAGCAGGACACAAGGAGCAAATGGGTGGTGGACATTGTCCAATCACAGAATAGCCATGTCTCGAGTATTAGCCACAACTGTAGTTCAGGACTACCATGAAAATAAACACTTGGGAAAACTCCATCTTAAAGTAGTGTTAGAAAGATTCTACATCCCAAGCCTAGCTGCCATCACCCATATGGTATACTAGCAGTGTGTGACGTGTGTAAAGAATAACCCTCACTAGGGACCCATGGGAGTCCCAGAAGTCCAACATATCAGCAGTATGCCTTTTGAAGATCTTGTAGGTGATTTCACCAAAATGCCACAATCTGGAGGCTATAAATACCTCTAAGTCCTCGTTTGCACCTTTCCTGTTGGGTGGAAGCCTTCCCTAGTTAGACCAAAAAGGCTAAAAAAGTGGCCAAAGTTCTGCTCTGGAAAATTATTCCTCAATATGTGCTACCCCTCTCAATTGGTTCTGACAGTGGACCTGACTTTGTTTCCAAAAATCACTCAAAAGATTGCCAAAGCACTGTGCATCTGATGGAAACTGCACACCGCATACTATCCTCAAAGCTCAGAGAAAGTAGAGTGAATGAACTGTACAATAAAGACTTACATTGCCAAGATTTGCCAAGAAACTGGGCTAACATAGGTGTAAGTACTTCTGAGTGCCCTCCTCCAAGTTCAAGCCAGGCCAAGCCAAAAGATAAGCCTAACCCCTTACGAAATTCTCTTTGGGAGGCTACCCCTTAATGCAAAATACAGAAGGGGACCCCAGAGAAAGAGGAAACTTTTCAGTAGCTCAGCAAATAATCAGCTTAGGAAAAACCCTACAAAACCTGCATCACTGGGTCCAAGAAAGGGCTCCCATTAGTTTAAGCAGCTCCATACACCCATACAGGCCAGGAGATGCAGTCTGGGTCAAAGACCGGAAATCAGCTCCACTAACTCCTCAATGGCGAGGACTCTATCTTGCCATTTGATCCACACCGCTGCAGTTAAAGTAGCTGAAATCACCCCATGGATACACCATAGTTGGGTCAAACAAGCTGCCCCCAAAGTTCTAGATCTGTATTCCAGATATCCACAACTCAACCAAACTCATCTTGAGAAAGAAAAAGGTGCCAAGCCCTGCTCCAGTCACAGCCCAGAAGCTGACTGGTCTACACATGGCTGAAGGTTGAGGATGGAACATCGAGCTCTGCTCCAGTAACACCCCAGAAGCTGATTGGCTATGCACAGCCAAAGATCAGAGGTCCAGTCCAACTTTAGTTAAAACGTGCCATCACCTACTTCCCTTAATTCTAGCCTTAACCCTCCCTTGGTCCCGAGTTGACACCACAGAGCATGAGCCATGTATCCAGCAGGTGTGAACTGGGGCCCATGCCAATAACACATTAATATATCATAGCCATTACACCTGTAAGGGCCATACAACCACCTGCCAGTTTCAAGGAGTCTCCTATAGTGTCTGTAACATATCTGGCCAAATAACCTGCTTTGACCCTGAAGCCCCTACAATCTCCCATAAGTGGGAAAAAAAGAGTGTCTAATCATTACAGGAAGCTGCTTAATTCTACTCAGTCACTAGCCCAAATCAACAAGTGTCCCTCCTATTTGATGCCTGTCAAGCCATAAACTCCAGTAAATGGAGCAATTGTGGAGGGCTCAGCTGGAAGCAAGTATATGCTTATAACGATAATCATTTGTGTCATCTGAAGAGCACCCACTCCTGAGGAATCAAACCTTAAGGCAGTTCCATTACCCCTACCGGACCTGTGTCATGTGGGCAACCTGGCATCCAAATAAGGATGCCTGGTATGTATCCAGCAAAGGGCATAAAGCCATCCTCAGCAAAGGAGCAGTATCGCCCAACTGCCCCCAAGGACAATGTAACCTCTTAAACCTTACCATCCTAAAAACCTCTGCTGATGTTAGGGGAGGAATTCAAATGGGACTCCTCATTAATGGTAAAGGAGTAAATCCAAGAGTTTACATCTGGGTTGGATATAAAAAAACTTCTCTCCAGAGTCAAATCCACTCTGCATTCCATTCCTTCTATGATGAAACATAAAAACCCTTCATTCTGCAGGTAGCAAAATCCCTTTTCATAAGCCTAGCTGAAACTATAGGAGCAACCCTAAATATCTCTTCATACTATGTGTGTGGAGGCACTAATATGGGAGACCAATGGCCCCCGGGAAACTAGTGAATACAATTACCAACCATATAACGAAACTGGCCTCCCGGTCATCCCCCTACATGGCATGTGGCCCTTACAAACTTCTGTCATAGGAAAATATTGTGCTTCAAGGGTATGCCTAAACTCCTCTATATATGTTGGAAATCTAACATGTACTAGGGGAAGGTTCCAAAATCACACCACCAATACAATTGGAGCCTTGGGGAAAATGGAACGAATCTGACCTCATTCATATAAATCATACCTTCCCCAAATTAATCACAGTATAAAACTCCACTGCAAGAGGCCCCTTTACTACCCCAAATGGTCTGTACTGGATTTGTGGAAAGGTTGCATTTTGGGAACTTCCCCAGAATTTGTGCAGCACTTGTATGCTCGGTACAGTAAAATCCTCATTCTTTCTCATTCCCCTAGCAGAAGGAGAAAGGCTGAGTCAACCAGAGTACCAAAACACAGAAAAAGAAAAAGAGAGCTATAACCACCTGGGCAGATAATGAGTGGCTCCCAGAACATATAATCCAATACTATGGGCCAGCTACTTGGGCAGAATATGGCATATGGGGTTATTGAACCCCTATCTATATGCTAAACCAAATCATCCACTTGCAGGACTTAGTGGAGATAATTACTAATGAGACCACCTGTGCTCTAACCTTGCTAGCCCAACAGCAGACCAAATTCAGAAACACTATCTACCAAAACTGTCTTGCCCTAGATTAGCTGAAGGAGGAGTTTCCGGAAAGTACAATCTTTCTAATTGCTGCATTGACTAGAAAGCACTAGAAAAGTTATTGATGAAATTACAAACAAAATGGTAAAACTTGCCCATGTTCCAGTGCAAACCTGGAATGGTTGGAATTTAAGTAGCCCCTTTGGAAATTGGCAGTCAACAGAAGAAAATTTCAAATTTCTAGCGGGAAGAATTGTCTTCCTTATTGGAGGATGCACCATACTCCCTTGCCTCCTCCCTTTCATCATAAACAGGATATGCACCCTAATAAATAGTATGGTAAAAACACAAACAGCCACCCATCTCTTGGCTATATACATACCAGTCCAGGAAAACTCCAACAATATTGATGCCGAAGCTTAACAACTTTAAGCATGCATCAAAGGGGGGAAATGATATAGACTGTGAGTTTATACAAGCTTCAAGCTTGCACAGCTTTCTAAAAGCCAATTAAATGGTATAGGCTCTGTGGGAATTCAAGAAGGATGTGGGCAGATATGGGTAATTACGTATATTCAAGCTTACCCAGGGTGTTACAACCCCTAGGCCCTAAGAAACTGAAACCAGAGCTAACGAAGAAAGTTCTTTTCCATGCCAAAGGCACCAATTGACCCCCGCTCCTAAATTCTCTGCATAAAAGGGACCTAGAAGCCCAGTTGGGGGCTTGGCTTTTTAGACAGAAGTCCACCGGACCCAACCAGTTGTAATGAAGCTTCCTTCTCAGAAAATTCCTGCATCCTAGCCTTCAATATGCGACCACGGAATCCTCCCAACTTTCACTACAAATGCAATAGTCAATAGCTTCATAAAAATTAAAAAATTAGATACCTCATCAGTGAAACTGGAATATCTGACCTCATTTTCACAAAAGCACCATTAAGAAGTATTCCAATTCACTGAATTTCCTGCCAATGAAATAATTAAATAATTTTGCAGAAAGGAAAAAAAGAGAGAGAAGAGAGGTTGAGAAAAGTAATTTTAACACAAAAACTGAAAATTGCAGACACAAATAAGAACATGAAGTTGTCCTGATGGGAAATCCTTTGACAAAATGTCTAGTTCTTCTGTTACCATGAAAAGCTATAGGGAAAGGGTGCCATTTTGGAAAGTTGTTGAGCTGGATGTGATTGAGTATATTCTACTTGGAATGTATCTCTGATCTCAGAGCCAGATGAAAAAATGGCCCTAGTTTTCAGGAACCTATCCCATTTGGTGGTATTATATTCCAAACTAACATGAAATACATTACTTAGCCTTGTTTTAATGGGATAAGACCTGAATGTGTTTTCTTCATTGTATCATTCAGCTTGTTAGAGCCTTGTTAATACAGCACATAAATAAAATATCTCTTTTCCTTGTATTGGAAAAGGCATTAAAAACTTAGAACTTTAATTTGAAAAGCAGCTCCTCTGCTTTTGCTCCTTTCCTTCACCTCCATGACAGGTTTCATTGTACAGGCAAACATAGATTTTTCCAGGGTTGGAATTTAGCCCAAGGTTATATTTGTTCACATGGAAATAACAATGCATAAATGTCAAAAGAACTCTTATTAGAATATGCTGTTAGTTTATAGTCAGAGAAACCTCATTTTAGATCCATATTAGATTTTTGCATTTAAATTGCCATTGACACTGAGTAACATTAATATCAGTTATTGAGTACTTTACTATAAAGTATATTAATTTGAATATAATCCAACAATTTTAGTTTTTTAACTCCCCTTAAAGCTTATCTCTTTTATATTCTTGCCAAATGGAATATTTTCACAACTGCTTACAAACAGAATGGAGAATTTAAGACTGACAAAAACATTTTATTTTTGAAGCCTTAGGTAAACAAAAGGTAATATTTCACATATCTTAAGTTTAATATTTTTAGTATTGCTTCTTCCTAACAGCTCTAGTTTAAAAAAGCTTACATGAAGTTGAATCAGTTGGATTACATAAACACTATCTGTATTCCTCTTACTGTCATGGATACGAGGGGACTGATTGTGCATGCTTTTCCCATATGTAACAACTCATGACAAACCAAACAAAAGATTCATCTTACACTTATCTTTCATATCTTACCACAATTTGGTAATCCCAATAGGATATTTCAATAATTTAAAATTCATGATAAACTGAAAAATATTTGACATCAGTAATTACTTTATTTCATTTAAATATTTAAAGTTTGCTTTTTTTTTTTCCTTGTCAGGCCCAGGAATCAAACATAATTAATAAATTTGAAACTTTACAGATTTCATATCAGCTCTACTACTGTGTAGCATGAAGTCCATATTGTAACCTAAAAAGCATGTGGTTGACAATGTTATACAGAAGTTGGTGCAGACTGTTGGCAGAGAACATACCCAAGTGAGACTAAAGAATTTGCAAGTTGCTGTTGTAAGCTTTCTTGTCTCAAATACAAATTGTTACTAGAGCTATCCTAATAGTAGCTGCGTCTAGCATAATACTATGAACCTTTAATTTCTTTGAATTGGAAAAGTTTCTGTAAATTTTTTCATGTACCAGTATAATTGAATAATTGTTTTTTTCATTTGAAGCAATCTCCCATTTAACCATACAAACCTTATAAGAAGCTCTACCAAACCTTTTTGGCACTATGCTAAGCCTTCTGGAAGAAAAATGAGATCAATTAAATTGCAGAATTCATTTAATATCAGGTAATAAATGCACAACTTAATGTTTAAAGATTTTAATCTTCAAGCGAAATCATATTTAAAAAACATAATTTTAGTTATTAGGAGACATATGCAAAAATCTGTTTGTTAAGTTGTTGAAAAGTCAGTACTTCACAGTCATACTTTTTGAAAAAGGAACTTAATACTAAGTTGATCATCCTATCTATTTCACAGAATTTGTGTTGTGTTATGAATGGCAAAAATTCTATCTAATATTGCTTTTGTTTAAGTAACTTTATCATTTGTTAAGTATCCTCTAGCTTCCTCCCCGCTTTCCAAGATGGCTCCCTCATCTGTTTGCTCATTATTTTTTGTTCATTGTTTTTGTTTATTGTCTGCTCAACGTTTTGGCTCATTGTTTGCACTCACTGACTGCTTGTTGTTTCTTGCTCATTGCCTGTTTTTTCTTTAGGAGGCACTGGGAACTGAATCTGGGACCTCCCATGTGGGAGGCAGGCATTCAATTGCTTGAGCCACATCCACTCCCTACTTGTTTTGGTTTTTCCCTCATTGTCTACTTGTCGTTTGCTCATTGTTTTTGCTTGATGTCTGCTTGTTGTCTGCTCATTTGTTTTGTCTTCTTTAGGAGGAACGGGGAACTGAACCTGGGACCTCCCCTGTGGGAGGTGGGCACTCAACTCCTTGAGCCACATCTCCTCCCCTAGCTTTTTATTTTAATCTGGTATACTATCAATTCCTTTAAAATTACTTGCCGTTGATTAATTTCCTTTGCCAAGACTTGTTATATCAGAAGTTTTTGAGGCTACCACCCTTTGTCCAAGTTTTGCTGAGCTGGTTGTATCCAGAGGAACCTCTTCTGATTTCTACATTACAGATTGTGTTTCACTGCATTTTTATTATCTGTGTACTTACCTCTATCACACAGTTAATAACATTCATATATATATATATATGAATATATATATATATATAATCCCATTGGTTAGCATGAAAGGCATTAATCAAATATTGTTGTGGCTATTTATTAAATATTCCTTGACTCCTAAATGCTAGTCCTTTTCCTTTCATACCCTTCTCCAAAGGCTATATATTATCATCTAAAAATGTTCCACATGTGAAATCCCAAATTCATATAATTTTAAGATGTCAATCTCTTTTCTTTACACCTTCAGTCATCTCTAAATCCTCGTTGTTTGACTTTATCAAGATCCTTATTAACTTTAAAACCTCTTATTTCACATATGACTTCTGTTTTTACATTTTTCCTTATCCAGCTTGGAAACTTGAGATTAATATTTTAATTATTATTAATATATCCCCGACATCCCTCACAATCTGGCCATCAGCACTGGCATCAATTTCTTCTAAATTTCTCTCACATTGATCACAATTACTATACAATTGCTTATTGTCCTTAAACTTTACACCAACCAAATCACTTGGCCTATACATAAAAGCTAGCACAGTTGGGACTCTACAATGTCATGCACCTAAATCTAAATCTCAAAATTTGTCCATATCTTATCCCGATTATAAAAGAAGACTATGCTAATGCATATATTAATGTAAATACATATCTTTGCATGTTCTAGATATTACTTTTGTTGTCTTGTCAGATTTTTCATTGATGATCTCCTTTTTCTTCCATCAACAATTTTGAAATAAACAATTAGTGGTTTTCTTGACCCTGAACAGTTTACATTATATAGTAGATAACATATTTTGAATGGACAATTTCAACAGGACAAAATATTATCCATTAAGTCAATAATGTTTATTGAATACATACTAATTGTCAAACATTGTTTGCTTACAGGGGACATGGCAGTCAAAAAAGAAGGAGAAATCCTTGTTCTCCTAGAGGATACAATTTAGTGGGAGACAGAAAAATGAAAAAAAAGAATGCATGCTAGATCACAAGGCGATTATGACCTAAGTAGGAGAAGAACCAAGTAGAAAAGATCAGTGCAAAAGTGAGGTTAGCAAATTTGAGTAAAGTCATGTCTGAAGGCAATACTAAAAAGGCAACCATTGATTTAATTTTGATCATATTAAGGGTGAGAGCCAATGCAGATATTTGGAGGGAGTGCTTCACAAGATTTGTAAGTGAAGATCATGAGCAAGGGAGACTTTAGCATCTTCAAAACTAAGGGCGGGGGTCGGGGTGGTATGAAGGGGTGGATAAATGAAGTAGAAAGAGCCAGGGGGCAAATGAGACTCCACTGCAACAGAGAGGTGACTTGATCTGACTTTGGTGTTAAAAGGACTATTCTGTTTTCTGTGTTGAGAAAAAGACTGGAGGAAGGAAGATCAGAGGGAAGTAGATCTAGAAACTACTGCAATCATCCATTTAAGAACAAATGTAGCTTGGACCAGGAGAGCAATGGTAGAGATGGTGAGATGGTGCTAAGATTTCATATATTAATGAAGGTAAAGTCATTATTGAGGTATAAGAGGAAAATGATTCAAGGATGATCCTAAGATTAAAAAATATTGTTTACAGATATGCCATACCACCAAGCAAAAACTCTCCCTTGCTCTCTCCCCTTTCTATCAGATCTACTTTCTGTTTTTGTGAATTTGCTGTTTCTAGATATCTAAGTGACATCATTTGATATTTTTCCTTATGTTCTTTGCTTATTTCATTCAGCATAAAGTTTTCAGGGTTCATCCATGTTGCACCATGTTTCAGAAATTCATCCATTATATGGCTGAATATTCCACTGTGTGTATGTACCACAGTATGTTAATCCATTCATTTGTCAATAGACACTTGGATTGATTCTACCTTTTGGCTGTGATGAATAATACTTCTATATTGCTTAGTGTGCAAGTATCAGTTTGAGACCCTGTTTTCACTTTCGTTGGGTATACACCTAAGAGTGGAATTGCTTGGTTACATGGGAACTCTACTATATTTAACTTTCTGAAGAAGTGTCATATTGTTTTCAAAAGTAGCTGAATCATTTTACATTCCCACCAACAATGCACTATCATTGTTTTAATTTACATTTCCCTAATGGCTAAAGATAATGAACGTCTTTTCATACACTTATTGACTATTTGCATATCCTCTTTGGAAAATGACTGATCAAGTCCTTTGCTCTATTTTTTTTTTTTTAACTAGGTTGCTTTTCTGTTGTTGCCTTGTGAAAGTTCTTTATAACTCTGGCTATAATCATTATCCAATATATGGTTTGCAACTATAATTTCGATGAAGCCAAATTTATCTATTGTTTCTTTGTTGCTCATGCTTTGGGTGTCATAACTAAGATTTCATTGCTAAATCCCATGTCATGAAGATCTGTCCCTATATTACCTTCTAAGGGTTTTATGGTTTTGGCTTTTATATTTAGGACTTTGATACATTTTGAGACAATTTTTGTATATGATGTTTGGTAGGGGTCCATTGGCATATGGATATCCACAATTGTTTTGTTTTCCTTACACAATTGTTGAAGAGACTATACTTCCGGCCATTACATTTACTTGGAACCCTTTTTGAAAACCAATTGACGTAGAAGGGTGGGTTTATTTCTGCACTTTCATTCCAATTCCATTTATTTATTTATCTCTCCTTATGCCAGTACCACACTGTTTTGGTTACTGTAGCTTCGTAGTACATTTTGAAATAAGGAACTGTGAGTCCTCCAACTTGGTTCTATTTTATTCAAAACTGTTTTGGCTACTTGTTGTTTTATATGAATTTGATGGTCAACTTTCCTGTTTTTACAAAAAAAATCTGCTGGAATAATTATAAAGATTGTGCTGAATATGTAGATCATTTTGGTATAGATTTCTTAACACTTCTTAACACTTAACCTTCCGATCCATGAATATGGGAGATCTTGCCATTTATTTGTGTCTTCTTTAAGTTATTGCAGCAGTGTTTTGTAGTTTTCTGTGTACAAGACTTAATTAAATTGATTCCTGAATATTTTATTATTTTAGATGCTATTGTAAAGGAAAGTGTTTTATTTCCTCTTTGGATTGTTCATTGCTACTGTGCAGAAATAAAATTGATTTTTTCCATTTTAATATTTACCCTGCCACTTTGTTGAATTTGTTTAGTAGCTCTGGCAGTTTCATTGTGCTTTCTTTTAAAATGGGTGAAAATGGGCATCTTTGTCTTGTTTCTGGTGGAAAGCTTTTACTCTTTCACCACTCAGTATGATGTTAGCTGTGAATTTTTCATAAATGGTCTTTATCATGTTAATAAAGTTCCCTTCTTGTCATAGTTTTTTGAGTGTTCTTATCAAAAACTGGCCCTGGATTTTGTTAAATGTCTTTCTTCAACTAATGAGATAACCGTGTGTTTTTTTCCTTTGTTATATTATGTTAATTGATTTTTTAAAAAAGTTGAATGACTCTTGCATTCCTAGAAAAATTTCCACTTGGACATGGTGTAAAATCTTTTATATGCTGTTGGACTTAGTGGTTAGTATTTTGATAAGGATTTTTTGCACTTATATTCATAAGGGAAACATAAGGAACAACATTATAAATCAACTGGATCTAAAATACATATGTAGAACACATCACCCAACAATTTCAAGTGCACATGGAGTATTCTCCAGGATAGCACAAAACAGAAGTCTCAATAAATAAACATACTGAAATAATAACAAGTTACTTCTCAGACTACAATGGGATGAAACTAGAAATCAAGAACAGAAGGAAAATTGGAATATTTACAAATTGGCAGAACTAAAACAGAACACTCTAAACAATCAGTGGCTTAGAGAAGAAATCACAAAGGAAATTAGAAACTACTTGGAGACCCATGAAACAAAAATGTGACATACCAAAACTGATGGAATCCAGTGAATGCAATACTGAGAGGGAAATTTATAGCTGTGAATGCCTATCAGAAAAGAAGAAATAACCTATCTTAATATCTTGAGCAACTAGTGAAAGAAGAGAAAAGTAGACCCAAAGTTAGCAGAAGGAAGAAAATACTTAAGATTAGTGTGGATACAACAGAAATAGAAAATAATTTCAAATAATTGAAATTATCATCAAAACCAAAAGTAGATTCTTTGAAATAAATTAGTAAAATTTACAAACCTTTAGCTAGACTGACCAAGAAAAAAAAGACATGAATAACTAAAATCAGAAATGGAATTTGTGACATCTCCAATAATCTCACAGAAATGAAAAAAAAGATAGTAAAAGAATGCTATGAACAATTGTATGCCAACAAATTCGATAACCTACCTGAAATGGGAAAATCCCTAGAAATACTATAATTACCTAAAAAGAACCAAGAAGCAATAAGAAACCTCAAAAGTCCTATAACAAGTGCAGAATTGAATGAATAATCAAGAATCTTCCACCAATGTCTGGGACCAGATAGCTTCACTGGTGAATTCTACCAAACATTTAAAGAATTAACACTAATCATTCAGAAACTCTGCCAAAGAATTCAAAAGCAGGGAACACTTTTTAATTCTTTCTATAAGGTCAGCATTACTCTGATACCAAAGTCTGATAAACACATCACAAGAAAAAAAATTACAGATTCTAAAATTAATACAGAGTTGCCATTTATTTTGTGAGGAAATTTTGTTAGGAACAGGTTTCATGAGCTGTTTTGATTTTAGCTATTAAAGTAATAGATGTCTGTGGACCAATCAAGTGAGAATATCAAAAAAGCAGTAGAATATCTGAACTTGGAGCTCAGGAGAATGTTCTGAAGTCCAGAGCAGGGTGATAAAGAACCATGAAACCAGGTGACCTAAATCTGCATGAGCAAGCAGAGTAGTACTGGGGAGAATTATTTTAAAATTAAGAACTTAATAATAGATAACGATTAATTAAATGAAAACCATGCCGGGGGCAATGGGTATCTTTCGAACCTAAGGAATTCATGATAATACATGATGACATAAAGAGATTGGCACAATTGAGGAACTGAAACATTATTGGAGAATCTGTAGATGAGTTTACAGAGTTGTATTTAGAGAGTTTTGATAGGAACTAGGACATTCATTTGCATTTTAACGATAGTCCAATTTTTTTCCTGCATCGTAAGGCTAATGGGAAGCCTTGAAAATTTTTACAAGGGAGCACATATGTCAGTTATGCATGTCGAAAAGCTAATCCTGCAGTTTTGGAAATGGACTGGAAAGAATGAGAATTAGAAGCAGAAGCTAGTTAAAAGGCTTATTCAGGAGTCTAACAGATGATTATGGCTGGTAATAAAGTGGGGGTAGTACTTTGCAGAGAAAGAGATGGATATGAGAGATATTTAGAAGTTTTGTTTTGTTCTGTGTGTGTGTGTGCATATGTGCATAATTTTATTATTTACTTAAATTCTTTTAAATTTATTATTTATTATTTAAATTCTTGTTATTACAGAATCAGTTGAATGGGTATGGTGGTGAAGGAAAGGAAAGAATTAAAGTTGATGCCAAGATATTTGATCTGTACAACTGATTAAAATATGATTCCATTTATTCAGCTTTCATACTAGAGTAGATTTGGTTGGGAATACTAGTTCAATGTCAGGTAGGATTTCTTGTAAGAGTGAATGTATAGTACCTGTATGCATTTTCTAGAGATCAGAAGTGTTGCGTAGGCAGGGAGAGAAAATTTGTAAATTGTTTGATCTGTTGATGACATTTCAAAACAGGAGAGAACATGTAAAGTGAAGAAAGAAAAGAACCTAAAATAGAAGCTAAGGAAATCCAATATTAAATGGCATCTAGACGAAACAAAGTGTGCAAAAGAGACTATGAAATAAATCTCAATAGATGAGAAGAAAAACAAAGTATGCTGGTACAGAAGTGAGAGGAAAAAAACAGTTTAGGGGGAGTGCAGTCATCATCAGTGCCCAAGGCTGCTGAGAGACTGTATTAGTCAGCCAAAGGGGTGCTGATATAAAATAGCAGAAATCTGTTGGCTTTTATAAAGAGTGTTCATTTGGGGTAGAAGTTTATAATTACCAGGCCATGAAGAATAAGTTACTCCCCTCACCAAAGTCTGTTGCCTTGCGTTGGAGCAAGATGGCTGCCGAAGTCTGCCAAGAGGCTTCCTGGGTTCCCCTCTTCCTGAGGCTTCTTTCTCTCCAAGCTCAGCTGCCCTGCTTTCTCCACAAGGCCAGCTGTAGATTATCAAGTGACCAGCTCTGTCTCTCCCCCCAGGGTTTCAGTCTCTCTGGGTTCAGCTGTTCTGCTCCTCTGTGTGTTTACTTCCTGGGGCTCCAGATCAAAACTCTTACCTCCCTTCTTTGCTGTGCAGTTTCTCTGTGAGTCCCCACCCACCAAGGACAGCCCTACAGCATGTGAGGGCGCCAACCCACTCCTGCTCCCAGCAGACTGGGCCAGAGGCGGACATCTTACATAACCTGACTCCATCAGCTCCCTTCCAAGAGAATTTGGAGTCAGACACTCCACTGCTGGCCCATTAGCTTGAGGATATGGAGTAGGAAGATCTTGGAGGCCTAAGGGTTGAAGCTACCATTTCATGGAGGCCTTGATAGGCCATGTGTGAGTGTATTGGATTCAGAGGTTGGATTTCAGAGGTTTTACTTGATAATGATTAAGGCTTTGATTGGGTCACATCAGTGGGATGTTGATTCCCTGTCCCCTTGGTGGGTGGGAACTCACTTTGGCAGCCATCTTGCTCCAACACAAGGCAACAGACTTTGGTGAAGGGAGTGACTGAAAGGGCCCTTGACACTTGAATTTAAGGAGGCCATTGATTATTTTGGCAAGCAATTCTCAGTGGACTGGCAGATATGTACAGTGATTTTAAATTTAAGGATTTCAGAGTTGACTAAGAAAAAGACTTGACCATTAAATAGGAGTAGTAAACAAATTATTTATTGGGGGCAACACTTGGACAGATTTGTACAAAAGGGGCTAGCCCTCAGCAGAAAACCTTTCAGAGGCCAGTTGTACAAGGGAGTTACCAGAGAGGAAGCAGGCAAAGGTGAAACTCCTGGGGGAGAGGAGAAATAAAGTGGGGTTGAGAAGAATGGAGAGAAGGAGGAGGAAAAAGGAGTTTGGGGAGAGGAGTTTACATGCCTTTTTGTAATAGAGTAAACCTGGTAGGGAGCTTCTAGGGGAGAGAGCACCAAGTGGCTGAAGAAGTGTTGTGCTTTAGAAGTGAAGAATCCTATCTTATCAATTGAGAACAGATGCTGGGCAAAGTTGGGTGAAATCTCAAGGAAGTATGCAAAGTAGTTTAACTCTTATTGGCTAATTGCTTATTTAGACTAATTTTAAAACAATTTTATGTGTAAGAATTTAATTTTGGCACTGATAGCCTTTTATAATGGATCCAGGCTGCTGTGAAGAAGTAAACACCACACAGAGGCCATCTTTAGCTTATTTATCTAAAACATGGAAGAGAGTTTGTCTTAAATTGAAGAATGACTAGGTGATGAGAATATAAGGAGCATAAATAGAGTCAAAACTGTCAAGAAGTTTGTTTTGTTGACAAGAGCTTTAAGGTGGTAGCTAGTAGACATGAAGTAAAATAAGTGGGCAAGAATTTTCAGTGTGGAAGAGAATTAACCATGATTAAATGCTGATGACAAGACAATAGAGGGAAAGAAATGACAATACAGCAGAAAAGAACACCTTGTATAGCTAATGGGTTTTGAGAAGAAAGGAAGAGCTAGATGGACAAAGGAATCAAGAGCCCCTCATTAGAAGAAATCTTATCATAATGACAGATATCAATAAAATTTAATATACCATGGTGGAAAACTGATGTGACACTCTTTATAATGGACACTTATGTTCTTTGGGATTAACAGCTAAAAGGGGGAAATTATTAGACATTTCATGAGATCGAGGAGGATGGAGAACTTTTAAAGCAATAATTGGGAGAATGTGAGAGCAAGCTGAAGAAATACAGCAGGATTGCTAGGAGGAAGCTGATAAGGCTGAATTTATCAATCTCCCTGCAAGTTCGTTTGGAATCTGCTTTCTGTATATATTTAAGTTTTTAACACTGTACTGTAATTTTCAAGCAAACTTAATTTGTTTGCTAGGAAGTATGACAGCAAATAAATATTAAAATGTCAGAGTTTCCCATGAGAAACCCAACCTTCTTTGATTATAGTGTCTTAATTTTTAAATCACCATTATGATATATTGTTTGAATTACTAATTCAGATTAAAATTTTTGGAAAAATAAATTATTTTCAAAGTACTATTTTGAAATTAATTTTATTCAAGGTCTTTGATTGTCTTTTAAATATTTGGTCATTTGAAGGAGAATTTTCATAGTTCAGATGAGGAAAGAGTAAAATTCTTTCTTTCATACTATTATGAGATAAAATGAACATCTTGAGTTATGGGAATGATCAATTACTTTTTACTGATGAAACTTTTTATAAGTGTTATGAATTTATATTGAGGTAATTAATAATAATGTACTTGAAAAATAGAAAACAATATCTACACTTGATTGCTCTTTTCCTATCATGTCTGCAAGAAATAAGGGTATTTGTTCTACATGATTTCATCCACAGAAATTTTTCTAAGATTTTACACTCACAGACACATTATGGAAGGCTTTAATCCCAGAAATTATAGCTTATAATTTAAGAATTAGAATATTTATAGCTTACATACACATTTCCTTGTAAGCTACTAATGACCCTGACGTTGGAAGTGAAGACATTCTCATGCCAACAGTGACAATTCTTGTTGTGGAACAGGAAAATACAAATTTGGCACAGTTAGAAACACTTGCCTGTTACTACAGGTTGTTAATATATGCAATCTGAATGTCTTTTAAAGGATGGCAATTAATAATTGTTCTTGCTTTCCACTATGAATACAATATCTACAAAGAATCAAATTTAAGGGACAATGGAGTGAAAACTAACTGACTTTTTGAAGAAAATGAAAATATCTATGTCCAGTAAAAATATAACTATAAATTATTGTTTCTATTTTTAAAATTAGCCTTTCTTACATGTAACAGATGAAAGTGATAATTTTGTGTTTATAAATGTAACCCTTTTTTGACAGCTAGAACAGATACCTATGAATATTTTTAGTGTACAGGGAGAAAATTCTTTAAGAATTATATTAAAAACTCAATTCCAAATTGTTTGAAAATAATTACCTTCATTTTCTTTTCCAAGTGACATAAAAATGTGGAAGTTATTTTTGAGTATTAAGGCAAATATTCCATAAAATGGTATATAACACGTGTAACAAATTAATATGAATACATTTATCAATCACTAGAGCATCTTTTTCCCATATTGCATGAAGGCTTTGCTCATTTTCAGTGGGATGCCATACAGTATAATTTCTTTAAAAAGTCTGCCATATGAAGGCTTATATTATTTTAATAATCAGAAATAATTCCTCAAATCAGTCATTAAAAAAGACTTTCATCTACTTTTTATTAACCAAAGGATAATATATTTTCCTGGATTGAATAAGAAATCACCAAATATTAACAATTGTATGCTACCATTAAATTATAGGTTATTCTAATAACACACCATAAATAGGTATGCACTTGAAAACATTTACAGTTTGGTAAGGAATCGATCCATACTTTCATATCCTAAACATCTGTTCAAAGTGGAAACTACTCATAATGGATCAGGAGATTTTAGTTTGAGATATCTTGCTTTAGAGTTGTGATCTTATGCTAGGTTTCAAGGAATTTAAATTTTTTTCTAGCTTTGAGATAAGTCATACACTGTTGCCAGTTAGCCTTATATAACACTATTAGTTCCTGTTCCCCAGAGTCTACAAGGTTAGCATGTCATGATTTGACTATATATTTTTAGAGGTCTTGAATGAATTGAAGTTTATTCTATATTAAGGTGATTCTAGTTAGAATTATATAAATAACAAGATGAACATTTTAAAGTAATTTCTGAAATAGAATATTTTCTGAAAACACCAAGTTTCTTTCACTTTAATGACAGCAAGCTATTTTCAATATCAATATAATTATATTAAATTTCTATCATAATATTATTACTTTACTTGCTTTGTTTCAGAAATTGTATTAAAGGATTTACTTATATAATAAATATTTGATTTATTTGTTGCTCAGAACTCATGATATAGATACTATTATTATCTCTTTATTGTATATGAGAAATCCAAGATTTAAAGAGAGTAATTATGGTCGCATATAGCAATAAATCTTAGATATTATTTAAAGTCTTAAATCTTAAGAAATTCCTTAATGAAATATTAAAACTTTCAAAAGACACTTTTCTAAAATACATCTTTATTCACTAGGTGATAATATAAGGAAAAATTAGTAGAGCAATTCTTGGTGACTTTTATAAACTGATAAATCTGTTTGATCCTGAATCATCCATTTTTCAGTATCACAGTAAAAATTAAATTTTATTATGCACAAAAGTAGTTTTTCTTCATAATAAATACAAACTCATGTCTTTCAAAAATAAGATCTATTACTATATAACCATCCATATATGGTAAATGAAGATCAATTGAAAACAAAATGTTTACTGCTGTATGTAAAATTTAAACTTGGTAAAATAATTTCAGAAGGATTTGAAATAAGTTTTCTCATAATTTACCTAAATGCATTATTCCTTCCCAAAAGTTATTTTTAGAACATGAAAAAGTATTGAATTTCAATACTGTTAAAGAGTTAAATTTAGGTCTTAAATTTTATAAACCAGTCATTAAAGTAATTATCATACTGCTAACCTTAAAAGAATGCATGCTTTCCTGTTTTTGTTTTTATTTTTCACAAAATAAAATTCCAAATACTGTGAATCCCTGCTGGTAAAAATTAGGAATGTAAGCAGTGGTATAAGTTAAACATAACGTATGAACTTCATTTATGAAATAATATCTCTTCATTTCTTAGGGTTGCTGTAACAAAATACCACAAACTGGGAGGCTTAAAACAAGAAAAATTTATTACCTCACAGTTCTGGGAGCTAGAATTCTGAAATCAATGTGTCAGAAGAACTATTCACCCTCTGAAGTTTGTAAGGAAGAATCTTGTCTCTCTCCTGGCTGCCAATGGTACTGGCAATCCTTGTCATTCCTTGGGTTGTGAGGAAACCCAGTCTCTGTCTCCATGGCTGTTTTCTCTCTCTGTGACTGTCTTTATCTTCTTTTCTCTTATCATAAGGATATCACCCTACTCCAATATGACTTCATTTTAACTAAAACCATTTTCAAAGACCCAATTTCCAATTACGGTCACATTTAGTGCTCTTGGCTAATGAATAGGACTTTAACATATCTTGGGGGAACACATTTCAACCTGCAACAATTCATTTGGTCAAAATTTTGAATGGTTTCATAAGATTTATACATTATTGCATGCATTAATTAATTCAACATATATTTACTGAGCTACCATATTGAACTGCAAAGAACTTAGGAAACAATGGTGAAGAAAAATATTGTTTATCTTTGCCACCATATCCTAGACTCTGAGACCAGTGGAAAAGATGGACGGTCACTTAAGATATGGTGTGAAAAATGTCATGAGAGAAGAAATGCATGGTAGTTGAGAAATAAATTAAAAATATAACAATGAGTGGAAGGAGAGAGGATATAAAAGACATACTAGGGAAGTGGACTTGGCCCAATGGATAGGGCATCTGACTACCACATGGGAGGTCCACGGTTCAAACCCTGGGCCTCCTTGACCCATGTGGAGCTGGCCCATGCACAGTGCTGATGAACGCAAGGAGTGCCCTGCCATGCAGGGGTGTCCGCCATGTAGGGGAGCCCCACATGCAAGGACTGAGTCCCGTAAGGAGAGCTGCCCAGCGCGAAAGAAAGTTCAGCCTGCCCAGGAATGGAGAGCTGACACAAGATGACGCAGCAAAAAGAGACACAGATTCCCATGCCGCTGACAACAACAGAAGTGGACAAAGAAGAACATGCAGCAAATGGATGCAGAGAATGGACAACGGGAGGGGGAAGGGGGGAGAAATAAATTTTTTAAAAATCTTTCTAAAAAAAAAAGAAAAGACATACTAAGGGAAATACTGACTAAGTTGAGACCAGGAATCGACAGGATTTCCAGTGAAAAGTGAATTCTAGAAAGAGGACAAATATTTAGAGGAATAGGAAGCTGGCATGCTACACTCGTGAAAATGGAATAGTTCTCTATAGATTTTTAGATGGACTGCATAGGTTTTGGAAATACTCTTTTTACTTTTTCTCTCCTCTATGGTTTCTAACTGAGAAAGAAAATAGGCAATTTATAATATTGGTATACTGTTTTATTAATAACTGGTCATTTAACCAGAGCACTGCAATAAATTAACATGAACATGACATATCATGGAAGGATAATCATGCCTTTCCCAATTAACCTAAAATGATTAAACCCACGTACCAAATCCAAAATGATCTGACCACATAGACTCAGAGAACGTGGAGCACACTAAGAGTAGACTGATTAGAATAAAAGTCAGGTTTTGCTCAAATATGCTTATGCTATGGGAGGCATGACGTATAAGAGGTCAAAAGATGGGCATAGGAAGCAGAAAGAAAGCAGTGGCTGAACAGAGCTCTGTGTATATTCTGGGCAAAGAAATCTATGAGATTGGCAAGTACTCTTTCAGTGGAAGTAGATCTAGGCAAGGAATGGAGAAAATTTCACTTGGCAGTGCACAAGAATGGAAATGTCTCAGATTGTGGCAGGGGGAGAAGGAGACTGAAGTAGATTAAATGGAAGTAATTTGGCCATCGAGGATCATCCACAAGAATGCTGAAATTCCTTAACTGTAAGACTTAAAAGAAAGAAAGTGATTGAAGGGTCTAAAGCTTTTGTTGAAAAAGAAAAGATGATTGTGAATTTAAAAAGATAATTATATGGTAATATAGCCAGAGGGCATGATTCTCAAAGTATGGAAGTTATTTTATGATAGATGAGAGAGAAATATCCTAAAAATGGAATGATAGATTGAGTTATGTGTCCCAGAAAAAGAACATGCTTTTAATCTTTAACCCTTTCCTGTGGGTGTTTACCCATTGTAAATAATACCTTAGGATGGTGTTATTTTTAGTTAAGTTGTGCCTTGGAATGGGTTTTAGTTCTACTACTGGAGGCCTCCTGCAGAGAATGCCACTGGGGGGAGATGGAAGTCGGTGGGAACTAGGAAGAGAAAGGAGAGGACATCACTATGTAACCAGAGGCAGGGATATAAGCCAAGGAATCTCAAGAATCACTGGCAGCCAGAACACTAAGGACTGCTGTGGTAGGAAGCAAATTTTTCAGCCTCTGAAACTGTGAGCCAATAAATTCCCATTGTTTAGGCCAATCGATTGCCGGATATTTGTCATAGTAGACAAATGTTTAGTGTGGATTTCAGGATTTTATGGTGGGAATTTGTAGAAAAGATGAAAGTAGGAGTTTAGAACAGTGACACAGGAGAGGAAGCAGAAAACAACATGAAGAAGAGAATATAACAGAACTTAACTTACAAGAAAGGAGTTGGCAAGGCAAATAGAAAAATGAGCCACCGCTGGAGATGGGGTATGTTGTGGAGGTGGTGGTAACAGTGGTGAGGAGCAAACTTCTCCATTTGGAATGCAACTATTTTGTAGTTTGTGTGTGTGTGTGTCTGTGTGTGTGTTGTTTTGATTTTTTGTTTTTGAGGGATTCAAACTAGTTTGGCTGCAGGAGAAAAGCTCAGTCTTCATTTAAGTACCTGGCATGATGGGTCTTAGGGAGTGGGAGAATATATGCATACTAAGGCTGGCAAAGGAAAAATAAAATCTCAATGGTCATGGCCTAGTTCTCGTAGACCTGAGGCTATGTGCAGCCAGTGGTATGTTTTTAATAAAGTACAGATAATAAATAATAATATATACCAAGGTATATATTTTAATTTTATAACCAGGAAATCTAAAATAGATTAATTTTTCTAAATTTCCTTTTTCTTTACCTTTGAGTTTCAAATAATGAAAAGTAAAGAAAACAAAATGAATGACATAATATTGGAACAATTATAAGCAGATTATTTAAAAGTGTTGTGTGTTCCTTCACTCGTAAACATAATTACTAGTGACGAATAAGTGTGACAGCTCTTTTTTCAAATGACGGGGACTAGCAGTTCTAGCCATAATGAGCCGTATCCACTAATAAAATGAGCACGTACATGCTGAAGAGTGATGAATTGTCTATTTTGATTTGGACTGTCCTGGCTTAAGATAAAGCTTGGATGCAGCCCCCTCTTTGGTCCACCATAGGGCAGAAATATTAAGCTAGAAGTTCTGGCTTGCTTTGTTAGTTTATTCCTTTGGTCAATGAAGGAATAATATGGAGCATTGAACAGATACAGCTCACATAAAAAGAACTAAAAGTGAGAAAAATATCAAAGCAAATCCAAGTAAATAATAATAAGAAATGTCACTAAAAATGTCTGCGGAAAAGCTCTAAATCAGCAGCTTTATGGCAAGGAAAGAAAAAAAAAAACAAGATTAAATACTTATGAGTGATTAAGTAATTCTAAATTAAAATCCCCAACAAATAACTTTAACACAGTCTAAAATGACACATGTTGATCACAAATAAAAATTTTATGAAGTATTAAATCAGACCTAGTTGAATATGATACAAGCCAACAGGAATAGAAAGTTTATAACTTTAACCTAGTTATAATGGAAGAATATATACGTCAAAGGAGAATGTAAAAAGTGATGGTAGCAATTATAAAGTAGCAATTACCTACTGTACAAAAATAGATAAATATGTCAGATCATCATGGAATAACCACATTATTGAACTTTTAAAATTGAACAAAAAGAACAAATAAATACCTCTATTTCCTATAAATTGCACAATTTTCCATTTTCTCCTAAGTTCAATAAATCTCAATATAAAATGATGCCTATTTTTATAAACTAAAATTTTATAACTTATTAAAGACTAATTTTTTATTAAATATACTTAATATTTTGACATAAGTTAAAATTCTAGTTTCTTGAATTTCATATTGAGGTTTTGTTTTGTTTTGTTTTGTTTTAAGATTTCTTTATTTCTCTCACTTCCCCCCCGCCACCCCAGTTGTCTGTTCTCTGTGTCTATTTGCTGCGTCTTCTTTGTCCACTTCTGTTGTTGTCAGCAGCACAGGAATCTGTGTTTCTTTTTGTTGCGTCATCTTGCTGCGTCAGCTCTCCGTGTGTGTGGTGCCATTCCTGGGCAGGCTGAACTTTCTTTCCGCTGGGCGGCTCTCCTTACGGGGCGCACTCCTTGCACGTGGGTCTCCCCTACGCGGGGACACCCCTGCGTGGCATGGCACTCCTTGCGCACATCAGCAATGAGTGTGGGCCAGCTCCACATGGGTCAAGGAGGCCCGGGGTTTGAACCATGAACCTCCCATGTGGTAGACGGACACCCTAACCACTGGGTCAAGTGCGCCGCCCCATATTGAGTTTTAATAAACCTTTACCTGTAGAAGGCACATGCTTTTTGCTTGTATTTTTAACCTAAATAATAACTATGAAATTAGCTTGTTCCTATCCTGATATATTTTATTATTAGTTAATAAATACAAGTTCAATAATCTGCCATATCATAATCATTATTCATCCCTCAGCTGTGGTCAGGGAAATAAATAAAGCAAAAGAAAACAAAACTAAGAGGAATGGAAAAAAAATTAATAGCGTCAAATTTTGTGGCACTGATTTTATGGGCTGCTATGATTTAGTGAGAGACCTGTGTGTGCCAAGAAGACAGGGCAAGCTTCATGAAAAAATGTGAAGACAGTTTATAGGAACAAAGATATAGGCTAAATTACATAGCTGAATTTCGAGAACATAATGTACCAACACCAAAATAAAGAAAATATATGCTCATCTTTGACATGTTCCCTAATAGATTTAGTTTCAGTCAGGAGAGATACCTAAAGTGATGTCAACCCTCTCCAATACAGGTGTCAGGGTCGCCAGTAAAAGCACGACTCACAGAGACTCTAGTGGAAAGACTCTTGACTCACAGAGAAGAGACAAAGTAAGGTCAATTTCACTTATGGGCATTAATTCCCCTTAGTCAGCCAGTGTTCGTGCTCTCTGGTGTTCAGGTGCTGCTGCAGTGATGGAACCCTGCTTCTTCCCCACCTGGGACAGATATACCACCAGGGTGTGAGCTGGATTTGATAAATCATGCCAACCAGAGTCAGACTGTCTCCAGGGAAGATTTGCATATGCTGGGGACAATAGAGGAAGGAATCTAGCAGTACTCTCCTTAACTACTAGGGATTTGTGTTTTATCCCTTCAGGTGGACACACATAGTTTGAGCACATTATTTATTGAGGGTCCCAGGGAAAGCAGCAGGCTGCTTAAGGACTGCCCCATACCACATTGAGCATAGAGTTTTCATATTGCAAAAGAATATATATATAAAACACATATGTATGGATTCTTCTGAATAATATACACTATGCAGTATGCATATAGTATATGTATATATGAGTATAAATGTATACATATTGTGTATGTATATAAAACATATACACTGTGATTAAAAATGTCCTGAAAACATAATTGACTCACTCTTTAGACCAGCAAATTTAGATCTCTCAAACATTCTAGAAAATAGCTGGCTCCATCTAGAGAAACTTTTGGTCTTACCTCCTATTGCCACCAAATATCATGTTACCCCCTCCTGCCCTGTGATTACCTTGAAAAAAGCTGAAAATTATGAAGTTAGGATTAAACCATGGATCAATGTCACATCCTTTTAGGTGCTACAGTGAAATTGTCATAGAATTAACTTATTTCAAAAGGTTGTGAAGGCTTGCAAGGGTTATTTCTTCAGATATTTAAGTCAACATTGTGTGAACGAGAATCACAATGAATTGAATAAAATTTTTAAAGTTCACTTTGAAGTAATTGTATATGTGGCAGCATTCCTTGGAGGTGGGCACAGATCTGCTATGTGTGATTAGTTTTCCTTTTGTTGCCTTCATAATTATAAGCAAAATATTTAAAATGAGAAAAAAACTGGGTTAAATTTAAGGTTGCCCATCTGATATTGAATGAATAATTAACTTTTGTATTCTCAAAGAATCATGCACTTTAAATATCAAATATAATATTGAAATGGCTAAGACAAATGGAAAAATTAGCAACTTTTCAGCCTGAGAAATAATTCGTAAAGTGATAGAGATAGGAGAGAGAAATATATATATATGGAGAGAGAGAGAGAGAGAGAGATTGAGATTGGGAGGCTTTCCTGGACGATAGTTTAAATTATGTCATTTTCATGTATGAAGTTTTACAATAATTGCTGGTAATGTGAAACTCCCTCATCAGCAGACCAATGTTTTGTGTTTCCTGAAACAATTGGAACCACTGCCATAAACAGTATTTTACTTCCTGGCTGGCTTGTCTCCATTTGGAGACACAGACAGGTATTCATAAGGCTCTAGAATCCGGAAAACCTAAACAGCCACCCCGCTTGGCACAACCTCAAATTCTCTTTTTATTGTTTTTCAAAGCTGAACCTTGGTCTTAAAGCCATATTTGTGGCAAAGAGAGTTTAATCTATACCATTTAGAATTGTTTGTTCTAGTCTTATCCAAATATCATTTTACAGTAAAAACTTTATATCCAAAATGTCAAGTATTTCATTTTTGTAAGGCCATTTTATGAGTGTGAAAGGCAAGTAATTTCTTTACACTTTTTTACAAGAACTTTTGATATTTGATTTTGTTTTAAAATTAAGTATAAATAGTTCCTGACATAGAGAGTGAAATGCTCATTCTAATGATACTTAGAGATAAACTTGAGATAGAAATAAACTGTTTTCAAGAATATTTTTCTATATTCCCTCATTCTACAGAGGAAAATTATTTTGAATATTTTGACAAAAGCTGTGGTTTCCCATTCACAAGGTGCAAGTAAAGTTGAGGCAATTTATAAAATTCCCTGTAGTTTAACATTGGGCAGAAGGGGGATACAATATTCCATGTTTCAACATTAGAAGACACAAGTTATTGTAATTCATGTTAATTTTTATAATTTTAATTTCAAATCCAAATTCTTTTTCTCAGGTCAGGATTTTGAAACTGTTAAAACTAGTTAATTCTTGTTTTAGTATTACCACTTTCCTTTCTGTCACAATCTTAGGACACTCTTTTGAGACACTTTCAAACTTTCTTGACATTTGACTTTTCCGTTCCCTTCTCTTTTATTTTATAAGCCTTACCTAGCTATTCTACCTGGTAAGGAAAGAGTAAAACTCAGGAGATTTTTCTAGCCAAGTTCATCTTAGTCATTAATTAGCCCTCCTGAAAATGCTTAGTTAAAAATGTTTCTAAAGCTGCAGTTTTAAACTAATCTTTTAAATTAGAGATGTTGCTGGTTTGCAGAAAATCATACAGGAAACAGAGTACCCTCCCCATTATTAACACCTTGCATTAACGTATCTGATGAAAGAATATTATTATTATTATACTATTAACCATCACCCAGATTTACTTTAGGGTTCACTCTTTGTGTTGTAGAGTTCTATGTTGTTGTTGTTTTAGTTTTATATTCTAGTAACATATGCAACCTAAAATTTCCCCTTTTACCATGTTCAGATATATAATTCAGTACTGGTCATTATAGTTTTAAACACCTGGTCATCCACACAAATAATAGTTAATATTTGAGCCAAATGCTAAGAAAAAAATATGAAAATAATCTGATGAATGAATGAAACAATCGAGTATTGGCATTGAATGAATATTCAATTTAGCTTTAAATGATAATTTTTGGGCCCATTGGAAAACTTCACCCTCCTTTTTTCAATGGGCTTTGTAGATTGGCAGCATGTTTTGATGAGAAAATCTTTGCAAGTCATTTTCCCTATAGTGGCATTATTAGACAAACTTCAGTAACGGGGATTTAATGAATTCCACTTTTGTTCTTACCGTGATATGCATCTCTCATTTTATTCTGCCTGTTTATTCTTCAGTTCTTTGACTGATCATCCTTGGTCCCTTTGCTTGTTCTCTTTGTTAGTCCTGTAACAAAAGTTTGGCCTTACCTGCTTTTCCACTTCTAGCCTGCTTTATTCACTCCATACAATTCCCTGGACCAGGTTGTCCTCATACATGGCTTTCAATAATACCTATAGGTTTTAAACTTCCAAATTTCAACTTCTAGCATACCTGAAACTCTTTTCAGCTCCAAGATTCTACCAGATAGTCATCAAACACCAAAATCACATCTACAGGAGCCCCTTTCTCATTTCACCCCCAAATTTCACTTACCTCTCTACATTCTCTTGGCCCATATATTTTTCTTTCTTATTATGGGTTGCCTAAAGAGATAAACTTATGCTTGCTTACCTTAGTGCAAAATTCTCTAATCTTTACCTCAAAACATAATTCTGTAGAACCATACTCCTATCATAACTGTATATAAACTATAGCAGAAATACAGTTTTATTTTTTCCTCAATAGAATTCAGCTTCTTGAGGCAAGGAGATCTTTGTTCATTTATGCATTCATCATGCCTAACACAAAGTTGATATTAAGTGAGAAATGTGTATTGTTGGAACAAATAGACAAAGTTGTATGTTTACTTATCATAATTTGAACTGATCATCAAACCCAAATTGTTTCCATGCCCAGCTACTAAAATGTATCTTTTATTTCCAAGGTTATGGGAAGCTAACCAAAATTTAAGAAAACTAAAATGGATGTTCTAGTTTATTTATTTCTTTATGACTGTAATTGCTAAGAGGACTTATTTATTAAATTATTAAAGATATTAAGGATATTAAGGATAAATTTCAAGGATATTGAAATGTAATTGACTTATAACAAACAACACGTTTAAGTGTACATTTGAGAATCTTTGACATAAACATATATACTTACAAAACCATCACCATATTGAAATAATGAACATATTCATCACCACCAAAGTTTTCTCCTACTATTTTGTATTCTCTCCCTCATGTAGTTTCAAACTCCCTTTCTGGCCTAGACCACTGTTATACTTTCTTTCACTATATACTAGTTTGTGTTTTCTAGAATTTAATAGAAATTAAATCATAAAATATGTGCCCTTTATTGTATGATTTCTTTTATTCAGTACAATTAGGTTCAGAGCCTTCTTTTTTTTTTTTTTTGCCTGAGTACTATTTCATTATAGAGGTATACTATAATTTGTTTATTCATTTACCTATTGATGAACAATCAATGTTATTTTCAGTTTGAGGCTCTTATAAGGAAAACCGCTATGAACATTCTTACACAAGACTTTTTTAATGGACATATGCTTTAATATGCTTTCATTTCTCTTAGTTAAATTCCAATTGTTCTTCATCCTCACCAACACTTTGTATTGATAATTTTTAACATTCTAACAGGCATGTAGTGACAATTACTGTGCTTTTAGTTTGCATTTGCCTATTGACTAATGATTTTGAGCATCTTTCCATTTGCCTATTTGCTATATATTCATCCTCTTTGATTAAATGTCTGAATACTATAAAGAAATTAAAATGAAAGAATGACTGATATACAGGACAACATAAATGAATCTTAGAATGTTGAGCAAAATAAACCACACAAAGAGGACATATTGTATACTTCCAGTTACCTAAATTTCAAAAACAGGAAAGTAAGTCTATGTTGATAAAAATCAGGATAATAGTTATCTTTGATGCTGCATTGCATTTACTAAAAAGAAGCTTGACCAGAGTATCTTGGGGTATTGTTATGTTCTATTTCTTAATACAGGTGTCTTTTTTTTTTTCTTGTGAAAGTTCTTCAAACTATATACTCATGATTTGCTTATTTCTATGCATGTGTGCTATAGTCAATAAAAAGTCTAATTAAAATAGTAAATAACAGAATTACTCAGCTTTACTTTACTATAATAATAGGAGCAATGACAACCAGCATCTTTATTAAGAGTTTCTTATATGCTAGGTACTGTGATAAATGGAAAACTTTAAAAAGGATGTGAAAGGACAGAGCCCATAATATCCTTCTACACAAAACAAATTTATATCAGGTGTTCATAACTCAAAAAAAAATGCCTTTACTTATGTGATATACAAGGATCTTACATTGGAAACATTTGACATCCATTATGCCATGTGATCAAGGGAATCAGTGGTTGATTCTATTATAGTCTGGGGTTAATTACAAGCAAGAGACTAGACTACAGAGATTAACAAATTTGTTTGTGGAAAATTATTTGTCTCTTACTGGAGTAATTTGTTGTTGTTTTGTTTTGTTTTTCTTCTTTGAATGCTGTCAGGGGTTTTTACATCATATTGGTAGCCAGGACTCACAGCATGTCTTTCCAAGAATCCACTCTGCTTTTCTAGTGTTTTTTTAAAAAAATGAACAAACAGATTTTTGGTAAATAATGATGAAATGACAGATCATTTTCATATTTTCATTTTGAAGTATGAATTCAGACTGGAAATCTTTACTGAAATAATTGCTCATACATAAATTGAAATGGAACATTCAAAATAAACAATTTTCTGCCCCAATGGATCTAAACCCTGACTCAATTAGAGGTGGAGTGGGTAACATCATCCCACAACCCTCAGGACTGGAGAATGAATGATGGACTAGAGTAGACTTACTGTTATTCCAGCAATGGAAGAACTTTTATCATTGATGTGGTGGCGGTGACCACCAGAGATTCTGAGGAGAGAGAGAGAAGGGAAGAGTTGAAATAGGTGTGAATTTTCAGAATATTGGAATTGTCCTGAATGACATTGCAATGATAGATATAGGTCATTATACATCTCATCGTAACTTATCTTTAAAAAATAAAAAAGTAAAATAAAAAATCCCAAAATAAACACCTTTCAAATTTATCTCATTTTTTATATTAGAATAAATTAAAGAATATATTAAATTCCACTACTATTTATCATTAGAAAGACAAAACTATTTTAGGGAAACATTAAAACATTTTGGGATAGTACTCTATATCCATACATTTAGTATTTTTACTAATACATTGTCATGAATAAAACACACCATTTATTGGATCTCACTAGAATTATTTGTTGAACATCATCTAGTTGGGGCCCCCTTTACAAATCTATTGATACACACATGTATGAAAATCTGTTGGATGTGTATCCTGGAAAGAAAATTTCTGAATTATATAGAGTATATGTATATTCAGCTATAGTAGATACTGCCAAACAATTTTACTAAATCGGTTGTACTGTAGATAAAATGTTGAAAAATATAGCCCCTGCCTATCCTTAAGGAGTCTAGAATCCAGAGGGTGAAGCCAAAAACCCAAACAATTTCAAAGAGGAGAGGAGAGAGGAAAAGCTGTCATTTTACCCTGCCATGTGAGAGAGGACTCCAGGATCGATTGCTTGCAGCTGGGTAAAGATAGAGAAACCCCAAGAGGCTGAAAGAGAGCCTGGAGGCTGGAATCAGTGTAGCAGTGCAAAGCTGAAGGAATGAGTCCTGCAGCAGAGGGGAGAGACAAGCCACGTGCCTCCTGGCTGTGCTCAGGAGAAGGTGAGCATGGAGCAGAAGGCAGAGACCTTGGCAGAGACTGGCTACCATTTTACCTTGCAACATGGCAGGAGTCCAGGACTGCCAGCACCCAAAATTTGGTAAGACAGCATCTCGGATGATGCCTTGACTTGGACATTTTCACAGCCTTGGAACAGTTTTTACTCTAATAAATTCTTATTATAAAAGCCAACCCATTTCTGGTATTTTACATTGGCAGCCTTTAGCAAATTAAAATGCATATATATATAAATAAATATTCGCACATGAATATATGTTGATTCTTGTAAAGTATAAGGTACTATTATTGCTCTCATCTTAGAATATTACTGCTTCTGTATTGTAAAAGAACTGAAATCTGAAACTTATTTGAAACAATTGACTTCCTTGGGGAAAAGTAACATTTGGTTTTATTTGGGAATTTGCTGAACAATACCCTGAATAGCTTTCATTTGTAGTCTAGAATACTAAATCAGTTCAAGTTGATTCCAGATGTTCTACCTTATTGAATTATTTTCAGCTTTCTTAGAGTGCTAACACTTTTTTTTTTGCCCGAGTCTGATTTAGATACCAATTATCTGCGCATCCCAGTTACAGAAATCATCACACTCTACTTGCCAGAAAAACAAGCAGTACCAGGAATGTGCATGTGCTGAGGAGAGAGAATTTCTCCTGATCCAGTTATTTACTTGTCAATGACACATCTCAGGAAAAATGGCCATAGGTGTGAGTATTGAAAGGTGGATCAGTAAAACTATAATACTTGAAAGATAGGCAATTTTTACTGTGGTATAACCTTTAATGAGACTTATAATGGAAAATCACCTCAGTCATATTACAACAAACCCACAAGACAGGCCACTCAGCAAGAGATAGAAGTGATGAGCAGGGAACTCAAAACAGCAGGTAATGGCCACAGTGTTTATAAACCATATTTCTTTGAAGGCCCTTGGGTTTCTACATCCCAAAGACAGTAGGCCTCTGTTTTAGGACCAGTAACAAGGATAGAGTAGATATATCCCAGTCTAAGAAACGGGGATGTTTAGAGGTCAACTGTACCAGAGCGTTGCAGTGAAAGACACATCTGTGTATCCACAGCAAGAAGCAGTAAGCAAACTTGAGGCTTCCTGATTCAGGGAACAAAGGAAGCAGCATGGTCATAAATAGCTTTCAGTGCAGGGTCAATGGTAACTACTTGACAGATGTTTGAAGAATAGTAGAGAGAATGAATTTCCTAGTGAAAAATATATATAAATACAAACTTCTGTGGTAGTTTAAATATTAAATTGAATGAGTGTAAAACTCACTTTACAAATAAGCTCATAGTGCATTAGAACTGGAAGGCTCTTCTAGTATAACCATGTCAGGAAACTGAGATCCAGAAAGGAACATGTAAGGTCCCCAGTTACACACATAGCAAGTGGTAGGATGGCAAGCTGTGTTCAGAATCTTTGGCATTTAATTAAGTCTTTTATATTCAGTTGGACAATGATGTTTTCCAGGGGTTAAATTAACAATACTGGTAAATGCAATAGTCTGGTATTTTAATATAATGTCTATACCTGGATATAGTATAACGGATATTTTGGGGGAAATAAAAAATCCTTATAGAACAAAGTAAAATTCATTAAGATAGTGAAAATTCTATGACACCAGTTAAAAGGTGTTAGAATTATTAGACTTGAAAATTAACAGATTGAACAAAAATATAGTCTCATTTATAAAAAAAAAGGCATTCTAAGGATGATTTGGAAAAATTATGTGTATCTAATAGAATATAATACCTAAATAAAATATATTTACTAGCCCACGCCATTTGTTTACCATTTAGTTATATACATTACTAAAATATAATTTTCAATATTTTGTTATGGGAATAGTAGTTTGCTTTTTAAAGTACAGATTTTACTACATTCCAGACATTTTTCTAAGTGCTGGTCCTTGTATTAATGCTGTTTGCACATGGCTTAGCCTAGGATCTTTAGAAAACAGTCTGAAGCAAATCTTACAGGCTAAGGCCTTCCTGGGAAGTACAATCCCAGAAGAGCAAGAGTGTAGACAAATGGCAGATGTGACACGGAAGGAGGAAAAGCAAAATTGGTAGGTGTTATTGCTGAGACTGCCACAGCTTTGAGGAAAACCAGTTGATTTCTCAGTCATAGGGAGCATCTTTCCGATAGGCAATTCCATCCTTGGTGGGAGGCTTCAAAACACTCTTTTAGCGGAAGAAGGAAAATAATTTATCTGTGGGCTCTTTCCACCTCTTATCTGTCACTGTTCAAATTTCTTGGCCCCAAGGCAGCTGTTCATGAGTCGGGAAATGGTAGGAGGATCCTGAAGCTCCTCTATAGTTCTTACACAGATGATCATAATGCCAGGTCAGTTGTGCCTTCCGACACAGCTGGAACAATGGAGACTATCCTCTAGTCCCGGGCTAACCCCAGGGAACAGAGGCACAGCCAGCAGTGTTAAGATATGGAGAGAGGATAAACAGGTCCAGGAAGAGTGGGTGCCCTTTTATACATATGAAGCTGTCAGTAGCAATGGGGCCTGAACTCAGATGCTTCTGACACCAAAACCAGTGTTCTTAACTGTCATAAACTGCCTCTAGTTCAGCTTACATGGCATGCAGCTTGAAACAAGAAGTATTTATGGAACATTTTCCATATGTCAAACAAATAAAAAGAAATTTGCATGGGAAATAAACATGAAAGTAATTCTAAAATAATTGTGGTCTAGAGAATAAGTGTATAGGAGATCAAAAAATATTAAAATCATTTCACATGATTTGGTATGTGAGATGTAGTCATGGATAAGGTAGATTGCACTTTAAAGCATTTGAGTCATTAAAAGAATGGGTAAAACAATATGCATCATATGAAGAATAGGATCTTTATGCTTTCAAAATGAGAAATACAAGTTGGACAATATTTTACTAATCTCATCTGCCTACAAAAGAAATATTTTGGAATGGATGTGGCTCAAGCAGTTGCACACCTTCCTCCCACATGGGAGGTCGGTCCCGTGTTTGGTTTCCAGTGCCTCCTCTAGAAAAAACAGACAAGGAGCAAAAAACAGTGAGCAGACAAAGAGAAAAAAAAAAAATCAACGAGCAAACAGATGAGGGAGCCTTCTGAGGGGAGGGAAAGAAAAAGATAAATATTTTTTTTAAAAAGAAAGAAATATTTTGAGACGCAGAATCTTTTATGAATACTTTTGTATTAGCAGATGTGAAGGCAGAGCCTCACTTTTTAGATGATGCACTTGTATTATTGGTTATTTTAAACAACAAATATTATCTTGGATTGTTTTCAATAACATTTTATACATTTATAATCAGTTTTTAAAATTAGTAGTACTTACAATAAGAAAACTATCTTCAATTTGGAAAATAAAAGTAAAATCATTGGCTTACTCTTCAGTCTGATTACAGATAATTTATGGCTCTGAAATAGGTTTTTTTGAAAAACGAGCAATAACCTAGATGCTTTCTTATCTTTCTTCAATTTAACCCTTCTCAACTCTATTCAGAAAGCCAGTCATTACATATTTATCATTGCTAGATCTGGAAAGCCTAACTGTGTTTGAGAAATCTAAAAGGATTTTGAAGGTCAGGGATTGTGTAGGCTACAGGTGAGGGGTGTCAGAGCAATTATTTACAAATAATCTTTTCCTCCATAAGACCTCAGATGCAGCAATGCCACAAAATTGGTTTGCTTGGAGGAAGTCTGCTTTATGAAACATCTGAGATTATATGTCATAGGCTACATCATATTGGGTAGTGCAACAATTGCATAATATACCTATGAAGACTAAAATATCTCTAAGCCCACGTTGGTCAAATTTGCAAAGTCCCCCCTCCAGGCTGACTGAAGAATTTCAGACTTTCCTTGGCTTTTACAAACAATCTTGCGCACATGTTTCTTGGAGACCCCTGATAACCTTCTTTCTTACTACAAGAGATAACCCCCTCTCTTACATCTATGAGGGTTATGGAGCTCCAGAGTCAGTGGCATGGATATGCCCTATTGCTTTCCACACTCTATCTTCTCATGCCATGAGCCTGAAAATTCCCCTCAGTACAGTCTCCAGGTAAAAGAAAGCAGGTGTACATTGGGCTCCATATATTTTAAAAATACTTTATTGAACAAATTAATTTTTACTCCTCTTTTTATCATAAGTTTTTTTTCAGATATAATTCCCATATTCATCTACTAATTCAAAAATACTTATCAATACAGCTCCAGACCCAGTTCCAGGTCTTAGGGAACCCAAAATCAAGAGAACCCTAAGGAAACGGACTTTGGCCCAGTGGTTAGGGTGTCCGTCTACCATATGGGAGGTCCGCGGTTCAAACCCCGGGCCTCCTTGACCCGTGTGGATCTGGCCATGCGCAGCGCTGATGCGCGCAAGGAGTGCCGTGCCACGCAAGGGTGTCCCCTGCGTGGGGGAGCCCCACGCGCAAGGAGTGCGCCCGTGAGGAAAAGCTGCCCAGCGTGAAAGAAAGTGCAGCCTGCCCAGGAATGGCGCCGCCCACACTTCCCGTGCCGCTGACGGCAACGGAAGCGGACAAAGAAACAAGACGCAGCAAATAGACACCAAGAACAGACAACCGGGGGAGGGGGGGAATTAAATAAAATAAATAAATCTTTTAAAAAAAAAGAGAACCCTAAAATTCTAATAGATGTGACAGAAAATAGCCAAACACACAAATACAAAGAACTTTAAAATATATGGGTATTATTGGCATAAGGATGCTATATCATGGAGTAGTCCTTCCTGAGGAAGTGATTGTTTGATCAGAGAGTTAGACAAGCACAGGGATGTGATAGTAGTCACACCCATTTACTTGTCTAAGGAGTCTCCTAATAGTCACTCCTTTGTATAGTTTCCTTCCACATGGAATCAGGCTGGCCTGAGTGATTAAGGCAATGTGGCAGAGATGACATTGTGTAACTGCCAAAGCTAGGTCACAAAGGCCTTGTAGTTTCTATGGGGAAGCCAGCCACCATAGGAAAACTTAAGCAACCCCATGGAAAGACCCAGATAAAGAAAAACCAACTTATAAGCTGTGTGTGAGCCACCTTGAAGGTGGACCCTCTACCTCCAGTTAAGCTTTCAAAAGACTGTAGGCCCAGCTGCAACGTCCTGAGAAACCTCAACACAGAACCCTACAAGCAAGCTGCTACCAAATTCCTGACTCTCATTTATCATGACACACAAGTGATTATTGCCACTTAATATCACTAAGTTTTGACTTAGTGACTTGTTATACAGCAATTAATAACCAATGTATATTTTATTACTAGAATTTGGAATGCTGCCATAATAAAAATCTGAAAATATGGTAGTGGCTTCTGACCAGGATGGCAGGTAGAAGTTGGAAGGACCTTGAAGAGACTGAGTAGTGACAAACTGATGACCATCTGGGTTTGAAAGTAAATTAGGAAAAGGGTTTAGGAAGTAGAAAAAGGGATTCTCATAATGCAGTGATGTAAAGTTTAGTATATTCAGTAAGATGCAGTTAATGAATTTGATGATCTAGCTAAGGAAACTGGTGGATTGTAAAAGATTCTATCTAACGGCTTGCTTCTTATAGTATAGCAGGTAGTGAAAGATAAGCTAAAGAAGAACTTTTTTATATAAAGAATCCAATGTCTAATGGATTTCAAAAAGAAATTATTTATTATCCCCAGGCCATGTGGTGAACAATTTGAAAATTAATAAATGGCTTCTAAGCAAAGACCAAATTCAGGGATATTTGAGGAAAATGTAGTATAATGATAATGCTAAAGAGATATCTATAAAACTGTAAGACTGCAGAAGTAATTAAGGTAGTGTTTCAAACAGAAAATTGTCCTCTAAAGATACTTAGAGTATGACTTGCAGGTGCTCTCTTTTGAAAATAGGACTTTACAAAAATTTTAAGGGTGTGGTCCTGTGGCAGCCTAACAGGGGGCCAAGGTAGAGATGTGTTTATGTCAATGAGAATTTTCATCATGTATTTTGTCTAGAGTGAATCTCAATAGTATTTAAAAGAAGTCCTTTTTTTTTTCCAAAGAAAATTGCAATAATGGAAATTTCAACTAGTTGGACTAAAATGGAGTGTAACAGTACAAAATGCAAAGATGCCTTTGGGAAGCAGAACTACTATGGGCAGAAAGCAGATTGAGAAAGCTTCTCAGCTTTAAATTCCAGACACTTCTTATAGACAAGTACTGATTATTCATAGGATAGAACCAAGCAACTAGAGGCAGTGTTAAGAGCCATGGATGATTCTTAGACCTTAGTTGGACTAAATCCTGAATAAGAAATTAGCAACATGTGTCCAGCTGGATTTGAGAATTGTTATTAAAGATATTCCCTCTTTGTTTGATCAGGACTGTCTTTTGCAGTTTCCCTATGCCTGTCCCATCATTGTATACTGAGTAGATGGGTGCCAGATAACCAATCTATTTCAGGGGTCTTTATATTAGGAGGAACTAGAACTAAGGAACCTAATCTGCACCTAGACTTATTCTAGAAGATATGATCCTAGATTTGAGTCGATGTAGTATAGAAATGAGTCTTTGGGTCCTTGGGATGGGATGCTTGTATTTTCCATGTAGGAAGGACTTGAAAATTTGAGAACTACAGGGTGGCTTGCTAGCCAGTCTCAGGGTCAGATATTCACTGAGGTTGGTGTCTAGTCCCAGTAAAGCCTCTGCCAACATCTGAATGAAACCTCATGGTAGAAGTCAAGGTAGAATTACCCAATGAGCTACTCCTGAATACCTGACTCACAGAAACCAGGAGGGATAAGTGATCATTATTGTTTTAAGTGAAGAATGAACACAATTCTTTCAGGATAGGGTCAGAGAGTAAAAATTTCAGGCTTTGCAGGACATATGGTCTCTGTCATGGCTACTCAGCTCTGCTGTTATAGCACAAGAGCAGCCATAATTCTCAGAAGTTAAATAAATGAGCATGGCTGGGTTTTAATAAAATTTTATTTATGGACATTGGGACAAGAATTTCATATAATTTTTACATGTAAGGAAATATCATTCTTCTTTTGATCTTTTCTTAACCACTTAAAAATGTAAGAACCAACTCCTGTAATACACAAAAACAGATGGTAGACTGGATTTGACCTACAAGTCATAGTTTGCTGTCCCCTGCATAAGCCATTAAGTTTTTGGGGTGATTTGTTATGTCACAATAGATAACTAATATTGAGTCCTTCAAATGATTAGGTAAAAATAATCCTAAACTATGAGAAGAGCAAGAACAAAGTCCTTCAAAGTGACAGATATTTGTAAGGACTTGAGTGTAAGAGTGCAGATGGGAACAAAAGGTTCTGCTAGACAAAATAGTTTGTCCCTCTGTTAATAATGAGATCATACTTTATCTTCTCAATTCTTCTCACAATCAGAGTAAATTCTTTCAGTAACATTGCCTTTAGGCCATGAGAAGAATTGAAAAGACTCTTCAGTTTTCCTCAATTTAAGAAACCAAGCATGTCTCCCCCATTCACTTTTCTTTAAAAGATGTATTTATTTATTTCTCCTCCCTCCTGTCTGCTCTCTGTGTCCATTTGCTGTGTGTTCTTTCTGTGTCTGCTTGTACTCTCATTAGGTGGTTCCAGGAACCAATCCTGAGAAATTCTGGAGTGGGAGAGAGGCCATGATTCTCTTGTGCCACCTTAGCTCTCTGTTTTGCTATGTCTTCTTATTTCCTCTCCTCTGCATCTCTTGTTGCATCATCTTGCTGTGCCAGCTCTCCACGTTGATTGGCACTCCCGCGTGGGGTGGCATTCTGCGGGGGGTGGCACCCCTGTTCAGGGCAGCACTCTACATGGGCCAGCTCAGGGCACAGGTCAGCTTGTTTTCACCAGGAGGCCCTGGACTTCCTATATGGTAAACAGGAGCCCAACTGCTTGAGTCACATCCATTTCCCTCCCCGATTCACTTGTTGCTTTCAAATTGTACATTAGAAAGAATAAATTTATAATTTGTATTTCCCGGTCCATTGGTACCTAATTCTGTCTTCACAGGAAACACTGCGTTGGTACACCAATGGAGCACTAATGGAGGTACACTAGGATCAGTGTAATAGGGGTGCACCAGTCCATGTTGACTCTCCTCTCTGCCCTACTTCCTAAAACCTAATGAGGGATGCTGCTGTCACCAAACTCTGAAGCAAAGTAATCACTTCCAGAGTATGGAGACTACTGAAGGCTTTTATGCTTCAAGTATGGCAGCACCATGGCTTTCCTTCCTACCACCAGATTAAGAGTAGTTTCTTAGGACTTGGATGGACAGAAGGTAGGCAGAGGCAATTCCAACCAGTGTTACAATATGCTATGGTTGTTCTCAGGCAAAAGTGGACTGAAGATCCTAATGTCATCACCTTTCTAATGACATAAATAAGCCCTTGGTTTACCGCATAGCCATAGAACCAAGGCAGCATGAATAGAAGATAATTCCAACATCAGTATTTTGTGCTCAGAGCTTCTTTCCTTAAAACCACCTGCACATTGTCTTGAAAGCTTAACATACCCTTCAGTTTACTTCACTTAAATAGTCAGTTTGCATTTAAGGTCTTACTTTCCTTCTAATGTGATTAGTCAAGACCAAATCAATACTTTATAGTAGGGATAAAGTAACAAATGGGAAACTCAGAGAGAAATGTGTATATCTAAATCTTTTTCTCCTGGTGTCTTCTTGGCCTTTCTGCAAAATTGATCAGTACTTTCCCAGCATTCCTAAAAATTTCCTAAACCAGTGGATGTGCAAAATGGGTAGCAAGACTATATTTGTGTATCCAGTCTGAATCCCAGATGTTAGCTTTGCCCAAAATAAAACACAGTAACAATAAAATTTTTCTTGTTTCTAATACCTCAAGGATAATAGACTGTTATCTTAAAATTGAATAATTAATAGTGCCAACTAAGTATTTCTTCTCAGAAAATATCTTTTTTTAAGGTTTGTGCCAAAGTCTAGAATTTACTCTGGAAATATAATCAACTAAGAGCTACTAAATGCCCATTTTTTAAGCTACAAACAATATTAAGCACAAGTATTAATCATTAATACATTCATTCAACAAGTATTTATGGAGCACCAAATATTTGGCAGACACTGCATTAAGTATTAAAGAAGAAAACAACACAATTTAAAATGACAAAGTTATTTTTTTGAAATTTATTTTTATTTCTTTTCTTTTTTTTATTTGAGAAGTTGTGAGTTATACCAAAATGCTGTGATTAGGTTTTTCACATTAATATAAATAATATAAACAAGGAAGAAAGTTCACCTGTCAACTATGACTTTATTGAGAATAAAAGATAAATTAGGTTAAAATAATTGGAAAATCCTAAAATAAGAATTTATCTGGACTGATCACAATTTGTGCCTACATCAGTGGTTTCCTTAATGATTTCTAGACAGAAGAATAAAAGGAGTGCCACTGCATTCAACAAGTAAAGAATATACATTTTGAAATGCAGCTCTAACTAAATACAAATATTTTTAATTATCCTTTAGCACATCTCTCTTGGCAGATTTACCATCCTATGGACGGAACATTCAAATCAAGAACGGAAAGTGTTTTGACAGTGAAATGAACAATTTTAGAAAGGAGATATATAGAGGTTACAAAGTTTACTAGTTTAATTAAAATACTCACGTGAATTTGGAAATTCTCAGTACTTATGTGGTCATACTTTAAGGTCTCCTCCATGCTTTCAATTCCCATCATTCTGCATATTTTGACATAGCTTACAAATAACAGGGGGCCATAATTTCTAAAGAAAATAATAAAAAGTCCGAGGTAGAAATAGTAGAATTAGAGAGCAACTTATTAAATAACTCAGATAAATCTTAATCATTCTTTACTGATGGAATAAAAAGCACTTTAGAATGAGAGTCAGTAAATTTGATTTTAAATCCCTCTGTGACACTAAACTGATGACTTTGGGCAAGTCATGCAATGACTTTTAGTGTGTTTTCTCTTTGGTGAGATGTACATGTTAACTAAAATTCTCCAAAATCACTTTTCTCATTCTTGGACTCTTTCTCTTTAGGATAGGGGCATCATCTTAATTTTTGTCAGGGAGTTGGTTGCTGTTATGTGGTTTCATGTGATGTTTTATAACTTTGCAATATTCAAGGTCTTTATTGTGATTTTTTTTTGCAAATTCTAATACAGCATATTAAATTCAACAATGAAAATTTGTTTCACTGCCTCTATCTACACACAAACACATACACAAGTACTGATATTGTACTTTTATATATCATCATGTATATTTAAGCTTCTACATTATATATATGTAGGCAATATCAGTGTATACATATATATACACAAACAAAATTACTGGATTTTTCTCATTTTTTTCTTTTTTTAATTTTTATTTTTTTAAAAGATACTTAAATTACATAAATGATACATTAAAAATATAGAGGATTCCCACATGCCCCACTCCCCACATCTCACATACTTTCCCACATTAACATCACTCATTAGTTAGTGTGGTACATTCATTGCAATTGATGAACACATTTTGGAGGATTGCCACTAAGCATGGATTAAGGTTTAGCTTGTAGTTTACACTCTCTCCCACCCAATTCTGTAGATTATGGCAAGATATATAATGGACTGTGTCTGTCACTGCAGTATCATTCAGGACAATTCCCAAGTCCTGAAAATGCCCCTGTATTACACCTGTTTTTTCCTCTCCCTACCCTCAGTACCTCCTGTGACCACTGCATCCACATCAATGATACAATTTCTTCTATTGCTAGAATCACAGTAAATCTATAGTAGAATACCAGTAAGTCCACTTTAGTCCATATTTTATTCCCCAATCGTGAGAATTCTGGTATGGTGATGTCCACTCCACTTCCAACTGAGAGGGAGTTTCAATCCCATAGGGCCAATGGATGGTATTCTCTTGCTTACAGTTGTAGACTCTCTCTGTTCCTTGCTTTGTCCATCATCACCTCCTTGTTAGTTGTGCTGGGTGAGACTAATGAACGGGAGAGTAGGTGTTACAACTCCATTGACATTCAGGGCCTAGCTGGCACTTGGTCAGCCCAAAGATTCAAGTCTCTTGGATGTACACCTATAAACTCTAGTACTAATTATAGGTTCAAATAGAAGGACAGAAGAGCCAGGTGTAGGGAAACCACAACTGAGTCCAACTCTGCCACAAGGTGGAGCATAAATTCCAAAGTAAGGCCTATTGGTAAGGCACCAGATTCCTAAGTTATCTGCCCTGACTATAGTGTTTGGATATCTCCAGAGCCCTCAGGAGCCCTGCTGTTTGGGGTAGTATCTACATTGACAGTCAATGAGGTCCTCCTGAGGTGTGCACTAGCATGACATATAGAATGACCTCCTGACTCACTTTGAAGTCTCTTAGTCATATAAACTCATTTGTCTTTACTTTTCCTCCTTTTGGTAAAGGTCTTTTTCCAGTTGCATTGCTAGTTGGTGCTTGGTAGTAATCCTCAGTGCCAGGGAGGCTCATCCTCAGGAGTCATATCTCATGTGAGGTGGGAAGGTAATATATTTACATGCTGAGTTTGGCTTAGAGAAAGACCATATTTGAACAACAAGGAGGCTTTTAAGAGATAAGTCTTAGGCATCCTATATACTAGGCTAAGTTTCAATTTTGAGAGTAAAGATTCATACACAGTCATCAATATCAAGGGCTCATCAATGGACCATCCTCCTTCACTAGTCATTGGCCCTGTACTCAGGGAATTCTTGCTGTTCCATTAGAGAATGTGGCAGAGCTCCCAAGGATGGGAATTCAATATTCTTTTGGTTATTGTGTGAATATCCAGCCACTGTGACTCCTCCATGAATATTCAAAAACATTTATAAGCCTTATATGTATGCCTAGGTGAGCTTCCTCCCATATATCCCCCATCACTGACACCTTATGCCAATGATCCTCCCCTGCCACAGTTGTACCCTTCTGTGATCCATTTCATTAAAAAATGAAGCCTACAAAATAACCAAACACAATTAATAAAGAAACGAAATAATAATAGTTTTAATATAAGAAATAAAATACAAAAAAATAAAAAATATAAAATTTTTTAAAAATTTGGTATAATAAAAGATAATGAAAAATATTTTAAAAGTTTATTTGACATTTTGCCTTTCATCACTGTAGGATCTGTTGTCCTGTATGTACAGTGACATTTTCTTCTGTTTATTCTACCAGTGTCTTACTTTTTTTCATTTTGTCTTCAAATAAATTTTAGGTTACAGAAAAGTCATGTACCAAATACAGGGGACTCCCATATATCCAACATCCTCCCCATTTTCCCTCATCCCCTATTAATAACATTTATGTGTGGATGGTACATTTGTTACAACTGAGGTACAAATATTGAAACATAGCTATTAACCATGGTCAATGGTTTACATTATGGTTTACATTTTGGGCCACACACTTTTATAAATTTTGATGCAATTTAACATGGCTTGTATCCTTCATAGCAAGATCATGTGGAATACTTCCATTGCCCCCAAAATGCCCCTTGTTTCATCTATTCTACTCCTCCCTTCCCCTTCCCTCAGGATGCATGGCAACCACCAGGCATCACTCCTTGAAGGACAAGATTCATAGTTACTTGCAACAACACTGATGTCTTGACACATTGGTCTGTCTTCCTCTATTAGGCACCACCCATGCTCTCAAGAGACTCCTGCCCCTCTATTTGAGAACATAGCAGGCCTCCCCAGAATGGGAGTCTACCACCTTTCCACTCATTATGTAGGAATAGCAAATGTAAGTTTTTTTATGGTAACAAGTCAAGAAAAAGCATTGTGTAATGAAACCTTTCCATTGGGACCTCAAGTCCCTCTTATTAACTCCTATCCATGCCTCACTGATATAATAAATGATACGCTTTCTATCAACTCACACATTTTCTGTGTCCACAAGTATATACAGTATACATTTGTATTCATAGAAGTGTTTTTCCTTTCCTTCTTTCTTCCCTCTTTCTCTCCTCCCCTCTCTTTTTTCTTCCTAGTCTGTCTTCCTTTATATATTTTCACAGAAATGATATCATAATAGACACTATTATTTTATAAATTGTGTGTAATAACACATTAGCAATTTGTCAAAAACAATTTAATGGGTCATTCCCAGCAAAAACTAAAACCAGAAGAAAAGAATGTACTAGAAAATATTAGAGTATGTGAAAATAAAAAGTAGTAGCAAGAGTATTTCAGGAAACTCTTCAGTTTATATATGTTTAGATATGTGTATGTCTGTGTGTCTGCATGTTTACATATACATGGAGAGTTATGTGTGCATGAAAGTGTATGCATGTGAATGAATACTAGGTCTGGGTCACTTTGTAAAATGAATTTCTTATGTGTGTAATAATAGAAAAAAATTGGTTGAAAGCTTTCTTTGGTAAGATGTTTTTTTTCTGGTTTGCACACTAAGTGAAATAAAGTTGTTTAGCATATTAAGCATATATTACTTAAAATTCATTGAGTGCAGATAAACAGCTTTATAGAGCCCAGCAGCAGACTTGTTCCTTTCACAGTGGTGTATCATATTAATTAAATTATTTTTAAAGGGGCTTTTTTATCCCTGGAATGCAAATGTTTAGCCTATGCTGAATACTTGCCTTGAGAGTGTTATTATTATTATTTCTATAATGGTTTATATTGTAGTTTACACTCTCTCCCAGTCCACCCAGTGGGCCATGGCAGGACACACAATGTCTAGCATCTGTTCCTGCAGGGGACAACTCTAAGTCCTGAAAATGCCCCCACATCGTATCTCTTCTTCCCTCGACCTACCCTCAGCAGCTACTGTGGCCACTTTCTCCACATCAATGCTACAATTTCTTCCATTACTAATCTCAATAGTTCCATAGTAGAATATGAGTAAGTCCACTCTAATTCATACTCTATTCCTCCATCCTGTGGACCTTGGGATGGTTATGTCCACTCCACCTCTATATCGAGAGGGGGCTTAGATTCCACATAGATAATGGATGCAATTCTCCTGCTTGTAGCTGTAGGCACTCTTGGCTCCCTGGTGTGGTGGTTGACCTTCCTCACCTCCCTGTTAGCTGGCCAGGGTAAGACCGATAGACCAGAGGGTAGCAGTTGCAAGTCTGCTGAGGCTCAGGGCCTGGTGGTCACATGGACAATCCAGAGATTCAGGTCTCCTGAGTATATAATTAAACTTCATCTTGATGATCACTACTCAAGAGTAACGTGGAAAAGTGGAAGGGGCAGAAGAAATAGAAGAATAATATATACAAAGAAATAGAGTTAATTTACTATTAATATTGTTTTTATTTTGCTTTGCCATAATTAGATCCCAATCATTTTAGATATTTTTATGGCTTTTAACTTTTGTAACAATTCAGATCCATAGAAATGTAACTTCAATTAAGTAAATCATTAATAAGCTTCAACAAATCTGGAATAAAGGACTCTTAGTGAATTGCATTTAGTGAATATGAAGATATCTGAATTCACCTACCTTCCATTGCATGATACACACACACACACAAACCATTTTTACTAACGCTAACAACACAAATGCAAACTTGGGAAGTGACTGCAATTGTCCTGTGTCCTTCTTAAGTCACCAAATGTGTAGCAGAGGAAAAATTACAGTGACAGAAAATTTACCTCATTCATAGCCAAAGATGTGTGAGTTTCAGAACTTTTCTAAGTGACACTTTATATATTTTTGTAAGTCTGAACAATCTCTACAGTAAGAAATTAGCAGTGTGCTTGTGGTCTTAATGCAAAACTAAAATTAAACTGACTTCTGGAGGGTGGTGTTGATGAATCGGTCTTTGCTAGAGAAGTTTGAACCATTGTATGAAGAAAGAGGGTACATAGGTGAATGGGAGAGAAGATGAATGGCCAATACTCCAATCAATATATTTCAGGGATTCAGCATTCTTGGAATACAAAACATGAGTAACAATCTCATCTCCAGGGATCATGATTCAGATAAAATGTGATTAGAATGGCATGAAAATTTTGGAAAAGATGTTACCAGCAATACTGTAACAAAAAACTTAAGACTGCCTAACAGCTGTGCTGATCTTAAAACCTGGCTTAGGGAGTGATGAAAAGTAGCTTCCCAGTTGCATTGTGAAAAAAAAAAAAAGTAACATTAAGACAAACATGCAAAGTGGAACTGGCCCCAAAGCCCAGGCTATGAATACTAAGCCAAAGGTAAAAGAAATATCCATTCATTTCTTCACTTGTCTTGACTCAGATGTCATATCTTTAGTGAGCCTTCCCCTTCTCACTTGAAAATAATTCTTTCCTTTATCACTTTTTTTCTGAATTTCTGTCCCTTTGCTAAACTCTTTATTTAACAACAAAATTTATTTTACTATATATTATTGATCTTTCTCACTGGAATAGAATTTCTATGAAGACAGAGACTTGGTCTGTCTAGTTTATTGCTCTATCAGAAACATCTGGTTCACTGGCACATAATAGATGTTCAATAAATACTTTTAAAATCAAAGATGCATTTTTACTTCCAAAATCATAAACTTTTGAATTATTTAGGATTCCTCTTGCCTCATTTCCCACATCAAACCTATCACTATGTATTCTCCCAATTGAGCAATGTCTCCTTTATTTTTACCTTCCTTTCTTTCCCTCCTTCCACTAACTCTGTCTAAACCCTCATTTGAAGCAACACAATTTTCCTGCTAATATGCTTTGGTCATTCTTCAGTGAACTTGGTGATATCAAAATATGAATACATTAATTTGTTGTTTTTAAATTTTTAAATATGTTGTGCTGCAGACCCCCTGATGTTATCTGTTCCAGGAACCTCAGCCTTTTCCATCCCTTGACCCCATTCCTGGATGCCCTTTTCTAATCACACATTAAAGCAACAGCAAATTGTATGAACTTAAACTACAGATTAGAACAATAGCAGACTGCATGAATTTAAATCCACACTAATGAAACGTATACAAATTCACCATTCTCTCTTTGAACCATGATAATTATTTTCACATATTTCAAAACTTCTGAAATTGCGCTTCCATTTTACATACTCATAATTTTGATATCTTCCAGATTAAAGTCACGAGACCCAATCATTAAATTTCCCAATAGTCCAATAGTCAGAAGGCTGTATATTTTCAGCCATGAGTCACTAAACCATGCTATTTTTTATCACTGTAAATCAGGGTTATTTCATAACTTAAACATTAGGTGGAAATAAATAGTTTTAGCTATATCTAGTTATCAAAATAATTTATTTGAGCCAGATATATATTAAACTTATTTTAATTGTTCAGAATTATTTTCTATATAAAGACCTAAAACACACGTTCTTTTAGTAGTGGAAAACATTTTATTTTGATATGTATAAGTGGTAAAAGAATAAGTTTGAGGGTCATTAAATGTGTACATGATGTGATCATAAAAACCATTATTGACCAATGAGATGGAATAGTAAATGGGAAGAGGGTATGAATTAAGATAAGTATATAAATAAATAAATAATATTTATGTATATAAATTTTGACCATTTGTTTTGCTGGCCTAATCTAAATGTGCCCAATATACCATGTCAAAATATCCTCACTGAAATTCCATGTACCAATCTGTTCTCAAGCAGGGACCCCTACTGTAGCTACCAACTTATCCCTATTCCTGCAAATACCACCTCTATGAAATTAATTGTTCCCCTACTAGAGTGACTTGGCTTAAATCAAAATCTGAAAATATTGCTCTCCTCTTGCAAGTCTTTTGTAACATATTGTCTATTGGATAAGGCATAAATGTTTAGCAGATATATCAGAGTCTACCATTACAAAAACCACGTTTTCCTCTCTGGCTTCATCTCCTACTGTTTCCCCACTCAGATGGTCTAGCCATAACAAAATCCTTTCAATTTCCTGAATGAACCATGCTGCTTTATGTTTTCAAGTCTATGCTGTAGTCAGCTTACTGGTAGTGGATGCAGAAGGTTGAATAATAAAATTTCAAGCTTCTACAAAAGACAGACTATTCAAAGGGCAACCCAATAACGTCTACATTTTTTTTTTTTACAGATGGGGACCTGTATTCAGCTGGATACTGGAAGTTACTAGTCTTGAACCAAAAAGGCAGGAATAACACCTCTCCCTCATCTGTAGCAAAGCAGAAAGCAGAAAAAATAGGAATCAGCTAATAGACAATGTTCAAAGAAGACAAGTCCATAAAAAAGATACAAACCGTTTCTAGGGTAATGAATAGCAGGTGGTAGCATTTAACAGAATGCATTGAGGAAAACACCATACTGTAAATGCATTAGATGAAGGTTTCACATATAAAATCCAAACATTTATTGATATACACATCCAAAAAGAAAACAACAAGAGTTTTCTGAAATTAAGAATAAATTTTCTCATATGACAAGTTGATATTCCCATACAGAATTGCATGGACTGTTGAATTAGGGAAATGGAGTGGCAGCATGGAAATAAGGCAGGAAGACAGACAAAGGGAAGTTCTTATAGTTGGACTTGGGGATAGGTTTTATTATTTCCTAGCAATGAAAAATGTGAAGACCACTGTTTACTATTGATAGTTATTGAATATAATGATTTTTTAAAAGATTTATTTCATTTATTTCTCTCCCCTCTCCTCTCCCCCACGTTGTCTGCTCTCTGTGTCAACTTGCTGTGTGTTCTTCTGTGTCCGCTTGCACCGTCAGTGGCACCAGGAAACTGTGTTTCTTTTTTGTTTCTTTATCTTGCTGTGTCAGCTCTCCATGTGTGTGGCACCACTCCTGGGTGGGTTGCGCTTTTTTCACACGGAGTGGCTCTCCTTGCACATTCCTTGTGCGTGCAGGGACACCTGCGTGGCACGGCACTCCTTGCGTGTGACAGTTCTGCATGTGGGTCAGCTCACCACACGGGTCAGGAGGCCCTGGGTATCAAACCCTGGACCCTCCCTTATGGTAGGCAGATGCTCTATCAGCTGAGAGAGAAGAGTATTAAGTGTCTCAAATCACAAAACAACTTGAAAATCTTCATTTTTAAACTGATGCAGGCAAAATTTCTACCATAATGAAAATAAGGATGAAAAACAGAATTTAATAGTTTCCCGTTAAAGCCAATTTTTTATTCCAAATCAAATACAAGAGTTTTTATCTTCATGCTTAGCCTTGGTTTATTAGTTTGTTAATTCTATGAACTGTATACATACAGGTCATAAAACAGAAAATTAGTTTATTATACTTTAGTGTATATTGTACCATGTCCAACTCTTTTCAATATCTTTTCAAGTCCTACCGTCACATAAAAATTGGTAATATACCCAGAAATACTCATTATTAATCCTTTTCAAAATCTATTATATTCACCTATAAGAACAGATTAATAGATTTTTCAGAAAGAAAATAATAAAATAAGAAAGAATAACAAGTTATTTATTTTCTCTAAGATGTAATTCTCTCCAATGTTACTATAAGAAGGACTAGCATAAATCATTTTTATTTTTATTATAAATTTAAATTATGCAAAATATGTGGCCATTTAAACTATTATTAAAAACATTCTTTCTACTTAATGAAAAGAAAATATGGCAATTAAGCGATTTATTAAAACTGTTATAAAATTTACTGGTATCTTTAACAAAAAGACTAAAATTACATAGATCATTTTGAAGAAGGGGAAATACAATAACAATAACATACATTTAACCAAGATTGTTTCATATAATACATAGATTTCAGAATCATGAACAATATCTGGATGCATTTAGTCAGAACTCTTTGCTAGTTTGCCAGTAATCATATTAATTATCAGTCTGTTTTTGCTGAAAAAAATCTATTGCATTAGCCATGGTAAAAATGCTTTCCAGTTTTTATACTTAGCCTTTGATCGTTTATTATGTAAACTACTCCTTCAAGTTCAGTTTGTTAATGTGCATCAGAGATTTACAAAACTGAATTGTGTTATCTTCTGTCTCTAGCACATATAGTATTGTAAAACTCTGAAAAATATTCAAATGAAATTCATTAATATGTGTATTAATTAAAAAGTAATTCAGGGAAGCAGACTTGGTCCAGTGGTTAGGGTGTCCACCTACCACATGGAAGGTCCATGGTTCAAACCACGGGCCTCCTTGACCTGTGTGGAGCTGGTCCATGTGCAGTGCTGATGCGCGCAAGGAGTTTCATGCCACGCAGGGGTGCCCCCCATGTAGGGGAGCCCCACATGCAAGGAGTGCGCCCCATAAGGAGAGCCACCCAGCATGAAACAAAGTGCAGCCTGCCCAGGAATGGCACTGCACACACAGAGAGTTGATGCAGCAAGATGATGCAACAAAAAGACACACAGATTCCAGTGCCACTGACAACAGAAGTGGACAAAAAGAACACACAGCAAATGGACACAGAGAACTGACAACTGGGGCAGGGGGGTGGGCAGGGAAGGGGAGACAAATAAATAAAATAAATATTTAAAAAAAAAAAGAACACACAGTGAATGGACACAGAGTAGACAACTGGGGGGGAGGGGAGGGGAGAGAAATTTTTAAAGAAAAGTAATTCAACATGGAGAAGTTTTATCAAAGTAAGCAGCAGGGGATAAAGGTATATAACAAGAACTAAGAGTTTACAGTATTTTGTGCGCATACAATATAAATATTTGTTCTTATTTTCAGAAGAAAAAGAAAAGAAATTGCTCAAAGTGTTTAAGCACTTAGCCAAACTCACAGAACTAGAAAATGTAGGAAAACTGGAATTCAACTTTATGTATTATTGACTTGCAAGCTATCATTTTATTAATTTTACCAAATGCTCCAGGAAGTCAGAAAGACAAAATCAAAATCAGGCCAAGTGCAAAGCATAAATGGAAAAATAATGACAAATTATTTTTGGGTGGATTTTAGCATGTATTTGGAGATAACCTCATGAAGTTATTTAAGATACTGGTGAGCCAAGAATGACTCTATAGATTTTATGTAGGTCCTTATGGAAGTAATAGAATATTGTAGAGCAGTGAGGTGCCAAAATCAGTACCATGCTTTGGACCTATTAAACCAGTATTAATTTCAGAGGGGAGATTGAATATAGGAAAAAACCTTAAGGATACTATTTTAATAATCTATATGACAGTAGTCCTGAAATTGGAAGATATTAAAGGAAGTAGAATGTTGGGTTTAGATATGAAAGAAATTTCTGAGACAATGTCTTGGGAATAATGACTCTGGATTTGATTTGGGTAACGGAGTATGGCTACGCTCAGAATAACAGAAGTTATGAGGAGTAAATTTGGAAAGGTAAATGATGAGTTTGACCCTGGAAAAGTTGAACTTGTAATGCCAGAGGAATACATGGATAAAGATATTTTACAGTAATGGTTATGGGTATGAAACTTGAGGGAGATTGTGACAAGAAATATAAATGTTGGTGTCAATATTAAGGGGATTATTGTTGAAATTGTGGGAAGTGATATGTACTGACCAGAACAGAGACATATATATGGAAGAGAAGAGATAGAGAGAGGATTCTATAGAAATAGGAAGGGAACAATGGTGGGACGTAGAAACATCTACCTTTAGAATGAAATGAAATCCTGGGAAAAGAGGGGTCAGGAATAAAATGGACAAATCTAGAGAGTCCAACATCAAAAAGCCAAAAAAGGAGGGAAACATTTAAAAATAAATATATACAGAGAAGTAGAGGAACAAGAAAAGTTCAAATAAAATTATTGCCATTCTTGATTTTTTAAAATTTTGACTTTTAGTATAAACTGTGAAGTAAAAACAGTATGCCTGTTTTTGCCTATTGAGTATAACCTTAGTAAAAATATTGTCATTACACATTGTAAAAGACTTTGAAATGGACTCAAAATTATTAGATGTTGTCAATGGAAATCTATAAGTGATCTAAAGCATATTCTTCTGGTTTATTTAGTTCTAAGCCATTTGAACTTTTATTCTCTTTGACTTATTTTACAACTCTATGAGTTGCAAATGACTGATAGCAGTGCAAAAATAATTCGGTCTAATAGAGTGCAATTGATAATACTTTATGCCCAGAAGAAAAAAAAAACAGTTTTACATCCATTTGTAAATTTATTTCAACATTACCAACTGATTTACATAAGTGTGGCACTTCCAATTCTCCTTGGAAACAGTTGGAACATTTTACTTTTTCTCTCATTAACTGATGAGTTAAATAACATATCTGACATGTGCTATTTTATAATTGTATGAGTCATCATTATATCTTTTGAAAATTATCTTTTGACAATCCTGAGCACTTTACAATGAATGCTAATGAAAATAATATGCTAAAATTTAGGCCAAACATGTAATGACCATAAATACTCATACATTATTAAATAACTGTTTTTTTCAAGACAATTGATACATGAGCATGTGGTAAACTGAATAATGGTCCCACAAAGACATCCAAATCTTAATCCCTGGAACCTATGAATGTAATCATACATGGCAAAATGAAGCTTTGCAGATGTCATTAAGTTAAGGATCCTAAAATGGGAAGATTATCTTGGACTATCTGAGTAGATCCAATTTAATCATAAGAGTCCTTATAAAAGAAAGGCAGAAGATATGACAATGGAAGCAGAAATCCAAGAGGGAAAAGGTTTGAAGATGTTATACTCCTGGTTTTGGAAGTGAAGAAAGAGTCACAAGCTGAGGAATGTAGGTGATCTCTAGAAGTTGGAAAAGGGCTGGAGGATTCTCCCCTAAAGCTCCCAGAAGAAACAATGATCTATAAATACTGTGACTTCAGTCCTTAAACCCATTTTGGACTTCTGACCTCCAGAATTATATGATAATAAATTTGCATTGTTTTAAACCACCAAGATTGTGGTAATTTGGTATATAGCAGGATTAAGAATCTAATACAGAACTTTGGAGAATCACACAAAGGTTCCTTTCCATTTAAGTAAGTGCATGAGGACAAAAGTTATCAAAATTAAATATTCACATCTAAATATAACATTGCTAGAGTACTAACAGCTATAGAAAATATTTATAAAAGCATATATAATATCATAGTTCAAGATTTACTAGGGTTATAGAATTCAGAGTCTGGTTCTTGACATAATTATTAAAATGTGTCAAAAGTCATCAATGCTAAAGTGAAGATATGAAAAGAGTAAAAACTTAAATTTATAAAATCAGACTCTCTCAGATAATGCTTACAGCTGGAAGAACAGATAGCCAAATTGAAAAGGAACAGAAAGCCAATTGAAAGTATTTATTTTAATATAATGTTAGTATGACATATCCTGCCTAATTTGCACACCAATTTCCTAAAATTTAATCAGTTTTACATCATGTAACATATAATACAATCCTGGCATTGTTACATGAATTTTCTGTGAAGGATAGTAATGGAATTTTTAAAAATAATAAAATACATTGTCATGTATCAAAGACATAAATTTTATGTTCCTTTTGATCATTTCTTGAAAACTCTCTATAGGAAATAATCTTAGATGTAATAATGATTTATCTATAAAGATATTTTTCACAATATTATGTATAAAATTGTAAAGTCCAGCAACAGGAAGTTGGCTAAATAAACAATGATACAGCTTTCTGAAATGTTATTATTCCACAAATAAACTCAACTTTTAGTAAAATATCTAGTAATGTAAAGATATGTTCACAAATTTTTCATTTTAAAATTATTATCATTTTTTTTAAAACCTAGTTAAGATTATTCTTCTGGGAGAGTTCCAGGAAGATGGCATTGGAGGAGGCAGGCAGGACTCAACTGTCTCACAAAAACAATGGAGAAGGTATTAAGTATAGCTTGGTGGTTGAGTGCCTGCTTCCCATGTATGAGGTTCTGAGTTTAATTCCTGGTACTACTTAAAAAAAAAGAGAGAGAGACGAAGAACCGGAAACAGCAAATATAAATTACCTAACTCTCGTGGCAGCTTGGAAGGGCTTCCCTCTCCCACCTCCAAGATATTAAGCTGGGATAAAACCCTTGGCTCACTGCAGATGACCGAGAGGGGAACACATATCTTCTTCCCTGTCAGCTGTTACAAGGAAAAAAGGAGGGGAGTCAGGGGGGTTCTCTTCAGTGAATTTGGCCAGCAGAGCCTACTTGTAATCTTGCCTCTGGCCAAACCAAAACACAGAAAAGTGGGGATTAAAAGAAACACCTTCATGGAATGGTATGCTGATGAATACTATCTGTTGGCTGGTCTGGAAATTGCATAGAGAAAAACTGATTTTAAGTCTCCCTCTTCTCTAACTCCTGGAGTTAGTGAGTCCCTGGCCCAATTTTGATAACTTAAATTAGGCAATTTTAAAGACTTAGAATGAGTTGAACCAATATCCAAGAGGAGCCTTGGGGGAGTGGGGGGAATAGGCAAGAGATATATTGGCCGTCAGACTAAATTCACTAATATATTCAGATATATAGACATCAACAAAAATTTACAAGCCATACTAGAAAACAGGAAGAAATGGCCCAGCCCAAAGAACAAACCAAATATACTGAAGAGATACAGGACTTAAGATAATTAATCAATGATAATCACACAACTCTCCTAAATCAATTCAAAGAACTAGAGAAAATATGGCTAAAGAGATAAAGGTTATTAACAAGATTCTGGGTGAGCATAAAGAAGAAGTTGAAAGTTTGTAAAGAAAAGTAACAGACACGTTACTTTCATGGGAATGAAAGACAGGATGAATGAGTTAAAAATACATTAGAGGTACATTTGAGCAGATTTGTATTGCTCGAAGAAAGAATTAGTAATTTTTAAGACAGGACATCTGAACTGGAAAAGACTGGAGGACAGAAAGAGGAGGGAAGGCAGAAAATGGACCATGGTCTCAGGGAATTTAATGATACGAAGAAACACACAAACATACTCATTATCAGTGTCCCAGAAGGAAAGGAGAATGGAAAAGGGGTAGAACGAATATTTGATGAAATAATGACCAAAAACTTCCCAACCCTTATGAAAGACATAAATAGCAATGTCTGAGAAGCACAACATACCCCAAACAAAATAAATTTGAATAGAACTACCCCAAGACACCTACTATTCAGAATGACAAACATCAGGGATAACGAGAGGGTTCTGAAAGCAGCAAGGGAAAAGCAGAGTATCACCTACAAAGAAAATTGAATAAGATTAAGTGTCAACCTCTCATCTGATACCATGGATGTGAGAAGAAAGTAGTATGATATGTTTAAGTTACTGAAAGAAAAAAACAGCCAGCCAAAAATTCTGTATCCAGTAAAACTGTTCTTCAAAAATGAGGGTGAGTTCAAACCTCACAGATAAACAAAACCTGATAGACTATGTTACCAAAAGGCCAGAATTACAAGAGATACTAAAGAGAGTGTGGCAGCCAGAAAGGAAAAAACATAGATGAGAGACTTGGAGAAGAATATAGAAATGAAGATTACTAAGAAGGGTTAATTAAAGGGTAAAAAGACAGACAATAATAAGATATGACAACAGAGAGCCAAAGGACAAAATGATGAAATAAATAATGCCTTTACAGTAATAATATTGGATGTTAATGACTGGAACTCACCCATCAAAGACATAGACTGTTAGAATGGATTTAAAAAATATATATTTAAGTCATCTATACACTGTCTACAGAGACTCATTTGAGATGGAAGGAAACATTCAGGTTAAAATGAAAGGTTTGAAAATGATATTCCATGCAAATAACCAGAAAAGAGCTGGAGTAGGGATACTTATATCAGATAAAATAGATTTTAAATACAAAATTGTTATAAAGGATGAAGATGGTGATTACATATTAATAAAAAGGGAAATTCACCAAGAAGAAATAACTATACTAAATATTTATGTATCTATTCTGATTGACCCAAATACAAGAGGCACACACTGGCAAAACAGAAGGAAGAAATAGATGTCTCTACAATGATAGTTGGATCCTTAATAGACTACTCTCAATATTTAGAACATCTGGACAGAGAATTAAGAAAGAAAAAGAGAGTTTGATTTATATGATAAATGAACTAGACCTAGCAGACATCTATGGAGCATTGCACCTCAAAACAGCAGGATATACATTATTTTCAAGCACGCATGGATCCTTGTCCGGGAAAAACCATCTGTTGGGTCAAAGGCAAGACTCAGTAAATTTAAAAAGATTGAAATTATACAAAACACTTTCTCTGATCATAACAGAAGGAAGCTGGAAATTAATAATGAATGGAAAAAGGGATCATTCATAAGTTTTTTAAGAATGTGGAGATTAAACAACACAAATAATCAGTGGGTCAAAGAAGAAATTGCAAAGGAAGTCAGCAAATATCTGGAGTCAAATTAAAACGAGGACACAACCTATCAAAATCTATGGGGCATCTCAAAGGCAGTGCTGAGAGGGAAATTTATAGCTCTGAATGTTTACATTAAAAAAGAAGAAAACTAAAATTGAAGATGTAACTGCACACTTGAAAGAACTTGAAAAAGAACTGCAAACTAATCCCAAATCAAGCAGAAGGAAAGAAATAGTAAAGATCTGAGCAGAAATAAATGAAATCGAGAAACAACAACAACAAAAACAACAAAGAGCCTGTGTGGCTCAGTGGTTTAGAGCCAGCTTTCCACTTGCCAGAGCGGGCGTTCAACCCCAGCCAAAGAACCTAAAAAAAAAAAAAAAAAAAATGTAAGACGCATGTGCGTAGGAGCTGGCCTGGCGGGCTGGGCGCGGGTTTGGTTGGCGCTGGGCAGAGAGCGTTTCCAAGCGGCCCGACCAGGAGCCAGGACCGCGAGCCTCCCGATGGTGTCCATGACTTTCAAGCAGAACTGCAGCGAGTGGTTCTACAGCACCCGGGACTGTGGCTGCTGCCACGTCCGCACCAGGAGGATCATCCATGGTGGTAAACCTATTGATGGCAATTTTGCAGACTGTAGAGGTGCCTCATCCAAACTAACTGCCAGCCGTCAACATTCAGTAGGAAGGCATCGTAAATTACTATTCCTCTGAGAGAATGGCTGATGATGCCTGCATTCTTTTGGCCCTCTCTCTTCTTAGGTTTATCATCAGTTCAATGATGGTATATGGAGCAATTTCTTATCAAGTGGATTGGCTGATTCCGTTCTTCTGTTACCAGCTTTTTAAATTTGTTCTCAGTTGCCTGGTTGCTATTTTGCCAAGAATCAAAGAATATCTGGATCAATTATCCGATATTCCTACAAAGGTGACCTCCTGGCATCTTATTCCAGCTGCCTTCTCTTCATTGTTCTTGTGTTCTTCATGTTTAAAGCTTATCTAATAAACTGTGTTTGGCACTGCTATAAATATATTACCAACAGAAATGTGCAGGAGGTTGCTGTGTACCTTGCCTTTAAAGCGCTTCCACAGTATATTCTGCGGACCTATGAAATAGCAGTGAAGATGCCTGAAAAAGAACCACCACCTCCTGACATACCTGCCTGAAGAAATTCTGCCTTTGTCAATAAACCCTATATCAACTTTTGGTCTTGTTTATTTTACAGAATACTGCAATACACGGCTCTTCAAAATTGATTGGTACAAAATACATTTTCATTTGTTTAAGCATTTATTTTTAAAACACTAAGGAGCTTTTGGACATGTACTAAAAGTAGTTTTTTTTATTAAGCATATTAAATTTGAATAGCTTTTGAAGACAATCTTGGTTACCAAGAGCAAAGTGCCAATGTTTGCCTTTAAGTGGGCGCATGGGGGGTGGGAAGGGAGTATTCTCCCCATATTTTCTTTTTTTAACTTTGCACTTTCATTACGTGACAGTTTGCATTTTGGTTATTAGCTACTCAGGATATTTTCAGGAAGAATGAATTAATTAAACTCAGAATTGAATGAGTTGTGTATAAGATCTCAAGTTTTCATCTATGAAAACAGGAGATATATATAACATTTTTACTTGACTGTGGAAGATGATGGATGCATGTTTCTGATTTATACGTTTCAATCTTTGTAATAAGAGGCTTTAATAAATATTTTGAATATTTTTTAAAAAACAGCAAAAATCAACATAACCAAAGTTGGTTCTTTGAGATGATCAAAAAATCAACAAACCTTAAACTAAACTGGCAAAGAAGTAAAGAGAGAAGATGCAAATAAATCAGAAATGAAGGCAGGAACATTACCACTGACCCTCCATAAATAAGAGAGCTCATAAGAGGATACTACGTACAATTTTATGTTAAAAATCTATACAATCTAGACAATATGGACAAATTCCTGGAAACACACGAACCACCTACAGTGACCCTAGAAGAAATAGAAGACCTCAACAAACCAATCACAAGTGAAGAGATGAAAAGCCCAGGACCAGATGACTTCACAGGTGAGTTCTACCTATCATTCAAAGATCATTCATCAATTTTGTTCAAGCTCTTGCAAAAAATTGAACAGGAAAGAATGCTACTGAACTCATTCTATGAAGTCAGTATCACCCTAATACCAAATCCAGATAAGATACTACTGAAAAAAAAAAAAAAAAGAAAGAAAATTATACACCTATCTTGCTGATGAACATAGATGCAAAAATCCTCAACAAAATACTTGCAAACCAAATCCAAAAGCACATTAAAAGAATTATACACCACAATCAAGTGGGTTTTATACCAGGTATGCATAGGTGGTTCAACACAAGAATATCAAATAGTGTAATAAACCGATTAATAAATTGATGAAGAAAAATCACATGATCCTCTCAATTGATGCAGAAATGGCATCCTTTCTTGATAAAAAACACTCTAAAAAATAGGAATAGAAGGAAGCTTTCTCAATATGGTAAAATGCATGTAAGAAAACCTACAGCTAGCATTATACACAATGGTGAAAGACTGAAAGCTTTCCTGTTGAGATCAGGAACAACACAAAGATGAATAAATGTCACCACTGTTATTCAATATTGTGCCAAAAGTTCTAGCTATAGCAGTTAGCTAGATAAAGAAATAAAAGGCACCCAAATATGAAAGATGTCACTGATAACATGATCCTAGATCTAAAAAACTCTGAAAAATCCAAACGAAGTTACCAGAACTAATAGACAAGTTCAGCAAAGCAGCAAGATACAATATTAATATGCAAAAATCAATAGCATTTCTATACACTACTGATATGCAAACTGAAGAGGAAATCAGAAAAACATTCACTTTAATAGCAACTAAAAGAATAAAATATTTAGGAATAAACTTATTAACCAAGGACATAAAGAATTTGTATTCAGAAAAACACAAAACACTGCTAAAAGCAACCAAAGAAAACTTAAATAAATAGGACATTCCGTGTTCATGGGAAGACTAATTATCATTAAGATGACAATTCTATCCAAACTGATTAAGAGATTCAACACAATCCCAATGAAATCCCAACAGCATTTTTGCAGAAATGTAAAAGCCAATTATCAAATTTATCTGGAAGGGTAAGGGGCCCTGAATAGTCAAAAGTTTCTTAATAAAGAAGAACGGAGTTGGAGGACCCACGATTCCTGATTTTAAAGCATATTACCTAGCTACAGTGGTAAAAACAGCATGGTACTTGGATAAAGACACAGAGATCGACCAATGGAACATAAGCGAGAACTCAGAAATACACCCTCACATCCTACAGTCAGGTGATTTTTTGCAAGGCTCTGAAGCCCTCCCATCTGGACCAGAACAGTCTATTCAACAAATGGTTCTGGGAGAACTGGATGTCCACTTCCAAAAGAAAAAATGTGGATCCTATCTCACACCTTATACAGAATTAACTCTAAATGGACAAAGGACCTAAATAAAAAAGAGACAACATGAAACTCCTAAAAGAAATACAGGGAAACAACTTCAAGATTTTGTGGTAGGCAGTAGTTTCTTAAACCTTCCACCCACAGCATGAGAAACAGAAGAAAAAATAGATAAATGGGACCTCCTCAAAATTAAATACTTTTGCACCTCAAAGGACTTTGTCAAAATGGTAACAAGGCAGGCAACTCAAAGGGAATTATGTATGTGATATGGTTTAATATCCATGATACATAAAGAGATCATACAACTCAACAATAAAGAGAAACTATCCAAATAAAAAATGGGCAAAAGACAATTGTTCCAAAGAAGAAATACAAATGGCGAAGTAATACATGAAAAAATGTTCAAAATCACTAGCAATTAGGGAAATGACAATCAAAATGACAATGAGATATCATTTCACACCTACTTGACTGGACACTATTAAAAAGTTGAAAAACTGTAAATGTTGGAGAGCATGTGGAGAGGGAGGAATCCTTATTCACTATTGGTGGAAATATAGAATAGTACAGTCACTGTGGAAGCCTGTTTGGCATTTCCTAAGGAGTTGAACATATACTTGCCATGTGACCTGGCAATACCATTAGTAGGAATATACCCAGAAGAACTGAGAGCAGTGACAGGAATAGCATATGCACACTGATGTTCCTAACAGCATTATTCACAATTGCTAAAAGTTGGAAACAACCAGGTGCCCATCAGCCAATGAATAAAAAATTGTGGTGTATACACGCAATGGAATAATATGCAACAGTAAGAAGAAATGAATTTGTGAAGCATTTGGCAACATGGATGAACCTGGAGAACAGTATGTTGAGTGAAGCAAACCAGACACAAAAGGAAGAATACTGTATGATTGTGCTATTATGAACTAAATGTATTTTGCAAACTCACAGAGTTAATAATTTGAATATAGGTCACTGGAAAATAGAAGGAGGGTAAAGAATGGAAAGCTGAGGGTTAATCTGTGCAGAATTGGTAAAATGAGTGTTGTAAATCTTTGGAAATGAATCAAAATGGTGAAAGCACATCATAATGTGTGTAACTAATAGAGCTATCCTGTGGGTTTGACAGTGGTTGAAAGGGTAACTCTAAGGTAAGTAAAAAAAATAAATAAAACATGGGACTATATAACACAGGGAAACCTCATGTAAAAATATGAATATGGGTAAATACTGTGTATATAAGACTATTTTTATAAAATATACAAACAAATATCTAGAAAGAAGGAAACTGAATAGCAGCTATATATGGCAGGGGAAGCATAGAGAGATTGAGAGGTGTTGAGTTTGAGTTTGTTTTTATTAGTATTATTATTGGAATAATGAAAATACTCTTAAAAGTGATTGAAGTCGAGAGAACCAGCAAGATGGTGGCAGAGTAAGATGCTCCTAGGTTCAGCTCCTGCTACAGGGCAGTTAGTAAACAACCAGAGCTATCTGGAGTTAGTTGAAGCACCTGTTTGGGGCTTCAGGAAGCCAGAAGAGCATCCTGCAACATCCTTGAAGAAATGGAAGGAGGAGATTGCCCATCTGCGGAGAACGCGAAAGTAGAGCGCTCCACGCCCCAGAGGCTGGTGCCCTTCCTCCACTGGAGGCACAAGCCACTTTGGGAGCTGTTCCTCGCTGGAATTGAAAGCTCCACTTTCCAAAAATGGGGAGGAAGAGATGGTTGGGCACCAACTTCAGCTACTGATGAGTAAATTCAGTGGGCTAAAGTATAATCCTGAGAACAGCTAGTTGGAGCCTGTCCAAGTCAGAAAGAGGCCGGGAGCCACCATCTTAACTCTGCGCCTGGCACAAGGGAAAGTGGGGCAGACTGAAAATCCCAGTGCTGGTGGGGACCGGCTTCTTTCCATCCAGATCAGACTGCAGCTCTAGCCTAGGCCCCAGTGCCACCTCTGGCAGGGAGGAAGCTGCAGGTACCTGCACCAGTATCTCCAGGAAATTACTGACCAAGCCATGGAGGCAGGTGATTGTCCTACTCTGGCAGCCCGAGCCGTCCCTGGAGTTGTTCTGTGACTGAAATTGGAAGCTCCATTTCCCAAAAACGGGAGGAGGAGATGGTTGGCTGCTGATTTCAGCTACTGATTGGTGGATTTGGCTGGCTAGAGTATAACCCTAAGAACAGCTAAAATTTGAACTTGTCCAGGTCAGAAAGAGGCTGGTAGCTGCCATTTTGACTCTGCCCCCAGCCTGAGGGGAAGACGGGCGGACTAAAAATCACAGTGATGGTAAGAATTGGTTTCTTTCACCCAGATTAGCCTGCAGCCCCTGCCTAGGTGTCAGCGCCACTTCTGGCAAGGAGGAGGCTGGTGAGCCCTACACCAGCCTATCCAGGTAACAACAGGTACATTTGGCTAGCACAGAATGAATAATCAGAAGTCTACTGGGCAACCATGGTCATCTTGAACCTGCAATGCATAGATTGCTGCCCACACCTGCAGCTCCAGCCACACCCCAGGCAGGGGAGAAAGTGACTTGAAACGTCATCAGTCTGTCTGGGTCACTAGAGTCTAGGCCTGTGTGACTTGGATTATTCCACATAGCTGTGACTCTATCCCTATCCTTGGGAAAGAAGAAATTTTGCAGAAGCTTCATCGGTTCCTGGGGAATTGAAGGCAGCTTGAGCCTCCAGAGCTTATAGCAACAACTACATCCTTGGTTCCTACTACACAACCAGCAAGGGAGAAATGGCAGGAAGCACTAAACTAAAGATAAAAACTGCACCCAGCATAAAAACTCTAGTAAGCAGATGCCAACACATCAACAAAAAATTACAATCCACACCAAGAAACAGGAAGCTATGGTCCAGTTAAAGGAACAAGATAAACCTCCAGATGACATGAAGGAGTTGAGACAACTAATCATAGATATTCAAACAAATCTTTAATATATTCAATGAGATGGCTAAAGAGATTAAGGATAATAAGAAGACACTGGATGAGCACAAAGGAGAATTTGGAAGCATACATAGAAAAATAGCAGATCTTATGGGAATGAAAGCCACAATAAATGAAATTAAAAAAACATTGGAATCATATGATAGCAGATTTGAGAAGGTAGAAGAAAGGACTGGTGAGTTTGAAGAAATGGCCTCTGAAAGTGAACATACAAAAGAACAGATGAAGAAAATAATGGAAGAAATTGAACAAGATCCCAGGGAACTAAATGACAGTAAAAGGCATGCAAACATATGTGTCATGAGTGTCCCAGAAGGAGAAGAGAAGGGAAAAGGGGCAGAAAGAATATTTGAAGAAATAATGGTAGAAAATTTCCCAACCCTATTGAAGGACATAGATATCCATGTACAAGAAGCATGGACATAACCCCATCTAAAAAAATCCAAATAGACCAACTCCAAGACGTACTCATCAGAATGTCAAATGCCAAAGACAAAGAGAGAATTCTGAGAACAGCAAGAGAAAAGCAATGTATAACATAAGGGATACCTAATAAGATTAAGTGCAGATTTCTCACCAGAAACCATGGAGGCAAGAAGACAGTGTTCTGATGTATTTAAGATACTAGAGAGAAAAACTTCCAGCCAAGAATCTTATATCCATCAAGATTGTCTTTCAAAAAGGAGGGTGAGTTTAGAATATTCACAGATAAACAGAAACTGAGAGAATTTCTAACCAAGAGACCAGATTTTCAGGAAATTCTAAAGGGTGTGCTAGAGCCTGAAAAGAAAGGAAAGGAAAGTGAGGCCTAGAAGAGAGTCTAGAAATGATAATTATGCCAATAAAAGTAACTAAAATGTTAAAAACAGTGGTAAAAATAAAATATGACAGATAAAACTCAAAAAGTCAGGAATAAACTTAATCAGCAATGTAAAGCAATTGTATTCAGAAAACTGCAACTCAATGTTAAAAAGAAATTTTAAAAAGCCTAAATAACTGGAAAACATTCCATGTTCATGGTTTGGAAGACTAAATATCATTAAGATGTCAATTCTACTCAAATCGATATGCCCACCAGCATTTTTTTCAGAAAAAATTGAAAACATGATTATCAAATTTATTTAGAAGGGTAAGTGGTCCTGAATAGCCAGAAACATCTTTAATAGGAAAAATGAAATCTCCTCTCTAGACTTTAAATTATGTTACCTAGCTATAGTGGTAAAAATAGTATGATACTGGCATAAAGACAAACACATAGACCAATGGAACCAAATTGATGGTTCAGAAACAGATCCTCACATGTATGGTCAAGTGATTTTGAGTAGCCTGTCAAACCCAGTTTGGGCGAAACAGTCCTTTCAACAAATGGTACTGAAAGAACTGGATTTCCATAGCCAAAAGAAGGAAAGAGTACCCCTATCTCACACCTTATCCAAGAATTAACTCAAAATGGATCAAACACCTAAAAATAAAAGCAAGAACCACAAAGTTTCTAGAAGAAATTTTAGGAAAATATCTTCAAGACCAGGTGGTAGGTGGTGGATTCTTAAAGGAGATAAGAGGAGTACTGAGATTCGACTACTGATTTTTAATATATGTAGCAGTTTTAATTAGCTTTACTATAAAAGTGTGAAAATGTATAGAGTGGATGGTAACATATAGTAACAGCTAGTTTATAAATGGGGATGTGGCTGAAAATGGTAGTCTAGGGATGTAAGTGTCAATTGACAGAATGCTAGAGAATATTCTAGGAACAGAATAGCACAGTGAACCAAGAGATGGATGATAATTGTGGTTATTGGTATAGATGCAAGAGTGTCCTTTGTTAGTTAGAGCAAATGTACATCGCTATTGCAGGGTGGTAGGAATGTAGCGAAACATGGGAAAAATACAACTGGAATGACCTATGGACCATAGTTAGCAGTAATAATATAATATTCTTGCATCTATGCCAAAGATGTACTGTGCTGATAATGGGCAGTGTGGAAAATGTGTACCAAATGTACACTGTAGACGTGATAACAATCAGACGATATAAATTTTTTAACAAATGTTCTACCACAGTGTGGTGTGTTGATAGAGGAGTGTTGTTTGGGAATTCTGCACATGTGCATGATTGCTTTATAAGTTTACAACTTCTGTCATAAAAATTTTTTTTAAGTAATAATAGAGTGGGTTGGAGGAAAATACACCAAATATAAGATAAGGACTATAACTAGTAGTAATATTTGACAATATTTGACAATATTCTTTCATAATTTGTAACAAACATCTCATGACAATGCAAGGTGTTGGTGGAGGGTTGATGTATGGGAACCCTGTATGATATTATGCATGTTTGCTTTGTAAGTTCACTTTTACTATGCACTTACTGTTTATGTACGTTCATACATAAATGGTATAACAATGGAGGGGTTGTTGGAAAATACTTCGGTTAGTAGTAATATTTTGACAATGCTCTTTAATCATTAGTTAAAAAGGTTTAACAATAATGTAAGGTATTAATGGTAGGGTGAGGTGTGAGAGTCCTGTATGATGTTATATATATTTGTTTTGTAATTTCACAACTATTACTGTACACTTATTGTATATGTATGTTTATGTATGAGTGATATACTTCAATAAATTTTAAAAATACAAAAAAAAATATTGAAGTCATGAATGCACAACTATGTGGTTATATCAAATACAATTGATTGTATACTTTGGATGAATTTATGCTTTATTAATATGTATCAATAAGATTTACTTGTTAAAAAAAAGCTAGTTAAGTAAATAAAAGCACAGACACACAAAAACTCCTATACCCATGCTAATATTTACAAAGTTAAAACATTTTAATTGGATATCTAATATATACACTTCTTGAAAATTTATTAAAATATACTCTATTTTTATTCCTTTTTTTTCTATATTCTCTTTTAGAACATATTTGCCTTCTTACTGTGTAATACAAAACATAATAAGAAAAACTATTTTCACTAGGATTTAAAAAATATACTGTCTTAGCGGTAATAGCCATTAGTTAGCAAAACTCGCTAGTTAGGGAAGCAGATGTGGCTCAATCGATTGGGCTCCCGTCTACCATATGGGCCCTGGGTTTGTGTCTCAGGGCCTCCTTGTGCAAGCAAGCTGGCCCATGGCCCATGGAGAGCTGACGGCCTGCAGAAAGCTAACAGCCTGAGGCCCACAGAGAGCTGACAGCCTGCCACTGCGGAGAGCTGGTGCAGCAAGATGATGCAACAAAAAGCAGACACAGAAGAATGCAATGCGAATGGACACAGAGAGCAGACAGCAAGTGGCGGGGGGTGGGGGGGGGTGCGCTAAATAAATAAATAAATAAATCTTTTTAAAAAATTCCCTAGTTAGCAACCAAAATTAAGAGAGTTTTGTGTATAAATCTCTTTTCTTCACTAAAACTGACAAAGAGTTTCTTACATGGTAGGAAGGAAGCATGAAATAGCTCCCAATGATGCATAGATAAAGTTATATTCTATTATGCTATGTTCCCAATAGAATATTCTCAACAAAATATGAATTAAATGCCCTTGGGTTCGTTATAAGATGAGCTTCTTTTAGGGGAATTTGAATCTGCATTAAAGCCCTAAATTATCAGGATAGATGGTCTGGAAAGGTCATGCTATATTCTGTAAAAAACTAAGGAATGAAGACCAAACCAAATCAAATCAATGCGGTGTTCAAAGGAAAAGTGAAGAAATACTACAATTTCACCAGGCCAAATCTGTGTGGTCTGGGACCCATGGCCATTTTATAATGAGGCACAATAGTGTGAAAATAAAATAGAAGAGGCCATTAGACTGGGGTTAAAAGCCTTGACCAATCACTGAATGACCAACCCAAGTAACAGTATCTAAAGTATGGAGACACAGCTTTTCAGTTAATACTTGTGATACTAGGAGGTTTAATGCCAGCCTCTCAGAAATAGACAACTTAGGGAGGGGTTTCCCATCAGAAACATCCCAAATAAGGCAATGTAATTTACATAATCAGAAAATTTGCTTCTGAGTTCTCTCTATAAGCTCCCTGTATCTACTCCATTAGCAGATCTTACCACTTTCAGTTTAGTGCTGCCCAAGTCATCAATCATTTAACACCCAAATAAATTTTCAGAAAATTTTTAAATCACCACAGCTTTATCTTTTACAGTATTTTATTTTTTTTTTGATGAAAGATAAGCATATACAGTCAGGTACATTTCCCTTTTTGGTATAATTTGAAATTATAGCTTATGAATATATTGTTCCTATAATCTCATAAGTATATTGGTAAGCAAAGTTTCTCATTAAATACATGGAAATGTCATTACCCTGGAATATGTATATCCACAGACAATTTCATCAAAGAAGTAGATCTGAAGCTGAATAATAGAAAACAGGTGCTGAGGGAAGGACTAGCTCATTCAGCTTAGTAGCAGATCTTGGTGCTGAAAGACAAGATATGTTTTTTATATTTATATAGTACAGCTTTGACGAAACTAAAAAGTGTAAATGGGGCAGGGAGATGCATACATACTCAAGTTTAGGATTAAGTGGGAATATAATACTGAGAGAAACCTTACATTGTGGACCTTCATTTCCAGGAAAAGTACACACTTATGTAGCCTCTTGAGGCAACTATTTTTAACTGCCATATAATCTTTAGCTATCTTTACTACAACCACTTCTTACTTCACCATCAAAAGCAACCTCTGCTCTACAGTAATACTCCTACTTCTCTTTTAGTTAAGCTGAGGTAAAAGTACAATTTTGATGAGTTCTGACAAATGTATGAAGACTTCTGGTTTCAACTTCCACATGTAAAGAGCTTGTAAATCATCACTCCTATCCAAACAACAAGAAATAAACTGAACAAACTGAAAATCAGTGAATTTTCTTGGATCCCTCAGAGAACTGACCACCACCTAGAAATATGAAAAGAGAGGCAAATAGAGAGTCACAGCCAAGATCAGTTTATTGGAACAGAAGACATTGGAGCTATAAACTAGTAGAAAAAATTAAATGGTAATTGTGATAAATTGCAGGAGTCTCGGTGTGGACTAGCATGAAGTGAGAAACTCCTGGAAGCCACCTATTTATCTCTATTTATCTCTAGAGACCACATGAGGTTTTTACATGAGAGCCAAAATGGATCTCTTGTGATTCTGGCAGGAAAAGAGGGGAAAGTAACCATTTTGAAACATGCCCTGCGTATTCTATGAAACAAAAGCCTACTTTTCAGGGGAGAAAAATTTCCTATTTTTTCCTTAAAGGAAGTTCAGATATCAAAATCCAGCCTCCTCCAACCTTTCCATCTTAATTAGTGGGGGCAAAGTAGGAAACACTTAAGGCCACAGTGCTGGGACACAGGCTAACTAAAAAACTATGCTTCAGTCATAAGATTATAGAACACTTCCTCTCCCTTGTACCTTACCACCACATCAAAGTTGCAATATAATAAAAATGAATTATAACTGAAAGACCTGCAGGCACAGACTCTAATAAAGAGTTCCTAAAGATATCCAAAGACAACATGTGAGACAAAACTAGTATATTTGATGGTGTTGAAACCTCTGGCACTTGAATTAGAGCAAAGATTAAGGAAAATCTAACTTCAATGCAGATTAGCATGAAACCTTTTAATAAAGGCCTGTTTGCCTCAGTTCCCATTACCTGATATGTCCTATGCCACTTTGAACAAAAAATTATAAGGCATACTGAAAGGAAAGGAAACCACAGTCTGAAGAGACAAAACATATATCAGAATCAGACTCAAATATGACACAGATTTTGGAATGATCAGACAGGGAATTTAAAATAACTATGTTTAAGAGGGTGAGGGTGCTAAGGAAAAAGTAGACAACATGAAAGATTAGATAGGTAATATAAGCAGAGAGATGGAAGCTTTATAAAAGAATCAAAATGAAATGCCAAAAGTAAAAAAACACTGTAACAGAAATGAAGAATGCCCTTACTGAGAAAATAATCAGTGAGCTTGAGATATGCTACTGGAAGCTTTTCAAACTGAAATGCAAGGGGAAACATACAATGAAAACAGAACAGAATACCCAAGATATGTGGAGCAATTTCAGAAGTTATAATATATGTTACTTGGAATACCAGTAAAAGAAGCAAGAGAGAAGAGTACAGAGGAAATAAATACCTGAAGCAATAATGGCCAAGGATTTTACAAAATTAATGACAGATGTTGAAGCACAGAGTACAGAAGCTTAGGTAAATGCCAAACTATATACACCTAGGCATATCATTTTATGAAAAGAAATAAAACAAAATAGAGTTACTATGGCTAAGAGATTTAAAGCAGATTCAGGAGGCCATTCAGGTAGTTACCCTTGTGCACACATCAGCCAGATTTCACAAACTGCCATAGTATGTGAAATCATAAGCAGCATTGATTTTTAGAGCCCTGAGGACTTCTAGATGTCATGAACCTACTACAAGGTTAAAAAAAAAAAATCAGTAAACTGTCTAAATTGAAGGAATGTCCCAAATATCGACCAATCGTAATTCTTTACAAACAACTTATATAATTGTTTTTTTTGCAAACCCTTGCTTGGCAGTCCCAAGACTGAAGACAATTTACGTTGCTACCTGAATCTATGCTCTCCAAGTTGCAATTCTAAGTCCCCAAGTAACTGATTTTTTTGCCTTACAGCTCAGTTTGTTATTTCTCAGTCTACATGGTATCAGAAACAGGATCCAAAGTGACTACTGACCAGACTCTGGAGCAGCAACTGGATTCGAGCACAGTACCTGCTAGAGCCCCTTTCACTCTGTCATCTCCCTGTTGGCCTCAGGTATCTGTTGGTGAGTTCTCTTGGTTCCAAACTTCCCTTTCGCCTCTCTTTGGGTGTCTTCTGGAAAGGGACTTTGAATTTCAGTTTTTCTGGTTTGGTCTGGTGGCAGCAGTATTTCTGTTTATCCATTTTGGCTTACAAGGATACTTTGTTCATCTGGTGAGTATTCAGATGATACTTTAGGATTCCCACTTTGGTACTGAGCTCTTTTCAGTGGAAGGACAACTTCCTAATAATCAATTTGATTCATGTTCTTACTGTGAGCAATCAAATAATTATTTACATGGGTAGAAGTCAGGTACTTAAACACTATTAGAGCACTAACCTTTTGCTGAGAAACTTCGACTTCCCAAGACCAAGACTCCTGTGATAGGATACGGTGGTTAAAGAAAGGCTGGATTTACACAAGGGTGCCTGCCACCCTCAACACTATTTCCATGCAACTAGGACCTCTAATCATAGATTGGACAACTAGAGCCCATGCTGTCTGCCAAGTCAAACAAATATCCCATGAAAAGAACATTGTAAAAATAACACTTGCCTCAAACCCAGTCAATTGCTCTCAGGCTTAGAATTTACGATTGCTCACCATCAGAACTAACTAAAAGAATGGCTTCCAATTAATCTAAGAACTCTTGTGGTATACCACCACAGGGCACATCCAAATTCCAAATTATTAGAGCGAAGACTTATGTAAACTTGAAAAACTATCTGAAACCTCTGAATTTTCCAAGGTTGCCTCAGCTTCTCTACCTTTCTGTCCTGCCTTCATTTATCCTAGCCTGGCATGGTTGTCCTTTTATAATATGGGTTCCAAAGCTCCTTTAGACCCACCTCTATTAGCCCCTTTTAAAGTCAAATCTAAAAAAGGAAGGCCTAGAAGTTGCCTCTATCACCTACACTCCTTGGACTAAGAGCCTTAACCAAAGAAATTCTAAATTCTACTGAGGGTCCCCAAGAAACAATGGAATGCATTTTTTAATTTATATGCTGAATAAGCCAAAAGAGTATATGATTCAAACAGCTTCTTTAAAAGACTCCTTATAGAGAGCTTAAGAAAAATAAAAATCTAGTCTTGTTAACACTGACTGACAACACTGGACTGGATGCTGCTGTCTGCTTCTCCTAAACCTACTGTCTCCTTTGTGATTCTTCTTAGCCTGACTACTAACATTTGGCATATACCTATAAAACCTTAACTTCTTAGACTGCAGATTGGCATATTCAGTAACTTTTAGCCCTGTTAAGCCTGTTTAGGAATTTCCCAATGCTAAAATGGCTTTAAAAAAATTAAATAAGAGGAATTTAAAATTTGATTTGAGTTTATAATCCAGAAGCGTGACCTTTTCAGTTTGTACTTTGGTTTTGACCTTGAGTCTGGGCGAAACTATACACACACACACAAATGCAAACACACAAATTGAGGCAGCTAAATGAGAAAAGCCGGAAGATGACTTAAGGAACCCTACAAATATTACAGGCAGGGATGCTCCCCGAAAGGTCTGCCAAATTGCTAAGGACTCCCTAATGTAAAGCATAGACTATAATTAATAGTACACTTATAATAATTTTTTTTTATCAGTTGTAACAAATATAACACATTAATGCAAGTTGTTAATTGGGGGGTATGGAAACCCTATTTTCTACATGATTTTTTTGTAAGCGTATGGATTCTCTAATTTTTAAAATGCTAAGGATTTATTTATTAAATGCCATACCAAAGGCTTTCCTCAGGCCGATTGGTCAACAACCCAAACTTGTAAACAAAAAAATGGATGCATCCTTCTGGGATTAAAAGGAGCAATTGTCTCAAACCTTTGGTGCTCCTTTAGGTCTTTTATCTTTTGCTGATGTGTTTGAAAAGACATTATCCTCATTTGTCAATGACTAAACCAAATCTTGGCAAGTTAGTTAAAAAATAAAACATAACTTGAGTAGGAAACCGCTCCCTTTAGATGACCTTGTTCAAATTAGCTGTACATTTTTAACGAACTCTGGATCATGTTAAAATAAAAACAAATGAATTTTGTCCTTCATTTCTTCTTTCTCATTCTGTAACAACCAATCATTTTATTTTATGACAAATTACCCTCTTTTTCCTTAATAAAAACACATCCTATATACCTTACATACTTCGCTTATCAGTGTTTCTGAGAACCCTGAGGGTATCTGGGTGCCATGAATCAACCACAAGATAAAGAAATCAGCAAACTGTCTAACTTAAAGGATATTTGGAATGCCCAGAATATCCAGCAATCATAAGTCTTTACAAACAACTTACAAAATCCTTTTCTTTAAAAACCCTTGCCGGGAAGTCCCAACAATTTATGTTGCTATGTGACTCTGTGCTCCCCAAATTGTAATTCTAAGAAGTCAAATAAATGATTTTGTTGACTTGCAACAAATTTTTGTAATTTTTTGGTAGATCTATTCAAACTGCAGAAAACCAAAGTCAAAGGGAAAATCCTGAAAAATCTTACATATAAAGAATTACATTGGACTACTTGTCAGATATAGTGTTTCTAGTTTTATCCATGTTGCTGACATATAAATTGTTCCTTTTATTGCTGACAATTGTATGGATAAGCTACAATGTTCAAATATTTTTCTGTACTTATTTTTTCTTTTGGGGAAGGGGGTGGTTGTGATAAATATGTAGGAGTAAAATGGCTGGTTCATAGGACAGGTGTATATTTTTAATTTTATATGAAAGTACAAGATTGATGAGCAAAATAACTGTACAATTTTACATACACACCCACCAGCAACACTGAGTATAGAGGATACACCACTATATTCTTACCAACCTTTTGTGTTGTCATTGCTTTCCCTTCTAGTTGTTCTGGTTAGTGTGAAAGTATATCACACTGTGGTTGTATTTCAAATATGTCCCAGATGACTAATGACAGTTTATATTTTTTATTTGCTTATTGGTCACTGGCATATCTTTTCTTTTATAGCATCTGTCAATGCCTTTTGCCCATTTTTATTGGGTTGCTTCTGGAACATGCAGTGGCCACTAGTGAACACACAGTCCTATCTATGTTCCAGCTTGCCATCTTAACCTGTGGTTCCCTGCCTATCTTTTTCCAGCCCTCTTTCTCCCCTGTGCATTTTCCTGCTTGCCTGTTCCACCTAGGATTACCCTTTTCCCCATCTTTATCCCTCCTAAAGTCTGACAAGAGTTTTCTATGCCATTCTCAGCCCAGGTTCCCTGACAACCATGCTGAGCCTGCTATCATGTATTTTTATTTGGAATACATTGACACTATAAATGTATTTGCATTTTACAGTTCAAGCAAATACATTGTGTATTTAGGTAGCTAATTTCTCTCATCAGTCTTTTGTACGTTTCAACGTGGAATCCTTGCAAATGATTATCCTTAACTGTTTTATCTCTTTTGATGCTCTCAATAATAGCATATATTTAATTTTATTTTACAATTGTTATTATTATTATATATTAAACATTGTGCTTTGTATATTGACTTTGTGTTCTCTGACCATTCTAAGTTCAATTATTAGCTTTAGTAGTTCTTCAATAGATGCCTTAGGAATTTACACTGTTATATTTCCTGAAATTCCTCCTCTAAAATGTTGAATTTCCTTTTCTGGTTCTAACCTTTTGAATAAAAGTTTTAGTCTTTCATTATCATGTATGATATTAGCTGAAGGTTTGTCTGCTTTTTTTTTTGTAAAGACTATCACATTCTATTTCATATTTGGATAGTTGGTTTTTTTTTTTTTAATTTTAAACATGAATAGTTATCAGTTTGTTTTTCAATCTCCATTTCTGTGATTATTTAAGAGAACCATATAATTTTTCTTTTTTACTATTTTAATATATCAAGCTACATTTATTGATATTTTCAATGTTAAATCAACCTGCTATTTTCTGAGATATACCCTGCTTGGTAATAGTGTATTTTCCTTTATAATATTGCTGGAATCAATTTCCTAATATTTAAGGGATTTTTGTGTCTTAGTTCATGGGGAATATTTGCCACAGTTTTCTTATAATGACTTTTTCTATTTTGGGTATTAGAATTATCTTGCCTCATAAAAATAGTTGGATTGTGTTCACTCCCCTACTAGTTTATTAAAGCGTTTCATGAAATTGATATTGTTTCTTCCTTAAATGTCTGATAAACTTCCACAGTGAAGTCAACTGAGCATGGGATCTTTTTTTTTTCTGAAAGTCTTTAATTATAGTTTCAATTTATCTATCAAATGTAAGACAATTCAGCTTGTCTATTTCCTGTTGCATCAGTTTTAGTAAATTGTGCTTCCAAGGAGTTTGTTCACTAGTTTTCCATCTTACAATCAAAACTGACCAATTATTGCCTTGCTATCCTTTTTTAATTCCTGAATTCTCTGCAGTGATGCCCTGGCTTATTTACCAACACTGATAATTTTTAATTTGTCTCTTTCTTTTTGAGCAGTAGAGTTGAATGTTTATAAATTTTTGAATCTTTCCAATTTATTGAATTTAGACCCCATTTTATCTATTATTTTCTATTTATCTATACATTTGATTGACTTCTTCCTGTGTTTTTTACTATCACTTTCTTCTGCTTCCTTGAATTTAATTTGACTTGCTTTTTTTTCCTAGCATTTTTAGGCTGAAGCTTAGATGATTTAACTTAATCCCTCTTTTATAATAGAGGCCTTTATATGAAACCTACACGCTTGGATATGTTGTATTTTCGTTTTCATTAAGTTCAAAATATTTTTAAATTTTCTTACCTTGTTTTCTTTGACTCTTGGGTTACTAAAAATTTTGTTGTTTAATTTCTAAACATTAGGAGATGTTCCATATAATTTTTTTTTTTTTTTGTAAATGATTTCTAATTCAATTCTCTTGTGGTCATAGACTCTCTACTCTGATTCATCTTATGCTATTTAATTTCTTTCTGAGATTCATGTTTTGGCCCAGCATATTGTCTATCTTAGTGAATATTCAGTATGTACTTGACAAGACTGTTTATTTTTATGTTTTGTTGCATAATGTTCTATAAATGTCTAGTAAAACAAATTATCTGGAAGTGTTTTTTCAGGTATTTTATATCGTTATTGATATTCTGTTCACTTCCACCAAGAATTTCTGGGACAAGAATATTCTTCCCTCTAATTATAATTGTGGTTTTTCTATTTCCTACTTTAGTTCTGCCAGTTTTTCCTGCATTTATATGTATGCTGTTATTAAAGGACATGTACATTTAAGACTACTATATATTCTTGATAAGTTTATTCTTTTATCATGATAAAATGTCCATCTTTATTTCCAGAAATATTCCTTATACAGAGGTCTACTTCCATACTACTAAAGCTATTTCAGCTGCCTTATGTTCAGTGTTTGAATTGAATGACTTTTTAAAATATCTTTTTTATTTTTAGGGTGAATTTCTTGCAAATAGCATATAAAGATGCCTTTTTTTTTTCAAAATCCAGACCAACAATTGGAGGGTTTAATCAATTTATATATAATGCAATTATTGATATATTTGGGGTTATTAATATACTTAAACCTATATCTGTTCTTTGCTCCTTTTTGCTCCTATTCTGCCTTATTTGGATTAATAATGTATTTTTAAGTCTTCCATTACAAGTCCTCTTTATAGCCTTATGTATTAGTAAGCCAAAGGGGTGCTGATGAGAAGTACCAGAAATTTGTTGTATGTTATAAAGGGTATTTATTTGGGGTAGGAGCTTACAGTTACAAGTCCCTAAAGAGTCCAACTCAAGGTACCATAAGAGGTACTTTCTCACCCAAAGTCTGTTGCCACATGTCCACGCAAGACAGCAGGTAGCATCTGCAAGAGTTTAGCCTTCCTCTTCCCTCTTAGGGTTCTGTGGGTCCAGCTTCTTCCAGTTTCAGTGGTAGCCTGGCAAAGGGCTTGTCTCTCTTCATGGGCTCATGACTTTCCAGGCTCAGCTGCTCTTTTCTAGCAGGCAAATGGCTCAACTTTCTTCCTGGGAACGCAAGATCCTGTTCCATGTCTAAACAACTTTCTCTCTTTCCTCGTATAACTGCTTCTGTGTTCTTGATTGAGCATTCGTTTATATAGCCCACCAAGGGGGTGGGAACTCAACCCTGTATGCCCTAATGACATGGTCAAAACAAAGCCCTAATCTTGATTTAATAAAGTAAAAGTGAAACCTTTGAATTTAATACAATCAAAAAGGTATCACACTCAGAGGAACAGACCAGTTTACAAACATAATCAATATCTAATTTTGGAATTCATAAATAATATCAAACTGCCACACCTTGTTTTTTTGCTTGTTTTTTCTTACTTTAGTGGTTGCTCTAGGTTTTATAATATTCAATTTTAAGCTATCATAGTCAGTCTTCAAATAATATTACATTACTTCATGTAAATGAGTGTGGACTACAATTTGGACCACTGTCCATGTGGTGCAGCAGTTCTCCAGAATGTATTCGACAGGTGCAGTGGATGTGCCGCAATGATGGAAGAGGTTGTTGATGTGGGAGAGGTGAGGTGGGTAGGGTGGGGGCTATATAGGGACCTCATATTTTTTGAATGTAACATTTAAAAGAAAATGAAGAAAAAGAAAATAAAGAAAGAAAATCGATGTACCTAAAAAAAAAAAGAGTAATATCCTTCTCTCTCATTGCTATTGTTGCCATTTGTCTGACTTCTAAATATACTATAACTCTACAGTACATTATTATTATTATTAAAATTCAATTAAAAATTAAGAAATAGAAGACAAAAGTACTTTTTAAACATAAGAAATTAGAGGAGAAAAAGTGTTTTCCACTAATCCATTTATCTACTATTCTGGCACTTTCATTTGTTGTGTAGATCTAAGTTTTGAACTAATTAAATTTTCCTTGACCCTTGTTTTAGTTTCCTGGGCTGCTTAAAGCAGATACCATGGGATGGGTTGGGTGTTAACAATGGGGATTTATTAGCTTACAGTTTGAGGCCATAGGAATACCGAAATCAAAGTATCATCAAGGTAATGCTTTCTCCCCAGAGATCAGGTGCTTGTGATCCTTGGGTCCTCTGCCACATGGCAAGGTACATGGCTATGTTGTTTGGCCTCTCCTTTCTCTTCTGGGTTTCATTGCTTTCAGCTTCTTGCTTCCATGGCATGCACTCTCTCTCCCTCTCACTCTTTGTCTGTCTCTCTTTCCCTTTGGATGTATCCAATTTATAAAGGACTCCAGTAAGAACATTAAGACTCACCCTGAACCATGCCTTAGTTGAAGTAACCTAGTAAAAACCTACTTATGATAGGTTGGTACCTAGAGGAATGGACTGGCTTTAAGAATGTGATTTTCTTGGGTACATACAGCTCCAAACCACCACAATCCTTGAAACATTTCTTTAATATTTACAATAGACTCAAACTTGTTTTTGTCTAAAATGTCTATTTGCCTTGTAATTTGAAGAATGTGCATAATATTATTTCATTACTTTAGGGATATGTTTCCATGTTCTCCTGGCTTGTATTATTTCTGCTGAGAAATAAGAGGACATTCTTATCTTTGATTTCCTGCATCTAATATGTATTTTCCCCCTGCTGACTGCTTTAAGAGTTTTGCTTTCTCTTCATCTTCCTCAATTTGATTATGAATAAAATTGAATAAAACCAATTGCTTGGTTTTATTCTTGTTAATTTTGCTTTGGGTTTTTTGAGCTTCTTTGATCTTTGACATTATGTTTTTCACCATATTTGGAAAATATTCAATAAATTGTTCTTCATGTATTTTTCTGTCACTATCCCTTCTGGTACTTCAATTAACATTTGTTCCTTCACTTGGTGTTTTCCTACTCCATTAACTTTTATTTTTCATGTGTTGTTCTCTGTGTTTTATTTTGGGCCATTTCTATTTCCTTTGCTTCAAGATCACTGATTTGCTATTGTAGCACCTATTTCACAGTTAAGCCATCCAGTGAATATTCCATTTCAGATATTTATTATAGTTCTTAAATTTTTAATTTTTTAAATTTATAGTTTCCATTTATCTCAGTTTTTCTTATTTGTTTATATGTTATATTAATATTTTGCTTTACAACCTAGGACATATTTAAAATAGGTCATATTTATAAGTTTACATTTACCTGTACATTTATATTTATTTATACCTATAAAGTCATTATCTGCTATTCCTTCATATCTGTTAATTTTGTTTCCATTTCTATTTACCAGTAATTTCTTTTGGTTGTGTGTCAAATTTTCCTGCTTTTGCCCATGTCTAATATTTTTTATCTCTGAAGGTAGCTAATTTACTTGTGAATCAGCTAAATTCCTTGGAGGTTTGTTCTTAAGCTTGGTTATGGTGGGTCTTAGAAGTTTTTACTCCAGGAACAAATTAGCCTACTCCTATGGCATGGACTTTCTGGGTTCTCTACCTAATGTTCTTCATTTTCATTGGGTTAGTTTTAATTTTGTTAGTCAGTATTAAGCATTTCCCAGCATTATACAAGCTTAGGTAGTTGTTCAGCTCATGGTTCCATGTAGTTCTTTTTTCTTATTTTTTTTGGGGGGGGGGTGTATAGCAGTTTGATATTATTGATGAACTCTAAAAAGATATTGGATTAAGTTTATAAATTGATCTTTTCCTCTGGGAATATTAGATTATATTGGATTCACAAGTTTCCCTGATTAAGTAATCATGTAAACCTCCTGTGCCAGTAGGGCATTGAGTCCACACTCAAAGGGTGGAGACTCACAGATAAAAGGCATGGCAAAGGACAGAGTTGAGGGGTTTAATGTTGAGGAGTTTTGATGTTGGAGTTTGATGCTGTTGCTGGAGCTCCAGTGAGGGAGAGACAGAGCTGTTCGCCATATAGTCTACAGCTGACCTTGTGGAGAAAACAGAGGAGCTGAGCCCAGAGGAACCCAGGAAACCTGAACCATTGCAGACATTGGCAGCCGTCTTTCCCCAACATGTGAAAATAGACTTTGGTGAGGGAAGTAACTTATGCGTTATGGCCTGGTATCTGTAAGCTCCTACCCCAAATAAATATCCTTTATAAAAACCAATCAATTTCTGGTATCTTGCATCAGCATCCCTTTGGCTGACTAATATAGGGGGTGCTATTTTTTTTCCAGTAGTTATTCTTTGCTTGTCCTTATGAAGTATCTCCCTTTACATATACATTCTACTGTTCAGTAAAATACTCAAGGGTCGTTTTATGTAGAATTTTGGAGCTACATCTCTGTACAGCTCCCTTCTCTTTGTTACTCTGCCAAACAAATTCCAGCCAGCTCAGTAGCCATGTTTTCCAAATCCCTGTCTCCTCAGCTCAGCAAGACCACTGCACACTGTGGGGCTTCCCTTTCTTTTGTTGCAATCAAGAAAGTGAATTGATGCAGTGAGTCAGGGGCATAATGTAGCTTAAATCATGTATTTTCCTTCTCTTGGGGATCAAAATTAAGCCCTATCAGTGTTTTTTATTCATACACAATCTTCATTTACTGGAACATGACCTAATTTCACAGACCAATTATTTAGAAATATTTTAAATGCCTCTCTAAGCCATACTTTTGTTTATTTTGACGCCATATCAATTTTGCATTAACCTATTTGGAAAAAAATTAAATAAATTACTAAATAATACTAAAATGTGCAATATTAACAAGACTGCTTTGTCATATAAATTTCTATAGCAAAATATTAAAGAAAATCCAGACCAGAAAGACAAAAATGTATGAGAGATAGTTATATTTAAGGTAGTTTTCTTAAAATGGTCAGCCCATAGGTTTTCATTGTATAATAGTGAGTTATACTTTCCACATATCTGATAAGGATTCCTTTGCTTCTACTCACCTTTTAGTTAAAAGAAGCAAGATATAAAATCTTTAGTAAATCAAATAATATTATAATAATGAATTGTTAGTGAATTGTTTCAGTTAAGTTATCAACATAAATTGGAAATCGACTGTAGGTAGAGAATAATACTTCTAAAAATATTTTTTATTAGCTTTGTAGTCCTGCTCCCAAGTATCATGGTATATTAGAAAGAACTCTAAGGAAGCAAGGCGACCAGGGTCTAATCCTACAGTTTAACCCTGTTTAACCCTAGCCATATGTTCTTAGTTGAGTCACATAGTATTTCTGATGTCTCTGATCTTAAATAAGAAAGGTTGGATTACTGGCCTTTCTTGAAAAAAAAATAAGGTGAACTTGATAATAAAATGAGGTAATACATCAAAAATCATGTTCGATTGAAAACAAACTTTTTATTATGTAACATAATAAAATATATACATGGATAAAAATAATATAGTACATTATAATAGTATAATATATATTATATATATATCACAATGGTTGTGCATAAGTAGTAGTCCTGGGAATAATTTTTTCCTATTTCTTATTTCCTTACTGTATTTTAATAACTGACCTTACATGTATTATAGTAATAAAAGAGCATACTTGAGAGTGTCAAATGAGGCATTACTTCTATGCTTCTGATGAAGAGCTATACAAGGAATGAGTGATGATTTTCATAAATCTTGCCAAAATAACTTTCTTCTCTTTGTTAACATTTTGGATTCTGTGGGAATATTCATGAGGATTTTCTGGTTTTAATTAGGTGTGAAAGACCATCAAGAATCAGTGAAAGCTTCAGCTATGGTAGAGAACACTGGGATTAAAGAGGGTTCTAATAGAGGATAGGTGAGAGGAATGCCTATGTACCCAAATACATGCTCCATTGCCTTGCTGAATTACTTAGATAGAGAGATATTTATCCCATCATTAAAGTTCATTGAGGGAATCCAGAAGCTGGAATTGGTGACAGTACTGCAACAGACCAAGCCTACCCAGGAGACCTGAATTATGATAAAGCATCAGTGGACGAAGAATGGCTAGTTTGAGTCATCTGCTGAAGCTGGAGCAATATAACCTTAGTTCCAAAGGTTAGACTGGGAAATCCAAATTCCTCAACACAGTTTAGCAGGTTAGAGATTCTAGGTGAACAGCTTAGCCAGAGACTTGAACAGATGAGGAGAGAGAGACAGCAGGTGCCTGATAATGAACATGGATGCTCCCTTCAATTGCCAATCCTGTTGCCAACATAAATTTTAATAAATTTATGGACATCAACACAAGGTAATTATTTAATTTGTCAAAATATTTGCCTTATACACTGAGGCAGTTGAGGACCAGGGTATATGTCCTCAATTCTTTTTCCACATTTTAGTTGAAAGTTTTTTGTTTGTTTGCTTGTTTCTTTTGAGTTGGTACAATTAATGCCATCTAGATAGGAAAAAATTTCAACCAAGACAGGTGTTTTATAACTCATAGCATGAATGTTGGCCATAGTAATTACTGGTAGTTTCCTGTTTTTTTTTGTCAGAATCCTATGTTATCAGAGTCAGGTTCTTTGGTAAATTGTATCCTGGAATTTCATGTCATTGATTATATCTGCTTTAATTATCCTCGAGGACAATTTGTTTGCTGGGGTTGCCTCTAGCCCAGGGCTTTCCTGATCTTTCAATAAAGTCATTTTATACCGGGTTTCACCATTATAATATTCATTCTTTCAGGCCTTTCTCATTTTGAGTTTTTATTGCTCTATAGTATCTCATAAAATCTCAAAAAAATTTCCTATTTTATCATTATCAAACTATAATATTGAGATGAACAGTATACATCCTATGATTAAATCCATCCTATGATTAAATCAATGATGCACATATTGATCTCTTAATGAATAATATGTTTAAATTCACATGTATGCATATAATGAAATATTATAATCAAAAATTAATATTTGAATCATGATAGAAATGAGAATAATAGGTAATATTTGTTGGGCTATTTATATGTGATATATTACCATGATATTTCACTTCATACCCAAACATTAGAAATAGGCACATATATGTCCATAGATACTATACTCTCTTACATAATGTAAGTGTACAATTAGCTAATTTACCTTTATCCAGTTAACCCCATAGCATGTTCTTCAATAACTGAAGTATGTGGTTTTTTTTAGTAAGAGTATTTCAGATTTTGTTTTCAAAATCAGTTTGCAGCCTGTTCTATATGCCAGGGGGCACTGTGGTTCAATGGTAGTGTTTCTATTATTTTGGTAACATATTAGAAATTAGTTGCATTTCGATTTTTATAGTAGCCTGCTGATTTTTTTCTTTCATGGTGAGAACATCCCTGAGTGAATTTATAGCAATAAAACACTGACTTACTGATAGCCTGTTTATTCCTTGACAGTTTATTCTGGTAGCCAAAAAAGAAGTACTTTGATACTGACAGAGAGCTCCTGTTAAAGAAAATGAAAGAATTCTGTAAAACTTACTGTAAATTACTTCTAGTGGGCTACTTAAACATATTTTACTCCGAAACATAAATAAGTTCTTTGATTAAAATACTTTGGTGCATATTAAAGGGTTTGAGATCTTACTACTTTCCAACATCATGTATTAAAAAGTTAGAGGTATGCCCCAGATGAACCCCTCCCATACATCCCCCCATCACCAACACCCTGCACCAATGATTCTCCCCTGCCACAGTTGTGACCCTTCAGTGGTCCAAAACCTCTTCCAAGTGAAGCAAAGAAAATAACCAAATAAAAATAGTAAAATGAAATAATAACGATAATCTTAGAAATAAAAAATAAAATACAAAAAATTTTAACAAAATTTTAAACAATAAAAAGAATTTAGACATTATCACGGTGGATGGGGCATTGTCACGGTGGATGGAGAGCCACACAATAACCAAAATAATATCAATTTCCCATCCTGGGCAGTTCCGCTGCATTCTCTAATGGGACAGCAAGTGTCTCCCAAGTGCAGTGGCAGTGCCCAGTAAAGGAGGACAGACCATTGCACTGGATCCTTGATACTGATGCTTGTACTTATGGAGCTTTTCTTTTGAAATTGAAACTTTCCTAGTATTAGATGTTGCCTCCAAGTTACCTCCTGAGAGCCTCCTTGTTACTCGAGCCAGTCTCTAAGCCAAACCCAGCATATAAACGTACAACCTTCCTCTACCCACCCCACCCCCAGCCCACCCCGGTGTGGGTTACGACTCCTATGGATGAGCCTCCCTGGCACTGAGGGATTATTACCAAGTGCCATCTAGCAATGCACCTGGATAAAGACCTCAACATAAGGGGGAAATGGTAAATATAAATAAGTTTTTATGGCTAAGAGATTTCAAAGTAAGTCAGGACATCATTCCAGAGGTTATGCTTATACATGTCTTAGCAGAATCTCATTGACTGCCACAGTAAATAGTGCCTCAAATTGCAGGGCTCCTGAGGGCTCTAGAGACCTCTAGACACTGCAGGCAGGGCAGACACCTCATGGGTTTGGCACCCTACCAGTGAGCCTTACCTTGGAATTTATGTTCCCCAGTGTGACGGTTAGACTCATTTATATTTTTCTCTACACATGGCTCTTATGACCCTTCTATTTGAACCTATAGTTAGTACATATGATAGGTGTATGTCTAGGAGACTTAAATCTTTGGTCCTTCCATGTACCAGTTGGGCCCTGAAATCTCAGCAGACTTGCAACACCTTCTCTCCAGTTCATTGGACTCACCCAAGACAACTAACAAGGTGATGATGATGGGCAAAGCCTGTTCCAAGGAACAGAGGAAGTCAGCAACTGCAAGCAAGACAGTTTCATCCATCTGCCCCATGGGATCCAAACCCCCTCTCAATCAGAGGCACAGTGAGCATCATCATCCCAAAATCCTCAAGATTGGGGAACAAACAATGGACTAAAGCAGAGTTACTATTATTCTACTGTAGACTTATTGTTATACTAGTAATGGAAGAATTTCTTTCATTGATGTGGAGGTAGTGGCCACTGGAGACTCTGAGAGGAGTAAGAGGGAAAAATAGGTGTAATATGAGGGAATTTTTTGGACATTGGAATTGTCCTGCCTGCTGTTGCAATAACAGATACAAGCCATTATATGCTTTTTCATAACTTACACATTTGCGTGGGACAAAGGGTGAATTATAATATAAACTGTAATCCACGGTTAGTGGCAATACTTCACTGTGTGTCCATCAATTGGGACAAATGTACCACACTAATGAAGGATGGTGTTAATGTGGGAAAATGTGGTGGGAGGGGGAAGGAGTGGGGCAAATGGGAATCCCCCAGATATGAAATTTAAAGTTTCTTTAAAAAAAGAAAAAAGTTCTATTCTATTTAATTTTTGAATAAACTAAATTAAATGTCTTAAATTATAGGTCCAGATTATAGGCTCAACAGAATATGGACTCTTAGATTTCTAAGCTGTGACATCAAATACCACATTGTTTTAACAAAGGAAAGATTATGTTAGGACATTTGAAATTACATTTTCAGACACCTACCTTAATATTATAGGTATTCCTCTTGCTTCATATGTAATACATAATCCAAATTGAACATTTTACGTCTCCCATAGTTTTCTTCTACAATGATATAGTGTATAATACTGTATTCCTGAGCCACGTCACCATTTCTTGATGGCTGGGTATTCTTTGGTTGTAGAAATGGCACTAAGATGGTGCTTCTGTAATGCAAAATGTATAGTCTCCAACTTATGTGTCTTCACTGGTGAATAAATGACCATTAGTTTAACTAACACTATACATCTTAATTTGGGAATTAGTCGTGACTAATAGATATAAAATAAATCTGGGGTGAAAATTGTGGAATGATTTGATCAGTACTACCCACCGTTAGAATGCCTGCCTGTTCTAGAGATGCGATAAACTAAAGATGTCATCCCCCGTAATTTCTTGCAGTTGGTGTCTTAGAAGAATAAAACTACTCCAATTAGGTACATTCCCACAAGATTTGGAAGTGAGGTGAAAATACCTGCTAGCCTCTTAGAGTCACTCTGTTGTCAAGCAGTCATCTTATCAGATATTGGTAGGTGGAAAGTACCTGGTACCAAGCCATGATTGTAGCATCACAGGTTTGAAATCAGATCAGGGGTGTATTAGAAGGAGCCCTTCAAAATAAGAACAATATTCTTACTTTTTCTATTTTACTTTCCATCCAAAAGTAGCTTTAATGATTTCTTTGTGAATGTGTGGGTAATACTATTCTGTGGTTTATATTTTTCCTAAGTAGTAAGACACTGCCAAAGCAATGATTTTCAGTTTTGTCTGAGTTTACACTCTGTGTCATACAAGGGTCCTTAGTGCAGGTGGGCAGTATGTCAAAATCATGTGGAAACCTTTGACCTTTTTCCTCCAGGGGTGATTTTCCAATCTCAATGTCATTTGAAGAAATGACCTCCCGAAAATTATAAGGCATCAAAGTTTGGAAAATATTATAATTAATATGTAATTTTCCAATATTCAGACCTTTTTCCAATTTTTTTGCTAAAGCTAGAATAACAAAAGCTAACACTTTAAAAATAGGAACTATTTTACTTATATATATTAGTGTATATATAGTTAAATTTATGGAAAAGGCTATACATGCTGAAACAATGGGTGGAGCAGAGCCGGGGAAGGGGAATTCTGGTATCCCATTAGTCTCTATATATATCCTTTAGACTCCCTGCAGATATGTGCTATTAGGGTTTTAAGAATAGTTTTAGCTCACTCGATCTTTGCAGTCATAAACTACCTTATCAACGACTTGATTATTCATTTCTTATTTACTGCAGCTATCAAATAAAACATGGACGTAACCAAAATAAGATCAGGTTTATTTAAAAGAGTACTCATCCACTGAAATACAGGCATGTGTTTTTTTTATGGAAATCTAACCCAGGAAGAACCAGAGTGTCCTTGAGCATATAGAGCTATCTAAGTATGATCATGCTTCCCATTAAGAGTAGCCAGATATTTGTGAAAAACATGCTTATATAACTTACCAATCTGCATATATTACATTAATTCTTAAAGGTCAATCACAATTTTCAAATGAAATATAGCATTTAGGTCAAAATTCAAAATATTGTTCTATAAAAATATCACATCATTCTATTTATAACGTAAGATGCACAGGATCCAACTTTTGTAGAAAATAGTCTAGTGGCCAAAGAGAAAAAAATCTTGCTGTATGTAAGCACTTTCTTAGAGCACCCAGGTCCCATAGAAAGGGCATTTCTCTAGGCTCTATGCCCACATACTGAATTAAACCACATTAGAATCAGGGGCTTGGGTTGTAACACACTAACTTTAATAAATGAATAAGTCTGTGGATGATTCCATCTGTTTACTTAATAGACTTGAAAGCAGGTAACTTCAAACTCTACCTGTTGTCAGAAGAAATTCTATTGAAAAACCATGCATGCCTGTATTTGCCTATGACTGAACTCACAGTCAATGATGCTTTCATTGCTAAAGTGGAACAAGTTACTATATGGTGCATCTGGGAACATAGGTTCAGGCAGAATTGAAACTTTCAGCAAATGACCACTTTATTGCTTACACAGCACAAAGGGTCAAAAAGAGCAGGTGAAGAGATCCTACCATGTCTGGTCTACTGGGCAGGAAAACTGCTCAGGTTAAGAATGGTGGAAGACAGCTCCTCATGTCCTACTTTGCCACTTTGCCTCAGACAGGAGAGATAAATCTGTACTATGTGTTGAGTATTTTTCCACTCCAGGAGTTGGTGACCCTGCCACTGACAGTTCCTGCCCTGATAAGCATCTGGGGCTGCTTTTCCCTGGTTTCTGGGTTCAGGATATGGTGGGGTCTTTTCATTAGACTTAACATTTCCCCTGGCTATGGAATGGGAACTTATTTAAACATCTGTACACAACGGAAACGTGGGAGAGGGTATAAGTGAGGTAGGTGAGGATGACCCCTGAATATGCATCTGTGACTTCCCTAAGACTTAGAGACAATCCTTTAAGACTGTAGTTGGTGGGAAAGATTTCTGCTGAGACATCTGTAGTCTTGAGGTGGTTCAGTGCCAGCTGCATTTCAGAGCAATACTACTGGCATTTATTGCTTGAGGCACGTTCCCAAGTTACTAACAGTATTTCAGTAAGACTGGTTACCCAAACATCTTAGAAGATTCTTTGGTTAAATTGTTGAGATGCAGACAACAGAACTCTGTTTCACTGCTTCAAACAGAAAAAGAGTCATTTGTGGATATTGTGTAGCTTACAGAATCCTGATGGGTTGGGGCAGAAGAAAGGGATTATGCATCCCAAAACAATGGCAGACAAGGAAACTACTCAACTCCAAGACTGTTCTGATAGAAATCCTATAGACACTGCCTCATGACTCTTGGCACCTATGATGACAGGTTCCAGGGCCCCTTGTCCTAATTCGCCATAGGAATTTTTGCCTGGAAGATTCTAGTATCTAAAAATTTTGTTACAAATAAGTCTTATATGTTTAGTTTTTATTTGCTTTTTTTGTTTTGTTTTGTTTTTTAGACATTGCAGTATAGGAAGGCATGCTAGAGTGGGATGGGGCTGGGGGTGGAGTTTAAATGGATCTTGAGCAATCCAACCTATCATATTTTCTAGAGAAACTTAGTCCCATGTTAAATACCCTACTTACCCAGAGTCTAAAGAGGAAGAATGTAATCAAAATGCCCCAAATACTTAAATATTGCAAATATTTTCCAATGGGAATAAGAACACAACATACACTGATAAATTATCAAAGCTGAAAGAGACATCTGTGAAAGCTAAAGTTTAATAATTCTTTGTTGTGTAGAACAAACTATACCAAATTGTAGGTACTTTCTAATTGAGCTATTAAAATTTGTCAGGTTAGTAGATATAAAAATGACTGAAAAAAGAAATAAGCCAAATAGCAAAGAAAAAACATAACTATGTATTACTTTTAATTGTTAACTTTGAAGTTATGAATCCCTAACTAGATTATTTAAATCCACTACTTTAATATTTTTCCTTTCATATATTGGCATTGTACCATTCCCTTATTTTTTTAGATTTTTAAGTTTCTGATCCCTTTGCTTGTAAATTTTGGATGTTCTATGAAATAAAATAAGTAAAAGATCAATATCCACAAAATCCAAGTGGGACATTTGATAAACTAAGAAGGAATGGTGAAAAACACAAGGAATGTAACCCCACCCTGGAACACTATTTAATACTATGTAGGAATATCCTTTGGTTTATGTAAAAAAGAGTGGCATGTATATGAGTAATGTGCTTTTTCTCACTTGGTAGTGATTATCTTTTCCCTTGCTAGATTACTCCAGTATGGACCTACATGAAAATAATTTATGGAGTGTTTATCATGTGCAACACACAGTGCAAGATGCTGAATTTTAGAAGAATTCATATTATTTCTCACTCAAAATGTCAAAAGTTTCTTTAGATATTGGCTAACAATGAATTCTAGAATAAATATTTATACTTAATATTCAATAACCAAAGACAACAGGCAGTCTATATAGCTTTAAAATTTATATATAGACTTTTTTACTCTGTTTAATGTAATATTTATAATTTAATTTGTCCCTTTTTTTATCATCTTTTTAAAAACTTTCCAAATGATTAAAGTTATCCCAGTCAAGTATTCTGTGTGATCAAAAATCACAGGTAAATTATTTTCTAATGAAATGGTATCTAAACCTAAAATGAAGTTTCTGTGTCTACTCCACTTTTAAGAACCATAATAAATATTATTCTCTGTCAGGTCCATTAGTTCAACAACTCCCAATTTTTTTGTAGCAGAAATGTATTTCCAGAAGGGCTGATCTTGCTGCTGACCCAATGATTCTCTAACTGGATGCATGTTAGATTCACTGAGTGAGCTTTGAGTACCTAGACATTCTAACTGAATTGGTTGAGGAAATAGCCTGGGGATCAGTATGTCTTCCAAAGTCCCTTTATTGATTGCACTGGACAGCCAGAGTTGAGAGGCTCTGGACTAGATATGCATCTCAAAATGTTAGGCACCTGAAACCTAAAATATCCCCTGCTTCTACTAAAAAACTCTTTAACATTTATCCATGGAATCACCTAAGCAGTTCTTGAAGCTTTTGGTATTCAATCTGTCTTGATTTTCAACCTTTGTCACAACAAAATAACAAATTTACTTTTATTATTTACATTACTTAAGATCATTTTCTTTAATGTCAACATTTCGCAACCTGGTTGCTGTTATAGTTGATTTAAACACATACTTTTAGGTTTTTATAAAATGTATGGAATCCTATGATGGATATGGTAGTTTGGCACTCAATATCTATTCCACTATCTTTTCTAATACCTCTTGCATTTTGATGTTGTCAAACTATAAATTGCACTTCCTAAACCCCTTTGGAACTGGAGTTCCTGATAGAATTTGGGTTCAGACAGTAAGGGAGAGTACTTGTATGATATTTAGAAGGTGGACATGGATAGAGACCAAGCTTTTGGTAATTACCGTTTCTGCTGACAGATACAGATATGGAGATATTCAGGGGATTTTTTTTGTAGCAAATTAGCAGTGGTTCCAGTATCCACTCTTTTTTTAATTTTTTAATTTTTTGTCTGCTTTCTGTGTCCATTCACTGTGTGTTCTTTTCTGTCTGCTTGTATTCTTGTCAGCGGCACCAGGAATCTGTGTTTCTTTTTTGTTGCATCATCTTGCTGCGTCAGCTCTCCGTGTGTGCGGCGCCACTCCTGTGCAGGCTGAACTTTTATTTCAGGGGCGACTCTCCTTTTGGGGCGCACTCCTTGCGCATGGGGCTCCCCGACGCGGGGGGACACCCCTGCAGGGCACAGCACTTCTTGCGCTCATCAGCACTGCGTGTGGGCCAGCTCACTACATGGGTTAGGAGGCCCTGGGTTTGAATCCTGGGCCTCCCATGTGGTAGGCAGATGCTCTATCAGTTGAGCCAAATCCGCTTCCCCCCAGTGTCCATTCTTAAGTTTTGAGATTGCCAGAGGCAGAACCTGAATCATTCATTTTGCCAGTGTAATTTATAATCTGCAAGGTGTTGTTATGTAATTGCCAGCAGCAGCTGAATCTTCCTGATTATGGGACCTCTCTGACTGTATCACCTTTCTGACTCTGGTAGTAATAATTTGATTCTAGATGTGGTATCTTCCAGATAGTAGAAGTGGCACCAGCTCCCTTGGAGGCCTAATTCAGTGGTGTGTTTCTGTAAGTCATTCCTGGAAGGTAAACATACAGAATATTTCTTCCATCCTCCCAGTGATTATGTAATTTATTTAATCTCTAATGAACTTGTTACTTAAACTAGGAAGCATGGATACTATATTCTGAAATTAAGCCCAGGGTGATAACTAGCCCACATATGCCCTATTTTTCATATATATATTTTCTTAGATATCCTAAACAGAGAAGTATTTTGGTTTCCTTTAACTTCTTCTGGTCCTGTTATATTGTTCCTGAGGTACTGCAGCAAAAATTACTGCTTATTTCTGTTTTGTTTATGCCATATGATATTATTAAAGGGTAATATAATGCCTCTCACAGCCTCCATCCCTTCCTATGAGAGGTAAGGCACAGAGTCAAAATTAGAATCAATGTCATGTCCCAGACAATAATACATCATTGTGATTCTTTTAAACTTGACTTATGTTGATTTGCAAAGTATAGCAATTGTCTATCCTGGAAAGACCATCATTGCTACATACTACAGCAATCCAAAGTATTTTGTCTTTGATTTCTTTTTGGATTTGTCTAAAAGTCTATTTTTATTTCTAGATCGCATAAGTCAGGCCAAGACTTTCGTCTTTCATTTTGTATCATGTATGAATGGACTAGAAAGAACTTGGACTTTGAGATTATACAGACCCAATTCAGTAGGGCAGGTGAGCAGAGAAGATCCCAGGAAGAGCCTCTGAAGTCACAGAACTGCCACAGTGAAGGCAGCACTCAGGGGAAGTTAGCTGATTCCAATTGACCAGCCCAGTAAGTGAGCTCCTGGTAATAAGCTGACAACTAAGCTGGCTGTTGCTCTCAGGAAGGCCTAACTGTAGAATGTCAGATTCAGAAATAAAAATACAGGATACCTGGTTAAATCTGACATTTAGATAAACAGCAATCATTTTTAGTATGAGTATACTCCATACAGCATTTGGGACATTGTTTATCTGAATGTCAAGGTTAACTGCATTTCCTGTATTTTGTCTGGCAATCTTACCTGGCAGATTGTAACATTAACTGGGTAATAAGGACGATGTTGGGATGCAGTGTGCCCATCCCTAAAGAAAGAAAACATGGCTGTAGTTCTATAGAAAATGAAACACTTATCAGGATTTCAATAGTGGGAGCAAGCTCTTTGAACTGAGTCTCAAAATGGGCTTGTATTCTCAAACAAGACAATAAGTACCTATTTACTCAAACTGGGCTTTGAAGTTAGAGGAACAAAGGCATGATATTAAGAAACTGGATTTTTGTCTCCTTAAACACTTACCTGTGGCTAAAAGTAAGATTAGTTTCAAAGACTAAGACTGGAGTAAACCTGCATATGGGAATCAAAATGTGCACAATTGTGACGCTTGGACAGTAATGAGAGCAGTGAATCAGGCTGGTCATAGCATTTAAAAATTGCCAAATCTTTACTCTTTACCTGGATTTTATCTGTTGCTCGTTATTGGGCTCTGGTTTCTGTATACATGCTAGGACCAAATGTACTCTGTACGGTTTGTTAATTTCACTCTTTGCCTTGCTGAGTTGTATCTGAATTTTAACCTTAGTTACTTGTTACTGTTACCAACAGCAATTTTATAAGTTTAGAATGGAAATTTCCCCCAAATGTCTGCCATTTTCTATCCAAAAGCTCATTCACTATGTTACTATCCCCTATTCATTGTATACAGAGTTTTGAAAACACCTGTGTAGTATGTTAAATAACCTTTAAGAGCTTTTAGTTTAACTTTTCACCCCATCCCGTACGTGATTTATAAAATTTCTAAATAAATATGACAAATAAAACTATTGTTAACTGCATTCCTCTGAGTGTGCTCTACTTTCAGATTGCTCTGCACATACCATTGCCTTGACTTTGGCCATTTTCCTCCATTCCTTTATGATTCAAAGTTTAAAATAATTTGTCCAAACTTTCTAAGGTCTAAATACATTTCCTAGTTTTTTTAATGAAAATGAAATCTGTTATTCCAATTTGGCTGGACCGAAAAATAAAAAAAAAATATCTATTGCAATATAAAGTTGATAAAGGCAGGAATTTTTTGTGTCTCTCACAGTAAGCTGAAAATATGTGTTTTTTGGATAAATGGCTGTACTTGGCAAATAGATGTGGTTCTAAAAGAAGTTAAAGCTGGTTTTAGACTTTGTTAATCTCCCAAGTAATTCCAAATATGTCTCTCCAGCTGATACCTTTCCCCTGAATTCTAGATTCATATATTAAAAAACTATCAAACATTTTCTTTTGGATTGTATTATAAATCTTAAATTTAAATTATTTACGTCTAAAAATGAATTTTTGGTATCTCCTTTACATCTTGTCTTTTCAAGTTGCCTAAGTTCCAAAGATGAGAAATACATATTTCACCTTGTGCCAACCCCCATTTATAACCAAGTCCTTTTACTTGTTCCCTTTCCAAAGAATTCATCATATTTGCCCACATCTCTCTGTTTCTGAGGCTATGACCTCAATTTGGAGCATACTACAGTCTGCTCTCCACCACCCATTCTGTGTTTATCATCCACAGGAAACATTTGAAAATGCAATAAATTCATGACAACCCAGCCCCAACCCCCACGCAGTCTTTTGTGACTTTGTGTTGTACTTAACTCCTTACCAAAAGTGTGCGTGAATGGTGGATTCAGTCCTAGAATGACTTCAGGAACAGAATAGAGAACCAATAAATATTTATTCAGAAAACCAGTGAATAAATTCTAAAAGGTAATGTGTTCTAATGTATTCAGTCTTCAAATGGTTTATGTATTTTCTTAAAAACATTGTGCAAATACAATACAGAAAAATTAATACACATTTGTATCTTACTTTTAAATTGAAAATATATTGTTATATATCATATATTATTCTGAATACTGATAAAATGTGATATAACAGTTTTAATGAATTCATTTTAATTTTTTTTGTCATTAGATTTGATTTTGTCTTTCAAAGCAGGCTTTGCTTTTTCTAAACTGTATTAGTCAGGGTTCTCTAGGGAAACAAAGCCAACAGGAGATATCTGTAAATAGTAAGAGATTTTATAAAATTCTCTCATGCAACTGTGGGGATGCACGTGTCCAAATTCTGAAAGGCAAGCTGCAAACCAGGGGTTCCAATGAAGGTCCCTAATGAGCTCCCAGGAGACACTGGCTGTCTGAAGTAGAGATGGGAATTCTATCTCTGAATGCTGAAATCACCTCCCCTTTTAAGGCCTTCAACCGAATGGATGAGACTTTACTCATTGCTGACTTCAATCTCCTTAGTTGATTGTAGATGTAATCAGTCATCTATGCAATCAACTCACTGTTGAAAGTCTATGAAATGCCCTTGTATTAAAATTAGTCCAGTGCTTGCTTGACCAGACAACTGGCACCATTACCTGGCTGAGTTGATGCATTAGCCTAACTATCACATGTACTGTGGTATGAAATGACAATTCTACCATGTGAAGTTTCTTGAAATGGAGAAATTCAAATTTAATATGACATTTTAAAAATAACTTAACAACTATGGTGTATTAGCAAAGACTAATTCAAATTTTGTAAGACTTCTTTTAGTTTTGCCTATGGGATTTTGTGAACATCAAAGTCTGGTTTTATGTGTTCTCACATATCATTTGGTAGAGGTTCTAAGCATCAAGTGTATCTATTTCAGAGATTCTTTTCTTCAAAGTTGAATAAAATATTTGTATTTTAGTATCTTAAACTCAATTCATAATTTTAAGAACATGAGACAAGCACCTCTAAAGAGTCATAATCCCTCTAATTTCTGAAATAAAATATCTTTGAGTGAATTAGAGGTAAATATATTATAATTACCTTATTCATCCATGAGGAATTTAAAATTTTATGAGATAAATATAAATTTAAGTATAAATATATATACAACAGAGTTAAAAAGCTTAGCATCAATCATGCCACACAGTGGCTATAAAACAAATACTAACTCTACCATTTTCAATTTTAAGTTTCTAGACTTCCTTTGGTGATGTTGATGCACCTGTCTTGGAATATAGCAGATGTTCAATCAATATTTGTTGGAAGGAAGGAAGGGAGGGAGGAAGGGAGGAAGGAAGGGAGGGAGGAAGGGAGAAAGGGAGGAAGGGGGGAAGGGAGGAAGGGAGGAAGGGAAGAAGGGAGGAAAAGAAGGAGGGAGGGAGGGAGGGAAGGAAGAAGGAAGAGAGAAATTTGGATTTATATGAGGCTATTTATGATCATTTACTTATCCAGATTAGAGTAATTATTCATATATATATATATTCTATGTAATATATTGTATTATATATTAGTGATTCTTAAACATTTATGTGAGGTGGTCCATAATATACACCATTTCTAAATAAATGGTGTAAAAAAATGGTGTAAATTTCTAAAGTAATAAAAAAAAACAAAATAAGAATTTTGGAAATATCTAGCCTCAAAGGTGAAGGATATGGGTCTTTGGACCTGTAGTTTAAGTAAATTACAGAATAATGAGAATTAACTAGTGGAGTAATTGGGTAGTAGTAATTGTAGAATAATTGCTAGCAGGTGTAGCCTGCTTATGAACCGTCCTTCTCTCTTCCCTCTCTAAATATTTACCAACAAATAGATAATAGGTAGATACTTGATTTACATCTATAAACAAGACACTGACATTTCATGTCTTAGTGGCTTTTACAATCTAGGAAGAGTATAAGCATTACAAAAGGCAGTTTCAACAGAGTATGAGTGTTCTTCTGCAAGATATGCAGAATACTGTGGGAATATATGAAAGAGATACACAACCTGGATATAGGAGCTCTGGGGAGTTTAACTGCTTTATGTGATAGAGTGAGAACAATTTGGAGTACTTAGACAACATCAGAGGGAAAAAAATGGAGAAATGAGGCAATAATAATAGAAGTTACCCTGCCAAGTAATATTTCATGCTGAAACATGGCACAGTTTGCAGCAACCCAATGAGATAGGTACAGTTGTTATACTCATTTTAGAGGGAATTTAGGGCATGAAAAAATAAGCAAGATACAATTCTTTTAATAGTTCACATGCAAATCTGCTCTGTCACTAGTTCTTTGCCTTGTCTCTCTTCTCTGGCAAGGTTAAAAGGACCCTCTTTCACCTGATATTAAATATACCTAAACTGGATAACAGGCTTAGTGTCAGAAATGCTAAAGAGAGAGAGTAACTGACTATGATTTCTGTCAAATTGATATTATTCTGTTTACCAAATATTATAATCAAATGCTATTGACTCAGAACCATCTGTCTCTAATTGTAATCCTCTATGGAATGATTGCAGCTGATTTAGTGATAGGAAAGTTACAACACTTCTGCCACCAATTTGAAGACCTAAGAACTTATTTGCTTGTTTCCAGGGGATTATTAGTCAAATGTATCATTCTTCACATTTCTTAGAAATGTATTCTTAGAAATGTATTTCTTAGAAATGTATTCTGAGTGTGCAACATTACATTTAACTGCTTTATTTACTAAATATAAGTTAAAAAATGCTTGATATTTTTTATTTCTAAGAAGTTATAAAGGGCTTTGTATGAAACATTAAATTAATGTTTTTCTTAAACATTCCGAGCACAAATTTAAAAACAAATAAAGTTTAAATGACATTTAAACTAATTAATCTTTTTATGATTGAGTTTTTCCTTAAAACAAGTACATCTAAAAATCACATTAAAACAAGTACATCTAAAATATGACACTTGCAATGTGTATCAAAAAGATAACATTGTGTTTTGATTTGACTCTAAATAAAATTTGTAATACAAAAATGATATTTCTTAAGTGATAAGAGAGTATTGTACCTGTGTCAAATTAAAGATACGTTTTATCCGATCAGTATTTGATGGTTCTACATATTGATATATTGGTTTTTATAGAACCAAAGAAGAATGTAAAAAACTAAGTCATTTATATTTGTTTTCACAAAAACCATTTTATAATTAATTATACAAATGTTAACCACTATGTCAACTTTCTAAGTTAATTTATTTTAGATTTCAATTGGACAGAATGTTAATATGTAAGCAATGAAATGGAATCCTTTTGGAAAAAAGATTTTTTTGTTTTGTTTTGTTTTGATATTTAGTTTATCACAAAAAAATGTGGCTGCAGTCTCCTTAAATCTTATTTTATAATACCGTATTTAAGTGTGGTTCTGAGAAATCATTTACTCTGTGGCCAAATTTTAAAAATAAAATCCCAAGCTATTATTATTAGGATGATAGAAATACCATGTGGTTATTATGTATATAGCCAGTACTCCTTTCAGTGAAGCAAGCAAATATTGACAAAATTTAACCTGCCACTGACAGAAACAAAACAAAACAACCCAAATTAAGAGTTGTTTCTTGAATGCCTTTTTCATGATTGTAGCAGTTTGATATAGTTATGAATTCCAAAAATAGATATTGGATTATGTTTGTAATCTGGTCTATTACTGGGCATGACTGAGCTATGATGAGGGCTTTGATTGGACCATGCTATTAGGGCATTGAGTCCCCACTCCTTGGTGGGTGGGGACTCACAGATAAAAGGCATGGCAAAGGACAGAATTGGAGCTTTTGATGCAAGGGTTTTTGATGTTGGAATTTGATGTTGAAGCCTTAAGCTGGAGCCCCAGGAAGTAAGCTCACAGAGGAAAAAGAAGCCAGCCCCAGGAAGAGAGGAACCCTGAGCCCAGGAAGAACCAAACCCTGGGAAGGAAAGAACCTTGAACACAGAGAGAAGCAAGACTCTGGAAGAGAGGAACCCAGGAAGCGTGAACCATCTCAGTCATTAGCAGCCTTCTTGCTTCAACATGTGAAAATAGATTTTGGTAACAGAAGTAACTTATGCCTTATGGCCTGGCATCTGTGAGCTTCTACCCCAGATAAATACCCTTTATAAAACCAACCAATTTCTGGTATTTTGCATCAACACCCCTTTGGCTGACTAATACAATGATCTGTAGCAAAATCATAAAAATTAATATTATAGATAATTTCTAAGCTTCAGTTTTTGTGGTAGTTTGCCAATGACCTCTAAGACAAATTTAAGAGACCTTTTTAAGAAATAGATTTTTTTCTCTAGTCATAAATTTTAAAATAATTTTTTGTGAATTCACCACATGTACATGAAAAATAACTAGCCTTTAATGCATTGATTCTACTTTGAACTGACTCCAGGGAGAAAGTCAATTAATGTTCCTTTTGTGCTACACTTGGATCACTTACATTTTTCTTTTGTTACATTGATGAACCTTAATAGCAATTCATTTGTCTATTTTTCAATCTCTTCTATTAAACTAAATAGTCCTTTAAGCCCAATGATATTTTTATTTATCTCTAGTATTATGTGTTATTTATAGAAAGCAGTCAATAAATATTTATTGAGTTACTCTAAGTTTAAATCGCGGTTTAATTCTTCCATCTCTGTTTTTTTCCCAGACAGAAATTCCTATCAGTAGTCTAGAATGAGTATCTATAACTGGACATAATTATTGGAGTTCTTGAAAAATCAATAAAAGTTCCAAATAGAATCAAGTCATGAACATTGTCTAAAGTGACTGTAACAACTGGGAACAGAAATATATTCACAGTCTGAGTCTTGGGAATAGATTGAATCACCTAGGTGTGTTACATAAATGGTGAAAAAGAAGATGAGATGAAATCCTAAAAAATCACTAAAACAAGCAAAAGAACAGGAAAACTATGTTAACTTAAAAAATTAATCAGGATATAATAGGATCTGGACTGGTGATGGATAATTTTGGAAAAGATCTAGGAGGTGAATTCAAATGAAACAGTTTTTAATTGTTAATTAATCCTGATTTATTTCCTGAGATCTAGATTTGCATTTATGATTATCTTCTAAGCATCTCCACCTAGATATTTCATAGGTTCTTTACCTCATCCTCAATATTTCTGAAACTGAACTCACCATACCTCTCTCAATTTCAGTCCTCTTCCTGTATTTGTTTGGTGAATGCCATTACCGTCTAGAACACTCAGTTCTCACCAAAACTCTGGGAGCCATCTTTGACCAATTCACTCTACCTCTTTAATATGTCTGGAATTTCTTCTTCATATTTCTTGAATTTGCCTTAATCCAGAGCAGGCTTAACCCTTCTAAATAGTCTTCATGCTTTAGTTTTGATAACTCCCTACTCCATTAACATAACCAGCGCATGTACTCCTCCTGAAGTTCAAATGTAACTCTTTACACAAAATATCCAAACTGCATTCAGGAAACCCCCAAATTCTATAGTATGGTATACAAAACCCTTCATGACATGACCTTAGCTACTATTTCCAGGCTTATGCTTTCTTCAGACATATACTTTATGCTCCATTCATAACTAAATGCATATTCTTGCCTTGGAATATTGTTTATTTTTGAGCCTATAGCAACCCCACTTTTATCTTCCCCTCCTTCTTCTGAACTCCATGCAAACATCTCTGAAACATCTTTCCCAACTTCAGTAGGTGCACATTTCCCCCCTCACCTATGTACGCTCTTGTAGAAGTTTATTAATGCCTATCATTGCACTTATCATTTATCTAGATATGTTCTCACTAGAGTGAGCCTTTCAGGGACAATGAATTAAATATTATCTTTGTATCCCAGCATATAGCAGAGTGCTTGCCATTCCGTAAGTGTGACTTCAGTATCCAAGCTGGTGACCCATTAGATTTTCTTAACTCATAAATCATCACCCTCCCTTTTATTTCCTTTACACTTTTACCATCCACCAGAATGATCAAAATCTCTAACTTTAATGTACAGCATTACCAATCTGAAAAAACAATTGCTCCTATCTATTCCTTTTAGAACACATAGTGAATGCAAGTCATTTAGCTCTCAAACACGTTATTTTATAATGCCTTTTCACTTTTCATATATATTTTATTTTCCCAAAGTAAATATTTCAGATATGTTCTATTCTTTTAATTTCTTTGACTCCCATATAATTCAGGTGACCTTGCAAGCCAGTTTGCCAGGAAAAATACAAAACCAAAACAGTAAACTCTTGATGTCCAAAAGTATTCTTTATTAGCTCACCCTTTCACTCTCAAAATTGTTCAAGTATTATAGTAAATAATTATGTAACACAATTAATAGCCATTTTACTGTTAGGCATTCTTTTTTGTAAATTTTGATTATGTATATCTATAAAATAAGTGAAGAAATAACTCTTTTTGCCTCAGTGTGACACAATCTGCAAATAACAAGAAAGACAATTTGTTCAGGGATGAGACAGGTATTAATGGACTAAGGTGGGAACACAAGCTATTGACAAGTTATTATTCTCTAAGTGGGGTTAAGTAACTTTGATGAAACAATTTACAAGGGTAGCAATGCTATGCGAAAAACTAATGAAGAAGAATATTAAATTGTGATAATTTCTCTGATTTCAAGTGAGTTTTTGTCCATAATAATGTACAAAAACTTTATTTTTCTACTAAAATTACATGGGCTTAAATGGGAGATTATAATGCACTAGTAGTACAGAAATAATTACCTTGTTTAAAGAAAATAAAACTCAGAATCAAAACTTGATCTTTTTATTTTATCTTGGTTGTTTGAATACCATTTACCACTTCTGCACCTTAGAATCTTTTCCATATTATTTAAATTTTGACATAAAGTTTTGGAAAAAATAATGCAAGTTATATAAATTTAACATCGAACAAAAGTAAATGATCAAAATTATGTAATAGAAGGGGTAAGTGATAAGCTATATGATTGTTGCCTTCACTCTTTCGTTTCCATATTACAAAGAAAATATTTTGAGAATTTTAAATCAAGTAATTTTGTAGATTAGAACTATAAACATAGCCAGAAGTAGCTGAGTCATAGAAAATTCTGCTAACCACAGGGTGATATTTATTTTAAAGTAAACTCTCATCTCTGGATCTAAGCCATAAAAGATACAGCATTGTGTCTCAGAAGGTATCACCCTTTTAGTATACTCTGGTATCCTGGATTCAGTAGAAATATTTTCCCTTCTTCGTGGTTTTCTGAAGTGATTTTCAGTCAAAGTTTTCTTCTAACTTAAAAATTCACAGATGCATAGAAGTATAATTTTGAATGTGTTGATGACTTTTGTCTTGACATAATTTTTTTATTTTCCGAGCAAACAATCTGTATTTCCCACCTTCCACCCCATCATTACACACACACACACACACAAACACAGTATTTTGAATCAATTCAGGGATCATCAACTTAACAATTCTGCTACATTACTCTTTAAGTTATGTTCATTATGTAAACTATAAAATATCAGCATAATATTTGAAGATGAACAATAAATATCTTTTTAAACCAATGCTAGTCATACATCAAGGTAGCAATTAGAGATTTGAAAAGATTCTAAACAATTCTATTTAATCTTCCTAACCCCAAATGTAACCAACCTCTAGGCACAATTTCTGAACTCTCCCCAATCTGACTCCAGTTTAGTTCACCCCCTACATTTCCTTAGCAGCAATTTCTTCTTGATAGCATCAACAATTATACATTAGCCCTAGAACACCTATTATCTTTCTGGACCCTGTTGTTACTGATTTTACTTCAGTGGAGGGGTACTGTAAGGGAATCCACATTACTCATTTCTTCACTCTACCTTCTTTTCTCACAAGACAGTGGGGAAAAGAAAAACTGGGTATATAACTGTTGCTTGTTGATTTCTGCATAAGGCAGAATCTGAATTTAACTTCCTTGTATAAGAAATTTGGGGGGGAGTGCCCTTGGTATCTGCGCCTTTGGAAAGAAGCCATGTATTTAGAGATGTATATATGGTATTTCCCAAAGCTTAAGGGAACAGAAAATGTAAAAATCCTTCAAGCAAGATCTCATGGGCACAACACAATTCTTAGTCATTCTCTCCTTTCTCAAATATCCTGCCTGGCTTTCTAAAACAGAAGTATCAACTCTTTTCAGTATTATTCCTCACCACACTTTTTGGAAAACCTGTATCTACTTACAGTGTCTAGTCTTTTCTTAAAAATAGTACTTTCCCTCCCAGGAAGGCAGTTAGAGTTACCAAAAAACATCAAGAGTACACATCCCTGTAAGTCTTGAATAATTTCAAATGAAGTTTTAGAGTGTATGCTGGGTTTTGGCTTGAGAGTATTGATTATGAAGAAAGATCATGTCTCTCTGCACTACTCCCTCAGGGTCCAAGGGGTTAACTATTGGACAGGAGCAATTGCAGTATCTACAAAATACACTTGACTAGACCCAAAGAACAAAAATCAAAATTTATTTTCAGAAAACATTTTGCTTCCAGGTACAGAATCTGTACAGATTCTCCTGCTTGCTACCCCAGAAAGGAAAGTGCTTTTCATTGAGTATTCTCAATTTTTTGTCTGGTTTCTGTGTCCTTTCAATGTAAGATAGAACTTCATTATATCTAACGGTTACAGATAAATACTCAAAGACCTGACAGACCTTGAAATTAATATCTTCCTTTCTTTGCAATAACAAATTACTGGCCATGATTTGATTTGTTACTTCCACAGCTGCCCACCTTTCAAGCCACTTTCACTCCCTCTCCCCCACAAGCGAAATAAAGATATACTTAGGGTCCCTCTGCTCAGCTGTGGGAAGAGAGGCAGAGGAGGAGAGAGAGGGAAATAGAGACATGGAAGCATTTTCTTCATCTTTTACCTCTAAGTATTCTTAATAAAAAGTAAGGGAGAATGGGAAGCAGGTGTCACTCAGTTCTGAGTGACTGGTTACCATATACAGGGTTCCAGGTTCAAGATTGTACCTTGGTAGTCTGGAAGAGTAAATACAGTTCCCAAAGTTCTTTTTTTTTTTTTAAGATTTATTTATTTTTATTTATTTCTCTCCCCTTCCCCCCACCCTGCCCCAGTTGTCTGTTCTCTGTGTCCATTTGCTCCATGTTCTTCTTTTTGTCTGCTTCTGTTGTTGTCAGCAGAACTGAAATCTGTGTTTCTTTTTGTTGCATCATCTTTCTGTGTCAGCTCTCTGTGTGTGCGGCATCACTCCTGGGCAGGCTGCACTTTCTTTCACGCTGGGCGGCTCTCGTTACGGGGCACACTTCTTGCGTGTGGGGCTCGCCTACATGGAGGATACCCCTGCATGGCAGGGCACTCCTTGCGTGCATCAGCACTGCGCATGGGCCAGCTCCACATGGGTCAAGGAGGCCCGGGGTTTGAACCGTGGACCTCCCATGTGGTAGACAGACGCCCTATCCACTAGTCCAAGTCCGCTTCCCTCAGAGTTCTTAATGCAAACTAAGACTCTGAAGTTTTGGGTTTTTATTCATATATAACTTATAAATCTCCAGAGTACAAGTCAATCCTAAAGAGATAAGTACACTCAGGGTCTATGGACAAAACAAGGCTCCTAGATCTATAAGGCTAGTGAAAGCCCTAGACTCTGATGAATTGACTGCAGTTATGTCAGTCTCTGAGATACTATTGAGTGATGGCTTATCTTCTCAGCAGTAATTCTACTCACATCTAATCACTACTACAGAATCTTTGGGTCAAGACAAGTTTGGATTTTGGGTTTTAAACATCACATAGAGAATTAAGTCTCAGATGTATTCTTTAAAATTTAATACAGACTTTTGAGGTTGCTAGTCTGCATGAAGATAGCATACTCCTGCTTGTTCTTTTTAAAAAATTGTTTGCATTCTTGATTTTATAAAAATCACAAGATCAATTTATCCCATATCAATCCTGCAAAACATGTTTACTGGGGTTAAGTTATTCACTTGGTGCCCTATATACAAGGTTAGAAATGTTGACGTTGAGTGATGATTAGAATGAATCAAATATTACAGTAAATTCTTTTAGAATATTCTAGTGCTGACCATATGATTAAGTGTTTTTAGACACTTATTCAATCTAAAAGAGGTCCACATTTAGAGGCATTATTGAAATTAGACCAAGTTGGCCTGCCCAAATTTAATTACATAGTGACAGTGACAATATTCCATAAGTCTATAAAATACACAGATCTTTGCAAATACTTCCAGGCTATCTAAATAATTGAATTACCTTGGAATCTTTTTTTGCAGACAGTTTCTACTCTTCAAAATCCTCATCATTAACTTATTCTCCTTTCTCACTAACATTTAATCTGTGTGGGACTTTAGTCAAAAACTTAGTTTTTTAAACAGATTTTTAAAAAGCTTTAGATTATATAAATGTTACATCAAAAATAGAGGGGATTCCCATATACCCCACCCCTTCCCTCTCCCACACTGTCCCACATTAACAACATCTTTCATTAGTGTGATATATTTGTTACAAGGGATGAACACATATTGAAGCATTGTACTAGCCAAGGACTATAATTTACATTGTAGTTTACACTTTGTCCCACACAATTTCATTTCACAAGTATTGATCAAATACATAATGACCTGTGTCTGTCATTGCAATATCATGCAGGACAATTCCGATGCCCCCAAAATGCCCCCATGTTATACCTATTCTTCTCTTTCCCTCCCCTCAGAATCTCTGGTGGCTACTGTCTTTTTATCAATGATACAAGTTCTTCCATTTCTAGAATAATCATAAGTCTACTTTAGTCTGTAGTTGCTTTCCACCTTTTTGTTTGTTCATTCCTCAGTCTTGAGGATTTGGGGATAGTGATGCCCACCCTATCTCCGACTGAGAGAGGTCTTAGATTCCATAGGGAAGATGGATGGAACTGTCTTGGTTCCAGTTGCAGATACTCTCCACTTCCTGGGATGGCCATTGTTCATCATTGTCCTTTTGTTAGTTGTCCTGGGTACGTCCAATGAAATGATGAGTAGGTGCTGCAACTCAGCTGAGATTCAGGGCTCAACCAGTACATGAACAAACTGAAGATTTAAGACTTTGGGACATATATTTAACAAGTGTAGTGCTAATTATAAGATTCAAATAAAAGGGATAAAAGAGCCACGTGTAGGGAAATTCTAAATGAGTCTAACTGGTTACATTAGGGAGTATAGATTATAAAGTAAGGCCCATTGACAGGATGCTGAATTCCTGAAATTGTCTACCCTGTCTATAGTGTCTGGATGTCTCTAGAGACCTCAGGAGCCCTGCTGTTTGAGGCACTGTTTACTGTGGCAGTGCTGCTGAGATGTGCATAAGTGTAACCTCTGGAATAACTACCCAAATAACTTTGAAGTCTCTTAGCCATAAAAACTCATTTGTGTTTAATATTTCCCCCTTTTGCACAAGGTCTTTTTCCAGATTCACTGCTAGTTGGTGCTTGACAAACCTAGTTTTGATTATCTTTTACATTAAATCTAATTGAGTTATATCAAGCATGGAGTTTACTTGACCTCAATGAAAAGAAATCAAGTAGCCTTCAAAGTGGAGAATCTCATAAAAGTATGTCAAAGTGTATTAAATTAATCCAATTGCAGGCAACTCACACTAAATACCTTTTAGTTTATCAGAGGACTATTGATACAAAGTATCAGAAATGTGTTGACTTTTAAAAAAGCTATTTATTTAAGGTAAAAACTTATGGTACTCAGGCCATGAAAACTCTAATTGAGGGACAGAGATTGTCCAAACCAGACAACCAGGAGCCAAGAAGAAAAAGCAAGGTGTCTGGGGACTCGCATTCCCTTCCCACAGGCAGGATAACGGAGGAGGAGGGATCATAAGGCTTGCAGGCTATTAGGAAGAAGCCAGGAAACTGGGCATGAATGGGGGTCTCTTAAGAGGCTGGGCTGGGGCTGGCTACAAACACTGCTTCTACTGGCCGAGAGGCAAAACAGATCCAATAAGCCTGAGCAAAACTTTGGGGTAGATGAAGAAGGCACCATAGAAGATGATAGTCATGTTCTGAATGGAGGCATAAGGACAGAACAGGGAAGTCCCTGAGGAGATGGAAAAAGGAGCAGAAAAAGGGCAAATGCTGTGTGCAGTTATACAAGGATAGGGAGGAGGTAATTAGATTTAGAACGCAGTCTAGGATGAGGTGGATGTCCTGGACTCCCATGTTCCCGTTGGACTCCTACTCATCTTGAGGAATGTCCCCAGTCAGGTTTCGAGGATGGTGTCCCCTGTTGCCCTGAGCCTTCTTGGATCTGCATGGCATGGGGGCTGGCCCCTACCACTTCCAAAGAGGGAGCTGGAGAACTCTGAGTAAACCAAGATTATGCCATTATGAAATGGCTGGAGAACCATTTGGAATGCAAAGAGAGGGACAGACAGACACATAGGCAGGGTTTGGTTTGAAGCCCAAAACTCACTGGTCTCATCAGATTGAGGAGAAAGTTACAAGAGACTCTCTTGTCTGGCTTGCCAAGAGATGTGTTATCAGAGCTGCTGATTTCCAGGCTCTTGGTCATGTCTTAAGAAAGAGTCATAGATGCACTGCAGTTGTAAGAAAGTCAGAAAAGATTTTAATAAGGGGGAAAAACACCTCAGATGTGAGTGCAGGTGTGCTCACGGTAGAGCTGCACCCACTCTGTTCTGGGGTTCCCAGTTTTATGGGCTATCTGAGAGGTTTAGGATCTTGCTGACTGGCATATTTGAGAAAAAGCAGGGGAAATTCATCGGGTGGTTTGATTTCTAAGGATTGCTCTCTGGTGCTGCTGTCCATGAGCTCTGCTGGAGTTTGCTGCGTGAAGTGATAGGAAAGATTGTTCCAGCTTTGGCCATTAGGGGCACTTTTGTTTGACTCATGTTTCCCTCTGATGTACTCACACCTTTGTGGATTTTGAAATTTTACTTTTGTGAGTGCTTCCTCACTTTCTGGCATTACAAGATGCTCCAGGCTCATCTTTTATATTTCCTGCCCCAGTCCTAGAACCAATCATTTCTCTAAGGACTAATTAAAGAATGGTATTAGAAATCAATATATGGGTGCTAGGTCTCAATAGAGATAAACACACAGCTTTAAATATATTTTAAAATATTTTTATCACAATTTTTTAAGAAAAATAATTGGTTCAGGAGGGAAGCTTTAGTTTCTCTTCAAAGATGCATTTGTATAAATAATATAATTCTATAATTATTTAATCAGATCCCTACAATTTTTCCATTTCCAACTTGTCAAAAGCATGTACCAGCATGAAGAATATCAAAATCCCCTAAAATAAAAAGGAGCACATTTAGTTACCCAAGGGCACACAGTTCCCTTGGACATTTCTCTGGAACTCAATATTTGAGACCACATTCCAGAGAATACATTCCTTCACACCACAGATCTTGGGGAGCTACCTGTGACCTCTTGTGGATAGTGTGCTCTATCAGAAGAGGGAAGGCGCGGACAATTTGGCAGAATCAATTCTAATCGTTATAGCTATTCAGAATCTACTCTTAGTTCTCATGGACTGTTATCAAATCACTCAAAGTAGCACAAGAAGTAGCACAATGTCTTACTTCAAGAAAAACAAAGCCAATTTTGTTCAGAAAATATTCTTTCAGTGTGATAGAATTTAGAAACTTAAATGTTTTGTGAAATGTTTCATCACACATATCATTTATATAATTAAGAATTTTGCCATACACACCAGAATTTACCAGGTTAGGTTCTTGGCAGGTATTTCTGAAGAGATTTCACACACAGAACTAGGAAGATGTAGTAGAAAGACACAGGCCTGGAAATATGGAGCCCAGGTTTCTGACCTGGTCCTCTGTGAATTTTCAACCTGGGTGATCTTCAAAAAGTCACTAAACCTCCTGGACTTCAGTTTCCTCTATAAGGTGAAGGGTTAGTTCTTAAATGATTTATACCATTGCCCTGAATATTTGTTAGATTTTAAGTATGCCATTACATATGCATGTATATACACACATATATAATATTATCATTGCATAATAATCTGATTTCATTTTTAATGTTTGACTAATGATAGCATTTAGCCTCTCACCTTTCATTTCCTGACCAAAATACATCTGTTATTTTATTTAGATAAGGAAACTCATTTAATGCCTGATGGTAAGTTTGAATCCTGGGACTCTAGCCCTGTGTGGAACTCATCCCCAGGCACCCTCCCCCACCATGTGCACCCACACTTAAGGCCTAAACTATTCTCCTGCCTTTGCACTTGCCATTCCACAGTGGCTTCTACCTACCCTGCTGTCCCCAGAAGCACATTGTCAATCTTCTTTGAAATTCTCTTGATGTGCAAAGTGACATCAGGTCGCACATCTGACCTATTACTTGGGAGAGCATACATTTCACCTCTACATATTTCTCACAAAACACTTACTAATAAACATTATTTCATTTATGATATGAGAAAATTTATACTAATCCATATAATATTTTCCAAATGGTGGCCTTGTCGTAACAAGTTGAAATGCAATAATGTCAAGGTAGCATAAAAAAAAATCTATTCTGGAGAGCAAAGTTAGGGCAAGGTAAAAATTGACACTGCCTAATGATAGGTAAAGAAAGTATGACATCCTACAAGAAAGTGCCTTCTAGATCCTTATCTCTAAAACACATGGTAGAATTAAGAAGTCATGAACCTTAAAATGCTAAAATTTTGTTATTTGTTTTAGAATATATACATTGTTAATGTAATAAATATTCAATTTATATAAGAAGTATAGATGGAATATTTTAATATGTAAGTAATATGACTAAATCATGTTAATACTTTTGAAAAAACTCACTATTGTGACTATTTAACTATGTAGGCAAAGTACAGTTAGTTTATGGTGACAGCTTCCCTGACAGAACTGGGAAGGGTAACAAGTCTTATGAGTAAAGCATTTTTTTTGTCTTTATTCCTTTTAATGTTACATTAAAAAAATATGAGGTCCCATAGAGTTCCCACCCTCTTACCCCTCTCCTCCCACATTAGCAAACTCTTTCATCATCGTGGCACATTCATTGCATTTGGTAAATACATTTTGGAGCACTGCTGCACCACATGGATAGTGGTTTACATTGTAGTTTATACTCTCCCCAAGTCCACCCAGTGGGCCATGGCAGGACATACAATGTCCAGCAACTGTCCCTGCAGTACCACCCAGAACAACTCCAAGTCCTGAAAATGCCCCCACATCGTACCTCTTCTTCCCTCTCCTTACCCTCAGCAGCTACCATGGCCACTTTCTCCACATCAATGATACGTTTTCTTGCATTACTAATCACAATAGTTCCAGATTAGAATATCAGTAAGTCCACTCTAATACATAATTTATTCCTCCATCCTGTGGACCCTGGGATGGTTATGTCCACTCCACCTCTATATCGAGAGAGGGCTTAGATTCCACATGGATGATGGATGCAATTCTCCTGCTCGTAGTTGTAGGTACTCTTGTCTCCCTGGTGTGGTGGTTGACCTTCTTCACCTCCCTGTTAGCTGGCTGGGGTAAGTTCAATAAACCAGAGGGTAGGAGTGGCAGGTCTGTTGAGGCTCAGGGCCTGGCCTGACAGATGGGCAGTCCAGAGATTCAGGTCCCCTGAGCATACACCAAACCCAGTAAAAGTAGCAGGAGAGGCTTGTGAACAAAGATCACACCTGAGTTCAACTCCGTCACACCCAGGAACACGAACTACAAAGTAGGGCCAACTGACATGGCACTGCACTCCATCTGCCATGACCATAGAACCTGTGGGTGTCTGTGGTCCTCAAAAGAACCAATACCTGGGCTTGTATTTACTTTGGCTGTCTTTGGGACTCTGCTGAGTTGTGCGTAAGAGCAACCCCTCTGATGACCTCCCGACTCTTTTTTGGAGACTCATAGCCATATAAACTCATTTGTCCTTTCCATTTCCCCCTTTTATTCAAGGTCAAAAAGCATTTTTGACACCTGATATTACATGTAGGCTGAGATATTCTGCTGATTTGAGTTGACCCTCAGTAATGGATTTAGAACAGATGTGTCAACTTTCTTGTTAATATGCATAATTAAAGTTGAGTCTTTTTTCTGTCTTTTTATCTTATATTCTAATTTATCCCTTTAGACCTTCTTACTTTATATAATTGCAGATTGCAGATTCTTATAGCCAGTTGTCATCCTAGAGATCATGAACTCCAGCCTTCACCTTCTGCTGTATTACCTGATTCCTTTTTTTAAGATCTGAAGGCTCAGAGCACTTACTGTCATTAATTACATCATAATGCCTATACCTCATTTAGTTTTTATTTGTAATTTGATCTTTGTAAGGAACAAAGAAGAGAATCTTGGGTAAAATTTGTTTTATAAGTTGAAATTAATGTAAGTGTCCATTTAGGTTGTGTCTGCTGTGACCAATATTTTGCAGAAGAAAAATGGTTTAATTACATCTCTTGTTCTTTCCCTTGTATTTAATGAAGTCATTCCTTTCTGGCTCTTTATGCTTTTAAACAATATTGATGGACTTACTGAACAGAAGGCTAGAACTATAATCAAAGGTACATTTGTCACTTCAACTGACCTCTGAGGTGTCATACATCATGACCTATGTCCCCCTGGCTAGGTTCCAAAATAGTCTGATATATTTAAAAGCCCTTTTGAGTACTGACTATAAATTTTTTTATGGAAATGAATGAGTGATCTCTTCTTTATAGGTTAACAAGCTAAAAGAGATAAACTAGATGCAAGAAACAGAAGCAGGTGAATAAAGCATAACAAACTATACATTTTGCAATGGGGTTGGAGATGTCATAAAGGACAGATATTATTACATCAGTGTCTTCTGACATCAGTTTAAAAATACTTCATTAAAAAAATGCCTTAGCATTATTTAGTAAACAGTTTGAAAGACTTTTTTTTTACTGAAAAAAGGAGGGAAATTCATTGAAACATAAAAAGCACCATTGTAAAGGAAAGGGATAATCAAAGGGAATATGACATTACATCTAAAAAAAGAAACAAAACACTCTTGTCCAGTTAACAGAGAGTAGTAAATGTCCTATGGCTTCTCCTATTGGATGTGTCCCAGACCATAGTCTTGCTTCAATAAATGGTAATTAAAGATTGTGCTGAAGTGGTTGATTGTTTTTGTTTTTTTGCTTTCACCATTTCTATTCCTTTCCAAATATTTAAAAACAACCTTTTTACCAGTTCTGCACAGATTAATCCTCACCTTTCCATTTTCTACCCTCATTCTATTTTCTAGTGACCTATATTCTAATTTTCAATGCCATGAATTTACACAGTATGTTTAGTTCATAATACTGCAGTTGTACAGTGTTTGTTCTTCTGTGTCTGGCTTGCTTCATTCAACATAATGTCCTCCAGGTTCATCCATGTTGTCATTTACTTCATGACTTTATTTCCTCTTACCACTGCATAATATTCCATTATATTTACACATCACGATTTGTTTTTCCATTCATCAGTTGATGAACACTTGGGTTATTTCCAACTTTTGGCTATTGTGAATAATGCGATGAACATCAGTGTGCAGGTGTCTATTAGTATCAGTGCTCTTCTGGGTATATACCTAGCAATGGTATTTCTAGGTCATGTGGCAAGTCTATATTGAAATGCCTTAGAAACTGCCAAACAGTCCTCCACAGTGGCTATACCATTCTACATTCCCACATACAGTGAATAAGCGTTCCTATCTCTCGACATCCTCTCCAACAGCTGTTTTCTGACTTTTTAACTTTTTAGTCATGGCCATTCTAATAGGTGTGAAATGATATCTCATTTAGTTTTGATTTTCATTTCCCTAATCACTAGTGATATTGAATACTTTTTCATGTGTTTCTTCACCATTTGTATTTCTTCTTCTGCCAATTGTCTTTTCAAGTCACTTGCCCATTTTTTAATCAGGTAAAATTTGTCTTTATATTGCTGAGTTGTATGATCTTTTTATATATTATCGATATAAAACCCTTATCAGAAATGTGATTGCTAAATATTTTCTCCCATTGAGCCAGCTGCCTTTTCAACCTTTTGACAAAGTCTTTTTTTTTTATTGACTTTGTAATAATATTACATTAAAAATATATATGTGAGGTCCCATTCAACCCCACCCCCCCACCCCCCCTCTCCCCCCCCCAACAACACTCGTTCCCATCATCATGACACATCCATTGGATTTGGTAAGTACATCTTTGGGCACCTCTGCACCTCATAGACAATGGTTCACATCATGGCCCATACTCTCCTCCATTCCATCCAGTGGGCCCTGTGAGGATTTACAATGTCCGGTGATTACCTCTGAAGCACCATCCAGGGCAGCTCCATGTCCCAAAGACGCCTCCACCTCTCATCTCTTCCTGCCTTTCCCCATACCCATCGTCGACCATGTCCACTTGACAAAGTCTTTTAAAGTACAAATGTGTTTAAATTTGAGGAAGTTCCATTTACTATTTTTTTTGTTGTTGCTTGTGCTTTGTGTGGGAGGTTTAAGAAATGACTGCCTATCACAAGATCTTGAAGATGTTTTCCTATGTTTCTGCTAGGAGTTTTATTGTTGTTGCTTTTATATTTAGGTCCTTGATTGATTTTGAAATAACTTTTGTATAACGTATAAGATAGGGGGTCCTCTTTCTTTCTTTTGGATATGGATATCCATTTCTCCCAGCACCATTTGTTGAATAGACTGTTCTGGCCCAGGTGGAAGGACTTGACAGCCTTGTCAAAAATCACTTCACTGTTGGAGGGGCAAGATAGTAGCAGAGTAAGGAGCTCCAAGAGTCAGCTTGTCCTATAAGGCAGTTAGTAATCATCCAGAACTATCTAAAGCATATGTTTGGGGGATCCAGGAGAGCAGAAAAGCATCCTACAACCACTGTGAAAGAGTGGAAGGAGGATACTGACCATTTGCAGACAAGATTCATGAGTAGAGCTCTCCACACCATGGAGGTGTGCCCATACTCCACTTGCAGTGCAAACTGCCTCAAGAGCTATTCTGTTGCTGGATTTGGAAGCTCCATTTCCCCAAAACAGAGGAAGAGATGTTTGAGCACCAACTTCAGATACTGATTGGTAAATTCAGCAGACTAAAATATAATTCTAAGAATAACTAAAGTTTGAGCCTATCCAAGTCAGAAAGAGGTCAGTAGCTGCCATTTTAACTCCACCCCCAGCATGAAGGGAAACAGGGCTGACTGAAAATCACAGTGAAGTTAGAGATTGGCTTCTTTTCACCCAGATTGGGTTGCAGCTCTAGCCTAAGATCCAGACCCACCTCTGGCAGGGAGGAAGCTGGGAGGATCTGCACCAGCCTTTCTGGGTATCTGCAGACAAGGCTGCAGAGGCTAGTGCTCATCTTACTCTGACTGTGCAGGCCACTTCAGGAACAATTCTTTGACTGGAGTTGGAAGGTCCATTTCCCAAAATCAGGGAAGGAAGACATGGTTGGCCACCAACTTCAACTACTGATGAGTAAATTCAGCTGGCTAAAGTATAACCCTAAGAACAATTAAAGTTTGAAACTAAGTCAGAAAGAGAGTGGTAGTCACCATTTATCTCCACCCCCAGCATGAGGAGAAGCAGGGCTGATTGAAAATCAGAGTGATGGTAGAGACTGGCTTCTTTCCTCCCAGATTTGACTAAAGCCTTAGCCTAGGCTCAACCCCACCTCCAACAAGGAGGAAGGTGGGGGACTTGCACCAGCCTCTGCAGGTAACTGCACATGGTTTTGACCAGCACAGACTGAATAGCCTGAATAGCTGGACACCTGGGCTCTATCCCTGCACTGCCTTAGGATAAGATAGGAGCTGTATTTCCCCAGAGAGTTGCCTCTCTGGGCAACTGCAGACAATTTCAGCCCACACGAACTGGTTTGTTGACTGCCTTCAATTCCATCTCCACCCCTTAAAGCTCATATATAGGAGAGGGTTGGTGTTTCTTCAGCCTCTCTTGGAAACTGTAGGTATTTTCAGCCTGTACAGACTGGATACTTGGGCTACTGTAGCTCCATCCCTATACCCAATAGGATAAGAGGGGAACTGTGTCTCTTTAGCCTTTCTGGGTAACTGCAGGTGCTTTCGACCCACACAGACTTAATAGTTGGACACCTGTAGCTCAATCCCTACTCCCAAGTAAGATAGGAGGGGAGCTGTGTTTCCTCAAGCTTTCCGGGCAACAGCAGGCAATTTCAGCCTAAAAGGCCTGGACTAGTGGGTACCTGTGGATCCACTCCCATCCACCAATAGGATAGGATATGGCTAGTGATTCCTCAGACTTTCTGGACAATGGCGGCACTTTGGGCTTGCATTAACTAGACTGTTGGGTGCCTGTAGACCCACCCCACCCCCTAAGAGGATACAAAAGGGCTGGTGTATCCTCAGTCTCTCTGGGCAATGGCAGGCACTTTTGGCCTACAAGTATTGAACTCTTGGGCATCAGTACTTTCATTCTCAAACCCTAAAGTGCAGAAGGAACAGAACTCCTCAGCCTCTCAGGACAACAGCAGATGTATTTGGCCCACATGATTTAGATTGTTGGGCATTCCACAGAGTCCATCCCAATCCCTGGTGGGCGGGATGGTGGTGCTCCCTCAGTCCACCTGAGTGACTATGGTCATTTTGGACCTGCAAGGCATAGATTGCAGCCCATACCTGCAGCTCCATTGCTATTCTAGGCAGGCAAGAAATAGGTTTGAAGCTTCTGCAGTCTCTCCAGACAATTAGAGATGGTCTTGGCCTACATAACTTGGATTATTACATGTGGCTGTAGCTCTGTCCATTCCCCTGCAAAGAAGAAAGGTGGGAGAAGTTTAATCTGTTCCTGAGGCAATGCAGACAGCTTCAGCATCCACAACTTACAATATCACCTACATCCTTGGTTCCTATTACAAAACCAGTAAAGGAGAAAGGGCAAGAAAACTCTAAACTAAAGAGAGAAACTGTGCCAGAATAAATACATCTAGTAAGCCAGATGTTAAGACAACAACAAAAAAATTATAATCCATACCAAGAAACAGGAAGATAAACCCCAGTCAAAGGAAGATGATAAGCCTCCAGATGACATAAAGGAGTAGAGACAACTAATCATAAATGTTCAAACAAAGCTCCTTAATAAGTCCAATGAGATGGCTAAAGAGATTAAAATATTGAGAAGATACTGGGTGAGCATAAAGAAGAATTTGAAAGCATACAAAGAAAAATAGCACATGAGATGGGAATGAAACCACAATAAAAGAAATTAAAAATACACTGGAGACATATAATAGCAGATATGAGAAGGAAGAGGGAAGAATCAGTAAGCTTGAAGGCATGGCTTCTGAAAACAAACATACAAAAGAATAGATGAAGAAAAGAGTGGAAACAACTGAACAGGGTCTCAGGGAACTAAATGATGGCAAGGGGTGCACACACATATGTATCATGGGAGTCCCAGAAGGATAAGACAAGAGAAAAGGGGCAGAAGGAATGTTTGAATAAATAAAGGTAGAAAATTTTCCAACCCTTTTGAAAGTCATAGATATCTGTGGCCAAGAAGCACATGTACTCTTATCAGAATAAATCAGAATAGACCAACTATAAGATGCATACTAATCAGAATGTCAAATGCCAAGGCAAAGAGAGAATTCTGAAAGCAGCAAGGGAAAAGCAATGCATAATATATAAGGGATATCCAATAAGAATAGGTGCCAATTTCTCATCAGAAACCATGGAGGTAAGAAGACAGTGGTATGATATATTTAAGATACTACAAGAGGAAAGTACCAGCTAGGAATCTTATATCAGGCAAGATTGTCTTTCAAAACTGAGGGTGAGTTTAGAATATTCACAGATAAACAGAATCTGAGACAGTTTATAACAAAGAGACCAGCTTTGCAGGAAATACTAAAGGGAGTGCTATAACTTGAAGAGAAAAGACAGGAGTGAGAGGCTTGGAAGAGAGTCCAGAAATGAAGATTATATCTATAAAAGTAACTAAAAGTGTCAAAAGAATGATGAAAATTAAAATGACAGATAAAACACAAAGGACAAAATGGGTGAAATAAGAACTTCCTTTACAGTAATAACACTGAATATTAATGGATTAAACTCCCCAATGAAAAGACACAGACTGATGAAATGAATTAGAAAATATGAGCCATCTCTATGCTGTCTACAAGAGACTCACCCAAGGACACCAATAGATAGAAAGTGAAAGGATGGAAAAAGATATTCCTGCATGAAAGAAACCAAAATAAAAAGCTGGAGTAGCTATATTTATATCAGATAAAATAGAATTTTAAAGCAAAACTGTTATACAAGGTCAGACATTGTATATTAATAAAAGGGCAATTAACTGGGAAGAAATAACAACCATAAATGTATATATTCCTAACCAAGATGCCCCAAGATACATGAGGCAAACACTGGCAATACTAAAGGGAGAAATAGACATCTCTCCAACAAAAGTTAGAGACTTCAATACAGCACTCTCAACATTGGATAGAACATCTGGGCAGAGGATCAACAAAGAAACAGAGAACTTGAGTAATATGATAAATGGACTAAATGTAATAGACATGTATGGAATATTACACTTCAAAAAGCAGAATATGCATTCTTTTCAAGTGCTCATTGATCTTTCTCTAGGATATACCATAATTTGGGTCACAAAGATGATCTTAGTAATTTCAACAAGATTGAAATTATACAAAGCACTTTCTCTGGTTATAATAGAATAAAGTTGGAAACAAACAAGAAGCAGAAAATTGGAAAATTCATAAATATATAGAGATTAAACAAAACACTCTTAAATAATCAGTGGGTCAAAGAAGAAATTTTGAGAGAAATCACCAAACATCTCAAGACGAATGACAATGAGAACATAATATATCAGGGCCTATAGGATGCAGCAAAGGCAGTGCAGAGAGGGAAATTTATAGCACCCAATGCTTACAATAAAAAGGAAGAAAGCTAAAATCAATAACCTAGCTATACAGCTGGAGGAACTAGAAAAAGTGCAGCCCTAATCCCAAAGCAAGTAGAAGGAATGAAATAACAGAGCAGAGCAGAAAAAAATGAAATGGAGAAGAAAAAACTAAAAAAGAATTAATAAAACTGAATTTGGTTTTTCAGGAAGATTAACAAAATTGACAAACCCTTAGCTAGACTGACAAAGAGAAAAGATGCAAATAAATGAAATTAAAAATGAAAACAAGTACACTATACTAACCTCACAGAAATAAAAGTGATCATACGAGGATACTATGAACAACCACATACCAAAAAACTAGACAATATAGACAAAGCAGAAAAATTTCTATGAATATATGAACATACACTGACCCTAGAAGAGATAGAAGCCTTGAACAAACTGATCACAAATAAAGAGATTGAAACAGTCATCAAACAACTTCTCAAAATGAAAAGCCCAGGACCAGATGGTTTCACAGTTGAGTTCTACCAAGCATTTGAAGATTTAATATCAGTCTTACTCAAGCTCTTCCAAAAAAATTGAATGAGAAGGAATGCTGCCAAACTCATTTTTGAAGCCAATATCATGCTAATACCAAAGCCAGATAAAGAAATTACAAAAAAAAGAAAATTACAGACCCATTTTCCTAATGAGTAAGGATACAAAAATCCTCAACAAAATACTTGCTAATTGAATCCAACAACACATTAAAATAATTATTCATTACAATCAAGTGGGTTTTATACAAGGTATGCAAGAGTGGTTCAACAAAAGAATATCAATCAGTGTTATACACCACATTAATAAATTAAGAAGAAAAAATCACATGATCCTATCAATTTGACAAAAATACAGCTCCTTCACAAATATACTACAAAAGGTAGGAATTGGAGAAAACTTTCTCAACATGGTAAAGCCATATATGAAAAACACATAAGTAGTATTATACTCAATGGTGAAAGACTGAAAGCTTTCCTGTTTTGATCACAGACAAGACAAGAATGCTTACTGTCACCACTGTTGTTCAACATAGTGCTAGAGTTTCAAGTCAGAGTCATCAGGCAAGAAAAAGAAATAAAAGGCATCCAAATCAAAAAGGAAGAAATAAAACTTTCATTATTTGCAGATGGTATGATCCTATACATAGAAAGTCCTGAAAAATCTACAACAAAGCTGGTAGAGCTTATAAACAATATCAGTAGTGTGTCAGGATATATGATCAATATGCAAAAATCAGTGTTGTTTCTATACGCTAGTAATGCACAATCTGAGGAAGAAGTCAGGGGAAAAAATCCATTTAGAATGGTGACTAAAGGGATCAAATGTTTCTCAATAAACTTAACCAAGGAGTAAAGCACTTCTATGCAGAAACTATAATGCATTGTTGAAAGATCAAAAAACATCTAAATAATTGGAAGAACATTCCATATTCATTGATTGGAAGACTAAGTATCATTAAGATGTCAATTCTATCCCAAATAATATACAGATTCAATGCAATTCCAATAATCAATAATTCCACAATCAATTTTTAAACAAATGGAAAATCCAATTATCAAATTTGTTTGGAAGAATAAGGAGACCCAAACTGCCAGCAACATCTTAAAAAGGAAAGCAAAGCTGAAGGACTCTCACTTCTGGACTTACCTACCTACAGTGGTAAAAACAGCATGGTATTGGCATGAAGATAGATAAACAGAGCAATGGAACTGAATTGATGGTTTAGGAACAGACCCTCACATCTATAGTCAATTGATTTTTGACAAGCCTGTCAAACACATCCAGCTCAGGTAGAAAAGTCTATTCAACATCAGGTGCTGGGATAACTGAATATCCATAGACAAAAGAAAGAAAGAGGACCTCTATCTCATACCTTATACAAAAATTAACTTAAAATGGATCAAAGACCTAAATATAAAAGCAAAAGCCATAAAGTTCTGTGATGGTTACGCTATCGTGTCAACTCGGCCAGTGGATTGTGCCCAGTTGTTTGGTCAAGCAAGCACTGGGCTAACTGTCATGCAAGTACATTTAATGGACTTTAGTCACCATTGTTTTTACTGCAGTGGTAAATCATAGATACCTGATTATAATTGCATCAGTCAGGGAGATTACCATCAGCAGTGAGGGATGCTTAACCCAATCAGTTGAATCCCTTAAAAGGAGAATTCCAGAATTTAGAGAGAATTTCCCATCTCGTCTTTGGAAACAGCCAACATCTTCCAGAACTTGTCAAGAATCTTCATTGGACTTTCATTGAAGCTCCTGGTTGCAGCCTGCCTGCGGAACCTGAACTTGTGCATCCCCATGGCTGTGTGAGAGACTTTGATAAAACTGTACTATCGATGGATAACCTTTTTGATTCTGTTTCCTTTGAGAATCCTGACAAATACAAGGTCCTAGAAGAAAACATAGGAAAACATCTTCAAAATCTGTGGTAGGTGGAGGATTCTTAAACCTTACACTGAAAGGGCAAGCTGTGAAAGAAAACATGGATAAATGTTACCTCCTCAAACTTAAACACTTTTCTGATTCAAAGGACTTTGTTAAGAAGGTGACTCAATGGGAGAAAATATTTGGAAGCCACATATCTGATAATGGGTTTGATTTCCATTCTATATAAAGCTATCATACAGCGCAACAATAAAAGAACCCCCAATCCAATTAAAAAATGGGTCAAAGATTTAAATAGACATTTCTCCAAATACAAAAGCACATGAAAAAATGTTCCATATCACTAGCTATTAGGGAAATGCAAGCCAAAACAACAATTTGATATCATCTCATACCACACAGTATGGCCATTATTTTAAAAAAGCAACAGAAAACAAGTGCTAGAGAGGATGTGGAGAAATAAGAACACTGTAGGTGTTCACTGTAGGTGGGATTGTAAAATGGTGCAGGCTTTATGGAAGAGTTTGGTGATTCCTCAGGAAGCTAAATATAGAACTGCCATCTGGTCCAGCCATTCCTCTACCAGTAATAGATCCAAAAGAACTGAAAACTGTGACATGAATAGATATCTGCACACCAATGTTCATAGTGGCATTATTCACAATTTCCAAAAGATGGAAATAACCCAAGTGTCCACCAACCTATGAATGGATAAACAAAATGTGGTATATACATTCAATGGAATACTATGCAGTAGGAAGAAATGAAATTGGGACACATAAGTGGGAAACTGGAATTATAAGGGCCTCTCTGAGACTAATCCTTTTCCTCTTTCAACCATATAAAACCCTTTATTACAAATATTAACAGGTTTCAAGACAGAGAATAGACAGATTTTTTATGAGTTCTTTATTAACCTCCCAGTTGTTTCTTCTCCAATAGTTTTAACTGCATTAGCTTTTTTTGTTTTTTTTGTTTTGAAATTTAGAACACAATATTCTTCGTATCATGCTCACTAGATATAACCATTCTCCTCAACATATTGCCAGATATTTTTTCACAAATTCATGCTTCTGAATGAAAGTTATTTTTCATTTTGTTTAATTATGCATAGAGTAGTCTTCCCCTTTAAGCTTTCAAGAATAATTGTACTTTCACTTGTTTCCTATTTGAACAATCTCATGCTACATATAAATAGATTTTAGAAATACCTATATACAAAAAACATAGCTCTATGACTGGTTTTAATAGTGCAATACATAATATAGCATAGAAAATGTGCCACCCTAATGGGAAGTGTTCTTTTTGGAATTAAATTTTTTTTTTTTTGGAATTAAAATTTTGTTAGCAAATAATTTTTTATCTCAACTATCCTATCCTACTTAAATATTATTTTACCTAAAATTATATATGAAGAAAAGTTCATTTTTTTAAAAAGATCTATTTTTATTTATTTCTCTCTCCTCCCCCACCCCTCCTGTTGTCTGCTCTCTGTGTGCATTCACTGTGTGTTCTTCTATGTCCACTTGCATTCTTGTCAGTGGCACTGGGAATCTGTGTCTCTTTCTGCTGAATCATCTTTATGCATTAGCTCTCCATGTGTGCAGCACCATTCCTGGGCCCTTTCACAGAGGGCAGCTCTCCTTGAGGGGCACAGTCCTTGCCCATGAGGCTCCCCTATACAGGCAACACTCTTGCATGGCACAGTACTCCTTGCATGCATCAGCACTGCACATGGCCAGCTCACCACATGGGTCAGGAGAGCCCAGGGTTTGATCCCTGGACCTCCCATATGGTAGGTGGATGCTCTATCAGTTGAGCCAAATCCATTTCCTAAAGAGTTTGTTTTTAATCTGGATTAGACAACCTGAAATTCATTTGTGAGTTCAAGTAATTATCAAAACATTTAAAATATTTATTGCATCAGGCACAGAGCAAGTTGCTATGCTTCAAATGGTATATGAAATAAAGTCAGCAAAAAAAATGTCAAAGTAATGAAATCCAAATTCTACCCTTCCATTCAAACAAGAAAAATGGGCCAAAACTGTCAGAATGCATTTTTTCAGAGCAGCTCTGGAAATTAACCAACATATTTCAGCAACCCAGAGAATGCTCATTCAAGGACAAATTAGCTGACTTTCCATTATAACCTTCATATATTGCTAGTGAGAGTATAGAATGATGCAACCATTATGGAAAAAAGTTTGGCTGTTCTCAACTGGTTAAAAATAGAATGACTCTATTACCCATCAATCCTACTTCTGGGCATATACCCAAAAGACCTGAAAACATATGTTCACAATACCTGTACATGACTGTTCATAGAATTATTCTTAATAGACAAAAAATGTAAACAACTAAAATTTTCATCAGCTCATAAGTGGTTAAACAAAATGTGGTATATCTATACAAGGAATATTATTCAACCATAAGAAGGAATGAAGTACTGTAACTTGCCACTGCATGAATGAACTTTGAATATTTGTCATTGAAAACATTATGCTAATTGAAAGAAGCCAGACACAAAATAACACAAATTGAATTTTTCCATTTATATCAAATGTTCATAATAGGCAAATCCATAGAAAGACAGAGGTGAGTAGTGGTTGCCAGAGAATGTGGGAGAGGGAGTGACAGAAGGAATTTAGACTAACTACTAATAGGTTTGGGATTCTTTTTAGATTGATGGAACTAGATAGTGGTGATGATTGCACAGCATGGTTAATTGAAGTATATACTTTAAAATAGTGAATTTTGTGTTACAGGACATGTATCTCAATAAAAATGCTAAAATGGATAAGAAGTAATGGTAAAAAATATACAAAGAAATCTATAATTTATAGTAGAGGGTGATAAAAGTTATAATAGAGGTACACACAATTCCATGGAAACCAGGTAGAGAAACTTCTAAATCCAACTGGGAAGGTTCTACACAGGGAAGATTCTTGAACTGAGCCATTATAGATAAATTGAAGGAATTGCAAGATGAAGAAGGAGCAATGGATAAAAAGCAACGTTTTTTAACATTGTTGAGTGTTATGTGGATCCTATACAATTTTTTAAGTACAGTCTCAACCATTGCTTACCAACTAACAAAAAGAGGGTAAATGTAAAATGAAATTGCAATTTTCGAATAATAAATACCAATGAGAAATTAAAAGTATATATCAAACCATATCACCAGATTTGTAATTATTGGCAATCTCACCTTCAGAAATGAGTTCATTACATTTCTCTTCAGCATCTTTGTACTTTCCTGGCTTGACCATTTTTCACTCCTTCAATAAAATCCATTAACCCACACTTATTCTTGAATTAACAATGTGGATTTTACAATCACATTTGTGGAAAGTGGAAGATCTTTCAGAATTCATCATAGCTCAGTTATAAAAATATTTCAGATGCTGAAGCATGCCGCTTTTAGTTATTTTCTCAAAATTTTAATTGCCAGATTGATTGGTATCCTCATCTCCATCTTCATTCTTATTTTAACTATATATTAGCCAGCCCTTTGAAAATCTATATGCTATGTGGATTTTCCAAGTGCCATTTATTCCTTTTTTGGGTATTTATCAGTCATCTTTCTCCTTACCTCACAGAAAACACTTATTTCTAATCATTCATATTGTAGGTTGTTCACATTCCTTCTCATGCTTCAAATGGTCAGCTAAATATTGGACATTTCCTTTCTTTTCTCTCTCATGATCTTGGATATAATTTTTTTTTTTAAGGCAGAGAGGAGAAAATCAATGATAATTTACATCCTAATATCATTTTCATTCAATGAATATGCATGCTTTCACTAGTGTAGATAAAATATTTACTTAAAAATGCAAATGGAAATTTAAAATATGGTAAATTGTGGATATTTTAATATGATATTAATGGGGATAATGTATATATATTTTTGGTAGACGATTTGTCAGTATTTCTCAAAATTTAACATACGTTTTCTTTTTGATCTAGCAATCCAGCTTTAGGAATCTATTTTATAGAAGTATGAATCTAATGACTGAGGATTTTAATTTCAATAATTTTTAATGATATAAAATTAAGAAGACTTAAATGCTCATAAAAAATTGAATGATTAATAAATTATAATACATTCATATTTTAAAACAAAATACTATGAAACCAATAAAAGAATTTTATATGAAATGGCATGAAAAGATCACAGTTACATTTTAAATGAAAAAATTATAAAATATAATGCACTGTAAAACTCTCCTCATGAAAAATACTTATTTGAGTAAATGAATATGAAAATGTACTTAAACAATAAAATTTATACCAAATGGCTAACAATAATTTCCTTTGTGGAAAAAAGTAGAACCATGGTCAAGTAAATGTGAGTAAGAGTTTAGTATATATCTTTTCACCTATATTATTGAACAGTTTTACAATATTCATGAAATAATACACTACTACTGAAATTAAATTAATGATTAAATGTTTCAAAATAATAAATGTGCTTATAAGTGACATTAAATACTTCCATGGAAATGTTTTATAGACAAACATGTATAAGGTATTTGGCAGTTTCAGCTAAAAATAACAGAAGGCTGATTCAGGTACTTTACAAAACCAAGTCAATTTGTGTGACATCATGTAGTTATGCTGACAGACTGACTTTTCAAATAGGTGTTTATTTATGGAGCCAAGGAAACTTTTTTTTCACATTCCCAATTAATGATCCATACAATTCAAATCCAGTAAAGACTGAATTTCTGAATACACAATGATCCCAGCTGTCTCAGTCTCCGTAGTTTACTAAAATTAATTTTCTAAAGCCATGTTAGAAATAAAGTGCAGTGATTGGAGCAGCTAAGGAGTCAAATTCCCACACATCTACCTGTATGTACAAGGGACTTTTGTCTCTCTTAGGGCTAGCTCGCTGGAGCCACCTGAAATTTTGGTGAGGTTACAGAGGAAGGGATAGAAAGTGTAGGAAAAGAAAGGAAGAAATGGTGACTTAGGAAATGGGATATCAATCATGGACCAGAATTAAAGGGCACAACAAACTTACCCAATTGTTGGCATGTGCAAAGTACAAGGGAGAGAACTGCAAAAGATCAGGCAGATGGCATAGTCATCTCAAGCTAAGGAAGAGAACAAGAAAAATATCTTTTCCCAAAATGTTGGGAAAGTGAGGTCCGTAATTCAGGTTCCAAAATTAAGTTTATAACAGAAATCAGGTGAGAACACAGACCTCTGGGGACTGCCTTTGCAAAGGGTAAGAGTCTCAGGATGTCCAGAGGCCCCATTGGGGTGAGTATAGGCAGTAATATCCTACTATGGCCGATTTCAAGCTACCAACTGTTTAACAACCATTTGGCAAACTTCCTGAAAATTTAACAATCAGCTCTTGCAATCCTGTATGACCCAGCTCAAGCTTACCAGTGGGGGAAGGTGTTAGAAAAATCCTGTATACCCAGGTGGCCCAGGCAGAAGGCACCACTGAGATTGCCTTTCTTTTCCTCAGAAATATGCACAAGGCTACAGCCTGTTAGCACAGCTGTGTAGACTAAAAGCAATTCCATACCCTACTAGGAGAGTGAGATATGCAAATATTTTCTCTTTCCAGGGGAAAGAGTGAAGAAATTTGTAGTTACTGGATGCTAAATACAAATATGTGTGATAGGAGTCTGATTGCAGCAAGAAATAACAACTGCAGTCTCCAATGTGCGTCAGATAAACATAGAGGGAAGCCTTTAGATGCTACCACCAAAATATTATGAATATTTGCATTTCCTGAATATAGTGTAAAACATTGGTAGCATATCTAAAATTTAACCTAGTTCTTAACTATCAGTATAATACATGTTTTATCTTCTAGAGTTAAATATATAATATAAATATTTAAGACATATATAAGCCTGAGATCAGCACTCATTAGCACCTTGAGTGTTCTAGCTCCAGGTCATGCAGTGCATTTCTATTTTGTTGTTTTAATAGGCCCTTTCCTGAAGATCCAGTAACCAGTCCCTGATTTTTTCCCTAGTTTAACTCCAACTTACTCAGTATGAGGAACCTTCTTTTTAACATAACTAAAGACTAGGACTACCTACTGTCCTCAGCTCAGGCCCATTCGTCATTCCTGTGTGAACCTGCTGAAACTTTTACCTCAGACTTCCTCTCTTCCTGCTATTTTATGTCATTACATTACCTATTCTAATATCCTGGCCAATATCCATTACTGAGAGTTTCATATGGTAATTGCTTGTATGTCTCTTGTTACTATTCTCTCTGAATGGATTTTGTATAAAGCAACTTATCAATTAGAAATTGGAATGGGGAGGAAAGGAAGTAGTCACAGTAATGACACTAAGTGTGGTGCGTTAGTAAAGAGAACTGTATTATTAGTAGTAGTAGTAATTTGTTTTATTACCTGTTATGTATTATTAGTAGTAATTATTAGTATTATTAGTATTATTAGTAGTAATTTGTTTAATTACCTGTTACTTAACACAAGCCTTATCATAGGTGTGCATAGTTAAAGCAATAGTTATAATGAACTTTCCTGAGTTGGAAAGAAAAGAGGAGAGTTACAAGGGTTTCAGTAAAACAGGTAACTGGACTTTGCCTTTGAAACAAGCAAAATGTCACAAGGAAGGAAAAAGTTTAGAAGCACAAGTATAAATTATAATATAAATAATCTCTTTAAAAGATCTTGGTGGTTTATCACCCATTCAGAATAGTCAGTTCCATATAACTCTCCCCCAGACCTCTGTCAACAATTTTTCAGTCATGTTCCTAAGTCCCTGACCATCCAGCCAAACCATTGGCCACAGCCCATGAATCAGTATACAAAAACACTCTATGCATTTTTGCTTCCAAGCAAAATAAACTACTGGATGAACTACTTGATGTTCTGCCTGCTGGGAGGATTGCCCTTCGCCACTATCCTTCAGGGAAATCTCAGAAAGGAGCTGTAGTGCTTCAGCTATATACTTTTGGCACAGTACCTGCATATTTCCCAGGACTTTCTGTAAACCAAGCTCAAGTTTTCTTTTCCTCAGTCATCTGACCATAGGGGACTCTCCAAGCGGCAGTAGTTGTGGGCTGGAAGGGCAAAGATAATGAGGCAGGAGTTGAAGGTCATGGACATTAGGAACACTTCCTCATGTAATTAGTTGTCTTTAGAGTCTATTCAAGCCCAATCCTATACATGCCACTTCCATTTAATGATGGAATTCTGCTGTCCATGCCCATATTTATCGATTGATGGGTAAGACAACACCCAGTTTATTTTGATCAGCTCAGTAGTGGGGAAAAAGCTGTTTTTTACAAGGAAGGTAATTATCTGCAGAGGATGGCAAGCCTTTGCTCCAAAATCCTAAGGGCTTGTGCTGTGATTCTCCTATCACCTGCCAAGGGCGCCAAACAGCATCTCTGTCTTCCATTGGCACTTAAAGCACCATTGTATCAGCTGGATCTTATGTCCCAAGTGGAGGGCAGTTTTCAAGGCAGCTTTGGATCTGTTGCAGAGTGTCTTATTGTTCTGATTCTCACTCAAAACCAGAAGTTTTGGGATCACACAATAAATGGGATGGAGTAGCAAACCCAATGAAGAATATGGTACCTCTAAAATCCAAATGGCCAACTAGGCATTGAGCTTCTTTTTTGGTTATAGGAGGGACAAGATGCAACAGCTAATCTTTCACCCTAGGAGGGATATCTGGACATGTCCCATACCTGTGGACATCTAGAAATTTCACTAGGTGGAAGGCCTCTGAATTTTTGTTGGATTTATTTCTAACCCTCCAATATTCAAACATTCAATGAGTCTGGAGTAGTTACTACTTATTTTTCCCTAGACCCAATCAGTATATTCTCATCAATGTAATGGACCAGTATGATGTCTTATAGAAGAGAAAGGAAATCAAGGTTTTTGTGTCCTAGAATGTGAAATAAGTCTGAAGAGTTAACATAGCCCTGAGATAGGATAGTGAAGTTGTATTGCTGGCATGACAGATGAAGACAAACATTTTTGGTGGTCTTTACTGATGAGATTTGAGAATAAAGCATTTGCTGGCTCAAGTTAGCTAAATACCAAATACCAGAGGATGTGTTCATTTGCTCAAGCAATGATATCACATCTGAAATAGCACCTGCAATTGGGGTTATCGCCTAAGTTTACAACAATCCATTATCATCCTCCAGATATTCAGTATTGCTTTGGGCTAATTATTTTCCTATTAGAGGCAATTCTAGTGGTATCCAGTTGGTCTTTCCTACCATAATAGCCCTCACTTCACAGATCAAATAATCAATGTGAGGATTCTGCCATTTTCTTAACATGTGTATTCCAATTATTTATTTCAGATTTGAGGAAATAACCACAAGAACACCTAAAACCTATGGAGCAGGAAGCAATTAAGTTTTAATCCTGTTTCAGATTTTTATAAATGCAGTTGTTTTTTATTTAAAGATGGTGAGAAGTATTTTTATTAAAATATATTTTTTAAAAACTGTGACATGGATCTGAGCTAAAAGTCCATTGATTACCTAACCCTCATAAACCCCTTCTATGGTCAGTGGACAACAGTGGCATTTTGGGTCTCTTGGAATTAGTGCCAGTGTAGAGCCAGTGTTCAATAATCCTCCCAAAGTTTTAATTTTATTTCCCACAATATACAGCAACCCTAGTAAAAGGTCATAGGTCCCTGTAGGGAAGGCTGAGAGCAAGATTAACAGTACACATTTTTGGCAGTGTAGCAGAATCCTTCCTCAAGTAGACCCAGTCTTCCTTCATTCAAGGAGTTCTATGTCTCTAAACGTCATGTCTGAGAATTCACTTAGGGGCTATGACAACCTGCTTTGTTGCGGTCACCCCTCGGGCTGAGATGTGGTTTGCTGGCCTGGCGGGGGAGCGGCCGCGGCAGGCCAAGCCGCTGCCCCCATAATGGGGTGGCTGGTCGGACTCACCGCCACCCCTGAAGGGAGCTCGGCATGGGCGCAGAGTGCCCTCGGGTCTCCCCTTCTCGGCAGCCATGCTTCCGCGGCCGCCCCTCCTCCCGGATAGCGCCACACGAAGCCTTGTAGGGCGGCACCCTTCTTCTTCTTTCTCCCTGCGCAGGCGCAGGGCTAAAGATTCCAGTCTGCCCTTTTCCCCTCCCCCGACAGCAGCAACAGCCAGGCGTGGGCGGAAAAATCCAGTCTGCCCTTTTCCCCTCCCCCGACAGCAGCAACAGCCAGGCATGGGCGGGAAACTCAAGTCTGCCCTCCACCCCAGCAACAGCAGCCACCAATCCCTAAACCCTGCCCCTTCCCCCAGCAACAGCGACAGCCAATCCCTAACCACCACCCCTCCCCCGTCCAGTACCGCCCACTGACCTTTCGCCGGCAACCAATCAGAACAGGGCGTGGCTTCGACCAATCAGCCTTCCCCAGCCCCTATAAAACTGTTGCCTCTCCCTCAATAAAGTGGACTTGCGTGTTTACCTTGTCTCCGCGGTAGTTCTTCTGCTGTGCGCCCTCCAGTCCTGAGAGCCCCCGACAAGGGCCTGGCCTCCCTTGTCCCCAGTTCGTCGCCTGCTTCTCGGGGCGACCCCTTCGTCGCCGGCTTCGCCGGGCGACCCTGTCAGCTGAACCGCGCAACCCCTGTGAGACCGACCCCTCGTCTGCTGCCGGACCGACCCCTGGTCCCAAGCGGGACCGACCCCTCGTCCTGAGCTGGACCGACCCCTCGTCCGCAGCCAGACCCCACCTCTACCGACCGAGCAAGCCGCCACACTTTGTGATTCAAGTTAGACTCATTCACTTGAACTTGAACTCTCCTGTGTATATAGATGAAGTAAAAATTTAGTGGACTTCTTGTCTGTTTCACTTCTACATACCCCATGATCAACCAGCCAACACCATAGGTCTTAGGTCAGACTATTCTGATTACTGCCTTTACTCTGCTGTTCTTAACAGTAGCCAACCCCAACTTGCCTTTGGTAATTAAGTGCTACCACTTGGCTCCTGGCAACCTGGGATGTGATCATCCTCCTGGCATTTAAGGATGCTAGTTCAATAGCAGTAGTTCCCACAGTAATACCTGACCTACATCAAAAAACATCCACAGAACTCTTCAGGGATGCTGGGGATCCTCCCACAAATGTATTTCTCACAGTTATGGTGAAAGCTGTGTCCACTGGACACTCCAGGTTTGGTGAGCAGAGTTAGATGATAAATTCACTCTAACATTCTAATCTCCCTAAGCATTTGGATATTTTCTTCTACATTATGCCAAGGCACTTCTGGCATTTCACCTTCATTTAGTGTAGGTCACTTTTTGTTTCATGTTTCATCAAGCCAATGAGATAGATAGAGCACTTTCTAATCCATTGAGCTATAGAAGTAAATCCAGAATCTCTGCTTATTGGGCTGATATCAATAAATTCAACCTTATCTAACTTCATGTTCCTTCACCAATATCCATACCCTTTTTATCTATTCCCATACATATTGCCCTGATTTCTGTCTATATATATTGGACAACTAGGCAGTTTCTTTGGGATGCAGTGCACCTCCTTATGGGTCACATTTGCACTTCTCCTCTCAAGGATCAGTGGGTCTTCAATCCCTTTATAGTTCTGGAGGCAAAGAAGAATGTTGAGGGTGGGTTTTGAGAGGAATTAGCAGTGTCTTGCAACTCAACTACCTTAGGGGATTCCACTAAAAGTTAGTCTGGCAAAGCAGGGTTAATCGCCTCTGAAGTGGGTAGAAGGGCTGCTTCTTCAGGAGAGGCTGTTATAGGATTATCCAGCAAAAAAGAGTCAGCAGAACTTAGAGGCTCCATATTCTTACCTTCATCTTGATTCAGTCATATGTCCCCATTATAATTTTCAGGATCCCATCCCTTCCTAATCATTCCCTTAACTTAAACTGCAAACACCCTGCAAGGTTAGGGGTTCGATTTTCATTACAATTCAGCTACGCATACAGTGAAACTCTACATTTGGCTTTCAGAAGTCTCAACTCTGCAGCTACAGGAGATAAGAATTTCTTTCAAGTCACAAATAAAACCTCTCATATCATTTATATGTCACTTGAGCTGGGAATTTGAATCATGCAGCCACTTTATCCAGTATATTTAGGAACAACCAGCCAATGGCATTGTATTTGTTAGCTGGACAAAATGTTCTAAGATATCAAATATACAGTCACCCAGAAACTTGCTTCATATAATTATCTGAGTAAGAGAATCCAATGGTGATATTTTTAATATCTCTATTGCCACTTGCAGAAATGAACAGTCCAGGCATGGCCTGCCAACTTTCCCTGAGACTCACAAATATATCCTGTGCTTGAGGTTAGATGTGTCTGCCTGGCTTCTAGGATGGGATGAAATTATAGGCTATTTCCCTTCTTGGAAGTGCTTGGAACTAAAACACATCCCCTGAAGATATGGCCTGCTGGCGTATCCACCTTTGCTCCAAGCTTACTGAACATTCACTTAAGACTATGTGAATGCATTTTATTGCACCTGGCCCACCCCCATTGCCACATCTGTTCCTTGTGAGAAGGTAGTAGTGTCCCTCACCTATAGCACAAAAGAGAGGTATGTGTAGACCTTCCAACTGTGTTGACTTTGGAACAAGACCCAAAGGCCATGGCAGACACCAATGCCCACTAGAGTAGCTGACCTTGCTTTCACTCTTCTCCATGAGTAAATATTGATCCATCCAGTAACTATGTAAGTCATATCTTTCATGGTGACTCCAACACCTGCATTAGAGTGGGTTGTCATCTCTTTGCTCTCATTCATGCTGTAGGACTCTTCCCCTGGTAATGTGTGTGGTAATGTGTGTCCTTCCCCCAGCACCACTTTCATGCCATGGAATATCAGTGCTTTCTTTATCACTAGAAATAGACTCATAGTGCCTTCAGATCTAATCAGATTAAAGAACTAATTGCCCAAACCCCAGAGTCATTTCAGAAAACTCATCTTTAAAATTCTATTCCTCAAGAGCCACTCTTGGTATCAAAAGATAAATCATTACAAACTAGTATAAATAAAAATTTCCACATTTATTTAATTTCTAAAAATGAGCGTTCATCTCAATTTTCTGTTACACATAATTATTTGTTTATTCAGTCATTTTTTTAGATATGTCTGTGCTTTTTTATTCTGATTAATTTTTACTTTAATTTTTTATTAGAGCAGTGGTAGGTTTATAGAAAAACCATGCAAAAATTACAGAATTCCCATATTATTCCCCTCCACACACACATATACAATTTTATCTCATCATTTTGTATTAGTGATGCATATTTATTACAAGTGATCTATAATTATATTAACTATAGTCCATAGTTTCCATAGGGTTCATTCTTTGTGTTGTAGAGTTCTGTGTTTATTGTTTTTATTCTGGTAACATTTAAAAGCTTAAATTTTCTCATTTTAACCACTTTCAAGTACATAATTCAGTGGTATTAAACACTTACAATCTTGTGCTATCATCACCACCATCCATTACTGAAACTTTTCCATCTTCCCCAACCAAGTTGATGCTATGTGCTATTTCGAAGCAATAAAATAAATGTACTTTGAAAATTTTTTAGTACATCAACCCAAGGTAAACATAAATATTGAACTGTATTTTAATTTCCTTTTAAACAAGGAAAATTATATCAGTGATTTTAAAACAGTGGGAAGGTAAATTTATCTTCATTTTTAGCAATTTCTGTGATTTAACAATTTTACTTTTCTTTCCATACATTAAAAGGACACTATATAAACACTGCCAAGTGAATCCACTGACTACTGCCTGGAAACATTGGTAATTGAGTCAATTTTCCATGATTCTGATCTAAAACCAGTAGTTCTGAATTATGAAGCCTTGTCCTTTCTATAGAAACTCTTACTGAACAATTCATGGACAAAGGTAAGACTTGCATTTCATGTTTAATATGTTGGTAGGTAAGTCTACATCTCTTATTTCAAGAAAGAAGTGAAAAGGAAAGCACATTTGGAGAGTAGTGTCTTTGTCTACTATTAATTAACCCCAGGAATAACGCTGTGGAAGGAATTAATCCTTTCCCTTCTCAAGTGAGGAAAATAAAGCCAAATAATCCCTCAAGCAGTTGCCTTCATTTTAGTTTGATAAAAGCTTCTGGGAACAATGGGTTGGCTTCTATAGTGGGAATTTATTCAGTTAAAAGCTTATAGTTCTGAGGCTGTGAAAATGCCCAAATCAAGGCATCATCAGAGATGCTGTGTCACCCATAGTTGGCTGCAGGAAATCCTGGACTCCTCTGTGGCAAGGCGCATGGAGGTATCTGCTTCTCTTCCAGGTCTCATTGCCTCAGCTTCTGGCTGCTCTGTCTACGGCTTCCCTTCTCCCGGGTTCTTCTCTGAACTCCTGGGTTCTTTCTTTCCATTTCTGTGTGTCTGCTGCTTTTAGTCCTCCATTTATAAAGGACTCCAGAAAGAGGACCAAACCCACCCTGGATCATGCCTCACTCTTCAAAGGCCCTCCAACTGAAGCCAGTGCAATCACAGAGTCCTATCCACAGGAATGCTCTTTTCTGGGATCCACAAAAAGCTTCACCCTGTCACACCTTCCAAAATCCTGTACAACATGTTCTAGTTCCTGCTTGGATCTTTACATTTATATATGTGGTTCTTGGTCATCTTTATGAAAGACTGAAATTATGAGGTGATATAAATGTAGAATTTGCAATTGGATATGTTTTATTTCCCTCTGCCAATATTGGTAGATATAGAGATGAACAGGAAAGAAAATGTTTTCAAATAATATAATGGCATTTGAGCTGTGGTACCTAGGTGATTAGGAGAACAACAACATTTAAAGACTGCCTTACTCCTACATTTCTTTACAGAAAAAAGCATTTGTTCTATTTGAACCAATATTTCTGCTTCTCACAATCAATTCTTATGAATGTCATTAAAATATTAAAATAAAGACATAGTTATACATTATCAATTAATAAATCATAAATTATATATTTGAATTATGTAATACAAAATTATTCAGTAAACTCAAGTAGTCATAAAATATTATGCAACTATTTAATTGATATTTTAAAAATATGTAGTAACATGGAAATCTAGTCTATAATGTTAAGGGGATAAAGGAGAAAAAAATGCTATATATATAATCACAACTATGTAAAATAGTTTTAAAAGGCTGAAAGGATATATAAATAGTAATTTTTCTGCTTTTTATCATTTTGTAATCCATATATTTTATGCACTAAGAACGTGTTACTTTTATAACAGGATTTTTTCTTTTTGAAGATTTATATATTCCACCCCCCACCCCCCACCGCCCCCAGGCCGTTGCTCTCTGTGTCCATTCACTGTTTGTTCTTCTGTGTCTGCTTGTATTCTCATTAGGCAGCTCTGGGAACCAATCCTGGGATCTTACAGAGTAGGAGAAAGGTGATCACTCTCTTGCGCCACTGCAGCTCCCTGTCCTGCTACATCTCTTATTGACCCTCCTCTGTGTCTCTTTTTGTTGAGTCATCTTGCTGTGCCAGCTTTCTGCATCGGCCGACACTCCTGCATGGGGTGGCACTTCTGTGCAGGGCAGCACTCCTATGTGGGCCAGCTCGCCTTCACCAGGAGGCCCTGGGCATCGAACCCTGGACCTCCTATATGGTAGATGAGAGCCCAACTTCTTGAGTCACATCCATTTCCTATATTTTCTTTTCTTTTAATCAAAGGAAAGGAAGTATCTATTTTCGTTTTTAGATTTATATTTAAAAATTAAGAAGAAAATTAAATTCTAATGACCTTTATTTTCACAAATATAATTTCTTTCTGAATAACTTCTTTCAGATCATAAACAATATTATTTGCCCACTAATTTCTTATAAATCAAAAGTAAGCCATCACAATAAAGTTTGTTGTAAGTTGATGATACATTGAGGAATCTGTCATAGGAAAAGTTTTCTCATATTATAATAGCCTCAGTAATTTAAAAGTTCTTTTAGTCCAAGAGGATGCTCTTTCAGAGGGGAGCATACATTCTAGAGAAAATTCATCCAAGCATGAGAATTCTTAAGAGAGAGAGAAAACATGATAATTGTGTTTGGCTTTGTGAGTTGCCATATCAGAATATTTTGTGATCTACAATATGCACTTGTGGGTTTCTACTCCTAAATCAGAAATTTTAAACATCTTATTTTGAACATCTAGTTAAACTCTCACATTTGAATAAAAATGTAGCGATTTTGAAAGCTTAAGGAGAGGGCGGGGCAAGATGGTGGCTGAGTGAGGTTACCTGACGGTCTCTCCTGCAAAGAAGCGGCTGGGCAGCATTGGAGGTTCTCTGGGACCAGGCTGTTTCGGGATTTCTGCAGGGCAGGAAGTGTCTGTACATCGATTTGGTGGGAAGGTAAGGGAGAGGATTAGTCTATAAGATATAATTGAAACTCTATTGCACAGAGGTGAGAGCTGCACGCAAGACGCTCCCTCCTGGGGTGGTTGGAGCCTCGGAACCAGGCTGCAGCCACGCTTTTTGGAGGCTCTGCGGTACTGGGGAATTCGAGAGCCCTGGGCGGGCTGTTAGGGGGTTGACAGGACAGGACACCTTTGCAGACCGATTTGGGGAGACAAATGGGAGTTTTGTTGTGAAGTGGGGAATTTTTGATTGCGGACACAAGTAATAGCGCTTCCGCCTGGAGCGCCGCCCCCACCAAGCCCGGCGGCCGATCTGCAGCGGACTTAGATTGCTGGCAATAAAAGGACATAACCGGGAGGCTATTACAGAGTGGGGGGGGGGGAGGGGGGAGGAGGGGAACACGTCTGGAAGGCAATTGGGGGAATATTTTATGAAGCTTGGGAATTTCGGTTTTGGACTTTGTTGTCGTCATTTCCGGCTGGTGCCCCACCCCCGGGCCTGGCTTCTGATCTGCATCATTAAATTGGCTGCAGTGTAGAGGCGCCCTCAGGTGGCCGTTCTGGGAGCTTACAGGGTGGGAGCTGTCCTGAAGCCGAATTGATGATACACCCACAGAATAGACCCCAGTGAGTGAGTGAATTACGGGGTTCAGACACATAAGATAGAGTTTGCGGATCTGACTTCCCCCATAGGGCTGGCATCCATAGGGCGAGGATCCCTGAAGGCTGTGTTACACTGCGATGCTCCCAGGCTCCCTGTTGACCAGATTTGAGGTTGCCAGGTCTGAGTCCCCTAAACCCTGGTGGCCCACACCCCAGAGACTCACACCTCTTGAGTCTTCAATATCTCAGACTTTCCACCCCTGAATCCATCATGCCCTGAGGTCGATCTGAGGTCCTTGAATGTCCTAGCCCTCAACGTTTGCGTTTTTTCTTTTTTGTTTTGTTTTGTTTTGTTTTTATTTTCATTTTATCTTATTTTTTATTTTTTTTAATGTCCTGATTGCTAACATTGAATTATCCCCTAGTCTTTTCTCCCAGTGTATCCCCCAAAGTCTTTTTTTTTTCAGTTATTTAGGGTTTTTTGTTGTTGTTGCTGTTGTGGTTGGTGTATATCTTTTTTTTCTTTTCCCTACTTGTTCCCCTCCCTTTACATCCCCTTTTTCTTTCTTCCTTTCTTCTCTTTTTTTTTCTTTTTTCTGTTTTTCCTCTTTCTCTTCTTATTTTCTTCTTATTTTATTTTATCTTCTTATTTTATTTTATCTTAATTATACAATAGATGCTGCAGGGAACACCTCACATTTGCTGGGTTTCCTCATCCTCCACTGCCTCATTTCTATGTGAATTGATTTTGGCTACCTACACTATCCCCTTTCCCCTACATCTTGATATCCTCCATCAACTACTGTCTCTCCTATATTCCACCTCCCTTTCTTTGATCCACAAAGTGTCTAACTCTTAATTTCTAATACCTTTGTTTTGTTTTCTGTCTGTTATCCACTCTTGAAACTGTTACCTTTCTTTTCTCTTTCCCTTTCTCACGAAAATACTAGCTTTTTAATTCATACCATATTCCTCCCATATTCAGTCAACTACCTCATTATAGGTACTATACCTACTGCTATAACTCTACACAACTTACATGAATCTAATATCCATCCTCCCAGATCTCATATTGTTGCTCTGTTAACATTTATCACCAATACTACTTTACACTTTTTCCTTGCTTACACAATTGCCTTTCCCTGGCCCTAAAGTTCTCCTTTAAAGTGAACTGAACCGGCAATAAGAAATTAGAATAAGAAGAACAAAGTGACAAAGAGGAGATATAACACTTATGCAAAAACAACAGCTAATTAATCCCCAAGACTAGACAAAGAAGCTAAGGATCTGATTAAACCCTTCAAGATAAAATGATGACCAGACAGCAACAAAAATCTACAAACCAAACCAGTAACCAGGAAAACATGACTGAATCCAATGAACAAACTAAAAATCAGGAAGGGGAGCAGAACTTCGCACAAGTAATGAAAGATCTCAGAACATTTATCACCGACAAATTTAATGAAGTAAAGGAAGAGGTTAATAACATGAAAACAACACTTGGAGGGGAAATTGCAGACATACGCAAAAAGATAACAGATATGATGGGAATGAACACCACAGTTCAAGAAATCAAAAATACACTTGCAGCAAATATCAGCAGACTAGAAGAGGCAGAGCAGAGAATTAGTGATGTGGAAGACAGTACATTGGAAATCAAACAGATAGTAGAATTGGTCGATAAAAAGATAGAAAAAATCCAGCTAGGACTTAGGGACCTGAATGATAATGCAAAACGCTCAAACATGCATATTATAGGCATTCCAGAAGGAGAGGAGAAGGGAAAGGGGTCAGAAGGAGTGTTGCAGGAAATAATGGCTGAAAACTTCCCAAATCTACTGAAAGAGACAGAAGTACATATCCAAGAAGCACAGCGCACCCCAACAATCATAAACCCAAACAGGCCCACCCCAAGACATATACTTGTCAAATTATCCAACGCTCAAGACAAAGAGAAAATTCTAAAAGCAGCAAGAGAAAAGAAAACCATCACATACAAGGGAGCTCCATAAGATTAAGTGCTGATTTCTCATCTGAAACCATGGAGGCAAGAAGGCAGTGGTATGATATAGTCGAGGTACTAAAGGGAAAAAATTTTCCAACCAAGAATACTCTATCCAGCTAAACTAGCATTCAAAAATGATGGAGAGTTCAAAATATTCACAGATAAACAGAAACTGAAAGAGTATGCCATCAAGAAACCTCCCCTTCAAGAAATTCTAAAGGGAGTTCTGCAGGAAGAAAGGAAAAAACAGGACAGGCAGAGTTGGAGGAGAGTGTAAGAGCGACAAAAAAGACAAAAAGAGAAGGGGGGGGAAGCAAACTAAATAAGACAAACACAAGTCCAATCAAAATATGGCTAACACAAATAATTCCTTGAAAGTAATAACACTGAATGTCAATGGATTAAACTCACCTATCAAAAGATTCAGACTGGGATACTGGATAAGGAAATATGATCCATCTATGTGCTGTCTACAAGAGACACATCTTAGACCCAGAGACTCATGGAGGTTGAAAGTGAATGGTTGGAAAACAATCATACAAGCAAACAATAACCAAAAAAAGGCAGGAGTAGCTATATTAATATCAGACAAAATAGACTTTAAATGTGAAATAATTGTGAGAGACAAAGAAGGATACTACATTTTAGTGAAAGGGACAATCTGTCAAGAAGATCGAACAATCATGAATATTTAGGCTCCTAACAAGGGCACCTCTAAATATGTGAGGCAAACGCTGGAAAAACTAAGTGAAAGAATAGATGCATCTACAATTATAGTGGGGGATTTTAATACACCACTATCAACTCTGGACAGAACATCTCAAAAGAGAATCACTAAAGAAACAAAACATTTGAACAGTATATTAGAGGAGCAGGATCTAATAGACATATATAGATCATTACACCCAAACACAGCAGGATATACATTTTTCTCAGGCGCACATGGATCATTCTCCAAGATAGACCATATGCTAGGCCACAAAGAAAGGCTTAATGAATTCAAAAAGATCGAAATCATACAAAATAATATCTCTGACCACAGTGGAGTCAAGCTGGAAATTTGCAAGGGTCAGAGGCCCAGATTTCACACCATGATTTGGAAATTAAACAGCACACTCTTAGAAAAACAGTGGGTCAAAGACGAATCTCAAAAGAAATCAATGACTACCTTGAAACAAATGATAATGATAACACAACATACCAAAATGTATGGGATGCAGCAAAAGCAGTACTGAGACGGAAATTTATAGCCATAAATTCATATATCAAAAAAGAAGAAAGAGCAAAAATTGAAGAACTAACTGCACATTTGGAGGAATTAGGAAAAAAACAAGAAAGTAATCCCACAGGAAGAAGAAGGAAGGAAATAACAAAGATAAGAGCAGAACTAAATGAAATAGAAAATAAGAAAGCACTTGAAAAGATAAACAAGACCAAGAGCTGGTTTTTTGAGAAGATCAACAAAATTGACAAACCTTTAGCGAAACTAACCAAAGGAAAAAAGAGAGAAGATGCAAATACACAAAATAAGAAATGAGAAAGGAGATATCACCACTGACCCCACAGAAATAAAGACTATCTTAAGAGGCTACTTTGAAAAAGTATATTCCAACAAAAATGACAATTCAGAGGAAATGGACAAATTCTTAGAAACACATAAGCAGCCCATATTGACAAAAGAAGAAATTGATGATCTCAACAAACCAATCACAAGTAAAGAGATAGAATCCATCATTAAAAACTACCCAACTAAGAAGAGCCCAGGGCCAGATGGCGTCACAGGTGAATTCTACAAGACATTCCTGAAAGAACTAACACCAATCCTGCTGAAACTATTCCAAAAAATCGAAACAGAAGGAACATTGCCTAACTCCTTCTATGATGCTAACATTACCCTAGTACTAAAGCCAAACAAAGACACCACAAGAAAGGAAAATTACAGACCAATTTCTCTAATGAACCTAGATGCAAAAATACTTAACAAAATACTTGCTAATCATATTCAACAACACATTAAACAAATTATACACCACGACCAAGTGGGATTCATTCCAGGTATGCAAGGATGGTTCAACATAAGAAAATCAATCAGTGTAATACACCATATAAACAGATTGAAGGACAAAAAAATCACATGATTATATCTATAGATGCAGAAAAAGCATTTGACAAAATACAGCACCCTTTCTTGATAAAAACACTCCAAAAGATTGGAATACAAGGAAATTTTTTGAACATGATAAAAAGAATATATGAAAAACCTACAGCCAACATTGTTTACAATGGAGAAATCCTAAAATCCTTCCTTCTAAAGTCAGGAACAAGACAAGGATGCCCGTTGTCTCCCCTTCTATTTAACATTGTCTTAGAAGTACTTGCTCAAGCACTGAGGCAAGAACCAGATATAAAAGGCATTAAAATTGGAAAGAAAGAAGTCAAAATTTCATTATTTGCAGATGACATGATCCTATACATAGAAAATCCTGAGAGATCTACAACAAAGCTTCTAGAACTCATAAATGAGTTTAGTAAAGTCGCAGGTTATAAGATCAATGCACAAAAATCAGTAGCATTTCTGTACACCAATAATGAGCAAGATCAGGAGGAAATCAAGAAACTAATACCATTTATGATAGTCAATAAAAAAATCAAATATTTAGGAATAAATTTAACTAAAGATGTAAAAAACTTACACACTGAGAACTATACAAGACTGTTCAAGGAAATGAAAGAAGACCTAAATAAATGGAAGAATATTCCTTGTTCATGGGTAGGAAGACTAAATATTATTAAGATGTCTATCCTACCAAAACTGATCTACACATTCAATGCAATCCCAATAAAAATCAACACAGCCTCCTTTAAGGAACTAGAAAAACTATGAAATTTATTTGGAAAGGAAAGAGGCCCCGAATAGCCAAAGACATATTGAAAAAGAAAAACGAAATTGGAGGAATCACACTACCTGACTTCAAAACATGCTACAAAGCTACAGTAGTGAAAACAGCATGGTATTGGCATAAGGAGAGACACACATACCAATGGAATCGAATTGAAAGTTCTGATATAGAACCTCATATATATAGCCATATAGTATTTGATAAAGCCACCAAACCCTCTCAACTGGGAGAGAATGGCCTATTCAACAAATGGTGCCTGGAGAACTGGATATCCATATGTAGAAGAATGAAAGAGGATTACCATCTCACACCTTATACAAAGATCAACTCAAGATGGATCAAAGACCTAAATATAAGAGCCAAGACCATAAAGACCTTGGAAAGCAGTGTAGGGAAACATCTACAGGACCTTGTAATAGGAAATGGCTTCATGAATATCACACCAAAAGCACGAGCAGCAAAAGAACTAATAGATAAATGGGACTTCCTCAAAATTAAAGCCTTCTGCACCTCAAAGGAGTTTGTCAAGAAAGTAAAAGGGAACCCACACAATGGGAGAAAATATTTGGCAACATATATCTGATAAGAGACTTATAACTTGCATATATAAAGAACTCCTATATCTTGAAAATAAAAAGATAAACAACCCATTTAAAAAATGGGAAAAAGATTTAAACAGACACTTCTCCAAGAAGAAATACAAATGGCTAAAAAGCACATGAAAAAATGCTCCAAATCTCTAGCTATCAGGGAAATGCAAATCAAAACTACAATGAGATTCCATCTTACTCCCATAAGATTCGCAGCTATGAAAACAACAGAAGAATACAAATGCTGGAGAGGATGTGAAGAAATGGGAACACTCATCCACTGCTGGTGGGAATGCAGAAGGATACAACCATTCTGGAGGACAGTTTGGCGGTTTCTCAAAAAACTAACCATAGATTTGCCATATGACCCAGCAATACCACTGCTGGGTATATACCCAGCAGAACTGAAAACAAGGACACAAACCGATATATGCACACCAATGTTCATAGCAGCATTGTTCACTGTCGCCAAAAGTTGGAATCAACCCAAATGCCCATCAACAGATGAGTGGATCAATAAAATGTGGTATATACATACAATGGAATACTACTTGGCTTTAAGAACAAATACACTACAAACACACGTGATAACATGGATGAATCTTGAGAACCTTATGTTGAGTGAAGCAACCCAGGCATTGAAGGACAAATGCTACATGACCTCAATGATATGAAATAAGCAAGCTGCCTCAGAGAGCTAGAGACTGGAAGATAGGCTTACAGGAAATCGGGGAGTGGAGGAAGGATGTGAGCCAACATCTGCAGGGGTGGAATCTATGACGAGCTGGCGCTAAGTATGAGCACAAAGAAAAGATAAAATGGGGCAAGGGGTTGCCTTTGGGTGGGGCTTTGCGGGTTTGAGGGGGGCTGGGGATGGGCGGATGGGTAATAGTGCCCAAAATTTGGGGGGAGGGAGGGGCAACATATGAACATAGGAGAGTGTCAGGTGTTGGTTGAGAGTAAAATGCTGAGAAAACCTTATCAAAATATAATTAAGAGGGTTACCTGTTTAGAATGCTCAGAGGGGATGGTCTGACACAGGACAGACTCCTGGGGTATGTCTGAATGCTCATTTTGCCAGGGTGGGTTGTACCACTGGATAGAGACCCAAGTAGTGAGAGTGGGGGTGGACCCACATCCTGGGGAGGACTAATGCCATCAAAAAAGAGGGAACTGTATCTCTCGAGAGAAAGGATGGCTCCCAGGGCATTAGGGCAGTTGAGCAAGTCAGGCCCTGAACACTGTTGCAAGTATCTCTGGATGTAGCTCCTCGGGAAATGGAGATTGGCTGTCGCTGTGGGCCCCAAGGGGAGGGGGAAATGGATGTTGAATGGATGGAACCAAGGTAAATGTGGGGGTAAGAGAGGAGTTTCGCGAGAGTACACGAGGATGAATATAAAACATGTAATATTACACCAAAAACATATAGGGGACGACAGACTAATAATGCAAACCATAATGAAAAACATAGGATAACTAAAAATTTAGAAAACTGTATATCCTAAAGTATGGACCACAATGTAAGCACAGATGTCACCTTGTTTGAAAGCTATTGTCTCAGAGTCTGTACATCAGTTTAAGTAAATATGATATGAATAAGTTATAAGAATATCGCTGTGGAAGGGAAAAGGTTTTATGGCGGATGTGTGGGAGTACTGTATATTGTATATATGAATTACTGTGATCTAAGGCTCTTGTGAAGAGAAGCTCAATAATTAGGAAAAAAGAAAAGAAAAAGATAGGATGTAGAATTTTTCCAAATCAGTAAGTATTCTATATCTAACCTTAAATCCATCGCTATATTCCATTTTACTAGTAAGGGATCCTGACATTATATTGGGCTTCACTTTTCAGGAAGTTTTGGATCACAGAGTGGTTCAACAATGGCAGCAGAGGAATACTGGTATAGGATATTATTGACAGGTGATACATGGTTGACAGGCAGTTATACAGGGCATATGTCCAGGGTGCATGGTAATGTTTGGATATACTCATAGTGGCAACAATTAAAAACAACAGCTGGGGGAGGGGGGTACTGGGTTCCTGGCCCAGGGTGCTCTGCTGTGGTCCCTAGGGGAGCACCAGCAGTCCCCCAGGTGCAACGGTAAGGACCAGGAAGGAATGAGGGTCCAAGAGTGAGCCCCTGATACTAATGACTATGCTTGTGAGCCTATATGCCTGAAATAAGAACAAGGCCTAGAGCAGCACTGTGCCTAGGAGTTTCCTCCTGACAGCCTTCATGTTACTCAAATGTGGCCAGTCTTGAAGCCAAACTCAGCATGTAAATGCAATGCATTCCCCCCACCGTGGGACATGACACCCGGGAATGAGCCTCCCTGGCACCAAGGGATCACTGCCAAGTACCAGCTGATGATGCAACTAGAAAATGACCTTGAATTAAAGGTTCAACGCGAACCAGCAGAATATCCCTGTCTACATATAACAACAGGGATTTAAAATGCTGTTTGACCTAATGTAAGGGGGAAATGGAAAGGAGAAATGAGTTTATATGGCTATGAGTCTCTAAAAAAGAGTCTGGAGATTGTCAGAAGGATTGCCCTTATGCACACCTGAGCAGAGTCTCAGAGACAGATAAAGTAGATACAACCCCAGGTATTGGTCCTTTTGAGGGCTAAAGAGACCCACAGGTTCTATGGTCATGGCAGATAGGGTTCACTGCCATGTCAGTTGGCCCTTCTTTGGAGCTGGTGTTTCTGCGTGATGGAGCTGGACACAGATGGGATCTCTTTTCACAAGAATTTCATGCTACTTTACTGGAATTGTAGTTGGTGCTGGGGTTTAAGATATATCTAGGAGATTTGAATCTCTGGACTGACAATATGATAGCCAGGCCCTGAGCCTCAACAGACTTCAACTCCTACACTCTGATTTATTGGACTTACCCCACTCAGCTAACATGGAGTTGAAGAAGGTCAACCACCACACCATGGAGCCTAGAGTGCCTACAACTGAAAGCAGGAGGATTGCATCCAGTATCCATGTGGAATCTAAGCCTCCTCTTGACATAGATGTGCAATGGACACAACCAATCCAAGGTCCACAGAGAAAATGTGGCATTGGTGTGGGAAAAGTGGCCATGGTGGCTGCTGGGTGCGGGGAATGGGAGGAAGAGATGAGATATGGAGGCGTTTTCGGGACTTGGAGTTGTCCTGGGTGGTGCTTCAGGGACAATTACTGGACATTGTAGATCCTCCCAGGGTCCACTGGATGGAACGTGGGAGAGTATGGGCTATGATGTGGGCCATTGACCATGAGGTGCTGCGATGCCCAGAGATACACTTACCAAATGCAATGGATGTGTCATGATGATGGGAGAGAGTGTTGCTGTGGGGGGATTGGTGGGGTGGGGGTGGTGGGGTTGAATGGGACCTCATATTTTTTTATGTAATATTTTTTAAAAATGAATTAAAAAATTTAAAAAAAAAAAGCTTAAGTCAAAGTTATTTTTCACCAGCTTTTAAAGGACCTTAATCTCATATATGTTGCTAATTTTTCTGTCTTACAGCTTTAGAGATAATGTTAGCTCATATATATGTGCTTGACACAGAAGGAATCCCTATGTATTATCTTCCCATATATAAATTATGCCTTTGACTTAATCCATTCTTAGGAATTTTCCACCAATTCTTCCATCAATATTTATTTTAGGATTTTAATTTTTTTCTCATTTCCACCATTATTTTTATGTCTGCTAATTTTGTTTCATAATATTTTCTCTTTATTGATGATTTTCTTTCCTCTATAGTCTGGAGTCTCCTGAGGATAACTGTATTAGTAAAATTTTTATATATTTTATGATTTTCATTTTGTTTGAAAATAACACATCTCCAAAATTTTAGTTTATTAACTGTCTTATTACTCTTAATTTTTTCTTGTGTTTTGATGGTATACTTTCTTTTGTAAGTTTATCTTGAGTGAGTAGACAATTATATTTTACCTCTCCGTGATGATTTTTCCTTCTTTAGCCATTATTTAAATGACTCCTACTTGTCATAATGGGCATACTGACAATACCAGATCCCTTTTTGATCACTCAGAGTTCCTGATGCCAGTAATACCACAAAGGCCATCAGTGAGCAAGTGGGGACATCACAGGGACTTGGCATCTAGACTTGGTCTGCTTTTCCTGCCATCACCACGGCAGACAAATCATAGCCCCTGGCAGAGGTCTTTGATTTCTTGACAGTATTTTCACATATGCAGGAGAGTTTCATGCCCCACTTTTACATAGTGAAATTGGTTCTGGGCCTTGCTTCACATTGGCATTTGAACCTATTTTATCCACAGAAATAAATGTGTAGGCCATGTGTGTTAACTGTCAGACTCTCAATTAGACCACAATATATGCTCTCTGTTTCATTGTTTGTCTATGCAATAGTGATCTTGTTTTCTTCTTATTGTTCTGAGTTTGAAACAAAAGTGGATTAGAAAGCATGAAATTAAAATATCAGCTTGATCAGAAATTCAAGCACTTCCTAATTTGGAATTCTTAACTCAAATATGTAGTTGTTTGGGAATGTATATGTCTTCATGGTCTTTGCAAGCTAGCTGTAGGTTTAGGGATAAAAGCCCTAGAATTAGAGACTTTGCACTGATACTACTTTCAGTCAGATTTTAGGATTCAAAGACAAAAAATACATTCAAAAGAAAGAAAAAGAGTTTTGAAGTGGGAAATAGGTATTAATGGTATTCATTTCTCCTTTTGGTTATCTTCATCACTGGAAAAAATAATATTTTCCTAATGAAATATTTGGGGGGTAACATTTAATGTGGTCATAATATGATTCAATACACATCATCAATATATTTTCCTGAAAAGTGAAGAAAATCAAGTGTTGAGAAACACTGAGTCATTTATATATCATTTATTTTTAAGAAATCATGGTGGCTAATCCTCAGCTTTAAAAATATAATACTATTTTGACAGTGAAATGAAAACTCAGGTATCAAATTATTGGATATATTTATATATCAATTGTTTATCTGCAAGTTTATCTGACAATTATAGCAAGCAATGGAATATATGTCACTAGAGAATATTTGCATTAAGACATACAGTCAAAGTACCATGTTAAAAGTCTTTTAATTGTATATCCTGCCATTGCCCACTGGATGGACTGGGGAAGAGTGTGAACTCCGTGCAGAGTGGCAGTGTTCCAGGGTGTATTCACCAAATGCAAAAAGTGCCTTACTGATGAAAGGGGATGTTGAGGAGAGGGGTAGGTAGGGACTGGGTTATATGGGAACCTCTTATATTTTTTAATGTAACTTTATATGTGATCTATTTATCTCTTTTAAAAAAAGACAAAAAAAATAGATTTTAAAAAAATTCCAACTTGTAAAACAGAAAAATGTCTTCTAAAATAATTTGTTCTCCTGCATGGTTATGTCATTTGTCTCATTCTTTTACCTTTTCAATATAATTTTAAATTTTAAGTATATGAAATTCACATTGTTCTAAAGTAAATATATATGTATGTATGTGTATATAAATGTATTCTCAGATTATTGTTTCCATACCCATTCTGTCTATCTTATTTCAATATTCCTTCTATATGTAAACATTTTTATCATATATCATTTTCTGATTTATCTTTTCAAGGTGCATGTGTGTGTAATGTGTGTATGCAAAAATAAATACATATATGCCTAATATTATTTCTGTTTTGTAACAGAAAAACAGCATTCTACTTTATTCTACTGTTTTCTAAATTACATTTTTAAAATGTATGCACTTTTCACAAGTGAATATCAGAATTTTGGCCTAAGAATAATACAACATTTGGGCACTTTCTTTAATTCACTAAACTATCATGCACAGTTTTGGTAACAATGATTTATAGATGTATTTTATCTTAAATTACCTGATTCTCTGATTCTCTAAGACAACAAATACTTGTTTCCAAGCAGATACAAGCAATGTAATTGTGAAGGTAAAGTATTTTTGTTTCCCAGCTGCTAAAACAAATAACATACAGTGGGTTGACTTAACAATAAGATTTCATTGATTCAAAGTTTCAGAGCCTAGAAGGCTTGCTTCCCTCCGAGGTCATATTTTCTGGCTTGCTGACAATCTTTGGGGGTCCTTGACTTCTCCATCATGTGACAATGCACGTGATAGAGTCTTCTTTCTCTTCCCAATTCCAGCCTCTGACTACTTTCTGTGGTTTTTCTTTCCATCTGACTTTCACTCTCCTTATTAAAGGACTTGAATAGTCCAGAATAAAGTCCAACCTGATTTAGTTGGATCACACCTTAATTAAAGTAATATCTTAAGGAGATTTTTCTAAATGGGCCCATACCAATAGGACCTGAACATACCATTTGCAACATGATTCAATCCCCCAAATAAAGTAATGACAGATAACATTTTGCACACTTAAGTACCATCTACCATCCTGAATGGTTTATAAGCAGTAGCTCTTTAAGTCCTTTCAGTCATCCTATGAGGTAAATTTTATGATTTACCCCATTTTCCACCAGATTAACTGAACCAGTGAGATGTTTGTTTACTTGCACAGGGTCACAGAATAGAACAGTCTAAAGCCTTACTCTCCAATTATACTGTTTCTCAACCAATACCTAATAAAAGGGTGAATAAAATTTATATATGTATAGTATATGTAGATTAAAATAAATCAATCAAAAATGAGATTCATGGGGACTGGATGTAGCTCATGGTTAAGTGCCTGCTTCCCATGTATGAGGTCCCAGCTTTGATCACCAGTCCCACCTGAAAACAGAGCAAACTAAAGTGAAACAAACCACCTCTCACTGGGGAGTGAATGTAGGTGAATGGTGTAATGCCTGCTTTCCATGTCCAAGGTCCTGGATTCAATCCCTGGTACTTCCTTAAAAAAAAAAATGTGAAATTCAGAATTAAAGAAATATCTTTTAAGTTTACACCATTTTAAATCATACTGATGAACCTTTTTTAAAATGGTTTTATTTTTTTAATGTTACATTAAAAAAATATGTGGTCCCCATATACCTTCCACTCCCCTCACCCTACTCCTCCCACATCAACAACCTCTTTCATCATTGTGGAACATTCATTGCATTTGGTGAATACATTTTGGGGGCACTGCTGCATCACATGGATAATGGTTTACATTGTAGTTCACACTCTCCCCCAGTCCACCCAGTGGGCCATGGGAGGACATACAGTGTCCAGCATCTGTCCCTGCAGTACAACTGCAAGGACAACTCCAAGTCCTGAAAATGCCCCCATATCATATCTCTTCTTTATTAACATAAGGGAAATAGCAACTAAATTGTATATAAATAATACCATGTATATTTAATATAAGATATACACTTTATTACAGATAGGCATAAATGTTCATCTAACCTTTTAGACTTTTTTTTATAATAAGTGCCAAATAGAACCAGATGTTAAAAAAAAAAAACAAAAAACCCACAAAACACCCTACAGGATTGGTGTTTAAGAAATAAAATTCTTAAATAATATACACAAGGAGGATAGAACCCAGCTGTATGCTATTACAAAAGAAATGCACACACAAGACAAGTTTTTTACCCTACTTTATTATTATCTCTGTAAAATGAGATTCAGTACTCCACCTTAGTATTTATTTTCTTGCCAGAATTGTACCAGATGGAAAAATTTTGTATAATTGAAAACACGGATTGGTATGTTTTTCTGTTAAGATGAATTATCACAAATATAATTTTACATTATTTTGTATCTCAGCAAATATTAATTTTTTCTCTTTATAGTCTTGACTTGTAACCCTTTTTCTTTTTGTTATGTCATCCCATGTAACCCTTTCAAGACAGCCCTTTTATATATTTTGCACATCTTTTCAAAACCAAGTCACCTGTGAGTCATATGTCAATATTAAAAATAAAAATAAGGATAACCCAAAATGTCGTCATATAACCTAACCAACCAGCCAAGCAAGAAATCAAGTACTTTGTAAATTGGGCAAGACCTATTAGATTCTCAGATAAATACTGATGAAAAACATTTTAGGGCAAAATGTTTCCAGATAGTGGTTGCAATAAATGCTATAAGAGACACTAACTTTTACTTTCTTTCAAAAAGTCCAGTTATGGAATAATTGGTTCAAATCAGGTGTGAAGAAAGTAGAAATGGAGGTAAATATGTGAGTATCCCATGAAGCAAAAATGCAGAATCACAAATCACAGCTTCTTTAAATTTCAGATGCAAAAGAAGAACCACCATTGTAAGTTCAACAGTGTTCAAAGTACTTTTGAGCCTCCCTCATTGTTTTTATAGTCCCTGTTAAGAAAGACAGCAGCAGACAAGGATTCATATATGTGTTTGCAAGAAGCCTACAGATAGATTTATTACAACCCTTAACCTGAAAATGCCTTGCCAACATTTTCCGACTGACAGGACTATACAACATGTAAAATTAGCCAACTGAAACCAAGAATCCATAAAATACCAATGATAGCCAGTGCTCAGGTGTTCAGCCTTCATGGCATAAATTGACTATTTTTAATGGCATATATTAATTGACTATTGTTTGTTTATTTTTTATTTTCTTTATCCTTACCTACTCTTTTACAACACCTTGATATCGCTTGTATAATTTCTTATAATGCTATAGAGGTTGACTAAAACAATGGATAAATACAATAATAAAGAACAAATTAAAACTACCCATGATGTTAGCATCCAAAAATAATTAACAGATTGTTACAAAGATGTACACATATAAAAGAGTTGCTTTTGTATGTATGTATGTATGTATGTATGTATAGTCTTATTTTCTAAAATGCCTACTCCTCCCCTCCAAATACAAGGAATTTCCTTGAATGCTCTAAGTCTAAAGTTCCAGGCTAATTGTTGATACTAGTCAAATAAGCTCTGCCAATAATAAGTTATTGAATTGGAAATAAGTAACCTCATTGTATGATAATCTATCATGTGCTCATCTTAGTAACCAAGTACATTGTATTTAGAATGTGCATTTTGTGAATCTCATAGAGGCTGCTATATCATAATGCACAGAATTAGTAAACAAGTAAGACTTGTTTAATGAGTGAACACAGAAGTGTTAATAGCTTTATTGATTCATCTAGAAGACAGCATTCTGGGAAAATCAAATTTATTTTTTACTCTCTACTCTTAATGTATATAGGCAATTTTAAATGAATAAATTAAAATAACCCAATGTTTCTATTACCTCTGCAAAATACCAGGAGATCACTTATTTATTGGATACTCATTCAACTCCTTTCTCCTTTGTTTCTGAAAAGCACCATTTCAGCCCCTTTTAAAGTGATACACAGTAACGGCAAACAGGTGAAGCTAATCCTCATGGGACTTCGCCAGAAGTGCAATAGGGTTTCACTATCGATCTAGGCCACTGTACAGTATGAAAGTCAGAATGCCTGATTTTAGGCCCATAAATGAGAAAATTAAGTAAACAACTTTATAATTCAGACTTTGTTCTTCCTAATGATGGAATAAACTCAAAATATTTCAATAGATGCCATGCTTCCATATTATAAAGCACTGTTAAAAAAAAAAGCAGAGGGATAGTTGTTTAAAATTAATTTTGTATTGGAGGAAAAACAAAGAGAACTAAACACTTGGTTTTGACCTTGTGAATATTTTTATTTTAATATATAAATCTATTTGAGTAGGAATAATAAGCCAAGAAAAGCCTAAAATGGAAGCCTGCCTAACACAGGAAGAAATGCCTCTTTATAATCTGCTTAATTTAAAATAATCAAGTTGCTGTTACTTTGGGAATAGAATGCTTAAGTATGAGGAAAATTTAAAAATATTTTATATTATTCATTTATTTATTTACTATGGGATTTATATATTGTATTATAATCTGCATTCCTTAATGGTTGGTATTATATTTCTTATTATCTTACTCATGATACAACGAAGTTCAAAGTCAAACAGCCAGTAAGTGGCCTAATTTCAAGTCAGGTCCATATTTGTTTAATTTTTAAAAAATATTATCCCATTAGGTCATAAAATAGAGCTATGAATTTTTGCTAGTCATAAACATTCAAATTATAAAGGCATTGTCATAAATGTCCATAAGGTGAGGATAGAATGTCTTAAAATATTTAAAAAATAGATACAAATATCAAATTAGATAGCCAAAAACATCAAATCATTATGGAAACATACAGAATTTACAGTTCCTTAAATCCTGCTTGTAACTATTATTCATTATTAAGTACTATATAGAGTTGTACCCTACCCTAGTTTACTTTATTCTCTACATGCAAAAGAAAAAACCTTGTCTAACCTAAATCTCGTATAAATACAAACAAAGCAGACCAGAAGCTATAACTTTATCTTCATTACTTAACTAGAATTTTTAAAGTTTTTTTTAAGCATAAAAATAACACTCAGGGAACATCTAGAGCTAAAGAATCATCTTTTAAGTTGTTTGCTTTATGTTATTCCAGCTTATATTGTCAGGTTATTTTTGAAGGTCATAGATAATATAAATACGTATAAACTCTCTCTATATCTATATATAATATCATACTTGTGCATAAATCTGATTGAAGAATGATGCACAGACTATAAATTATAACCAAAAGGAAGTTAAATTTGCCATTTTACTTTCAAAATGTATTCAATTAATAAACCCTTCCCTTGTCATTGGGTGGAATTTAGGTAGGCCTAATGGCGTTTCTGTTCATTCGTTGATAATCGAGGGTCCTGAATTCACTTTTAGTGAATACAGAGGCTAATGACTCAGAAATTTAAAATGTCCACTCTAAAATTTTATTTAATACTTAAATATCCATTACAAGGAAAGACATATTTCCACCTTGCTTGCAGTTGATATCCCTGACTTTAGAAGAGAAGTGCTTGGTTTTTTCTTTTCCTGTTCTTCCTTTCTCTAAGTATGGGAGGCAAGAGGAGAGAAAGAATAAGAAAGATTTTACTTGTACTGATAATTGGTTGGACACCTTATAAATTGTTTTCCTGGGCCTGGTAAATATTTAAAATCATCTAATTTTTCAGTTTGACACTTTAGAAGAGTCTTCATAGATTTTCCTGGGGTTCCACTGACTGAAGTAGGTAAGTCTCCAGTGTGATTTACAAATCCTTATGCAGCCCCTAGGAAGCCATTGTATTCCTCTCACCTCCTGCTATCCTTTGCCCCTCTAAGTAGGCAGCCCTCCTTGACAAGAGCCAAGAAGATTCCACACTGGCACTGGTACTCTGTAGCACATATCCTACTTGAGGTTCATAGGAAACATTCAGCTATGAGTTTGTAAATCTGATTTCAACCCTGTAGCAACTTGTCTGGACCCTGAAATCACAGTATTGGTCATCGTATTTATCTTCAAGATTCTCTGAGCAAGAAATCAGCCCCCCAAAAATTTTTTTAGTGGTCATATGCTAAGTTCTTGAAGAGCCAAGTTAAAGCATTGGCTCGTCTTCTCCCCCAAGTAGGCTTCATATGACTAAGCTGGCACTTTCCCCCTTGGAAGGAGGAAGGGATGTGACTCTCAGAAAAACATTTTTTCGTTAAAGTTTCTCTCTTCTACATGCTCTGATCTTAAGAAGTGGATTCTAGAACATGAGCTCCTAAGTCCTGCATTTTGATCTGGCACTTTACCCCAGCCTACAGCACCTATATATCCTGATGCCTGGTGGAAATTCCATTTATAATCCTGCGTTGTACAAAAGACATATAAATTTAAGAAAATCACATTATTTTAATGAATGAGGAAAATACATACATTTTACTTTTTCAGAAATAAGTTTCAAGGAAATCAAATATTTAGACTCATGATGATTTTATGTGTATCTATAGATAGTATACAAACATGCAATCCATACGGTTTTTAATATATGAGATATTTGTAGTAAAATTTATGTGAATTATTAGGCTGTGTAAATATGCATCAGTGCATTTTAGTAGACTTATTTTAGTTAAAAATGCAAATGATCAAAATATTAACTCTGAAGTTCTAAGCAGCTGTCAGACTGCAAGGACCAAAAATGTATTTTTTCTAAAAACTACTTCAGACTTTGTATGGCAGTTGATCTGGGAGTATAGGTAGAAGACACCATTTGAGAATATTTGAGTCTGATGGATGTAATTTTATGATGAGTGAGAAAATGATTGGATAAGGAGAACTGAAATAAGAACCACCCTATCCTCCTTCCCTTTCCAATTTCCTATTCCATTGAAATTCTTTTTTTTTTCCCCAAAAGAGCAAGATAAACATAGTTCAATAAATGTAGCTTCTTTAGAAGTAGCTATTGTTATGTTTTTATTCTTTCCTTCTACGTAACAGGCTCAGAAACATTGAGATAGAACCCTATTCATTACTTCTCTCTTTCTCCCTCTCTGACAAGTATCTTTTTGTATTAACTCTGCTTTGTAAATACTTTTAATAGATGCCTACCAATTAAAATTCTTGGATAAATTTGTTTCTGGTATGTCCTGTAAGTAGGTGGATCCTGATGTTTTGTAGCAATAGGAAAGCCAAAAGAAATGGCCAACATGATGCCCAACAATTGACCTGAGAGTGGGCAGGTGGTTACAAAGTAGGCAGGGATGAGATCAGTGTTAGCAGGGCTGACCAAAATGGCAGCAGGAGGACGAATAATAGCAAATGTTCTAGTCAGGTGACCTCTATGAACAGTTAATTATTTATGCCAATATTGAACTCTCAGACATCCAATCTAACAAAGATTCTAGCTGTTAGCATAAAATGTGAGTGTTTTTATTTTCCTAGGCCCAGCACAATGTATTTTCATCTACTCAACAAATATTCATAGAGCAGCTGTTTTTACTAGGTCCTTCTCTAAGCCCTAAGGACATAGCACTGAGCTAACTGAGGAAATGCCTCCTATAATAGAACTCTTAAATAGTGAACTAATAGATGGTCGATTTGAGAACTAATATTTGTTGAATATTTAGTAAATTCACTGTGCATGTAACATGTGTCATTTGTTATTCGAACATCTATTAATGGCCACTTATGTATATTTAAAGTAGCATGGGTTAAAAGAGGTTAAGAATCTGGGGCTAAAGCTAGTCTGCCTCTGTTAATATCCTAGTGCCTTCCTTTGTTCTCTATTAACTTCAGCAAGTTAAGCTCTCTGTGCCTTAGTGTTTTAGTTGTAAATGGTATTATAATATTAATAGTACCTAATAATTGTACCAACTTCTTAGATTTAGTATCAAGACAAAAAGATAAATTATCTATAAAAAGCTTAGAACATGTCAACTGATATTATATTCTAGCCATGGTCTAACCTATGGAAGTTAAGAAAAGATATGTACTTATTCTATGTATCCAAAATGGGATACATATTTGAGATTTATAAGCCTATAGAAGATATTTAAAGATCTAAGACTAAGATCAGATAATTAGTAAATGAAGACAAAGAAAGTTGCATTGCAAAACCTTGTGATAGACCAACATATGGAGACAGAAATGAAGAGGTAGGGGGTGATTGTGGAGGGTGATTAGAGAAAGAGCAGTTTATTGTTGTGTTCCAAAAGCCAAGTAAAGAAAGATTTTCAAGTATTTGGTCAAATGCTGTTTACAGACCAAATAAGATGGAAACAGAGAATTGACTACTGGATTTGGTAACATAGAAATTCATTAATCTCTTAAGCAAGACAGTTTTGTTAAGTGCTGGGACTGAAGATCTAATTGGAATAGGTTCACAAGATAACAGTCAGAGAAAATGGGAGAACACCAGTGTAGATCATTCTTTTAAGGGGTTATCATGTTAAAGGGAACAGAAAATGTGGCCTGCAGGTCTCTCCTTGCTGAGTTATCCCCATCTTTTACTTTTATGGCCTCTTCACTGTGGCATTCATTAGGGTTGCAGGGGACCAAGTTGGTTCTAGCTCTCATTCTCCTGTTCCTCACTCCATCACAGCCAACACTCCTTCTTAATGGTGCATAACTATCTTTAGATGCCCCCAAAAGTAAACATTATAGAAAAATTTTAATTCTGAATCAGAATTTAAGAAGTAGAATTAATAAAGCATTTGTTCTAAACAAGTAATTCTTAATATTTTTTCCATCAAGATGCACACATACAAATAAGATAACTTGTAAATCATCTGGAAACCTATTTTTCTCTCATTGAAAAGAACAAATACTAAATGTTAATTTATTTGAAAAGTAAAATTAAGTGATTTCCAAACATAGTAGTATATTAGCGATAAATTATTTCCTTTATACCTCATAGCTAATCATGACATGCTAAATACATTTTGACACAATTTGAGAATTGTTGGTTTAGTGACTACATTTAAAGGTTAAGAAAATGCATTCTGGGAGGATAAAGCAACCTACTTGCATTTACTTAACTTTTAACTGGAATAGTTTGCACAAGGGCCTAGTTCTCCTGAAGTTAAAAATGAGGAGACAGAGATAGCAGAAGTTGCAGATAGGTACATCCTGAAAGAATTGTGCTCATGAGTCATATCCAGATTGGAAATTATTGTTCTTAAAGTTGGGAGTCAAATCTCAGTAAGGCAAAGAGGCTTTTCTGGGATATCTAACCTTTATAAAGTAAAATAGCTAGTATAGAAATGGTGTACCTGGAGAAGGAAATCAGGCATTAGAACAAAAGTTGTATACTGAAATCATGCTAGAAACTGGAGCTATCAGAATCTAACATAACTGAATAGTTTTTATGTCTCAAGGTAAGTTTCTATGTAAAAAATTACACTACTATTTTACATCTTAATGATAGGACTTTCTAAATTAGCAAAGCCTTCCTCATGCACTGTCTTATTTGATCCCCATGGCAAAATTTTTAAACAGGAAAAGTATTATTCCTCTATTTTACTAATGAGGAAATAAGACACAGAAGATATACAAGGTTTGTCCAAGATCACAAAAACAGAAAATTGCAGAGGAAATATTGAGCCCAGGTCCCCTGATGAAAAATCGACTACTGTTTACACTACAAGGAATTTTATTTCATACCTAAGAAATGGAAGGCTACCAACAGATTACATGATTTACATATTGATTGGCAAAAGTGGCCTGTGGACACTATGTCTAAAATTACTTATGTTAAATTTTGTGACTAATGATGTTACCAAAAACCTACAAACCAATATCAATTAAAATTACTGTCCTTTTTCATTTTCCACTCTGGAGGACAGGCTATATTGGACTAACTAGCTAACAGGGCCCCATGGGCTTCATTTATTAAGAGCCTGGACCTCACATCATTTCACGATTTAATAGCTGCATAGCCTAGGATGTGTTAACTAATCTTGATTCAATTTCCTAACGTTTAAATTAGAGAAAGTATTAACTACCACAAAATGCTGATATGAATACTAAAGAATCAGTATGATGTTTTAGATAAACATTGATCAATAAATGTGTTTCAATCAGGAATGCCAGTCTCACCATGGTGGTTACGCTTGGTTTAGCCCTAAATGGCATTCTTTGAAAACTCTGCCCTAATTCTATCCCACAAAGGGTGAACCAATTAGGAAAAGTATAAATGGATGTTTTAGAAGAGTAGAATAGCTCAACTAAGAATTTGAAAAGTTATAGTAGAAGAAAAAAAAATTTCAAAGCAGTAAAGATGAAAAAGACAAATCAAACATCTACAATATTATTAAATCCTTTTAGAAAGGAGAAAATCAAATAATGCCAAATAAATCATTCTGTTTTATTCATTTTATTTCTCTGACACCTTTGGACAATAAAAATATTTAGAGAGCTAGATCTACTCCAAATCACCATAATCTCCCAATACCAGCCAATACCAGTCTTCCCCAGGGCTTGGATGACCACTGCCACATTGTAGAGGATCTTGAAGTATTTGTTGAATGAATTACCTTTTTAAATGACTTTTAACAACAAATTTATGGAATAATTTAAATCGTTTCACTGTTAATGGTTCATTTCCTGCTGCATTTTCATATGAAATAACTATCCTATCAATATTCATTTGGTGGAAATAGTCTTTTTTTGTCCTAGCATATCTTATTTATTTATCCCCCACCCCCTCGTTGTTTGCACTCACTGTCTGCTCTCTGTGACCACTCACTGTGTGTTCTTCTGTGTTTGCTTGTCTTCTGATGTTTCTCTTTAGGCAGCACAGGGAATCAATTCTGAAACCTTCCTCAGTGGAAGAGAGATGCTCAATCACTTGCACCATCTCAGCTTCCTGGTCTGCTGAGTCTCTTTTTGTCTCTCCTCTGTGTCTCTTTTTGTTGCGTCATCTTGCTGCACCAGCACTCCGTGTGGGCCAGCACTCCATGAGGGACCAGTTCGCCGCGTGGGCCAGCTTGCCTTCACCAGTAGGCCCCGGGAAATGATCCCTGTACTTCCCATATGGTAGATGGGAGCCCAACTGCTTGAGCCACATTTGATTTCCTGGAAATAATCTTAAAAGAGTTCTCTAAAGAAAATATGTTGCTATTTAAGTTAATTATTTTTCTCAACTCATATAATATGGTTGTTTTTTATGAGACAATACTAGCCTGAGATAGTAACTTTTTTGCTTTTTATTTATGCCTCATTTGAATTTTAGAATGCATTCTCATTTAGTCTCAGTTTACATACTAGTCTGAACTTACATCAACACTATGTAAACTATGAAAAAGTTAGATTGGCATACAGTCCGTTAATAGGGACATAGCAAAATGTAAATACCAAAACTTCAATGTTCCAACCTTTAGTCACACATAGTATTTCACTGAGATTTTTTTCATGTTTTCATCAGTGATATATTAGACATTATAAACATTCATGTTTTGGAGGTATGAACAATGGTTAGTATAAAAAATGTTCAAAATCCAAATTAGTGTTGGTTTTCTGATAAAAGATCATAAATTCATGTAATGGAATTAAATTAGAGCAAAGTCAATTTAATACATCTGAGAAAAAATGAAATGAACAAAAGAGGGTAGAAACATAATTCAACAAGGCAGCACAATTGTTTAATCTGTTCTCTACTATTTTTAGGCACTCTCATAAATACTGAATGGAATATAAATTAATGCAGCATGCAGTCTGCCCTCAGGAGTTTCTTTTGCAGTACATGGAGGCAGACATAAACAACAAAACAAAATGCAAAATGTATATTAAAATGCTCTTGCTTTCTGAAATAGAGACATGTAAGCAAGAGGACCATAGTGGGAAAATAATTATGAATGAGTCCATTAATTCATGACTAGATATTGTTTTGAATACCCCAAAGTATGCAGTAACAAAACAGGGAATTAGAATACTCTGTTTATGTTTTTTGTATGCCTTTTTTTTTCTGCTTAATATAGTGTATTGAATATGTGTAGAATGTTGGAATGTTAAGGGTGATTCACTTATTAAAGACCACCTATCTGAAAAGAAAATAAACATCAAAAGGAAAACCAAACGCTGTCACTGGGCCTTGCCTTGTATATATGCTCCCAAATGTAAACAGAGTTAGGCTCATTTATAATTTCCCTACACATGGCTCTTCTGTCCCTTTCATTTGAACCTGTAATTAGCACTATATTCGTTAAATGTATGTCCCAGAGACTTAAAGCTTCTGTCTCTTCATATGCTGATTGAGCCTTGAATCTCAGCAGAGTTGGATGATGTTGGACAATGCCCATGCCAAAAAACAGAGAGTATCTACTGCTGCAATGAAGACAGTTCCATCCATCTGCCCCATGGGATCTAAGTCCCCTCTCAATCAGAAAGAAAGAGGACACCACCATCCCCAAATCCTAAAGATGGAGGAATGAACAAACATAAGTGGGGAATGCAACTATGGACCAAAGTAGACTTATTATACTATCAATAGCAATGGAAGAATTTGTAGCTGATACAAAGGCCATGGCCACCATGGGTTCTATGCGGAGAGAGTGGGAAGAAGAGGTATAACATGGGGCATTTTGGGGACATTGGAATTGTCCTGCATGACCTTGCAATGAAGGATACAGACCATTATACATTTTGTCAAAACTTATAAAATGGTATGGCACAAAATGTAAACCATAATGTAAACTATAGACCTTGGACAGCAGCAATGCTTCAATATGTATTCATCAGTTGTAACAAATGTACCACCATAATAAAAGATGATGTTAATGTGGAAAAGTGTGGGAGGGGGAAGGAATGTGCTATATGGGAATCCCCCTATATTTTCAGTATAACAATTTGTGTAATCTAAAGTTTCCTTCAAAATAAAATAAATTTAAGAAATGAAAGCCAACCTACTCAAATAGTTGTGTTTTAAATTTCAGACTTATGATAGGCAAATTTTTATCAATAATAGTTGAATATAATCATTGTAAAAAATTAGTAAGTGGAGTGAAGAGTTATGTAACTTTCCTTTTACAATACTTGATGGTTTCCTGTTATGGTGAGAATGACATATTTTATCTCAAGAACCAACTTAGATTTGTTTGTAGTAACTATAATTCTGTGTTAAGTATCTGGAGGTTCATTCAGATATAGTAGCTACCAAATCTCTTCATTCCTTTAATATAAATTGGCTTGATTGAGCTTAAATAAAAATAAATCTATCACAAATGAAGATTACCACGTTGAATTCAAGGGCAGGAAGTATAGCTAGTAATACATTCCTAGAAAGACTGGGACTATTAACAACCAGTCTGTAATATTGTTTGTCCATCTTTATTTTTGGTACTCGTGTTTTCTTACATCTTTCTTCTACACATAGATCTCTCTGTCTCTCTCTCTGAATATAAGTTTCTCTGATTCTTCATTCACATGATGAATGAAGGTTAACCAGACCTATGTGAACTTATTCTCGGTTCTGGAACAAGCAACCTTAAAATTGTCGTCCCTACGTTCTGATTCCAAACACCCAGCAAAAGCAAAAAGATAATCTCTATTAAGTCAAAAGATCAGATACCTCTATTCAACCCTGCTCCAATTAACTATGTTTGGAAAAAGGACAAATTACACAAAATAGCATTGTTGCAGAATGAGACTCTGAACCATGTGCAATTTCTCCACAGAAGAGTTAGAGCCAGGTAAAACCTAAGAATACTGATGCTGGAAACAGTACTTCAATATGTCATCTAGGAATGGTGAAGTGAAGGCACAGGGAAGCAAAATAACTCAAGCTACTTGCTTATTGCTCTAAATATTTTCTTTGAACATTTATAATCATTGCTTATTAAATGAGTACCCTAATTCAATTCTGTTACCCACTTTCAAAACGAGACTCTTGAACCTTTGAAAAGGTTCTGTTATTGGAATAAATATTTAGTCAGAGAAGATCGATGAGGAAGAACCTTGGTTATTTTTGGAACTTCATTGTTATCTATATAAGTAGATTTCATCTCAAACAACCACATACTTTTCTTAAAAGAACAAACAAACTCAGGAAACATTCACACATAGTAGAGCTAACAGAAAATGGAGCTGGTAGAGAATGGTAGACAAGTACCTCTGAAAAAAAGGTCTGGAGTCTTTTTTCGGTAACCATAAAGCAGACAAAAGAGCAAGGTTTTAGGGCCAACTGTGAAATCCCCTAGTAGTCTTGGGTAAATCACTTAAAAATCTCAGATAGTTGGGGAGGTTTGTCATTCTAGTAAAAGGAAAGGAAATGTTGAGATAACACCTTAATGTCCTTACCAGAACTATCTTTTCTCTAAAGAAAAATTAAACTTGCCAAGTCAGTTCTTACAGTAACAACTTACTCTATTTTTATTTCAGTTTTTGTTTTAGTAATAGGGAGTTTCCTTACATGATTCAAAAATAATCTTACAAATACATTTTCCATAAGGCGTTTGAAGACATTTATGTTTGGACAGAGAACAAGTCACGAGGGAGTTTGTGGATGAAAAAAAAGCACAACCCTAACAGTAAGCCCATGTTTTTACAAAGGATGCCTGCTGTTTTAAGGTCATAGGGTGTGAAGCTTTGGTGAGTAAAAGAAATTAGTCATGAAAACACAGCATAGCCCAGCAGGGATTTATGATGCATGAACCAATTCCATTTTTTGTTTATTTGAAATGAGCCAGATTGTGAAAGTACTGAAGTTTTCTTATGACATAACTTTTAGGGAGTACCCCCTTCCCTCCTCAACACATCATATTGAATAAACTTATTCGGAAGATATGAGACTTGTCCAAAACTAAAATCACAGCAAGGATTTCAACACATTGGAAATTCCATGTGTGCATGTGTGTAAGTTACCACACCCATAAATGAATTAATCGTTTTTTAAATAAGCAAACATGTGCATCTGAGTTAAAGATACAACTCTTCAAATATTAATGAAAAATGCTGAAAGTTGGTCCAATTAGGCTTACTCAGAGTTACACATCTTAAATGGGAGAACTTAGAAAACATGTTGAGTATTTTTAAAAAAATAATTTTGAAGTTACTGTATGTAATACCTTTAAATAATAATGTTGGAGGATTAATTAAAGGGATTTGATATCTTTTAGAACATGGTTCAAATAACTTCTGATATTTATAGCTAGTTTGTTTCTCCCTTAACACCCTCCATGGTAAAAGCATATTTCCTTTCTATGATAATGTATATACTTGTGTCTCATAGTTTTCGTATCTTATTACTGTCTTGACAGTATGCTTAGGAAATGGACACCTTACTTTAGAAAGTTTTCGTTAAGTACTTGAAATTGTTGTTACTTCAAATCACAGTTCTCTTTAGTATTATGTGAAAAAAGTTGTTACTTAACTGTAACTACTGCATGATAAAATCTTAAATGTCTAAACCTATCTTTACATTAAATGAAGTGAGTAAGTGGTTACCTGTTGGGCATGTTTTGTTAGACTTCTCTATCTTTAAATTGGAAATAAAATGTCTTGCTAAAATGTCAGATTATTCTAAAGATTCCATTTTCATTTTAGGGAATGAAAGAATGAAATACTGTATCTATAGAGATGGTAATATCAAATCAGGAACAACTTGTGGGAATAGAATTATTTGAATCTCCCTTTTTGAGGAAAAGCCTGGATACCATGAGGACATGGGAGAACCATGGGAAGGAAGATTGAAGAGGAAAATGGTTTAGAAAAGGAAATTTAGATATAAAAGCTTAGTATGTAAGGTGTTTTATTATAACATTATACCAATTATTTAACTGAGACAGAAAAAACAGATCAATAAATCATGATATAATCATAGAGTAAAATACTTGACTGAAATGAAAAAAATTATGCTGATGCTATGTACAGAAAATGTATGGATCTCAGACTAAGCTTTGAATAAAAGAAGCTAGAAACACAAGTGTCTTTACTGTATGATTTCACTCATACAAAGAACAAAAAGTGTTGAAAATGGTCTAGGGTGATAGGATTCAGGTAAGTGATTAATTTGGGGGGAAGGGAAATGATGCCTGAAACGGAGCAATACTGTTAACACTATGGCTGTCTACCTGAAGCATGGATTTTTGTGCTACAGGAATAAACAAACATTTCTCATTAACTAAAATGTATTGATTGCAATGGTTCCTATTTTGATTAATAAAGATGTGTTTGAGAGTAGTTATAATGATTTAAAATTTATGGTCTAAAACAGCAATTCCTTTTACACCAATTAAATCTTATTCTTGACTTAAAAAGTTTTAAAGCAGTTAATAACCTGTATCAGTCAGCATAGGCTAACTTATGTTGTAGTAACAAAGAACTCCAACAATCTCAGTGGAATACTGCTTTGTTACCTATACTTCATGGATTGACTGCCACTCTGCTCCATTTCAGGACCCAGGTTGAAGAAGCAGCCCCTTCTTGAGACCTTGCGGATGTCATGGGGGATAGAGAAGAGGGATGGAGGGGAGGAAAAATAATCAGTTTTAAACAATAATTCTAACAAAAAGCTCTATGTGTAAATATTGTAAAGCATTGACTGCCTTTAATAAATTTGTTTATGTATATATGTATGCATAAATATATACGTGTATATGCATATAACTAATTTATCTAATTTATCTTAAACACTCTGAAAACCAAGTATGGCAGACAAACTTTAAGATGGCCTTCTTTGATCCACACCTCCTACTATTCATCCTCTTTTGTAATGCCCTCCCATTAAGTGTGGACTGAGCCTAGTGACTCATTTCTAATGTATAGAATACAGCAGAGTTGATGAGGTGTCACTTCTTGATTAGGTTATAGAAGTGTGTGACCTCCATCTTTCTAGCAGACACACTCTTTCTGACTTCGATAAAACAAATTTCCACATTGAGGAGATCCGTAAGGCAAGGAACTAAAGATGGCCTCCAGCCAGTAACTGAGGCCCTCAGTCTAACCTGGCTTGAGGACTGAATCATTCCAACAATCACAGATGTGAGCTTGGGGCGGCAGACTTGGCCCAGTGGCTAGGGCGTCCGTCTACCACATGGGAGGTCCATGGTTCAAACCCCGGGTCTCCTTGACCCGTGTGCAGCTGGCCCATGTGCAGTGCTGATGTGCGCAAGGAGTGCCCTGCCACGCAGGGGTGTCCCCCGCATAGGGGAGCCCCACGCGCAAGGAGTGCGCCCCGTAAGGAGAGCCACTCAGTGCGAAAGAAAGTGCAGCCTGCCCAGGAATGGCGCGGCACACAGGGAGAGCTGACACAACAAGATGAAACACAGATTCCCATGCCGCTGACAACAACAGAAGTGGACAAAGAACACGCAGCAAATAGACACAGAGAACAGACAACTGGGGTGGGGAGGGGAAGGGGAGAGAAATAAATAAATAAATCTTTAAAAAAAAAAAACAAAAAACAGATGTGAGCTTGGAAATGGTTCCATCCCCAGTTAAGTCTTCAGATATAACCTTAGTGCCAGTTGCAACCTTGACTGAAACCATGCATGAGACCCTGAGGCAGAGACACTCATAACAAATGCGTTAATGTTCATTATATGAATGAGAATTTGAACTAAGTATTTTCAAAATTTTTAGACCTGAAATCAAAGGCTCATGAAAACAAAGTTAGGTTATTTTTTGTCTTTTTAAAAAATCTTTTTCCCTCTTTCCTCCTTCCCTCCCTCTTCTTTCCCTTTCTCTTTCTCTTTCTCCTTCCTTCCATCCATCCCTCCCTCCCTTCCTTCCTTTCCTCTTCTCATCTTTTTCTTTTTTTGCATTAAACTAATATGTGACTAATCAGTTATTATATATTTCAATAAAACAAAGCTTTTGGGCCCTATGTTAGTTTTAATACATTGCTGTTAATGATGACAAAGTCTTGGTGATGTCATCAATCTAGTGAGTAAAGGTCAGTTTTGTCTACAGTTGTCACTACTAGTCAATCTCATTGTAACATTTGCATGAAAGTGATATTTATGGGGAAACAAAAATAATGAGATCTCCAAATAGTCGGTCTTTGGCACACTTTATTGTAAAAATGTAGAAACTACTAAGTCATTTCTCCAGGATCTTTCCCCTTTAATACACAAATTCACACTCTCAATCACACACACCCCCACATAAAAGCACACATACACCCAAACCCCAAAAGCCTATTTTTAATTCTGAATACCTGTTTTATTGCATCTTACATGCAATACATGTAAGAGTACATGTGTGCTCTTGAAAAGAATAGAAAGCAAAACTTAATCATTCAATGAGGATCATATATCCTCATTTGAGTTTTTTTTAAAGTTAATGATGAATTTATTTCAAGTTTCTATATATATAGTATCATCTAACAGTTTAAAGGGTAGAATTAGCATATTCTAGTAAATATACTTAAGCTGATGAATTTCTAGGAGAGCTGCTAGTTAATCTAATAATGACCCTACATGTTGACTTAAAGTCTCCATGCATTGGATGTTTAGAATAACAGTCTAATTTTCTGAAATTGTTTGTCCCATTATCTTGAAAATTGACTAAATTCCTACTGTTTTCATTTCATTGCCTTGGGTTGCAGTGTTAGAAATTAGAATATTAGAAAATCTCTGCTAAAATACAGGAGGGCCACTTGGAAGCGAACACATATTAGCCATTATTATCCATTGGTATGGATAAATTAATAAAACATCCCCTAATTATAACCTAGTTGAGAACAAAACTAGAAAATAAGACTAGTGTATATTGCTGATGAGAAGAAAAAATTGAGGTATATTTGATATGTTTTTTGGAAGATTCGATGAGCAGCACCTGGAATAGCCTAGAAACTGACATGATGGTCCATCCTAAGAGACGGTCAGTATCGAACATCAAAAATGAACTGCTTGCATGATAGTGTAATTTTTGCTAATAATAAAATATTTCTTTTTTGATGGCTGACACATTTGTACACAGGTAGGAAAGCAGAAATACAGTCTTAAATATTTACATACAAAAGGTTGTATGTAGGGCTTGTGGTCTCCTCAAATAGAGTATAACATTTCAACAAATCTTTGTATCACCTTGTAAATATGTACAAAATCAAACTGCTTTTCCTAAACTGACTTGCACTTTCTCTGATCTTTATGACAATCCAGTGAAAGGAGCTCTCTCTCTGTCTGGCCTAAATATGTTTGAACTCTAGTTTGCAGAGATTAACATTTTTTAAAAAGGTTTATATTCCTGGGAAAAGAAACAATAAATAAAATGAAAAATGACAGTAACATTCCAGCAGAAACATATTTGAAATAACTTACAGTATATTGAGCTCAAAGAAAATTTTTTGAGTAATCTTGATAGATTGTAGTGCTTAGCTGTAACTAGTGTAAAGACGTCCACATAGTGCACATCTGTCCTGCTCTATGAAGAGTAAACAATCCCCATCAAAATTAAGGGAGCTGTGGAGCACATTTAAAGGTGCAGGCTCTGGAACCACAGCCCAAGTTCATTGTCTAGATCTGTCACTTATTATAGTGGTAACCTAGGCAAATTACTTAACTTTTTATTTCCCTATCTATGAAAAGAACCACACCCTTTGTTTAAATACCAGAATGGATTAAGTTTCCACCCAGTAGGAGGTTTCAACTGGACAAAATGACCTGGGGGGCAAAGAGGATTAAAAGTGAGCCCTTCCAAAAAACCTGATAGGTGCATTCATAAATGGAGAGACAGATGATCTGAGGAAGAAGACAAATATACACAGTAGATTAAAGAGTTATATTACGAAAAGAACCATGGGCATGATTACTGCACATGAATCTGACAAGTATCAAATAGAAAAATGTCATAGTTTTTGAGAGAGCTGTTCTGGCAACAAACCACCAGCTGCAAACTTAAGAGACTGTAACTCATTTCATTGGTAAAATGAAATATTTATCATTACATATCTTGATTTAAAGTCTGAAATTTTTCTGAACTTAATATAGCTACCCCATCTTTTTTATGGTTAGTATTTCCTGGTAAATGTTTAAAATATTCATGCTTGTATGTATGTATGTACGTTTGTATGTAAGTTCATAAGTATGTGTATGTATAATCATTTTACTCTACAACAGTTTACTCCTACAGATGTATTTCTTATAAGCATCATAAAGTATTATTTTTGTCCTAATTCCAGCCTAAAATATTTGTTTTTCTGGATCATTGAATCAATGTTATTAATTACACATTTATTTGGATTTACATAAAAATCTTGCATACTTTTTGTTTGCCCCTTTATATCTTTCTTTTTTCTATTGACTCTTAGCGTCTTTGTGTTTGAATAGTGTTTTCTCATTTTACTTTTCCCTCTTCTGGTTTAGATGTTATATACTCTATTTCTTTTTTTAAATATATTTTTATTACAGAAGTTGTGAACCTACAAAGCAATCCTGCAGATGTATAGAATTACCATTCAACAACGCTTCACCAACACACCACACCATTGTGAAACATTTGTTACAGAAGATGAGATAATATCATCAGATTATTACCACTAACTGTGGTAACATTTTGCATATTTTTTCCATGCCTCCTTCTACTATTAACACAGTACATCTCTGGCATTGATGCAAGAATATTACAGTATTGCTGCTAACTCTAGTCCATAGCATATATTAACTGTATTTTTCCCATTCTTCTCCACATTCCCACCTCCCTGCTTTAATGATGTACATCTGTGCTAATTCACAGAAGTACATTCTTGCATTTGTACCATTAACCACAATTCTCACCCACTTCTGGGTTCACTGTGTTATTCAGTCCCTAGATTATTCTCTAGATTTCTTTCAGTTGACATTTACATCTCTAGACTACCCTTTTTAGCCACAATCCTATTTATTAACCAGCTGCTACTCTCTATAATATATCATAAACTCTATCCATTTCCACATATTTACAGTCAGGTAACTAAAACCTCTACATTAACGATCAGTAGTCCTTCACAGCCCTCCTCTTATCTCCTAATAACCTATACTCTAGGTTTTAACTCCATGCATTTATTCTTCATATTTAGCTCATATTAGTGATCATGCAATATTAGTCCTTCTGTGTTTGGCTTATTTCACTTAACATAATGTCTTCAAGATTCATCCACGTTATCATATGAGTCCCAATTTCATTTTGTCTTCCTGCAGCATAGTATTCCATTGTATGTATATATACATTTTGTTTATCCATTCATTGTTCATGGATACTTGGGTTGTTTCCATCTTTTGGCAATTGTGAATAATGCCGCTATGAACATTGGTGTGCAGATCTCTGTTCATGTCACCGTTTTCAGTTCTTCTAAATATATTCCTAGCAGAGGAATTGCTGAATCATACGGCAGTTCTATATTTAGCATCCTGAGGAACTGCCAGCTTTCTTCCACAGAGGAAACCACTAACGGTGGTTACTAACAGGGAAGGCGTGTTCCTATTTCTCCATATCTTCTCCTTTAAGTCTTTTGCCCATTTTTAAAATTGGATTGTTTGCTCTTTTACTGGCGAGTTGTACGATCTCTTTATATAGAATGGAAGTTATATGTGGCTTCCAAATATTTTCTCCCATTGAGTGGGCTATCTTTACACCTTCTTGACAAGGTGCTTTAAATCAAAAAGTGTTTTTAGTTTGAGGAGGTCCCATTTATCCATGTTTTCTTTCTTTGCCTGTGCATTGGTGTAAGGTTTAAGAATGCACCACCTACCACTAGATCTTGAAGATATTTCCCTACTTTTCTTATAGAAGCTTTATGGTTCCAGCTTTCATATTTAGAACTTTATTTATTTGAGTTAATTTTTGTATAATGTGTGAGATAGGGTCTTTCTAGGTGTAGGATCATACCTTCAGTGAATAGTAAAAGTTTTACTTCTTCCTTTCCAATTTGGATGCCTTTTATTTCTTTTTCTTGCCTGATTGCTCTAGCTAGAACCTCTAGCCCTATATTGAATATCTGTGGTGACAGTGGGCATCCTGGTCTTGTCCATGATCTCAACTGGAAAACTTTTGGTCTTTCACCATTGAATACAATGATAACTATGAAAGTTTCCTTCAATTCCTATCTTTTGCAGTATTTTTATCAAGAAAACAGCTGTATTTTGTCAAATACCTTTTCTGCACTGTCAGTAGAATCATATGATTTATTTTCTTTGATTTATTAATGTGGTGTTATATGCTGATTGATTTTCTTGTGTTGAACCACCCCTGCACCCCTGGTATAAAACCCACTTGAGGGAAGAGGACTTGGCCCAGTGGTTAGGGCGTCCGTCTACCACATGGGAGATCTGCAGTTCAAACTGTGGGCCTCCTTGACCTGTGTGGAGCTGGCCCATGTGCAGTGCTGATGTGCGCAAGGAGTGCCATGCCATGCAGGGGTGTCCCCCGTGTAGGGGAGCCCCATGTGCAAGGAGTGTGCCCCGTAAGGAGAGCCACCCAGCGAGAAAGAAAGTGCAACCTGCCCAGGAATGGTGCCACACACACGGAGAGCTGACACAACGAGATGACACACACACAAAAAAACACAGATTCCTGTGCCACCTACAACAACAGAAGCAGACAAAGACGAAGACGCAGCAAATAGACACAGAGAACAGACAACCGGGGTTTGGGGGGGAGGGGAGAGAAATAAATAAATAAATAAATCTTAAAAAAAAAACCACTTGATCATTTTGAATAACTCTTTTATGTGTTGTTGGATTCGATTAGCAGGTACTTTGTTGGGGATTTTTGCATCAGTTTTATGAGGGAAATGGGTCTATAATTTTTTTAATTTTTCATACTGTCTTTACCTGGCTTTGGTATTAGGGTGATATTGGCTTCAAAGAATGAATTTGTTAGTGTTCCTTCTTGTTCAGTTTTTAAAAACAGATTGAGTATAATTGGTGCTAAATCTTTGAATGCATGATAGAGCTCCCCTGTGAAGCCTGTGTCCCAGGCTTTTCATTTTGGACAATTGTTTGATGACTGTTTCAATCTCTTCTGATTGGTTTGTTGAGGCCTTCTATTTCTTCTAGGGTCAGTATACATGGTTTGTACATGCCTAGGAAACTTTCCATTTTGTCTACATTGTCTAGTTTTTGGCATATGGTTGTTCATAGTATACTCTTATATCTTTTATTTCTGTGGAGTCAGTAGTAATGTCCCCGTTTTCACTTTTAAATTTATTTATTTGCATCTTCTTTTTTTCTTTGTCAATCTAGCTAAGGGTTTGCCAATTCTGTTAATCTCAAAAAAAAAAAAAAAAAAAAACAACCAACTACTTGCTTTGGGAATTGCTTGCTGTTCTTTTTCTAGTTCCTCCATCTGTGTTGCTAGGTCATTGATTTTAGCTCTTCTTTTTTAATGTAAGCAGTGAGGGCTATAAATGTCCCTTTCATCATTGCCTTTGCTGCAACCCATAGGTTCTGATATGTTGTGTTCTCATTTTTATTTGTCTCGAGATATTTATTGATTTCTCTCACAATTTCTTCTTTTACCCACTGATTATTTAAGTGTGTGTTGTTTAATCTCCATATATTTGTGAATTTTCCCTTTTTCCTCCTCTTGTTGATTTCCAACTTTATTCCATTATAATCAGATAAAGTGCTGTGTATAATTTTGATCTTATTGAATTTGTTATGATTTGCTTTTTGACCCAGCATAGGGTCTATCCTGGAGAAAGACCCATGAACACTTGAAAAGAATGTATATCCAGCTGTTCGGGGTTGCAATGTTCTGTATATGTCTATTAGGTTTAGTTCATTTATCATATTATTCAAGCTATCTGTTTCTTTACTGATCCTCTGCTCAGATGTTCTATCCAATGCTGAGGGTGGCTATTGAAGTCTCCAACTATTATTTTAGGGTATTTTTCTCCCTTCAATTTTGCCAGTGTTTGCCTCATGTATCTTGGGACATCCTGGTTAAGTGCATATACATTTATGAGTGTTAATTTTGTTATTAATTGTTCCTTTTATTAATATATAATGTCTTTCCTTCTCTCTAATAATGATTTTGCTTTCAAATTCTATTCATCTGATTTATAAGTATAGTAAAGTATAGCTACTCCAGCTTTTTTCCTCCATCACTGCATGTGTGAAATATCTTTTTCTAGCCTTATACTTTCAATCTATTGGTGTCCTTAGCTCTAAGATGAGTCTCTTGTAGAAAGCATATAAATGGCTCATTTTTCCTGATCCAGTCCACCAGTCTGTGTCTTTTAATTAGGAGTTTAGCCCATTAACAATAAATGTTTTTACTGTGAAGGCAGTTCTTATTTCACTAATTTTGACCTTTAAGTTTTATCTGTCATCTATTATTTTCACCACTCTTTTGACACTTCGTTACTTTTACTTATATAATCTTCATTTTTAGACTTTCTTCCAAGCTACTCTCTCCTGTCTTTTCTTTTCAAACTGTAGCACTCACTTTAGTATTTCCTGCAAAACTGGCCTCTTGCTTACAAACTCTCATTTTCTGTTTATCTGTGAATATTCTAAACTCATCCTCATTTTTGAAAGACAATCTTACCAGATTTAAGATTCTGACTGGCAGGTATTCTCTTGCAGTATCATACTGTGGTCTTCCTCCAGTCTAGATTGAAGATGAGTTTTTCCAAAGAATTGCTTGTTCTTCTGCCTAGCCCACTGGAAAATTATCAGCCTGGGAGTGATTTAAGCAGAATTCTTGGCTTAAAGATTTTCTGTCAATTCTGACTGAAATCCTGGGTGAAGATAGGCTCATGGTCACAAATTCTCCATGGATATTTTATTTTCTCACCAAGTAACATAAACGTTTGATAATGCAATCCTCCTTGTTGTCTTCAGAGTGGGCAGGGGGTAGGGTGAGTGATATGTAGACCTATTTTATCCTTACAAGGAGTTTATAGCTTTTTATACTCTGAGCTCTGTAGAAGTTCTTCTATTTGATAATTTGCTTAGGATTTGTCTCCTGTGCCCTATGTTCACTTACTGGGTTGTGAAATTACATGCTTAATGTCAACAAACTTGGGAAGTTGAAAAAAAAAAAACAAAAAAACGATTAGGCACATATACAATTGTTCTTAGTAATTAGTTAAAGGATTTTGAGTGTTACTCTCTTTTCTTTCAGCTTATAGTTTTAAAAGTATTTTACCTGGTGTTTTTAGCTGTTTCAGAGAAAGAGTTTTTAATCTATCATACTGACTAAAAAGGAAGTCACATTCTGTTTTCTGATATACTTTTTATTTAAATGAAACTAAGTTTCTTTGAATATTATTATTGTAGCTCTTGCCTTTAGCAAATCCAAAAGAGAAGCACATGCAAGCTTTCAATATCATTACAGAAATTTATAAGATTAATCTATATTATTGCAATGCCTTTCATGTTATTGCTTCTCTAAAGTAATATATTTTAGACACTACCTGAAAGTAGTATGTGTAGCAAGTATGCCATTAAAAATTGTGATTCTAAAACCACACACACAGTCTTTGATTAAAGGCATTGTTCCATCTAATGGCAGGACACTGCGTGCTAAATTGATATTGCTGTTTTAAAGGAGAAAAATGTGAAGCAATTTATATAAGTATGAAATTTAATATAAATATGACCCTTATGAGCAAAATGAAATTGTGATCAATTTTTAAAATCAAAATCCCTCAAAAATGTTTTTCAAATCATACAACAAAAAAATGTCTGAAATCTGAAATGTAGAAAATAATTTAGGCAACCTACTAATTTATGATTTTTAGAGCATTCATTCAGTTAAGTGTAGCTTAACATTAATTGCTTTGTAGTCAGATTTACAAGAATTAGAAAATTAATGTTTTGAACAGTTAGTAATTAAAATATAAAACATAGTCAAAATGCAATGGGCCTTATTCTTATATTACTTTTGAAACTACTATTTGCTTGCTCTACATATATTAGTAAGTTGATCATTTTATTACTTCTAGATGTCAGCCTTTTTGAAGGTAGCCCTGTCCAATTTTCAGAAAAATTGAAAAGTATAGATAATTAACACTTTTAACAAAAAATAATGAAAAAATGAAACTATTGGCAAAATGCAGTGGGCCCTGATTTTACCTAATTTTGATGAAAAGTACTTTTTATATATTCTCTACAGTAATATTGTCTATGGCTTTTGAATGGTTATACTTTTAAAAATAATCTCAACAAGACAATTTTCATTCCCTTAGGGATAAAAAAAAGGAACATTGTTGAAAGCCCGTATAAAACATAGACAGAGGAAAAAGAACAAATTGGTTTCATCAGTCACCAGATCAGTCAAAAGATCAATCTATTCATATTTGCAAGCTCATGGATGTCAAGTGAGAGAAAATTTGCAATAAGATTACCATCATGCTCTTGACTCATTACCCTTCCTGACCAGCCTGGGGTAAATACCAGAGAATTGATAATAGTCTGTGAACTAAGAATGGAGTTTTATGCTGGGGGGTCCAAAATGAGAAGATATCATGGTCTACTACAGGGTTAAGAATATTGCTCAGAACTTTAGAAATGAACACTGCTAAAAAGAAAAAGTCTAGCTATTCTTGGCCTTCATGATATCCTTAAGATAGAGGGTTATCTAGAAGGCCTTTTCTGGAATAGCTTAGCTCCTACTGATAGAACACTAAGGCTAGAGGAAATAAGGGCTCCAAGATTGACATGATGACTAATTTGCTGTTGTTTGATGTTGTTAAAGGAGAAAGAGGTAATGGATGGAAGAGAAGAGAAAAATCATGCTTGACTGTGACTGTTTGAGTTTATTTTTGTGAATACCAAAAAAAGAAAGTTTGTAAACTATTCCTCTGGGTGTGATACCCTGTGATTGCATTAGATTCAGCTGAGATGTCCTTGATGTCCTTTGATTTGACCAAGTCAGTAAGGTGTGATTTGGTTTGAGTTCCTGCCCCCTTGGTGGTCCGATATAAATAGACATTCATTCAAGAAGTCACATGGGAAGAGAGAGTTCTGACGTGTTTGTCCTGGAACCCCAGAGAGAGACAACCCATTTGCCTGAGAGTTTGCAGCTGACTTTGGGAAGAAAGCCAAGACTGATATAGAAGGCTAGAAAGAAACGAGCCCTATGCTGGGAGAGACAGGAAGCCCTGAGAGACAAGCCCTATGCCAGCCTGCAGCTAAGACAGAGGAAGCCCAGAGGGGAAGGCTGAACCCTCACCAAGATCAGCAACCATCATGTTTCAACATGTGGCACATAACCTTGATGAGAAGGCAACCATGAGTTGAAATCTTTAGTGCCTTGTAACTGTAAGCTTTTACCCCAAATAAATATCCTTTATAAAAGCCAACAGAGTTCTGGTACTTTGCATTGGCACCCCTTTGACAGACCAATACACTGAGGTAGGCAAAGAAAAATGAAAAATTATACAGCTGCTTAGAATTGATTGTCTTATTGAGGAGGGCACAGTTAAAACAAGGATTTTATTTTCCTTTCAGAACTATAGAACTACCCTTGCAATTATTTAGGTTCTGGTTATTCTATAGTCTTTTTCAATGTTTTTTATGTACAGAGTCTAGTTAGACAAACATACATAAAGTGTACATATGCTTAAGCACTCTTATACACAGAGAGGGGAGAAAAGAAAAGTTAAAAAGAGATATAAGAGGACTCTGATGGCACTTTAAAAACTCAAAAGCAAATGAAATAAAACACTAAAGATTAGGATTTTCAAAGTTATAGAAGAAATTTGGTTTTCCTAATATTACATCCCATCCTTTTCTTTTCCTTCCCACTGCCTTCTGGAGCAGTCTGAGAATGTCTCAAATAATCAAAAGGCAGAGTAGGACAGGATATCTATCATTTCCTTGTGGTCTGATGCTTTGAATTTACTCTGATACTCAGAATTTAACTTTCATAGCCTATAATAAATACATTTCCTCAAATATTTACCCACAACTCTTTAACCTAATACCATGTAATCTATAGATAGTCAAGCATTTTAATTCACAAAGATAAAATATAAAGTAAATGAAACAACTCCCATCATCACATATAATACAGTGTAGCTAAAGAACTAGACAAAGTAATAACATTAGATGATAGATTTCAAAACTTGCTAATATTTTGAAAACAAAATAAAGTATAAGCATTAGCATTCTAATGTGTATCAAAAGAAAGCCATCAACAGCCAAAGAGCACTTAAAGAGCTAACCACAGAGCTAAACTTATAATATTTTATCCACATGTTGCATTCCATTGACTTGTGGCTTGTCTGTTGGCACAAATGTCTTCCAGATGCTCTCATTATTATTGTAGATCCATTTCAAGTTTTAGACTACCTAAGTAAAGAAGAAAAAAATGTTTTAAAAATAAAAACTTTGAGGTCTGACCAAATCCTTTGAGGAGAAAATTTAAGATATTGTCTTCCAATTATTTCTGATATTGTAATTAAATAAAAAATAAAAGTGCATTAGCTGCTTTACTGAATTTTTATGTGACCTTTATATACGTTTTCACTACTTTTGACTATTGAAAAACATTTTTTACAGAGCAAAATCAAATATTTTTATTATAATTTATTTAAATTATCTAGGTGAAGAATTACAAAAAGCCATAGTCTTGTAAAATTGAAAATAAAGTAAAAAGAACATTAAATTTGTAGTATACAAGATAGAAGTCAAAGGTTTGCTATCACTTCAGTTTATGTACTATAAACCATGGTTGAAACATAACCATTCATCATAATAATGCTTTATGGTTTAATATTGGAATACTATTAGATGACAAGAAAATAAACTTTCTTTAAAGTCTAGAGAAAGGATTTCACATAATAGATATCATAAATATGCAATACCATTTCTATTTAATCTCTCTGGCTTGAAATTTTCCTCATACATCTTTTGGCATATATACAATTCCAATACAAAAAATGAGTCAGAATTACTTTCATTTATTAAGACTTATTTTTAGTAGTGATTTCAGTATTCAATAAAAAGCATAAACTGAAGTTTATTTTATTATTAAAATGGTTAACAAGTTTTCACTGAATATCTTCAATGTGTTCAAGTCTTGTTATCCACATTTTAATCATAATAATTAAAGAGGTGACATTTATTGAATACCTTAATATTCATCAGTTACAGTTTTATTCCATGTAACTTTCAAAAGACACCATGAGGTACAAACTAATTTTTCCAATAATACAGTGAAACAATTAGCATTTGACTTTTCTTTTTGTAATGGTTCATTGCATAAATTAAGTGAATTTACTCTCAGATAGTACTTATTTTGTGCTTTGTTGGCAAAATGGCATTTCAATCCTATATCAAGTAGAAGAGGTAATTAAATTTAACCTACTTAAGATTTGAGTGGGAAATTGGGATTATAGCTGTCAAGTTTTCTAAAATGAGGTAAAATTATACAAATTAAAAGAATAAATAGTTTTGAATAAAATACATGCCTAATATTTTACGTGGCAAAATGTAAAACTAAAAAATATATACAGAACATATATGCCTTCAAATAAGATGGAAGGGACATAAAAATGAGCAAATGGAAAAGTTGGACTCATGATATAAAGTGTTCTAGTCAAGTAGATACTTGGGTATTTGCAGGTAGATGGTGACAAGCAATAGAAAGTCCAAGACCAGGTCATATGTGACAACACAGAAAGTAGTCAATATCCATCATGAAGAACAGGAGACAAAACTGGAATTTCAGTTTCTTAAAGATCTGGGGAAAATAAGTCAAGGCTCCAATTTTGGAGGAACTATGGTTAAGGGTCAGTTACTAAGGCAGGAAGTAAAGATTTGATATACGGGGCAAAGGAGACCAATACCCACATAGTACAGGAAGGTACTTGATATACTATAAGAAAATTATTAAGAATTGTGAATTCCTAAGCTTTCTAATCAATAGCGTCTGCCTTTTTAGCCTAGAACTGTGAATGATTAACTTGTCCTTTGTCCTCTGGAATGTTGTATTGCTGCTATGCAGGCAACTCCCTCACCTAGTAACCAAAAAACAAATGTTTCAAAGAAACAAATTACCAGATGAGGCATATGCATGTCCTGCTTTTATCCTCTGTAAAACTAAAAGCTGAATACCTTGTGTTCCTGTTCAGTGTACCATGAATAGAATAGAACAAAGACCCCACGTCTCTCCTCTGGAGAGCTGGCCATCGCCTCCTCCGTTACTTTCAATGGGGTCATTCCTCATGAGTTGTAAGACTCATTGGAATTCTGAGATTTGGAACCCCTTAAAAATGATGGTTACCAAGCTGCCAGTCAGAGCCTCACCCAGAAGGGGATGCTCTGCCTAGGACCGTTTTTCCAATCAGGACACAGATTTGTTGCGAAGGAATTCCCCAGCCATGTGAGAGATCAGATGTTGAGTTTTCCCCTGATTTGGTGAGTGGTTGTATATGTGTTCATTGTTTCCTATGCCTTTAATTGATTACTTACTTTTGTAATTGTGCAATTGTTATATAATCATTTGATATAACCTGAAACTCATTTGATTGAATAAAGCTGCCTTTGCATAGCATTTAGAGTTTCTGCCTCTTTCTTAGCAGAGCAGCACTGCATCACAGGAAAATCAATCTCAAAGCTCAATTTCTAGAAGTGATGTCGAAGCTCAGGGTTGGACTCAATGCATGGTAGATTTCATTCTCTGTCACCTGAAGTATTGAAATAACACAGCAGAGAGGACAATGATGGTGCAGAACCTGCCAAGGTGTTCAAGTGGCCAGAGTTGTGGAAAATGGAAGGACTCTGTTGTCTTCTCACAAATCTGAAATCCTAACTAGAGGGAATGGGGTGACTGGGTTATGGTGGTTATTTATGCTACCATTCATTTCTTCCACTTTCATTGACATATTGAAATATCAATTAAATTGAACATTCATTTAGCAATTGCCAAAGTCACTTTGAGAATACAAAGTAAATAGTAGAAAGGGCATGGAATTTAGAATCTGAGAGAAATGGTATTGAATCCTGATACTTTCACTTATTAACTAGGTAATTTCCATAAATGACTTCTGTAAGACCCTTTTTTTTTTTATCCATCAGATGTTAATAGTAATCTCTGTCTCATACAGTTATTTCGAGAGGACTGAAAGAGATGATTTATGCCAAGCAAAAAGCAAGCTCTTTGTGAATAAATGGAAGTTATTATTACCTACAGCAATAACCTTGGCTTTTCAACTCAATAAACTTGAGTTTGTTTCTGATTTACATTAAAATACTTTTCTTTGTTTTGCTTTACTTTGTCAGAGCAAACTGTCTTTTTAACTTCTTTAATTTAAAACATATACTTCCTCTTTGGTAAACACTCCCCAACTAAATATTTTTCTTATTGCAAATCACATATTAATATCTAGTTACTTTCCAAAGTCAAGAAAGTGCAACTTTCACTTAGTCAATACTTGGGGATGAATCAGAGTCTTCTGTCTCTGCTTTCCATTCCCATTGCTTCTGTCATCATTCAGATAACTAAACACGCTTATGACATAGGTGTATTAGTTAACCAAAGGGGTGCTGGTGCTAAGTAACAGAAATCTGCTGTCTTTTATAAAAGGTATTTATTTGGGGTAGGAGCTTACACTTAGAAGGCCCTAAAGAGTCCAACTCAAGGTTGCTTTCTCACCAATCTTGCCACATATTGAAGCAAGATGGCAGGCAATCTCTGCCTGGTCTCAGGCCTTCTTCCTCTTAAGACTCCATGGACCCAGCTTCTTCTGATCTCAGCTGTAGACTAGAATAGGGCTCATCTCTCAGATCTTCCTCTATCAGTCTGGCATAGCACTCATTTTTTTTCCAGTCCTTATCAGTTGCTCAGCTGCAAATTATCAAGCAAATGGATCAGCAATCCCTGGACTTTAGCTGTTTGAGCCTACTATCCTCTGGCATCTATGGAACTCTCTCTCTTCCCATGTGTCTTCTTGAGTGAGTGTCCATTTATATCAGCCCACCAAGGGGCTGGGGATTCAACCAGAGTCATGCCTGTCTGATATGGCCGAATCAAAGCACTAATCTTAATATAATTTAATCAAAGACAACTCAGCTGAATCTAATACAATCAAAGGGTCTCACACCCAGAGGAATAGATTAGTTTACCAACATAATCTCTTTTTCAGGGTGTAGCAGTTTGATATTGTTTATGAATTCCAAAAGAGATATTGTATTATGTTTGTAAACTGATCTGTCCCTCCAGGCATATTAGATTATATTGGATTCAGAGGTTTCACTTTTCAAATAATGATTAAGACTTTGACTGGGCCATGTCAGTAAAACACTGCATCCCTGCCCCCTTGGTAGGCGGGGACCCCTAGAAAAAATACATTGCAAAGGACAAGAGTTGGGAGTTTTTGAGCTGGAGCCAAGGAAGTAAGCACAAGAGGAGCAGAGCAGCTGAGCCCAGAGAGAATCAAGCCCCTGGGAGAGAGACAGAGCTGGTCACTTGATAATCTATAGCTGGCCTTGTGGAGAGAGCATGGCAGCTGAGCCAAGAGACAAACAAGCTCTGGGAAGAGAGGAATCCAGGAAGCCTGAAATCTTGGCAGATGTTGGCAGCTATCTTGCTCCAACTCATGGCAACAGATTTTGATGAGGGAAATAACTTATGCATTATGGCTTGGTAACTGTAAGCTTCTACCCCAATAAATACCATTTATAAAAGCCAACAGGTTTCTGGTATTTTTGCAACAGCACCCCTTTGGCTGACAAAACACAAGGATTTATATGTAATTTCAAACTGCCACAGAAGGTGACTCCAATTTTTATACCTCCATTCTTATTCTTTGTGTTACATTTTTTAAAATATAGGTTAAATCATTTCATTCTCTAACATGGAAAACTTCCATTACAACCAGAAAGAATAAATGCCAAAGATTTTTACATGGTCTTTGTGGGTTTTTCAAATCATTTTTTATCTTAATTCCTCTATATCCTCCTATACTCTACAATTTCCAAAGTACTCCAACCACACCCTGGCTTTCAGTATACTTAATTATTCTTAAGCCTTTTTTTGTTATGTATCATCTTCCTATTTCCAGTCCAAATAGCATCACCTCTTTTAAGCTTTCACTGGTATTAGAATCAACATTTATTATTTCTCCTTCTATATTCCAAAAGGAAATTGAATTCAGAAGTAATTTTATTTTGTCTTGCATTATATTTTTTTATTCTCACTTCTACATTCATTTTATGCCATATTTCCTTGAGAATAGGAAAGTCTGAATAAATTTTAAATTTCTCCTACATTTTGTACAAGAGAATATCCAATAAACACTTGTCCAGTGAGATTGTACAAAATCAGATACCCACACAACACATATACCCTCAGAAGATCTGGCAATAGCATTCTGGATCAATGCTATTTTTCCTTAGAATGAAATCTAAAGCAATAAGAATTAATGAAGAAAATACAGAAGGTTATCTTCATGATTGTGCGGTAGACAATCAATTCTTAAACAGGCCAAAGAGAACTAACCATAAAATAAATGATTGATAAAGTCCACCTGGTTAAAATTAAAAACTTCTGGTCATCAGAAGACACCATGAAGAAAATGAAAAGGTAAACCTATGACTGGGAGAGAATATTTACATATATATGTATTACATATATAATGTTTATGTGTGTGGTGTATAAGAGAAAAGGGTACATATACAAAAAGAAAATGAAAGGACACTTACAAACTACTAATACAAGGACAAGTGACTAATTTTTTAAAATGGGCAAAATCCTCAAAAACAAACTTTATAAAAAATGAAATCCAAATTTCCAACCAATATATGAACATATGCTCACCTTTTTTCAACCATCAGAAAGTGAAAATTAAACATTGTTAATAAAGGATTTTGTTAATGTAGGAAAGTGTGGGAGGAAAAGGGAGTGGGCATATGGGAATCCTTTATATTTTTTATGTAACATTTATGCAATCTAAAGTGCTTTAAAAATAAAAAAAATAATTAAAAAATTAAGCATTGTTTTAAAGTACTATTATATAACAAACAGGATGGATAAAACTTAAAGGAATGACTATAGAAGATGTGGAACATCTGGAATGCTCATACATTGCTGGTGATAATAAAAAGTGTTACAGCTGCTTTGGAAAACTGTTTGGATATACTACTAAACCCAAACATGTGCATACCCTATGACCCAGAAATTGCACTCCTAGGTTTGTTCCAATATAAAAGAGTACATGTGCCTCCAAAAGTCCATGTATAAGAATGTTCATATCAGTTATTATTCCAATAGCCAAAACCTACAACTAATTTAAACACCCTTTAATAGTTGAATGAAACAATAAATATTAACAAAATGGGTTACCGAACAGCAATAAATGTGGATGAATCTCACAACATATGGTGAGTCAAAGAAGCCATGTAAGTATATATATACTGTATGAATCCATTTCTATATAGTTCAAGAACAAGCACTACTAATCAATAGCGCTGGGAGCTAGAAATATCCTATGCCTTAATCTAACCCAGGAGTTCTTAACCACTTTTTGTTCCTTGGACCCCTTTGCCAGTCAGGAGAAAACCACGGACCCCTTGCTAAGTCCACACTATAATATTATTTAATAAATATATCACACCTGCACCAAAATGTCCCCACAAGAATGTTTGTTTGAATTTCAATTCAAGCTCAAGGACCCCTTGTTAAGAACTCCTGATCTAATCATTGATTACACAGATGTATACTTATGTAAAAATACATCAAGCTATATAGTTAAAATTTGTGTACATTACTGTATGTGTATGTGTTGGATTGAGTTATGTAACTGAATTTAGATATGTTCTTGGTCTTAATCCACTTTCTTCTGGGTATGAGCCCATTGTAAATAAGATCTCTTGAAAATATTATTCTTGTTAAGGTGTGAACCAGCTGAATGATGGTGGGTATTAATCTATATTACTGGAGCCCTTTATAAGGCAGAGGGAGGGAAAGCCATGCAAATAAGTCAGAAGCAAGAAGTCAGTTGGAACCTGGAAAAGAAACAAGAAAATATTGCCATATGACAATATTGCTAGAAAGCCTAGGAGGAAGCTACCAACCTCAGGAGGAAGCCTTCTAGTCTCCACGACTTGTAAAACAATAAATTCCCATTATTCAAACCAACCTTTGTGTAGTATTTGTCATAGTGCCCTAAAAACCTAAGACAGTATATTATACTTCAATTAAAAAAAAAAAATCACCAGGACTTCAACTGTGAGCTACATTATAATATTCCACTGTTATTCACAACCCCATCAAAAACAACATCGAATTTTTAAAAAATAAAATTTTATTGATGTATTTCATACACTAAAATATATAAACAATAAATGTGTAGGAAAAGTTGTGAATTTACAAGCCAATCATGATCATACAAGGCTCCTATACATTATACCACTACCAATACCTTGCATTGTTATGAAACATTTGTTACAAACAATGAAAGAGCATCATTAAAACATCACTACTAGCTATAGCCAATATTTTACATTTAGTGTATCAAAAACAACACTTTTTCTAACAAAAATTTACTATCCTGCTTTGAAATTCATAGATCATATGGCTAAAATCCAAAATTCAGAAAAATACCATCTTAATTCTAATATAAAAAGGAAAATTGAACTAAAGTCCATATCTCAAACTGTTAATGTTTGGAGATAATGACTGGAAGACAAAACAGAGTAGTCACATCCTTGAATGTTTAATTCTAATCATCCTAAATGCAGGTACTGTCAATACAAAATGATTTAGTTGTGTAGAAGGAAAATATCACAAGTGGCATTGCCTCTAGGGATGTGGTTTTTGAAATGGTAAATCCTGGAAAAGTTCACCACCAAAACAAACAAACTTTCTTTCATTTCACCATGGTGCTAACATTTCTGGAAATTTTGGTGTGCGTTCAAGTGGTGCCAAACTTATTTTTTATGTTTAAATGGAACGATAAAAGGATCTAGGTTCATATAATTATAAATAGTTGCTTACTACCCAAATATTGCAATGACAATTACAAAGTCATGAGGAATTGAGCCAAGCATTTTGGAAGGTTAAAAATCTGGCCCATCCTATCTTTCAATACATATAATGCCTGTTCATGGTAACCACAAAAATCTGTCCATATGTTTTAAAAACCTCCTATGCTGGTTTGAGTCTTTTGTGGACCCCAGAAAATATTGTTCTTTTGCTAACCCATTCCTGTGCATGTAAACCTATTTTATGTGGGACCTTTTGGTTGGATTCAATTAAGGAACCTTTTCATGAGATCACTTTTGATGAGATCACTTCAGTTAAGGACCTTTGATTAGATTGCAGGACCAGGGTAGGTCTTAATCCTTTTACTCATGCCCTTTATAAAAGGGAGAGACACAGAGAGAAGGAGAGCTGCCATTTTACCCTACCATATTAGAATGGATTCCAAGATCACCTACAGCTGCAGAAAGATAGAGAAACCCTGAAAGAGCTGGAGGCTGGGATCAGTGGAGAAACCTGAAGCTGAATATACAAGGCCTGGGGAGAGACAGACCATATGCCTGACTCACAGCTGAGCTTGGGGAGTAAGTGAGCCTGGAGGAGAAAGCAAAGTCCAGCCACCATTTTGTCTTGCCATGTGGCAAGACTTCTAAATCACCAACAACCGATCTTTGATGAGACAGTATCTCTTTAGATGCCTTGATATGGACGTTTTCACAACCTCAGAACTGTAAGATTTTATCCTAAAAAATTCCCAAGAAAAAAGCCAAGCCATTTCTGTTACTTTGCATTGGCAGCCTATAGCAAACTAAACAGAAATTGGTACCAGAGAGTGGGGTGCTGCTGTGCAAATATCAAAACTGTTGGAACAGTTTTACAAATGGGTAAGGAGGCTATTTTGGAGAAATTGTGAGATGCTTGATAGAAAAGGCCTAGAATGCTTTGAAGAAACTGTTGGTAGAAATATGGATGCTTAAGGTACTTCTGATGAGGCTTTAGAGGGAAATGATGAACGTATTATTGAAAACTGGAGTAAAGGTTATCCTTGTTTTAAAGTTACAGAGAACTTGGCAAAATTGACTCCTGATGTTAGATGGAAGGCAGAATTTGAGAGTGATAATCTTGAACATTTAGCTGAGGAGATTTCCAAACTAAATAAAATTGTGGTGTGGCTTCTCCTTGTACCTTATAGCAAAAAGCAAGAGGAAAGAGATAAGCTGAGAACTGAATTCCTGGGCACAAAGAAACTAGAAACTGAAGGTTTGGGAAATTCCAAGCTCCCAGAAAACAAGTCTCCAGAGAACAGGGCCCCATGAGGAATTAACTGAACTTGGAACCAGCACACCTGAGTATGTGAGGCATCCTACTGAGAATGGCTAATTTACTACATCAAATGCCATGAGCATCTTGGTACTTTAATATTACTGACAAGGAAAAGATTGCAAAACTGAGAATTGTTTATTAACACCTGGATACAATACGAAGTATCACACAGTAACACTAAATATCAAAATTATTCTTAATAAAAATTTTTTTTAAAAGATTTATTTATTTATTTATCCCCACTCCCCTCCCTGCCCTGGTTGTCTGTTCTCTGTGTCTATTTGCTGCATCTTCTTTGTCCGCTTCTGTTGTTGTCAGCAGCACGGGAATCTGTGTTTCTTTTTGTTGCGTCATCTTGTGTCAGTTCTCCGTGTGTGTGGTGCCATTCCTGGGAAGGCTGCACTTTCTTTTGCACAGGGCAGCTCTCCTTACGGGGAGCACTCCGTGTACATGGGGCTCCCCTATATGGGGGACAGCCCTCCCGGGCATGGCACTCCTTGCGCACATCAGCACTGCGCATGGGCCAGCTCCACATGGGTCAAGGAAACCCAGGGTTTGAACCGCGGACCTCCCATGTGGTAGACGGACACCCTAACCACTGGGCCAAGTCTGTTTCCCCTTAATAAAAATTTAAAGTTCATAATCCTCCTCTACTTATTATACCAAGAGCATACTCACAAATGGCACCCACAAACACATTTTGAGTATAGAATGATTCTCTATGTCTGAATATTTATATTTTAAAATAATCTGTAAGTTGGTAAGGAAATGAAACAGATAATAAAACATTGTACAGAAAAATAGTGAAAAAATGTCTTTCATGATTTTATACTTGATTATGATTTTATGCTTAATTAAAATTGACATAATGCTTATCAGTAAGAAACAATGAAATTAAATCATGTTATTTTTAACATATGTATGTTAAAATAGTTTATCTTTTACAATATTGAAATATTTGAATGTTTTAAAATATTCTGAAGAATTTTTACTGATATTTCTGTAAACATTTTAACTTAAAATTTTAAAACCAAACTCAAAAATGAAATATCACAGTAAAAATAACTGCAAAAGATATTGTGTGAACAGTAGTGAATGAGCTACTGTATGTCAAACTGTGGCATTATAAAGAAGAACTCAGTTACATGGTATGTTTAATATTGGATCAGACACAAATATCCCTTTGAATGGAATCTAAAAGTATTACTTGCTCTCCACATGTGCGCACCACATGAGCAGGTTAAAGAGTGATGTGAAAAGTGTTTTGACAGTCTATGCCCAACATTAAATAACTCTAGTATGTATTCCTGCCTTGTTATAAATCTAATATTTTCTTTTAACTAGTACCATTCAAGATATTTAAGCTATCAGCATATATACCTAAAAAGAATGTTATTTCTCAATTCTCCATGTATTTTAATTTTTTTTTTTTAATTTTTAAAGAAGGTTTAGGCTACTTAAATGTTACATGGAGCATAGAGGGGATTCCCATATACCCTACTCCTTCCCCTTCCCATGATTGCCCATATAAACATCTTTCATTAGTATGCTACATTCATTACAATTGCTTTGCTTTACACATATTGAAGCATTGCTACTAACCATAAAATATAGTTAACATTATAGTTTACACTTTGCCCCACACAATATTACAGGTTTTGAAGAAAATGTACATTGGCTTGTATCTGTCATTGCAATATGAAGCAGGACAATTCCAATGTCCCAAAAATGTCCCATTTTACACCTATTTTTCCCTTTTCCATCCCTCTGAACCTTTCGTACCCATTGCCTTTATATCAATTATACAAACTTTTCCATTGCTAGAATAATACATCTATCGTAGAATAATAATAACTTTAGTCATCATTCATTCCCAACTCTTTAGGGTTTGGTGATACTCACTCTACTTCTGATTGAAAGAGACCTTGGAACCCATGGGGCAAGTCAGTGGAACTGTCTTGGTTGCAGTTGTGCAGAGTCCAGCTTTTTCTTTTTTTTTTTTTGGATAGGCGATGTCCATCATCACCATTTTGTTAGTTGTCCTGGGTGAGTCCAATGAACTGGAGAGTAGGTGTTGCAATTCTGCTGATTCGGGGATGGCAGATGAACAAACCAAAGACTTAAGTCTCTGGGACATATATTTAATGAGTAAAGTGCTAACTATACGTTCAAATAAAAGGGACAGAAGAGCCATATGTAGGGAAATTATAAATGAATCTAACTCTGTTATATTGGGGAGAATAAATTACAAAGTAAGGCCCACTGACAGGGTGCTGAATTACTAAAATTGTCTGCTCTGCCTACAATGTCTAGATGTCTCTAGAGCCCTCATAAGCCCCACTGTTTGAGAAAGTATTTACTATGGCAATCAATGAGATCTTGCTCAAATGTGTATAAGCATAACCTCTGGAATGACCTCCCAACTCACTTTGAAATCTCTTAGCCATAAAAACTCATTTGTATTTAATATTTCCCCCTTTTGGTCAAGGTCTTTTTCCAGATGTATTGGTAATAATCCCTCTGTGCCAAGAGTCATGTTCCATGCCATGGGGGAAAGTAGTGAATCTATATGCTGAGTTTGGCTTAAAGAGAGGCCACATTTGAGCAACAAGATGGCTTTTAGGAGGTAACTCTTATGCAATATATAATATACCTTTTTATTTAACATACAAAACTGCACTTTAATGCATTTTTGCATATTGTTAATCCCTGAAATCCAAATAATTAATTTAATAACTTGCTGGTTAAGACCATTGTTATTATACATATTGAAAGGTATGAGTGCTCAAATTTTATATCACTCCCCCTAATTGTGTAACTTTATTTGCATGTATGCTGTAACATTAATCATATTTGTTTCATTTTTTAATACAATTCAACTCCAAACCCACTCCATTAAATATTGAAATTAATCAGTCTTTATACGTAATAATAAATACATAAAATCTTATTTACAAGTTTATTTTTGCCTTACTAATTTGTTGTTGAAAATGTTTTTAGGTTCCCTAGTCAAATTAGTCACATAGAAAGTTGCTTTGCTCTTTTCTGCAAAAGATATAATAAGCAGTGAGAGCTTCTCTACTCCCTAATGAAAATGTTTTCCATTCTTTAGTAGGTCTTTTTAAAATCTTTGATTGTTTTGATTTCAGAATATAGAGCCCTCAGTGTTTCAACAAGTTGACTTGTTCTTGAGTTTTAAAAATCCTGTAAGAAGTTAACTGTGATACAGAACATGAAAATGGGTTTTCTTTACAGATTCTTATTTAAAGGTAGCACTCATTAGTTTTTATTAAGTAAAAATGAAATGAGTCAGCTATTTTCTGTATACTGGTTTTGCATATTATAAAGAAAACACACCTCATTTAATTATATCTATGAAATATTTCAGTATTTTTCTCACACAATTTTTTAAGGGGCAAACGTCATATAGATGCTATTTCACAAAACCATATTGATATGATTATTTCTTGTAGAATTGTCTATTTGAATAAGGCTAGAGTAAAGATGGATTTTATTCCTTGACATCTGAATGTACACAAAATCATTCACCAAGCAGACTAATTTTAAATTAAATGAAAAGTTTCTAATAAACATCTTGATGGTGATGGGACTGAAAAAGATTATTGTCAATGAGAATTTGTACAAAGTTGAGCTTTGTGACTAATAATACATCAAATGCATAATATTCTCAATGTGTTTGAGGCATGGATAATATGAACTATTTGAATAGTATATAATCGCTGTAATTTTTATCCTATTTAAGGTCTTAGTTTTGATGATTTATAAGATAAAGCAAATAAGTAAATCTTTCTAATAGGTAAATTTTCTTTCATATATAATTGTTAGTTTCTTATCATTTGGCTACTAAATTCATTTTTTTTTCTATTCTGTGTTAAATCAAATAAAGCTCTTTTAGGTTGACTAAGTTATTTCCTTTACATTATTAGCAATTGTTTTTGTTTTTGTTTGGTTTGTTTTTCATTTGCTATTAGTAAAGATTCCTAGAAATAATTTTAAATGCTACCACTGTGAACAAACATACCAGATTTATAATAAATGGATGTTGACACAGAGGAACTTTTGAGGATAACAATATAGAAAAAAATGTAACCAAATTGACACTATAGATTCAAAATTGAAATTAAGAGCTTTCAAATGGCCTATATTTATAATCAATTAGCTTTGTAAATGTGTATCTATCAACTACTAATCTCAAATATCTTTAGTTAAAAATTAAAGAAGCCACATAACCTGAAAAATCTATGTGCAGAAATTCCTTATGCCAGAACCACATTGATAATGGTTGGAAACAGTGGTCGGAACTGATATGTGTTTGATAAAGAAAATATACAAACAGATATACTTGTTACTAAATAATATAACCATATCAAGCTCAAAGCCAATGTGTGTAATACTCATACATAGTTGCTGTAATAACTTGTTTCTTCCCCAAAGAAAACCAAGAGTGAAACAGAATTGACTAGTTCCTGCTGCCCTGTTGTGTCTCTTGGCGAATTCACATTTGAGTAATGACTCACCTTAAGGTGTTTATACCTGGTAAATACAGGCTGGAAACTAAATCAGCCAAGAAAAGTATACCAGTTTCAGCCCATGAAACCAATAAAATTCAAGCCAACTTGGAGCCAGACGTGCTTTTCATTCAACTCTTAAAGGAAATCAAAAGCAAGCCTTCTGGTCCCTTTTAAGTGGGAAATGGGCTTCACAAGGGATGATAAAAAACTCAGAACAATATTTAATGTTAGTCTTTATGAAATACATTTTTTGTGTAATATATTTTTATTTTTAAAGTTAAAATTGCTTACAGGCATAAACTAGATAATTTTCATAATCCCCTCTCCCTGGAGGGTCTAGCACAGTAAATATTTATTGAATAAGTGAATAAATAATACAGGGAACAGAGAAGGCAAGAAGAGCCAGTTCTCTCTCCCTTACTTCAATCCCTCCTGCAAAGCCTCTCTAGGGTTCTATCATCAGGTCATTTTTCTTCTATTTCTTTCCATGAGTGATTTCATTTATTTTCATTACTTCAATTTCCTATTATATAGTAATTTCTCCCAAATTTATGTATCAATCTTGACGTTTCTCTTATGTATCAAACTCATTCAGGGGTTTCTACTATAGTACAATATACATACTACTTGGCTTCTGGGGAAAATATGGTTTTAGTGGAGCACTAAGAAGCTATGTTACTTTGTACCAGAATTCTAACAAAACAAGAATAATTATAATAGAAAGAGCTAGCAGTTGAAAAGAGATATAAAATTTCCCATAAATAAAGACTATTACAGGTAATATATGTTTTGGCCTTAAAAATGGTAAAGGTGATTTTATGTTAGTGTAAGGAAGGGTTGAGTCTTCTGAATTATGAAGGCATGGTGAAATAAGCAAAGATAGGAAAGAACTATACCATAAGCACTTTTAAGAAAGAGAATATAGCCAAAAGGAATATGGAGTGACTGAGCATCATGTACCGTACTCTATTTAGCTATGTTAGTGCATATTGTATTCATATGCCTTTCCTTTGTTGTGGGGAACATTAATGTGCTGGGAAAATTTACTTATGAACCAAAGCAAATTTCACATTATATGACATATATCCTATTAGGCAATTTGCATGATAGAAGTAGTCATTCTATGAGAACAGATAGAATTTGTAACCATGATGAAAAGTTTCCAACTAAATATTGATCTTATATGTTCCTCCAGCTCAAATGTGACAAGGATGAAGCGTATACTATCAACTCCTCCAGACATGCTATTCCTTCTTTATCTTGCCTAGATTAATGTTGTTACTGTCATCCAGGCTTGACTATAGTGCGATAATAACATTAGCAATCACTATTTAAGTATCTATGGAGTTAGGCCACCTCACACTGTACAAGCTATTCAATTGAGTAAGTAAGTTAATGTTTATAATCAATATGCATATCTATTAAATCACTGAATTTCACACATGAAATTTGGTTAAAATGGGAAATTTTGCATTGGGTTTTTTAATGTATTTGCACATTACAAAAATTTAAAAAGCAAAAAAAATTAAAGGAATGATAATATTTATTTCATTGTTCAGTTTTTTGTTAGCATTAATTATAATTATGTTTGAAAATACTTTGGCACAATGCCTGACATGTATGCTCAAAAACCAGTGCTATTTGTTTTAGTTTCATTAGCTGCTTAAGCAAATACCATGGTATGAGTTTAGTTAAACTACTAGAATTTATGCAGTCACAATTTGAGGCTTGAAACAGTTAAAATCAAGGTATCATTAAGCCAATGCTTTCTTTCTGAAAACTGTGATGTTCTGGGGTTGGCTGCTGGAGATCCTTGGTTCTTAGCTTGTCACATGGTATGGCAGTTTGAGATTATTTTATGAATCCCAAAAAGAGAAAGATTGTGTTTTCAAACTAATCTGTTGCTCTGGGTTTGCCACCCTTTGATTGCGTTAAATTCAGTTGAGGGGCCTTTGATTAGATTACTTGATGAGATTAGTTTAGGGCTTTTGATTGGACTATGAGAGTGAGGTGTGACTCAGGTTGAGCCTCTGCCCCTTTCCAGGTCTGATAAATGGAAACACAGAGAGACACAGACAAACACAGGAAAAGGAAGCCACCATGTTTGATCCTGCTATGTAAGAGTGAGAATTAGAGAATTGCTTAAGCATGAAGCTCTAAGAGTGTGGGCCAACGGAATAGTTTAAGAGGAGAAAAGCCCTGCTATATGCCTGGTAGTTTACAGCTGAACTCGGAAAGAAAGCAGAACTGCCAAGGCTAATATAGAAGCCCCGGAAAGAGATAAGTCCCATGCCTAATTGTCCTCAGCTGGATTAGTGGGTCATCCAGTTTCAACATATGGCAGCTGACTTTGGTAAGAAAGCACCTTTGATGGCACCTTAATTTGGATAATAATATTACAGCCTCAGGAGTGTAGACCTTCACCCCAGATAAGTTCTCTTTATAAAAGGCAACTGATTTCAGGTACTTTACATAAGCAGCCCTTTGGCAAACTAAAACATACAACCAGGTACATGATGGCATCTCCTGGCCTCTTCCAGGTTCTTTTGATAGTCAGTTTCTTGCTACCTGTGGTTTTCTCTCCCTATATCTGAATTTCATTCCACTTATGAAAGACTCCAGTCTTAGTATTAAGACCCATCCTCATTGTGGTAGACCACAGAAAGGTCTTACTTACAATGAGTTTACACCTGCAGGAATGGATTAGGTTTAATAACATGTCTTTCTGAGGTGCATACAACAACATGTCTTTCTGAGGTACATACAACTTCAGACCATCATACAATTATTAGGATTATCTTTAATTTCACTCTGTCTCTTATGTGATTCTAAGTGCAATATTCCACTCACTTAACTTCCATTATCACAACTATACCCCTGATTTTCATTATCTCCCTCCTGTACAATTATTGTTAAAGTTTTCATTGATGCAATGATTTTTACCCCCAACTCCTCCAGCAACGTATTTTCTATATTTCTGACACTTTCTTTTTTGAAACCAGTCTAACCATGACACTTTTTCTCATATTGTTTGAAAAACATTAAAATAATATTCTTGATACTAAATTGCAAGTGTTCTACCTACATTAGTATTTATGTGCATCTTATTTTTCACTTTGTAAAGCTACTGAAAATACTATTTTTTTCAAAATATAAGTTAATAAAACATAATTATAAATTTCATTTGTATTTTGAGTTTCAAAACATTGAACTTTACTTAGCTACAGAGTTCTCTTTTATCTTTTCATTACTAATAATTGATGACAAGACAAAATATCTGAAAACACAGAATCAAGGCATTAGAATTGACTCATGGGAATGTCTTCTTTTTCTTACCTTCATTTTCCAATTTTTATTCCTTCTAACATGTTTATATACAGCAAGCACATATTATACACACATTAGTATAATGCACATTGTTCCATCTGGAAAAAATAACTGTGATTATAAACCCAGGAGTATTGGCTTTCTCTAGCATTAGAAATATCCACGTAGTCAAATGAATTACAATGTGGGATATCATCCATGAGCATAATTAAATAAAGTTACCTATCTTCTTTTTATCCCTCAAGGGCTGACAATGACTTTCAGAAATAATGTTAGCCTGTGCTCACTGAGGTTATGTTTTAGGATACATGTAAGCAAAGTTGGAAAGCATCAAGTGAAAAAAAATATTTTTTAAAACATTGGAAAATACATTTATTCGTGAACTTTCATATTAACATAAGTGGACAATGTGGTTTAAATTAGATTTAGATATAATATTCGAATGTTATATGTGACTCTTGCAAATGTTTGCTCTCTTTGTATACAGATCCAACAAAGAATTTACCATAATGTATTATATTTATTTGTTGGTATGTACATCTTAATAGAATTTGAGGTCCTTGACAACAACAAATATATTTTATTCATTGCTATAACAAAAACATAACTTGACCTAAAGCTGTTATTAAGAAATGCTTGCTGGATGGATGAGTAAACAATTCATTGAAAAGCAAAATTATCTGCTGTCCTAAAATACTGGTATGACAGATTTCAGTATATGTGAAAATTCGGCAGAAATTTTACTTCATCCTTGTTAATGTAATTCATCTTCTAATGGAAATAGTTATATATCTTGTTTTGGGATGAACCACAAGTAAAAGTAAAAGAGGAAATGGAAATAGGTATAGGCAGTGTGTGAAATGTAGAAATTATGAGCCTAAATCCAATTACTCCTGGAACAATAAAAGAGATACCCCACACTCCATTATGCCCAGTACTCAAACTCTATGGAGGCACACATTTAAAAATAGCTATTAAGTTATGTTCAATACATGATTTTTCTTTATTTAAAGCCATGACAGGCAAGCAAGGTCAATTAATGAAAGTTATAGGGAAGTAACACCTGAATTAAATCCAGTTTTGTTCAAGACTACACAGAATATAGAATAGTATGTTGTACATAGCAGACATTTAATACATGTTTGTTGATATTCTTCAGGATCTTCTATGTTAGAGAGAAATAAAAACCTCATTAGCACTTTCAATTTAAGGTCAGACATATAAAGAACTCGGAAGCTGTCACTCCCATCCTTGTGACAAAAAGAGGCTTCACAAATTGAAAATTAATTACTTTTCTTGAACTCCTCAGAGAGTTGAGATTGCAAGACAAACAATCACACTACTGTCTGAAGAGACAAATCCAGAGGATTTCAGCCAAAATCTGCTTACCTGGGGCAGAAACTGATGAAACAATACATAGAAACCCTTAAATGGTAATGTTGATATATTTTTTGGAGGCTAGATTGGGACTAGAGTGAGAGTGAGAAATTCCTGGGAGATATTTTCCTAGGGGTCCCCTACATGTTCATGGGTTTTACCTCGGGAAACCAATCAGGTTCTCCTGATGAAAATCCAAGAAAAGATCCTCTGTTATTTTTGGCAAGGGGATGGGGAAAAGTAAGCATAATGAAATACACTAGAGTTTTCTCCATAACAAAGGCCCACTCTACAGGGAAAAAGGCTTTACAAGAGCCTTTTCCCATTTGCGGAAAGGACATTTCTTCCAATTCAGTCTACTCTATCCTTCCTGTCTCACCATTAGGGTAACATGCTAAGAAAAACATGTGAAAGACACAGATCCACCAAAAGACTGAGGTATAATCATGTGCAAGGTTGAATTAGGCACCCAAAAGAGACAGGTTCTTCATCATAATCTGCATGCCTGTGGATGTCAAGCTATCATCAGTTGGACTTTTTGAATATGTTATTTTTATTTAATGTGAGCAACAACTGAATGACAGAAGATCTTAACCCATATTTCTGAAGCCTTTATACAGAGAAGAAACCAGAAGCTAGAAGTTAGAGAAGACCATGCAGAGAAGCTAAAAGTCAGTGAAAACAAAGAGCAGACAAAAGTGAAGGATATTGCCATGTGGTGGAAGGCAGAGATATAAGCCAAAGAAAACCAAGGATTGTCAGCAGTGAGTACAAGGATACTACAGATTTCAAGAAGAAAGCAAACCTTGCCAATGTGTTTATTTTTGGATTTCTTCCAGCCTCGAAACTATGACATGATATATTCCTGTTGTTAAAACAAGATCAATTTGTGGTATTTGTGAGAAAAGCTCCAGCAAACTGAGAGAAATTAGATGATTATAGAATGCTTCCCCTCCCTCACCTTACCAGCACCACGACAGAACTATAATATAATAAATGTATATTATACCTAAAAGATCTACAGGACATAGACTCTCTTTGAGGAAGATTATTTACATTCAATAGTGAAGACAAAAACAAGGCTAGTAGGGGAATTTGAAGCTTTGGAACCCATAGCTACAACAATCCTTAAACACACCTGAACTCCTACCCAGATTAATTTAAAACAGCACAATAAAGGCCTATTTACCCCAGTCACTACAATCTGATACAACATGTCTGACTTTCAACCAAAAATTACAATACATGGTAAAAGACAAGTAGAAATGTAATCTAAAGAGACAAAGCAAGCATCAGAACCAGATTCAGATATGACACAACTTTTGGAATTATCAGAATAGGAATTTAAAATAAGTATGATTCATATTTTAAGATGTCTAATGGAAAACCTAGACAACATGAATTCATTATCAAATTGAATAATGCAAAAGAGAGATGGAAACTCTATGAACAATTCAAATATAAATGCCAGAAGTAAAAAATGCCATAACAGAAGTGAATTATGTATTTGGTGGGTTCATCAGTAGACTGTACAAGGCTGAGAAAAAAAGCCACTGAATGGTAACTTTGTTACAACTCATGTACAGATATTCAAACATAGCCATTAACCATGGTCAAAAGTTTATATTATGGTCTACATTCTAGACCATAAACTTTTATACATTTTTGATGAAATTCAACATGGTCTGTATCCCAGATGTAATACTTATGCACATCTCAGCAGGATCTCATAGACTGCCAAAGTAGATACTTCCCCAAATAGTGGATCTCCTGAGGGTTCTAACTATACCCAGGTCCTACATCATGGCAGATAGCTCCAGAGTTCAGTGCTTTGCCAGTGGGCCCTATTTTGGAGTTTGTGCTCCTGAGTGTGACAGAGGTGGTGTCTATTGTGACTTCTCTACACATGTCTCTTCTGTCCTTTCTATTTGAACCTATAGCTGGTGCTGGAGTTGGTAGGTGTATATCCAAGAGACTTGAATCTTTGGGCTGTCCATGTGTTGGCTGGTTCGTGAGTCATGACAGAGTTGCAACATCTACTCTTGAGTTCATTGCATTCACCCAGGACAACTAACAAGGAGTGAGGATGGACAACCACCATACCAAAGACCTGAGAGAATCTACAACTGCAAGCAAGAGGGTCCCATCCATCAGCTGTCTGGGATAGAGGTCCCCATTCAATTAGAGATGGATAGGGCATTGCCATCCCAGAATCCTCAGGATTGGGGAATAAAATATGGCCTAGAGTGGACTTACTGGTGCATTCAACTATAGACTTACTGTGATTCTAGCAATGGAAGAAATTGTGTCATTGATGTGGAGACAGTGGTCACTGAAGGTGCTGAAGGCAGGAAGAGGGAAAAACAAGTGTAGTATGGGGGCATTTTTGGGACTTTGGACTGTCCTGAATGACATTGCAATGTCAGATACAGGCCATTATCTATCTAGCCATAACCTACAGAATTCAGTGGGATAGAGTATAGACTACAATGTAAACTATAATCCAAGCATAGTGGCCATGCTCCAACTAACTGTGTTCATTGAGTGCACTGAATGTACCATGCTAATGAAAGAGGTTGTTAATGTGGGGAAGGGTGGGAGGTGTGGGAAATGGGGCATATGGTGATCCCTTATATTTTTTGTGTTGCATTCTGTGTAATTTAAGTATCTTTTTAAAAATTAAAAAATATTTTTAAAAAAAGAACCAGTGAGCTTGAAGATATATCAGCAGAAACCCTCCAAATTCAAATACAAAGAAAAAAATAAAAGAATAAAAATGGAAGAGAAAGGAAAAAAAATTACCCAAGAACTGTGGGGCAATTTCAAAAGTTGTAATACATGCATAATTGGAAAACCAGAATGAGAAGAAAGAGAGAATGGTACAAAGAAATATTTGAAGTTGCAATGACTGAGTACTTTCCAAAATTAATGACAAACACCTAACCACAGACCCAGGAAACTCAGAGAGTATCAAGCAGGTTAATTATCAAAAAACAAAAAGCAAAAAACCCAAAAATCTTTACATAAGCCTATCATATCATAATCAACCTGCAGGAACCCATACATAAAGAGAAAATCTTGAAAGAAACTAGGGGGAAAACACACTACCTATAGAGTAACAATGATAAGAATTATTGGTGTCTTCTCATCAAAAATCATGCAAGCAAAAAGAGAGTGAAGTGAAATATTTAAAATGCTGAAAGAAAAAAAACACCAATCTAGAATTCTATATGCAATAAAATTTTCCTCCTAAATTAAGACTTTCCCAGAAAAACAAAAACTGAAGGAATTCATCAGCAATTCCTCTGTCCTTCAAGAAATGTTCAAAGAAGCCCTCCCATTGGAAAGAAAATTATATGCAACAGAAACTGCATAAAGACAGAAGAGTGCTGGAGAAAAAAAATAAATGATGGTAAAATATTTTATTTTTCTTATTCTTAACTGTTAAAAAGATAACTTTGTTTAAGTAATATAGTAACAATCTGCTGAATTAGTAAAGGATATGGATAAGTGTAATGAATATAGCAGTGCCAGTCAGGATGGGAGGAAGGAATTGGTACTATTCTGTTACAAGGTGCATGTACTACATGTGAAATAGTAGAGTGTTATTTGAAGGTTAACTTAAATTAATTACATATGTACATTGCAAACTCTAGGGCAAACATATAACTATTTTTAAAAGAAATATAATTAATATGCTAAGAGAGGAGATAAAATCTATAATTTGCTTGTTATATAAAGGGCAAACAATAGCTGATAGCCTCTGTGTACTGGAATCTTTGCTATTTACATCTTAACAGCAGGCTGGGACCATTAACTGAAAATACTACTGGTGCCAAACTCAAATTCTTACAGACTCGACTGGGCTAAGTACTGCACAAATAAGCATATTTTTAGCCTTTAAGAGCTGGCCTGCTTTGCATATCCTATAACACTGCACCTAACTTCTGCTAGTCATATATTATTAAAGCCTTGCATTAATGTGGTACATTTGTTGCAATCGATGAAAGGACGTTTTTGTAATTGTACTATTAATCATAGTCCATGATTTACTTTAATGTTCACTGTTGTGTTGTATAGTTCTAAGTATTTTTATTTTATTTTTATTCTAGTAACATATATACAACCTAAAATTTCCCCCTTTTAACCACATTCAAATATGTATTTCAGTGTTGTTAATTACATCGATAATGTGTTACAATTGCCAGCATCCATTACCAACACTTTTCCATCATCCCAAATAGAAACTCCATACAATTGAAACATTAACTCCTTGTTCCCTTCCCCTACCCTGGTCCCTGGTATTCTATATTCTAGTATCTGATTCTATGAATTTTCTTAGTCTAATTATTTCATAATAGTGAGCTCATACAATACAGGCATACCTAATTTTATTGCACTTAGCTTTATTCTGCTTCACAGATAATTGTAATTGTTTACAAATTGAAGTTTGTGACCCTGCCTCGAGAAAGTCTATCAGCACTGTTTTTTCTCAAAAGAATGTCCTCATTTTGTGTCTTTGTTACATTGTGGTAATGCATGTAATATTTCAAACTTTTTCCTGATTATTTTAGCTGTTATCGTGATCTCTGATTAGTGGTCTTTGATGTTACTATTGCTATTGTTTTGGGGCACCATGCACCACACCCATGTAAGACAGTGAACTTAATCCATAGTTATGTGTGTTCTGAATGCTGAACTGACCTGCCACTCTCTCTCTTTCCCTCTTCTCTGGCCTCCCTATTCTCTGAGACACAATATTGAAATTAGATCAACTCATAACACTATAGCGGCTCTAAGTGTTCCAAAGAAAGGAAGAGTTGCATGTCCCTCACTTTAAATCAAAAGCTAGAAATAATTAAGCTAGTGAGGAAGGCATGACGAAAGCCAAGATAGGCTGAAAGTTAGGTCCCTTGCATGAAATAGCCATTCTTTTGTGAATGTCAAGGAAAAGTTCTTAAAGGCAATTAAAGTACTGTTTCACTAAACACATGAATGATAAAACGAAACAGAATTGTTGCTGACATGGAGAAAATTTTAGTGGTCTGGATAGAAGATCAAACCAGCAATGACATTTCTTTAAGACAAAACCTAATTCAAACTAACTCTCTTCAATTCTCTGCAGTCTGAGAAGGGTGAGGGAAATGCAGTAGAAAAGTTGGAAGCTAGCAGAGGTTGATTCATGAGGATTCAGGAAAGAAGCCATCTCCATAACATAAACATGCAATGTGTACCAGCAATGCCAATGTAGAAGCTGCAGCAAGTGATCCAGAAGATCTAGCTAAGACAATTGTTAAAGATTGTTCCACTGAACAACAAATTTGAAATGTGGATGAAACACTTTCTATTGGAAGATGGGGTCTAGGGCTTTCATTGCTAGAAAGAAGTCAATGCCTGGCTTCAAATCTTCTAAGGACCAACTGATTCCCTTTTAGGGTTAATGCTCATGAATTCAAGTTAAAAATCAATGCTCATTTATCATTCCAAAAATTCTAGGTCCCTTAATAATTATTTAAATGCACACTACCTGTGCTCTATAAATGGAAAAACAAAGCCTGGATGACAGTACTCAGTTTACAACATGGTTTACTGAATATTTTAAGCCCACTGCTGAGAGCTACTGTTCAGAAAAAAAGATCTCTTTCAAAATATTATTGCTCATTGACTATGTACCCAAGAGCTCTGATGGTGATGTACAGTGAGATTAATGTTATTTTTATGCCTGCTAACAAAAAATTCATTCTGCAACCCATGGATCAAGGTGTAATTTGACTTTCAGGAGCTATTTAAGAAATACATTTCATAAGGCTGTAGATGCCATAGTGACTCTTCTGTGAAATCTACTAAAACAAATAGAAATTTCTGGAAAGGATTCAGCATTCTAGATATCATTAAATACATTTGGGGTTCATGGGAGGTCAAATATCAACATTAACAGGAGTTTGGAAGAAGTTTATTCCACCTCTCGTGGGCCTCATGGGTACTTTGAGGGGTTCAAGGCCAGTGTAGGAGTAACAGATGTGGTGAAAGTAGCAAGAAAACTAGAAGTGGAACCCAAATATATGACTGAACTCATGCAATGTCATGATAAAACCTTAACAGATGAGGAATTTATTCTTATGGATGAGCAAAACAAGTGGTTTCTTGAGATGAATTTTCTCCTGATAAAGGTGCTGTGAACATTGCTGAGAGGACAACAAAGGATTTAGTACATGACACATACATTTAGTTAAAAAAAAACAGATGCAGTGTTTAAGAGGATTGATTCCAATTTTCAAAGAAATTCTACTTTGTGTAAAATGCTATCAAACAGCATTACATGGTACAAAGAAATTTTTTATGAAAAGAAGAATAGTCAATGTGGCAGTTTTTTGCTGTCTTATTTTAAGAAATTGCCTCAGCCACCCCAACCATCTGCAACCACCCAGATTAATCAGCAACTATTAACATTGAGGCAAGACCCTCCATCAGCAAAAATATTATGACTTACTGAAGGTTCAGATTACAGTTGAATTTTTTAGCAATAAGGCATTTTCAATTAAGATACGCCCATTTTTTAAAAGATATATTACTATTGAACACTTACAGGAATACAGTATGTTATAAATATAACTTTTATATGCACTGGGAAACAAAGAAAATCCTGCAACTCACTTTCTTGCAATATTGTGATGGTCTCGAACAAAATCTGTAACATTTCTAAGGTATGCCTGTATTTGTCCCTTTGTGTCTGACTTATTACAATCAAAATGATGTCTTCAAGATTCAGCCATTGTTTTTGCATGCATCAAAACTTCATTCCTTTTTACAGCTGAAAAATATTCCATTGTAGGTAAATACTATATTTTGTTTATACATTTATTGGTTGATGGGCAGTGGGGTTGCTTCAGTCTTTTCGTGACTGTGAATAATGCCACTATGAATATCAGTGTGAAAATATGTTTGAGTCCCTCTATCAATACCTGACTCGGCCCACAGGTCAAACGAACTGGCACCTGAAAGAGGGAGTGGGAATTGGGGGACAAGAGGCGAGAGAAATGGAGACAAGACAGGATTCTGATCAAGTCTCTGTTTATTGAGGGTAGAGCATCAGAATATATACTAAGGGGAGGGTATTAGCAGGGGGTGATAGGCTGATGAAGCAGCTCTTCCATATATGGCAATAAAATGCTGTTACACCACTTGCTATAGGTTGTGAGTCTTCAATGCTGGTCATGGCTTCAACATCTTGTTGCGCAGGTACAACACTTTTTGCCCGAAAAACTGGGGAAAGGGGAAGAAGAAGGCGGAAGCACAGGGGTGGAGTAGGCGTGCTTATGCAAACCGCCATGTTGCTGGAGACCGCAAATGCACATAGCTCCGGGCGGCTCCCCACAGGTCCCCCTTCTTTATTATATTTTATGAAGCACCCTGAGTTTGGGGGGAACTGTGCCTGTCTTAGGTCGGGGCGTGCAAATGGTTAGGTGGATTGCCTTACCCTCATGGAGAATGCAACAGTGGCGAAAGGCTGTGTCTCTGTCTTAGGTGGCTCTGCCTTGGAACCGATCACACCCAGTTGCCTGTCATTGGCTATCTAGTTCATTACCTCAACCTGACAGGGTTCATATGTATTTGAGAACCACTCCAGCAGTCAGGGTGCTCCCATTTTGGTTATAATGTGTGGGGGCCAGAGGAAGGTGCGGTACGCACCGCATTCTCTTACTGTGGTTTCATAATGGAGGTTTGGGGAGGTGAAAGCAAGAAGGGGAGAGAGAAACATGAGGGGGTTGTAGCAAGGATGGGCTCTTCAGTCACAAGCAGCTGGCACTGGTGGATGTGGTGTGCAGTGTTGGCCAATACACTCTTAGGTTGTACTAAAGTCTCGGAGTGCCAGTGTCACAGAAGGATTCCAGGGGGCTGTACAGCCACATGGGTTTTAGCATTGGTTGCTCTCCTGCAAGAAAGCAGAGTTCATCTCAGGGAGAGTTCTCTACCCTGGATAGGTTGTTATTATCTATTTGTTTTACCAATTGTTCTGGCAGCCACTTGGCTGCATCTAGTTCTTTGGAATAGATGCAAACTGATCCTCTGCCCCATATTAGGACGGGATCGGGTCTATGCCAGGTATTATCCACTGGGTCTTTCCATAGGACTGTGGCATGTTTTGTGCTGGTATTAAGGTGCCAGAAGCAGTCAGCCACCGAATGTCTTGTTTGATCTAAGCTTAAAAAATTTAGAATAAAGAGAGAGTGGGATAATAGATTTTTGGGGGATCCTTTAACGGGGTACCACTCCCCCTTTTTTATTTTTTCTATGATGTTTTTTAGAGACAGATGCGCTCTTTTGACTATACCTTGGCCTTGGGGGTTATATGGCATGCCTGTGATGTGTTTTATGCCCAGATGTTGGCAGAAGGTGGCAAACATGTGACTGGTATAACCGGGGCCATTATCTGTTTTTATTTGTTGTGGGATTCCTAATACTGACATGGCAGTTAACACATGTGCAATAACATTTTTTCCTGCTTCCCCTGTTTGTGGGGTGGTGAAAATAAAGCCACTAAAGGTATCAACAGTAACATGCACATATTTTAGATTACCAAATTCAGGAATATGAGTTACGTCCATTTGCCAGAGGGCATTGGGTATGAGACCTCGAGGATTCACTCCTAAATGAGGTGGTAGGTAAAAAGGTTACACAGGAAGGGCATCCTTTAACAATCTGACAAGCCTGTTCTCTGGTAATTTTGAACATAAGCCTTAAAGTATGTGCATTAATATGATGTAACTGGTGGGCTTTAACAGCTTTGTTAAGGTTATTCGAGTTGTCATGCATGCCCTGGTTAACATAGCACAGTAGCCGAGTGACCTGATCAGCCAAATGGTTTCCTAGGGTAAAGGGACCGGGAAGATTGGAATGAGCTCTGAGGTGACCAATAAAAAGGGTTGATTTCTTTTTTGAATAAGAGATTGTAGTTGAGTAAATAAGGTTGTCGCTTCTGAGACATTCTTTATTTGAGAGGCAGTTTCAAGCAAAGGGACTGACTGAGCTATATAAGCGCTATCTGTGAAGAGATTGAAAGAGGCATCTCGGAATGCAGAGAATACAGCTATGACAGCTTGTAGCTCTGTAAGCTGCGCAGATTTGGAGTGGGTTTGAAACTGGACAGTTTTGTTATTAAAGACATAAGCAGCCATTCCCAAGGAGGACCCTTCGGTGAATACTGATAGGGCTCCAGTGATGGGTTGGAGAGAAGTGGTGAAGGGGGAAATGAAGTCATGCGTACTCAAAAATTGTAGTAGCTTATCATTGGGGTAATGGTTATCTATTTGCCCGGCATAAGATGCACAAGCAATAGGCCAGCTGTCAGTTGTCTGCAACAGCCAGCTGATTTGTTCCTTAGTATAGGGCTGAATAATGGTATCGGGTTCCTTACCAAAATAACGTTTGCTTTGTTCTCTCCCTAGGCTGACAATATCTGCGACAGCTTGGTAGTAAGGATAAATTACTTTAGCGGGTGACATGGGTAAGTGCACCCACATTATGGGGGCTGTTTGCCAGAATACTGCCGTGGGAGTGAGAGAAGTTTTACATATGACAAAAAACAAGGGTTGGCTATAGTCCATGGTAGTGACAAATTGTGATTGTATAGCTTGCTCGACTATTTTAAGGGCTTGGCGTCCTTCCGGAGTAAGACTTCTAGGGGAGTTGGGGTTAGAGTCTCCTTGTAATATGTTATATAGGGGTTTTAAGTCTCCTGTGGTTAATTTTAAGTAGGGATGGAGCCAATTTATGTTGCCTAAGAGCATTTGGAAGTCATTTAGGGTTTTTAGTCTATCTAGTCTGAGGTTGGCCTTCTGGGTGGTTATTTTATTTCCTGCCATATGAAACCCCAGGTAGGTATAAGGGTCTTGTAATTGTACTTTATCAGGGGCAATTTGAAGCCCGTGTGCCTTTAAGGCTGTTTTCATATCATGGTAACATGTGAGGACATCTTGTTCCTTTTCACCAGCCATTAAAATGTCATCCATGTAGTGAATAACATAAAGGTCTTTCCACATTGCCCTTACTTCTCTTATGGTGGCAGCCACAAATTTTTGACATAAGGTAGGGCTGTTTGTCATGCCTTGGGGTAAAACCTTCCAGTGATATCTCCTCATAGGTTCTTTGAAATTCACAGAGGGGAGGCTAAGTGCAAAGTGTTTTTGATTAGCCGGGTGTAATGTGATAGTAAAGAAACAATCTTTTAGATCTATGATAATTTTATAATATCCAAAGGGGATGGCTATAGGGGTTGGAAGACCAGGCAGCAAGGCTCCCATAGGTATCATTGTTTTGTTTACTGCTCTTAAGTCTTGCAATAATCGCCATTTTCCAGATTTCTTTTTAATGACAAAAATAGGAGTATTCCAGGGAGAGTCACTTTCTGTAATATGTCCTGCCGCTAGCTGTTCCTGCACTAAGCACTGGGCAGCCTGTAGCTTGTCTGAGGATAAAGGCCATTGATCGACCCATACAGGTTCATCTGAAAGCCAGGTGATTTGGTCTGCATGGGGTACAAGAAGATCAACGACCTCTAGGCTAAATTTCCCAGGCCTTTTTTGTGGGTGTGTCCTGTGGCTGGTATGGGTTGAGTAATGCCTGTCTCAAGCTTTCCTAAGCCTTTTCCTGGCTTAAATCACTGGGAAAGCATTTGAGCTGTGACTATATCATTGGGGCTACCCATACAGAGTCCCATTTGGGCAAGTAAGTCTCATCCCCACAGATTGACAGGGAGCCCTTGGAGGACATAGGGCTGTATAGTTCCTTGATTTCCCTCCCTATCTTTCCAAGTCAAGAGCTTGGAACTTCTTTCCGGGTTTTGGTTTTGCCCAATGCCCTGTAAGTTGGTTAAGGAGGGAGAAAGGGGCCAGGTGGATGGCCAATCAGCCTTTTTTAAGATGGTAACGTCTGCCCCTGTATCTATTAGGCCTTCGAATTGTTTACCGTCAAGCCAAAGAGACATAGTAGGTTTGTGGGTGGTGATGGGGTGTACCCAGTATGCATCAGAGGAGCCGAATGCTCTATCCCTGTGGTCACTATCAATGGCAGTGTTGTTGGTGGGTATTACGGGGAGTATTAGTAGTTGAGTGACCCACTGTCTGGCAGGGAAGGAAATAATGCTTTTTTGGAGCAGAAGCCATAATTTTTATTTCTCCGGTGAAATCACTATCCACAACTCCAGGGGAAATGTGGAGGCCACTAAAAAGGGAGCTGCCTCGCCCAATGATGAGGCCAAAAGTGCCTTTTGGTAGTGGGCCAAACACTCCTGTAGGCAGGGCTTGAACTCCCATAGGCGGTGTTAGTGCTGTGTGGGAGGAGGTACAGAGGTCCAATCCTGCGCTCCCTGAGGTGGCTCTACAGAGGTCGGAAATAGATTGCCGTGGGAACAAAGCAGATTGCCCCATAAGTCTGATTGTTTGTCGGGGCCTGGGGCTGGCCCCTCCTCCCGTTTCCCTGATAAGGAGGGAGTGGGCGACCTGAAGAATCGGTTCTTGATTTGCATTCATTAGCCCATTGTCTGCCCCTGTGGCAATGGGGGCAGGAGTTGGGAAGGGGGGGTGGCTTTTGGCTAGCAGCGGGGCGGGGACGACAATCTCTGGCTAGATGACCAGGGTTGCCTCAAGAGAAACAGGCCCTAGGTGCACAGGGCACCAGGGATGGAAGCACTTCTCTCAAGGCCACGGCGAAGGGTTGGGCCTGTTCAGAGGTGGCCTCCCTTATGGCGGCAGCTATAGCCAGGCCCTGCTGCTTTGTGGGGACTATGTCTGAGCAAAGCTTAATGTAGCCAGAGAGATGTTCCCTTTTTCTATAGGGCCGGATAGCCGCTTGGCAGGCTGCATTAGCATTTTCAAAGGCAAGTTGTTTTACATAGTCAGCATCAATATTTGCATCACCAAACATTCTCTCAGCGGTGGTGCAAAGTCTACTTATGAAGTCAGAGAATAATTCCTCGGGGCCCTGACGGATAGAAGTTAAGGAGGTAAGGGATGGTCCCTTGGTAGGCAGTCTTTTCCAGGCCTTAAGGGCTGCGGCATGGACTTGTTCAAAAAGTCCGGCATCATAATGCAACTGATTTGAGTTCTGCTTAAAATCTCCTGCGCTGAGAAGCATGTCCTCAGTCCACCCATTCTCACTCCTGAGATTCCGCTGTGCAGTTTCCTTGCAAAACTCACAATATTCTGACTTCCAGAGGAGATAATCTCCTGCACTGAGAGCAGAGCGGGCAAGGGTGTGCCAGTCATGGGGGGTGAGCCACCCATCAGCAATGTGCTCTAACGGAGAGAGGGTGTATGGAGCAGTAGGGCCATAGGTGGTGACCGCGGACTTAAGCTTCTTCAAGGTTTTGAAAGGGAAAGGATTATAGATGCGCTCAGGCTCAGGTTCAGCAGCAACCTCGCTCCCCTCACCAGCCTCATTAGGGCTCCCAGGCCTCTCGATAACAGGGAATGAAAAAAGGGGTGGTTTGTGGAAGTTGGCAGTTAGGGGATTTTTTAGAGGAGGGGTTAAGTTGAGCTGATGCTGCAGTGTTGCGCATTGAGATTGTGGATCCTTTCTCTCTTAAAAGAGAGAGCCATAACTTTAGATCTGCATTGGGGTCTAGGCTAGCGGGGGCAGAAGTGGGGAGTGCATATGGGGGTGGGTGGAAACCAACAGAGCGTTCTTCAGCCTCAGGGTTGGAGTTATCGGAATCCGTACACGGGGCGTTAGGGTTTGGATTACTAATAACGCTCCTCCTCTGATTAGGGCCAGCTCTTCCCTTAGAGCAAGGGGAAGGGGCACTCTCATCATCGCTATCTATTTTAATAGACACCGAGTCTGAATCTGGGGGGTGGTATTTAGCAGGACTTTTTGCCGGGGGGGATTTAGACCTGTCCTGTACTAGGAGTTCCTTGCCTTTAGCAACTACTTGTGCAGCCAAGACATTGGTGTGGCAGATCTCGAAGAGGTCATTGATAACATTCCAGTAGAAGAAAGCGGTTACGGGAACTCTCTCAGGGCCAAAGGTTTTATAAAAGTCTTGTAGAGCGTCCCCAACTCCACTCCACCACCTTTCATTTATGGTCCCTTCCTGAGGAAGCCATGGACAGACTTCTCTCAAAAATCTAAAGAATTCTATTAGCTCCTTAAATTTAACCTTTATTCCTCTTGCCTTTAACGCCTCTCCAAGGCTCTTAATAAAAAGTTCGTGCTCACTCATTGCTTGTCCCATATTCGCCGATCACTTACCGAGGCTTCGCAACCGGGAGGCAGGTTCCCTCGCAGCGTCCTCTTATTACTCTCTGATTCTCCTTTTTGATTTCTGGACGTTACACTTGGTCTGGCTGGACTGTCTGTCGGCGTTCCTCACTGGATCCCTCGTTTTCAGGTCCCTGTACTCGGGCGCCAATTGACCTGGCCCGCAGGTCAAATGAACCGGCACCTGAAAGAGGGAGTGGGAATTGGGGGACACGAGGCGAGAGAAACGGAGACAAGACAGGATTCTGATCAAGTCTCTGTTTATTGAGGGTAGAGCATCAGAATATATACTAAGGGGAGGGTATTAGCAGGGGGTGATAGGCTGATGAAGCGGCTCTTCCATATACGGCAATAAAATGCTGTTACACCACTTGCTATAGGTTGTGAGTCTTCAGTGCTGGTCATGGCTTCAACATCTTGTTGTGCAGGTGCGGCACTTTTTGCCCGAGAAACTGGGGAAGGGGGAAGAAGAAGGCGGAAGCACAGGGGTGGAGTAGGCGTACTTATGAAAACCGCCATGTTGCTGGAGACCGCAAATGCATGTAGCTCTGGGCGGTTCCCCACAAATACCTTTGTGCATATACTTAGAAATAGGGTTGCTAGGCCATAAAGTAATGCTATAAATAAATTTATGAGGAAACACCAAACTGTCTTCCATAGCAACTATACCATTTTATGTTCCCACCAACAATAAACTTCTCATTTCTTCACATATCATCCAACACTCATAATTTTCCAATTTTTCAGTTGGAGCCATTCTAGTGGTTGTGAAATGCTATCTCAATTTGATTATGATTTGCATTTTCCTAATGGCCAGTGATGATGAACATCTTTTCAGGTGCTTGGTGGCTGTTTGTATATATTATTTGGAAAAATATCTTTTCAAATTTTTGCTCATTTTTAAATTGGTTGTTTGTCATTTTGTTGTTGAATTGTAGCATTTCTTTATGTATCCTGGATATTCAACCCTGATAAGATATGTGATTTCCATATACTTTTCTCCCATTCTGTAAGTTGTCTTTTTACTTTCATGATAAAGTTTTTGAAGACCAAAAAAATTTTTTTTGATGGAGTCCCATTTTTATATTTTTTTCTAACCTAAGAAATATTTCCTAACAGAACAACCTGAAGATGCATCCCTATGTTTTCTTCTAGGAGTTTTATAGTTTGGTTCCTAATTTAGGTCTTTGATCCATTTTGGGTTTTTGTATATCGTACAAGTAAGGGTTCACTTTCTTTCTTTTGTATATAGATATTCAGTTTTCACAGCACCATTTGTTGAAGGGACTGTTCTTTCCCAAGGTGGGATTCGGCACCCTTGTCAAAAATTAGTTGGCCAAAGATGTGAAATTTATTTATGAACTGTTAATTCGATTCCATTGGTCTATATACCTATCCTTCTGCCAGTATTATGTTGTTTTTATTCTATGGCTTTGTAATTATAGTTAACTTAAGGAAGTGTGAATCCTACAATTCTGAACCTCCCTTTCAAGATGGCTTTAGATATTCAGGGCCCCATGTCCTTCCATATAAATTTGATGATTGGCTTTTCAAGTTTTGCAAATAAGTTTGTTGGATTTTTTATTGGGGTCTCCAAGAATCTATAAATTACTTTGGGAAGAACTGATGTTTTTAACAATATTTAGTCTTCCAATACATGTCTCTGATTTTTTTTAACAATATTCATTCATTTTGTGTGTGTGTACAAGTCCTTTACACCTTTGCTTAGATTTATTCTTGGGTATTTGATTATTTTAGTTGCTTTTAAGAATGGAATTTTTTTTGTTGATTTCTTCTTCATATTATTCAGTACTACTGAATAGAAACACTACAGATTTTTGGGTGTTGATCTTATACCCCACAACATTTCTGAATTCAGTTTTAGGCTTTGTTGTGGATTTTTTAGGATTTTACGTATATAGGATTATGTCATCTGCTCATAGGGAAAGTTTTATCTTCCTTTCCAGTTTGAATGCCTTTTGCTTCTTTTTCTTGCCTAACTTCTCTGGCTAGAATTTCCAGCAAATTGTTGAATAATAGAGGTGATAGCAGGCAATCTTAACTTTTTCCTGACCTTAGAGGGAAAGCTTTCAGTCTTTCACCATTGAGAAAGATGTTAGCTGTGAATTTTTAATATTTGTTCTTTATCATTCTGAGGAGACCTCCTTGTATTTCTAGTTTTCTAAGAGTTTTTTAAATCAAGAATTGGTGCTGGATTTTGTAAATGTCTTTCTACATCAATTGAAAATGATTATGTATGTTTTTTCCTGCAATATATTAATGTAGTGTATTGCATTAATTGATTTTTAATGTAGAATCACCCTTGCATAACTCAGATAAATCCAACCTCATTATGGTGTATAATTTGTTTAATGTGATGTTGGATTCTATTTGCTATTATATTGTTAAGGAATTTTTTAAAATTTTCCCTCTCCCCTTGTGGCTTTTTGCATGCTGTCTGCTCTCTGTGTCCATTCACTGCATGCTCTTCTCTGTTTTTGCTTGTCTCCCTTTTCTGTTGGGTCACCTTGCTGAGTCAACTCTCTGTGGCACTTGTGGGTTGGGCAGAGCTCTGCAGCATGCAGGCGCCTGCCTTCATGAGGAGGCCCCAGGACATGAACCCAGGGCCTCCCATATGGTAGACAGGAGCCCGAATGATTGGGCCACAACTGCTTCCCTTTGTTGAGGAATTTTGTGTCTATATTCATAGAAAATTGGCCTCTAAGTTTCTTTGTTTGTGGTTTCTTTACCTGGCTTTGGTAGGAGGTTGAGGTTGTCCTCATAGAATACCTTTTGGAATGTTTCCTTCCTTTGGTTTTTTGGCAGAGTTTTGTAGGATTAGAATTAATTATTCTTGGACTTTTTGGTCAAATTCTCCCTCAAAAGTCCTGGGCTTTTCTTTGGTAGGAGGTTTTTAATCACTGATTCAATCTCTTTACTAGTCATTGGTTTGTTGAGATCTATTTCCTTTTGAGTCAATGTAGGTAGTTTATGTGTTTCTAAGAATTTTGTCCATTTCATCTGGGATATCTAATTTGTTGACGTAAATTTGTTCAAACTATTCTCATATATACATTTTTTTATTTCCATGGAGTTGGTAGTAATGCCCCCTTCCATTTCTGATTTTAGTTTTTTTATACTTGCTTTTTATTTGTTCATTTTCATTGTCAATCTAGCTAAAGCTTTGTCAATATTATTAATCTTTTCAAAGAACCAAGTTGATTTTGTTAATTCCCTGTATTTTTAAATTCTCTATTTCATTTATCTCAGCTATAATCATTGCTATCTCCATCTTTCTGGTTCACTTTGGTTTAATTTGCTATTCTTTTTCTAACTCCTCCAGTTTTGAGGATATGGTCTCCAATTTGAAATCTTTCTTCTTTTTTCATATCAGCAATTAAAGCCATAAATTTTCTTCTCTGTCCTGTGTTTGCTTCATTGAATAGGTTTTGGCATGCCGTGTTTTCATTTCATCTACCTCAATATATTTTTTAATTTCCCTTGTGATTTTTTTTCTACATATTGGTGAATTTTCTTTTGTCCATCTGTTATTGATCTCTAGTTGATTTACACTGTGGTTGGAGAGCACACATTGTATGGCTCAAATATTTTTTAATTTATCAGGACTTGTTTTGTGACCAAACATATGGTCTCTCCTGAGGAATGATCCATACACAGAGAGAAGAACGTGTATTATGGTGGGTGCTGTAGGATGAAGTGATCTATATATGTCTTCTAGGTCTAGCTGGTTTAAAATATTGTGTAAGCCTTCCATTTTATTATTGATCTTCTGTCTAAATAATCTATCCATTATTGAAATTGGCATATTAAGTCTTCTACCATTAATATAGAACTATCCATAACCCAATACATCTGTCAATATTTTGTCATATATTTTGGGACTCTGCTGTTAGATCAAAAATATTTATAACTGTAATATATCTTCCTTTTTATATGATGATAAAGGTGTCAATTCTTGGTCTCCTTTATCTCTCATAAAAGTTTTTTATTTAAAGTCCATTTTATCCATACTTGCTATGCTAGTTCTTTTTTTGGCTGCTACTTTATGGTATATATTTTTTCCTTTCTTTCCCTATCTAACTGCTTATGTTGATGAATTTAAGGTGAGTCTCTTGTAAACAGCATATAGTTGGGTTGTACCTTTTTATCCATTCTGCCAATCTCTGCCTTTTGATTGGAAAGTTTAATCCATTTACATTTAAGGTAACTGTGATAATGTAGTATGTTCTTTTGCTATTTTGCTATTTAGGCCTTGTGGGTCATAGCATTTTTGAACCTCATTTCTTCCTTATGTGCTTAGTTTTATATTTATTTGATTTTTAACATACATATGGAGTCCTTTCCCATTTCTTTCTGGGTATACTTTTCATATATTTTCTTTATGGTCAAAATTTAACATCCTAAATATTTAAGTCATTTGTTATTTGATATCAGCCTAACTTTTATAGCATACACATGCACTGTTCCTATATCCTTTGTACTCCCACTTATTGTACTTTTTGCAAATTATGTCTTTGTACACTGTATGAACAAAATCATAGACTTGTCATTAGTTTTTATACATTTGCATTTTTGCACATGTAAGAAGTAAGAAAAAGAGTTACACACCAAAAAATAAAATACGATAGTACTGGCCATATCTTATAACTTGAGGCAATTTATATTTTATCCATTGACCTAAGCAATCTTGAGATAGAGATACTTTCTTTCAGTTTTACAGAAGAAGCAGCTAAAAATGACATATCTTTCAGAGTTATTTAAAAGTGTTGTTTCTTAATTTCCAAATATTTGGTTATCTTTTTAAAAATAGTTTTAAAAAATATGATGTCATTGTAATTGCAAAACATGCTTTCTATAATTTTTTGTGTACATACGAATTTAAAATTGTTTAATCTTTCCTGAAAATTCAACTATATTATGTTATGGCCTTCCATATTTTAGTATGTATTTCTTCTTAAATTCTGCTTTGTTTGATATTCATATAGCCACTACAATTTTATTTCAGAGGGAGGAAATTTGTTGGCAAATGTTCCAAGTATGATGGAAAGAGATTTACAGACTATAGGCGGGGGTTCAGTGTTCATTAGATTATTTTTATTATTCAGATATCTATATAATTTTTGCATGTGTTTTTTTCTCTCAATTACTGAAAGAGGAGGAGTTTTTGTATCTACCAAGTAGGTTGTGAAATATCTTGATTTCATCTCATAATTCTGTCAATTTTGATTTAAATATAAAATTCAGGCTATATGTTAGGGTACCTACAAATTGAGAATTATTTTATCTTTCTAAGTAATTCAACTTTTTTGTTATAAACTGAGCTTCCATATTTTAGTATGTGCTTCTTCCTAAAGTATATTTTGTCTAATATTAATATGGCTACAATGTAATTTTAAAGTTTTGTTTGCTGTTTGCATGGTCTAAGTTTTTCCTCCTTTAACTTTCATCATTAATATATTCTTGCATTTAAGATGTGACTTCTGTAATCAACATGTGGTTTGTTTTTCTAAGGCAAGTCAGAAAAATATTCTCTTTACTGGGAGCAGTTAGTTATACTATATTCAATGTAATTACTCTACAGTTATTTTTTCCTTCTCTTCTTTTCTAATTGATACAGTATTTTTGTTAACACTATACTTTCTTTCTTCTATGAATTTTCTTTGCTTTTTAACATGTATGAGATGTACTCTCGACTTATGAAAGTATATTTTTATTCTTTACCTTTTTATTCCTCTCAGAAAAATGTACAGCCTTAAAAACACTTTACCTCCAGTTATCTCTCTCCAAATACATACATGTGCAGACTTGTGTTTGTGCACAAGTGTGTACATAACTTCATGAATTTTATTTCATATTGTTAAAACTCCAAAAGACATTATCATTGGTACTTTATACAGTCAACACTTATTTATATTGGTGGATATTTACTATTTCTTTTCTGTTCTTTTTCCTTCCTACAACTCTGTTATCCCATTCTGGGTAGTTTACCTTTGGTTTAAGAACACCCTTCAGGATTTATTTAACTGATGGTTTTTAATGATGAAACTTCTCAATTTTTGTTTGCATTAAATTTTTTTTCATTGTCTTCATTCTTTAATATTTTTATTCTTTTTTAGAGTGATTGGCTAGCTATTATGTTCTTTCTGTAACTTGAAGTTACCTTTGGACTATTTTCATCTTTCCTTATTGCTGATGTTGCCTATCAGCCTATCAGCCTTTGAAGTAATATATGCTTTTACTCTGGCTACTTTTAAGATTTTCTCATTGCCTTTAGTTTTCTGCAATTACATAATGATGCATATAGGCTTGAGATTCTTTTGTATCCTGACCAGTAATTTTTTGGCTTCCTGAATATTTGTTTTCATGATGCTTTTCACCAGTTCTGGAATTCTAGTATGTTCCAAACAATCACATTTGCAATGCTTCTACCCCATTCTCTTTTTTCTCTACTTCTAGAATACAATTAAATACATGTTATATCTTCTTGGTATATATTTGACCTATCTTATCCTCTTTTATATATTATACATCTTTTTATTTCTATGCATCTTTGGACATATCTTCCAATTGTTAGTTCTCTTTTCAATTGGGGTTACTGGTTTGAAATCATCTTTGAGTTTTTTTAATCACATTTTTCAATGTTATTTAATTTGATCTTCGTTCAAATCTGCAATATTACTTTTTATAATTTCCACTTCTTTAAATTTGGCCTTTACCTCTATGAACATAGAAATCAGAGGTGTTTTACAATATGAAAAAAAAAAATCCAATATCTGTAACTCTGGAAGAGTTTTTATGTTGCCTCTTGTTTTCAGCTGAGTCTGGCATAGATATATGTGTGTGTATATATATGTGTGTATATATATATACACATATATATTTACATATATATATTCATGGGCAATGTTACTTTATGTTGTTTGCTAGATGTCATGTTTGAAAAATTACTTTGAGACATAATTTGAGGGCTAAGACGTTTCTATCTTCAGAGAAGATTTTTGTTTTATTTTATCAGGCACCAGAGGGCGCCAGCAATCTAGGACCAAGATTGGACTTCAGTTCCCTTACCCCAATTTTCCAGGTAACATTTTTCAGGGTGGAAGAAAATGTTTTACAAGAGACCTCTCCTTGGGAGTAGCAGACTCTGCTTCACATCATTCCAGTGCGTGAGACTGCAGAGTGCTCCCCCTCTACACTGGACCCTGCAAAGCCCTCCAAGGCAAAAGCTACCGCAAATGGGGCAGCTCTGAGGAGTGCCAGCCCAACATGGGGGCAAAAATGGGTTAGGTCCTGACATGAGGAAGCACTATACTCCACCTGAGCTCAGTCCAGTAGCTCCTTCCTGCCTTATTAACATGTTTATGTCTTTTTAAAAGCTTTTAAAGTTAAGCTTAGAGGAAGGGTGCTGCAACTTAGTCTAACGACAGAAGCCAGTCGACTACTCATAGTTATTTTTCAAATGACTTTATCATTTCTCATTTCAGCTTGACACACTACTCCATTTGGAATTGCTCCTTAGTCTTCTCTCATGTAAAACTTCCAAAAGGCAAAACATCTCATGATCAGTTCTGGCTTTGTGGGATAAGTGATGGCTGGGTTTGCCAGGTAAAATACAGAATATGTGATTAAATTTAAATTTCAAAACATTTTTTTTTTTGCTATTAGTATGTCCCAAATATTGCTTAGGGCACACATATAGCTAAAAAGAATTTGTTGTTTATCTTGAATTCAAATCTAAATCTAAATGTTTATTCACTAAACCTGCCAAACCTCGTGGTGGCTAATAAGATAAAAGAAGTATGTTTCTAAGAATCCCATAAATTGAATGTTCTTTTGTATTTACTGTAGCAATTAGAGTGAAATATAATTACAGCTTATGTTCAGGCCACTCAGTAATGTTTCTTTCAAGTTGAATTATAGAATCTCAGCGTGTAAGTTAAGGAATTAGCTAATAAAATCTACTTATTACTGTCCAAAATAAACCATTTTAAGCACTAGATCGTTGTCAGTCCTGGATAAAGATAAATATGTAGATTTAGAAAAGGATAGTCAGTGTTTGTTAATACTTAACTAATTGAAGAGCATACCATATTATTCCTTGAAAAATAATATTGAACCACGTTATGAAATGAAATATCTTAAGGAGACGTCACAAAAAATACTGTGAAAATCAATCCTAAGAACCCAGTCCTCCTTCCCCAAGACCCTCACCATAAAAGACAGTGAAAAAAATTCCCTCTAATACATATATAATTACTTTAGAATTTTCCAATTATGTGCAGCATCTTGTCTCAATTTCTTTTCAAAACATTTCCTTGTCTATATCTAGTCAAAATTAAATATACACTCATGAAATTATCTTAGATACCAGTGTAATATCCTCTAGTCAAATGATTATATTCTCAGGAAGATATGGACAAGCAAGAATAATAATTCAGGATAAGAGTTTTAATCACAACCAAGGCAACTTTATTTTATAATACATTACCTAATATTAACATCAATATATTCAAGACATGAAGAAGACTGTTTAATATTTCCAAAATGTTGTTTTCATCCATATTTTAAATCTGATTTTAATTCAAACTTTTAATACATTTGTTTAGTCTCTCTTTTACCACATTGTAATATCTCTACCAAGAAGATTCTAACTTCTCATTCTCACTGTCTTGTGCTTACTGCAGTCTTAATCTTTGCATAACATCAAATTAAACATATTTGCAGCTGGTCTCTATGTCTAGGTCACTTATGCAGATTAGAAACAAAAAAGTATCAAAACGCAACTAGCTTTTGAACAATTTTCAGTATTTTCTAAAAGTCTGAGACACTTCCTTTTAAATATAGTCTGCTTTATGTTTTAGAAAGTTCTTTTTCTATTACTATGTTTGCCTTTCACAATTCAATTACCCGTCTCCCATTTCTTTGTTTAAAACCACTGTTTACAACAAAGCTTATAACCACAATTGAAATGTTGCCCAGCATAAAGGAAAAAGAGAGTTCAAAAGGATCATAGATTTTAATTTCAGTCCAATTTTGCTTAAAGCTTATTTTCAGCTGACAAACCTCTAATTATTTTTCTATGAATAAAAGTCTGCTTTTTATCAGCAAGGATCAGTGCTTGATCATCACTAAGTAATTACAAAGTCTCTAGGATACATTTAAGATGACATACTATTTGAATCTGTAGTACTTTAGAATACAAGAATTAACTACTATAACAAAGACATAAATATTACAATGGTTTAAGAAAATTTTATTGTTGGCTCATGTAACAATATGAGCTAAGTAATCCATACCTGATATTGGATCTACAGCTTCAAGTTACACAGCTCCTTCATATTTTTGCTCTACTATCCTCAAAAGTTAGCTTCTATATTTTGTTCTAAGAGGGCAGGGCCAGATACCATTCACTGGGGAGAAAGATGAATTGGTAAGATGGAATACATACCCTTTCATTTAAAAGCAGAGAGCAGAAGTTACAGCTCTATTTCTCATATCTATTGGCCAGAATTAAGTCACATGGACAAATTTAGCTAAAAGAGAGTCTGGGAATGTCTCTAACTTGGCAGTCACGTGCACAGTTAAAATTCAAGGTGTTCTACACTAAAGGATGAAGGGGAAATTGATATTGAGTGATAACAAGCAGTGGTGGCAGAGTAGCCATACATCTTTTCTTAATTTTCTTCATTAATCAAATATTTATTGTTTTCTGTGTGTTCTTAGTACAGTGGTTGAAAAACAATGTTGAACAAAATAGGTGAAGTTCCATACCAAATAGATAGAATTTCTGTCTAGTCAGTGAAACAGATACAATTTTAAAAATTAAGAATTATGTTATAAACTAAATTAATTGTATATTAAATATTTTTATAGGAGGGTTTTATTAGGTCTTGAAGGAAAAATAAGCTTAACCAAGAGACAAGGGGAGAAAAAAGCATTCCAGGCAGAAGAAATGTAATAAGTTAATAATTAGGTGCTGGAGTTTAGGGAGCAATAGAGAGAATGGCAATGCAAAGAATTTTTATATTTTTTTCTAAAAGCAATGGGAAGGTATGAAAGAACTTTAAAGCATTTCTTCCTTGTCTTCTGTTAGTCTAGGCCACTAGTGGATTTCTACATCTACCAAATTAGGCTTATAAAAGCCCTTCAAAGATGTCTGAACATTTTCATAAACTTAATCTCATTTGGTTACTAAATGCATAATTTTTCCAGCTATTACTCATCTTTGGTTTGTGCCATTTCATTCTTTATAAATTTTCTCCCATAATTCAGCTGATCTTTAGATGTTTCCCTCATTTCTATTAGCAACATTTTGATTTTGTACCAGACCATTATTTTTAGCGATAGTCTCTTGATTATTTCTTTTGAATTTTTAAAGCATATTTTTGAAGAAAATATGTATGAAATAAAATGTTTTTAGTCCAAAATGTTGAAAATTTTAAAAAAGAATTAGACTAAATTCGACTATACTTATAATTGGTTGATTATAATAATTTTACTTTCTCTTAATGTTAATTTCATGAAATGCATGACTTTCCAGGATATTAGAAAATTGGAAATTGGGTAGAGTTTCTTTGGAAAGGAGTTTAAATATAGTGACTCAGTCATTAAAGATGAAGTAACATCCATATTCTAGGAGGATATTCCTTTGATTTTCCAGTAATATAATGAAGGATCAGAATTGGGTTATAAATCGTGGTATTTTATAGTCAACAAATAGTAGAGCTCACTAGATAGTTGTCTTCATTTCTAAGTTGAGGAACAAGCCTGTTGAGATGTGGCCTTTCTAAAGTTACACAAGTGAAAAAGGTAACACTGATGGCAGAATAAATTCTCTTGAGTCTCAGCCCAGTGTTCCTTTCCTACACACCTGAGACTGCCAAGGTGTGGTCCTGTCTCTACCTGGTGAATAGAGGTTTAAATTGGAGGGGTGGATTAAGAAATAAAGTAAGTGATGATGATAGACAACCTTTGTTTTGTTTTCACTTGCCACACACAATAATTAAGACATGGATTAAAGCAATGAGATTAAAGACTGACTGGAAATAAATATTTTCTCCTATTTTGTCACACTCTGCAACCAAAAAACCATAATGTTTTGTCTAATTGTAAAACATAAATCAATTTATATATATATATACACACATACATATATGTATATCTACTGGAAAAAAAGTAAAATGTAGTAGCATTAATTGTAATAATAATCTCCAAAATAAATTGTGCATTTGAAAGTCTGAATACATTTATAACTTAATTACATTTTAAAAGACGCATTGCCTTAAAAATTAGCTCACTTTGTAATTTCAAAACATCAAACTGGCCATTTGGTCATGAAAAAGAGGTGAATTATATAACAATATTATTACATAGGCTGAACTGAAAGTCACCCTTTTCATATCTAAATAATACAGCAATGCCTGTTGGAAGAAGTGGGTTGTAGCAGATGCTGTAGGCTTTCACTTGAGAACAGAGTTTCTTATTAATCATCTAAGATGTACTGAAATACTTGCTCCTCACTTAAGCATCTTCAAGAGGTGATTTACTGCATTCACCAAAGTAAAAGTACACAATCTGAACCTATTTAAGTAGAACAATCCAGAAAAAATATGATCAAAGAAAATTCAGAAAAATATCTTCTAATTACCTCAATATTCTTAAATTCAGATTAAATCGCACCCAGTAGGAATCTTAATGAAAATATTCAAGACTGTCTGCCAAGGACAGCTTTAAATGTTCTGAGAACATGTTTTATAAAACTTGTTAAAATGGAGTATCAAAATGTGTGTAAACATTTGAAAACCTGTAACTTTTTTCAAAGCTCAAAATATTTGTGCAAAAATATTTAGTAATATTTCAAATATTTATATTCCTTGTGTTATTTTTAGATTTCCTGCTTTTCCCAAAGCAACGAAGTAAAGGAACAAAATCCAAACCTAATTATACATAGCAATTTCATTATCTATAGCTTGATATGACATGCCAGGATGGTATGTGGTTTTTTAAGTAATAAATAGATCAAATTTATTATCTTGGCAGTTCATGTTCCTAAATCTGGTTGCATATAAAAATCCAAACAGGAAATATTAATGCAAAAATGCAAAAACAATGATGTCTTTTCAGCCTAAATTATCAGCCCTGCAATCTTTACTACATCTTAGCTCTATCTCCATTCCATGTAGCTAAACTTTCCTTTTCTTCCTAAGTAATCAAAATTGAACATAAAATTTTAATCAATGGCATCTGTTTTCCCTTTTTTATCCTCAGTCTTACAAAGACCTCTAATTCTATGAACTATGTGAGTACCTAGGAACTGGATATCGAAGGCATAAGTTGATACACTTCTAAAATTTATTGAGTTCAATTGCTTAATCACTATTTTGGTCCAATTCACAGCCTATGACTAATCACTTTGCTGTTCACTGATTGACTATACCTCTGGGTAAGAACAAACAAAAAGCCTCAATTCATAATAAAATATTTATTTTAATTTCCCAACTTTAAAATTATATAACAGATTTTTTAAAAATTTCAAACAAGATAACCTGGAACATAACTTCTGACAGTCATGAGACACATCACATTATTTTGAATTTAAAATACGAGAAGAATAATTTGCAATATGTTACAAATAATCTGAATGTATTTAACTTAATAGTAAAATACATATACTAATATGTGAAATACATTATAAATTACAAAGATGATAGCAGTGGATAGAATTTATTATCAATTGATTGATGAGCACCTTCATTGATTATATAATATAGCCTAAGTATGGTATTTTATCAATTCTAAGTTGTAGAATTTTTTTTTCACATTTTAACATCTCTAAATTCAGGATACATCTTAAAATCTTAACTCCAGTCAGGACACAGTTATGATATAGTTATCACTGACTACTCACCTGATTCAGGATGAGCAAATAGGGTATTAGGACTTGAAACAAGTCCCAGAGGCAATAGTGGAGCAGGCTTTTAATAAATGCTTCTTTACCAACACTCTTAATGTTACAAAGACCAATTTACTTAGAAAAACAGAAACTTTGAAAACTCTGGGTTAAAAAGTCATTCAAAATTTTCAGACTGAATATGAAAAGATTTTTACAAGTACAATATATTCAATTAATTTTGCACACACACAAACACATAATATATATAATTTAAAAATCTACGTGTAAAATAGCTGAATTCTGTAAATAAGTATAAAATAAAATGTCTAAGTGATTAGAAAGGATTGTCTCATAGGACCACAGCCCATTCCCCTAATTCTCATTTCAGTTGCAGCTATGGTGGTGGTTTGTGTTCACTGACAATGTATAACTACAAGATCTCAGGCTCTATTTTGGGGGTAACCCAAATTAAGAAAGATGTTATCTTAAATTTGGTTAATTATGATAAATGAAAAAAAATAGGTATCTTTTTTCAAGACCAAGGTAGATGTAGCACTCAATAAGAAATTAAATATCTCTGAAATTATCCATTCGAATTGCAGCTTGCTTATAAAATTCCTGTTAACATAAACATATTAAAGCCAGCTGCAGTGACCTATTATTCCTGCCATTCTAAATGCCAAAAGAGTACTTAATCTGACACATATTACAACCAATATCTTCAATTAATGAAATACAGGAGTGATACATAATTCAAAACACTTGAACTTCTATATGGTAATGGACTACAGACTGTAAAGTATGTTATAATCACATACAAGTTCCATCATGATAAGATGTTAGTCATTTATAAAAAGCATGAATTTCAAAGCATTGCACATTTTCTTTTATACCTCTCCCCTTTCATGCTGACTAAAGATGGGAACTCAAAGATTTCTTCAGATATGCTTACTATTGATTTTACAGTACACTTACATACCCATTTTTAAAATTTTTGGTTTTGTAACATACATAAAATATAAACTTTCCCCCTTTAACCACATTCAAATATATAAATTAGTGACATTTTGCAACCATCACCATCATCTATTACCAATATTTTCCCTCACCCCCAAATATTCCCTTCTTAACATGATGAAAAACACATATACCATGCCATTCTCAATATTTTTGTTTAAACAAATATTCATATCATGTTCAATGTAGGATGTGCTACAGAAACTTCTAAAAAATGAATAAACAAGACTTATAAGCTCTTGTATTGTCCAATGTAAATAAATGGTATAAAATAGGGTAGACTGTAAGTGTCTTAATACAAGTAACATGTTATAAGTAATCTAAAATGGAGGGCTAAGGATGGAATAAATCATATCAATTTAGGAAAATAAAGAAGCCTTTCTGGAAGTTTTGACATTTCAGTGGAGACTTAAAATTTTAAATGTGTATAGACACCAGCTACAAAATAAAGGAAAAAATGTGGACTAGAAGAGTGTGAACAATGAGCAAAGACACAAGGATAATAGCTTGCTGGCACAGGGAACAAAAGTTATTCAGTATTTCTGAGTAATGAAATACCTCTTAGAGTGAAATAGAGCTAAGGCACTGTTAAGGTACTGACATGGCAGAGATGAGCTTCACTTTGAGTAAGTAATTTTAGAAAATGCAAACACCCAAAGGTGATAGGATTCCTGTGGAAGACATTCTTATATAATATGGAAATGTAAATTAGAAAAGCTCTGCTGAAGAGCTTATCATATCTCAATAGAATTAGGAAAATAATTACTAATATTTGCCAAAGATTTTTGTAAAATGTTATCACAGCACTATTTAAATAGTGAATAATTAGAAAAAAAAGTCTATATTTCGAAATCAAAGTATTGTTAATGACAGAATATTAGGCAATCTTTTAAAGATTCTGAAATAATGAAAGGAATGTTCACAATATGATTTTGACAAATATTATGTGAATGAGTAGCCTACAGAATTTTATACACTAAGATTTCTTAAACTATTTTCCACAGGAACTAGGTATCTGCAAAAGTATTCTTATTGATTAATGAGTTGTATTAGAATTGTTTTCAGTTTGGTGTTTTCATTTTGAAATTTTAAAAAAATATTTTACCTCAACTTTGCATTGCAGATTTGCAATATTTATCAAACTGAGAACTCATTTAGTAAATTACATAAAGGAGATAATAGATATTCTGAGTCTGAGACACTATCATCCCTTAAGTGTCTATATTGTACTCAGTTTTGAGAAACATAAATATTATGACCCTAATTCTTATTTATGTAACTCATAATGATGACAATGATAATGTTGTTTATATTATATAAGATAAGAGAGGGAGCAAATGGTGAGATAAAAGAAATTTAAAATTTTTCATCTGTTCCTTTTTTGTAATTTCTCTAAAATAAGTACTGTTAAGTTTATGATATACATAGCAGTTTGATATGGTTCATAAATTCTAAAAATAGATATTGGACTATGTTTATAAACCAGTCTGTACCTTGGAGTATACACTTCGTGGGTGGAGACTCACAGATAAAAGACATGGCAAAGGACAGAGTTAGAGTTTTGATGATGGAGTTTTGACCTGGAGTGCAGGAAGTGAACACATAGAAGAAGAACACAGAGGAATAGAGATGGTTCCTTAGACACAGCAGAAGCCCCGGGGAGAGAGACAGAGCTGTTTGCCTGAAGTCTACAGCTGGCCTATGGAGAAAGGCAAAACCTAGAGAGCCTCATAGTCACAGCTGACATTGTGGAACAAACAGAGGAGGTGGGCCCAGAGAAAAATGAACCTCACAAAGAGAGGAACCCAGGAAACCTGAACCCTGGCAGATGTCAGCAGCCATCTTGCTCCAACACAGTCTTTGGTGAGGGAAGTAACTTACATTTTATGGCCTGGTAACTGTAAGCTTCTACCCCAAGTAAACACCCTTTATAAAACCAACCAATTTCTGGTATTTTGCATCAGCACCCCTTTGGCTGACTAATACAATAAGATGTAACATACTATTTTAAATATATTTTATTTTAGATATATAGCTGGCATTGGCATTGAGGTTAGATTTTTAAACAGTAAAACTAGAAGCAGAGTAGGGAAGTTAATTCAATAACCTGAGAGTTAACAAAAGTTTCAATTAATGAGAAGGACATGAGGGAACAAATATGCAGGGTTCTTTTGGATAATAATTGTGATTGGTTGGTTATGGGTTATCAGAGAAAATACAAATAGGACTTTCAAATTTCTGGATTGAATTACAATGGTGATGTCATTAAGTCTTATAAAATATTTTAAAAAGAAGAACAAGCGATAAGGAGTAAAGAGGTGTGAGAAGAGAATAGGTGAAAATTTTACTTTTAACATTAATAGATTTGACCTTGACTATGAAATATCCAAGTAGAGACATGTAACAGGAAGGTATGTATAGGAGAGATAGTGTGAAAATACACACATTATGAGAAACCTGCCTGTGACAACCTCCAGATTAAAACTATGAATGTGAATGACCTCATCCAGGGTAGTATGTAATATGATAGTAGTAGTAGAATATGAATCGTGGCTTGGAAACCCTGAAACTTTAGAACTTGAGGGAGGCCACCATTTTACTTATAGATGAAGAGAACAAGGAAAGATGAAGAATTATGTATGTTCAGAGGTATGAGAGAAAAACCAGAGAGAGTGGTATTTATAAACAGGTAATATTCCTTAAACATTCATAGTTTTATATATGCTACTCATTTAAATTTGCAGGTATTTATAGCTCTCTTAGATTTTTATTCTTTCTTGCATCTTTGAAATCTTCCTCTAGGGGTGGATGTTTTGAACATTTTTATTTCTGGTTCTCTAAGAACTGCCACCTTGCATAATTCCATTAGTTACCATAGACTTGGAATATTATATAACTACCCACAGAACTATGCTACCCTAAACTTTGATACTTTGAGATACCAGTTTATTCATTGGAGGATCACTTACATGTCATCTCCTAAGTATAGACTTTTGTCTTCCCTACCTGCATCTGCCAAAACTGAAATCTGCATTTAAATGTCCTTGAAAAAAAAGAACCTTTTGTGCACTGACTCTTTGAAAAAAGTTCTCTAAATTTCTTCTTATCCTGATACTTTGGCTTTGTGGATATTACAATCTTGCTAGTATTTGATGTTTTTAATAAGAGTTACGTAAGATGATACTGAGAAGGGTGATACCTCGCCCTTCTATCTTTTAGCCACCCCTTCCAATCTATAACTGCTAGTCATTGCTTAGAGTTTAGTAAATGTGTGTTCTTGTACTTTATAAATTTTTCTTTTCGAATTCATTTTCCCTTGCAATTTGTTTTTCACTTCTGTTTCAAGAATATTTATTTACAACTTATATTACAAACTTGCATTCATTCTATTACTATTCACTGTATGCTTTTGCATAAAAATATTATAGTAATCTTTATACAGCTGAATTAAAATCAAGTTTTAAATATTTGTTGTAATATGTGTTGTAAATAACACAGGCACATTTGGAATCCTTAATATGACCTATTTAGATCCTGTCCCCCTCTCTACTCCCAGAATGGCTGCTATCATCATTTTGATATATATCCTGGCCAAGTTTTATTTCTCTACTTTTATTTATATAAGTGTATCCATAAATAATATTTGGAATTGTATTTGTGAATATCATATACTATGTAACATCTTGCAATGTTTTCTTTTTCTCTCAGCATGATTATTCTAAATCTAGTCATGTTGTTAGATATAAATCTTATGTCTTCATTTTAATTGCTAAACTGTTCCACTACACAAATATGCTATAAATTATGTATTCATTTCCTTATTGATGACATTTGAAATGTTTCTCATTTTTCACTGTTATGTGTAACATGCTTGCAATTAGAAGTCTTCACAGGCACATATGCCAGCATTTCTCTTGGACATATACCAAGGGGCTAGGTCATGGGGGGTGTGAATTTTCAGCTCTTTATAAGTATTGCCAAAATGCTGCCAACAGTAATTCTATATGTAGTGCATGAACATCATGTTTCTTCATCTTTGCCCTATTTGACTTATTTTTCGGTTGTTCTATTAAGTGCAAAGTGTTATTATGAGCATTTTTCATGTTTATTATCTTTCAAATTTTCTCTTCTATGAAATATCTACTCATAATCTACAAAAAGTTTGAATGTTCTGAATTATTTAATGGTTACATATATATATTCTGAACACCAATTCATTTTTCTGGCGTGGCATGTCTCATCTGCCCTATAGGCTTAGAGACATTGTTTACAGTACATTTCCAGCATGCCAAATTTGTTATTATTGACATTTCCAAATTTATGAATACTTTTACTTATGATTTATGATTTTGGATCATGGGTTAAAAAGTTCTTGCTTCCCTGTATCATAAATATATTCTCAATGAGTTCCTCTTTGAAATCTCCCTTTCCCTTAGTGCCCTAAATAAATTCTGTCACTCCCATTCCCCAGGTCTCCCTCACATTCCTCAAACCATTGGCCCTGGACCGGAAATGTCTTCCTTGCTCTTTATTTTGCTTTCCATCATTATCACTTCCAATCTTCCAGAGTCAATCAATCGAACAAGCAAAACAAAGAGCAAAAACTTTAAATCTTATATCTCTCTTTTTTTCAGGACAGAAACACTTGATTTACCAGCATTATTCTTGAATTATTTCTCTCATGGCTTATGGTCACTCTCAAGTGACATTTATGTCATAATTTTTCATGAGTTAGTATATATACATGTATATATGACTTTTGCAATACTCTGTCCTCTTAGTACCTTCATTTGTCTATTCCAATGATTGTCTTGGAACCCACCTTACTTCAACCACTTAACTTATTTTTCATATTCTAAACTTTGATCACTACCATTAATGTAACTTCTTGATATTCTGAAAATTTAAAATAGTATACTCTGATCTACATTTCTTGGTAAAATTACCAGCTTACTGCTTCAAGTACTCCCATTTCAACATTTTTCAACTCCATACTCAATTCTATTGATACTTTTTGCTTCCCTTCACACACGTTTGCTCCCTTTCTTCTACACACATCTTACATATTTTGGGCTATTGCTGGATTAGACACTTGCACACATTCTAATCTCTCATTTCCTTTTCTTAGTTTCTTGCATTCATTCACTAAGTTTAGTCCAAAAAACTGAGTGTAAATCCCATTCTCCATCTGCTCTAATTTGTACTTATACAGCCATACCAGTTTTGAGGAAAACAATTTTTCTGACAGATCTCACTTTAAATTAATGATCAATAACCACAAGTGGGGCTTTCTCCTAATATAGTCACTGTACCACTTCCTAAGCTTCATACTTTCACCTCTTTTCAAACCTCAGTACATTCACTCTCTGATGATTATTACATCACTCTTTTACCTGCATCTTTGGCAATATTCTCTTTCTTCTCTTTGGTCACTATCAATGAACTGCCTATGCTAAGGGTAATCCTTCCACTTGTGCACTAGATTCACTGCCCCGTCACCTACTTAACATTTCTTTGCCAATCTCCACCACCTCAGCTTTGCTCTCTGAAGGGTCATATCTGTTAGCATACGAAAAGGTTGACACATTGCCCATCTTAAAATAACCTCTCATGGGCTTACATTTTCCTCACATGACCACCTCATTTCTCTGTACTTCTATATAACAAATTTCTTTAAAATATTCATATTCATGCTGTCCAAATGTTTCTCTTCCTTCCTATATTCAGGCTTTTACCCTTAACATCTCATTGAACCTAAATGTGGCAAGGTTATCAATGCCATCCACATTGAGAAGCCCATGGATTTCATTATACTTGGACTATCATGAACACTTGACCCATTTGACTTGCAGGAGCTCTCCAGACATCACTTCCAATTTCATCATTTGTTCTAGTCTCCTTTGTTATTTCTGTCTCGCTTCTCCAATCTCTATATGTAGTTCTAGCCCATATTCAGTCCTTGTACTTCTTTGTTTCTTCTATCTTTACTTGTTACCTTGACCCAAACTATTATGAGTATGCTAATAGTTTATTGGCTTTTTACCTTGAACTCATGATTTTAAAATACAATTCCTGCTCAACATTTCCATAGTTGAGACATACAAAAATTAATACTAAATACTAAATGACTGACATGAAATGGACAGAACCCAGTTCTCACACAATCTTCACCATGTCAGTAGATGGCCACAAATTTCTAAGTGCGTAGACCTCCAGACTCTTTTTATCTTTCATATTCCACAACCAATATATCATAAAGTTCTTTTGCAAGTATTCAGAACCCAAACATCTCTACTACATCCACTGCTGATAAAAGGGAAGCAAAATTATGACTGTATGTGCATATAATTTTCATAAAGCTTCTTGAGATTGTGTGCGTCAGCATAAAAATGATTCCATATCTGTTATGTAAACTGTGTTAAAGGACGTGGGTCATCTTTTAAAAATACTTGAAAAATCCTGTTCTAACCATTTCCATGATCTTTTTAGTTATGCAAATACAGGGAAAGGTATTTATTATCCAGAATCAGTATATAATAGACCTTTTTGATTTCTGTTTCTCCTATTAACACCTAGAAAACGAGGTAGATCCATTGCACAAATAGCCCTTCTTCAAATTAGAATGTGTCCGAAATGCTAAATTCTGTTTCATAAGTTTTAAATTCCAAACCAAGTAAAAGAAGGAATCATATTGGACAAATGCTAACATTAATTGAAGGAAGGAAGAATGGAGCTGAGCACAATGGGTTAAAAAAAAAATAGATAAAAATCTAAGTCTTATGTGGTAGGCTGGGTTTGGCACAATAGGTGATAAATACTAGAAGCACCTTTGATTCCTCCACTCTTATATATATTCACTTGTTCAAGGCACATTCAATGAGTGTGTACTTTTTGCCCAGCATTGTGCTATTCACATGATGCATAATGTACATGTATTTACTATTTTGTGGAACTCATTCTAGTATCAAGAATATAGACAGTTAACAAATAAAAATCAAGCAGTAACAAATGTCATGAAGGAAAACAATTGGATAAGTTAAAGAACAGTGGGAGGAATGAATGTTATATTGTAGTCATGCTTGACCTTTCTCAATAAGTGATATTTAAGGCAAGAATCTGAAAGATGAGAAGTCAACCATAAAAAGGAAAAAAAAAAAAAATAGGGAAAAGGTAGATTTTTCCAGGTGAAGGAGGATGTATGGGTAAAATCTCTGAGAAGAGAGGACTAATAAGTTAGGGGAATTAAAATGAGATAAGTGAGCTGTAACTCGGTGTGAGAGGGGAGATTGCCTTGAGGGTTTTTGTAGCTATATAATGCATTCAATAAGTATATATTGAGCTCCGACTTAGTGCCAGGAACTTTTCTAAGAGTAGGGAAACAGCAGTGAGCCAAAAGAACAAGTCTTTTAGGTTCTTATGATGGAGACAAATATAAAATAATAAACAAAGTAAAAATGAACTGTAATTTCAGAGAGTCATAATCACATTAAGGAAATAAAGCACATTAAAAAGGTAGAGACGGGGTTTTACTTAAGAGATGTTGTTTAAGCAGACATCACTGAGGAGGTAACATTGAAACAAAGACAAAGATTAAGTAAGGGAATAATCCATGAAAATGCCTAAGAAAAGCCATTTCAAGACAGAGGATATAAAATGTATAAAGTAAATAATGCAAGAGCAATCTCTTTTGAAATGCAACAAGGTTAGTGTGGCTAGAATCTAAGAACTACCCAAGACCAAATAAAATATGGCTCTATAGGCCATAGCAAGAACTTGGACTTGATTCTCAATGTGTTGGGATACCTATGGATGATTTTAAGCAGGAGAATAACATAATCATATCTGGTTTTTTTGTTGTTTGTTTCATTTATACTATCTCTGTGCCTTCTAAAATATTTTTTAAATTGGAGAAGCTTTAGGTTTACCAAAAAAAATCACATTAAAATATAGCATTCCAGTATACCACCCCCTATTATTAATACTTTGTATAAGCTTGGTACCTTTTTAACAATTGATAAAATAATATTATAATTGTACTATTAACTATAGTCCATAATTTGCATAAGGGTTTATTTTTCCAATATAACACCCTATTATTAATACTTTGCATTATTGTAGTTCATTTGTGATAATTCATTAAAGAACATGTTTTATAATTGTACTATTAACTATAGTTCATTGTTTATAATAGGTTTCATTGTGTTTATATTGTGTCTTATCTTTTCCTTTTTATTCTAGTAGCATATTTATGACATAAAATTTTCCCTTTTGACTAAATTCACATATAAAATTCAGTTCTGTTAATTACACTCACAATATTGTGCTACCATTACCTCTATCCATTTCCAAAACCTTACAATCATCCCTAATAGACATTCTGTACAAAATAAGCATTAACTCCCCATTCCCTTCCTGCCACCCAGCCCCTGGTAACCTATCTTCTAGATTCTAGCTCTTTGAATTTGCATATTATAATTATTTCATGTCAGTGAGATCATACATTTGCCCTTTTGTGCCTGGCTAATTTCACTAAACATAATGTCTTCAAAGTTCATGCGTGTTTTCGAATGTTTCAGAAATGTGTTCCTTTTTAATATTCCATTGTGTGAATATACCACATTTTGTTTATCCATTCATAGTTTGATGGACACTTGGGTTGCATCCAAATTTTGGCAATTGTGAATAATTCTGCTATGAGCATTGGTGTACAAATATCTGTTCAAGTCCCTGTTTCAATTTTTTTTTAGCATATACCTAACAGGTCATTCAGTAATTTTATGCTTAGCTTTCTGAGGAACTGCCAAACTGTCATCCACAGGGGCAATACAATCTAACAGTCCCATCAACAATGATGAATGAGTGTTCTTATTTCTTCACATCCTCTACAACACTTGTAATTTTCTGTTGTTTTGTTTGTTTTGTTTGAATTGAACTCGGGCCCTCATAGATGTGAAGCAGGCACTCGACCACTGAGCTATTCCTGCTCTGCCTGTTTGTTTGCTTTTTAAAAAAATGGTAACCATTCTAATAGTTGTGCAATGGTGTATCATTGTGGATTTTGATTTGCCTTTCTCTAATAGCTAATGATTTTGAGCATCTTTTCATGTGCTTTTTAACCATTTGTATACCCTCTTTGGAGAATGCCTACTCAAGTATTTTGCCCATTTAAAAATTTTAATTGGTTGTTTTTCTTTTTTGTTGTTGTTGGGTTGTGGGATTTCTTTAAATACTCTGGATATTAAACCCTTATTGAAAATGTGGTTTTCAAATATTTTCTCCTATTGACTAGGTTGTCATTTGTTAAAGAGACAATTCTTTCCCAATTGAGTGGACTTTGCAGCCTTGTCAAAAATCAAGTGGGGAGCAGATGTACCTCAAGTGGTTGAGTGCCTGCTTCCCATGTATGAAGTGCTGGGTTCAATCCTGGGTACTTTCTAAAAAAGCAAAGAAACAATGAAAAAACCAACTGTCATTGGAGAGCAGGTGTATTTCAGTAGTTGAGCACCTGCTTCCCATGTCCAAGTTCCTGAGCTCAATGCATAGCACCTCCTTAAAAATAAAAATCAATTGGCCATAGATGTGATGGTCTAGTTCTGCCCTCTCAATTCAATTCCATTTGTCTATATGTCTAACCTTCTGCTAGTAAAATGTGCTCTTGACCACTGTAGCTTTGTAATAAGCTACAATAAGTCAGGAAGTATGAGTCCTCCAACTTCTTTTTTCTTTTTCAAGCTGGAGTTAGTTACTTGTGGACCTTTATCTTTCCAAATAAATTTGATAATTGGCTTTTCCATTTCTGGAAAGTTGGCTGTTGGAATTTTGACTGAAATTGCAATAAATCTATAAATGATTTTTGGTAGAATTGACATCCTAACAATATTTAGTCTTCTAATCCGTGAGCGTGGAATGTCCTTCCATTTATTTAGATCTTCTTTTAGCAAAGTTTTTATGTATAAATGCTTTAAATCCTTGGTTAAATTCATTCCTAGGGACTTGTCTTTTCTATTGTAAATGCAAGTTTTGCTCATTACTAGTGTATAGAAACACCATTGATTTTTGCCTGTTGATCTTGTACACCACCATTTTGCTGAAGAATTTGTTTATTAGCTCTAGTAGTTTTGTTGTTGATTTTTCAGGAACATTTATTTTCATGTCATCTATCTATTATTAGTGAATATTTTACTTCATCCTTTCCAATTTAAATGCCTTTTATTTCTCTTTCTTCCCTAATTGCTCTGACTAGAATTTCCAGCACAATGCTGAATACCAGTGGATGATGACAGTGTGCACCCTTATCTTCTTCCTGCTCTTAAAGGGAAAGTTTTCTTTCTTTCACCATAGAGTATGAAGTTAGTTGTAGATTTTTCATATATACCCTTTATCAAGTTGAGGAAGTTTCCTTCTATTCATATTTTTCTACCTTCAAGAAAAGAAAATGGATTTTGTAAAATGCCTTTTCTGCATTAATTGAGATGTTCATGTAATTTTTCTCCTCATTTTGTTACTGTAGTGTATTTCATTAATTGTTTTTTTTTTTTTTATGTTGAGCCACCCTGTATACCTGGGATAAACATAATTAGATCATGGTTTATAATTATATTAATGTGCTATTGGTTCCCATTTGTAAGTATTTTGTTGAGGATATTTGCATTTATATTCATAAGAGAAATTGAGCTGTAATTTTATTTTCTCATTGTACCTTTATGGGGCTTTATTAGGGTGATGTTAGACTCATAGAATGAGTTCAGTAGTGTTCCCTCCTGCTCAATTTTCTGGAAGAATTTGAGCAGGATTAGTATTAATTCTTTTTGGAATGTTTGGTAGAATTCACCTGTGAAGCCATCTGGTCTTAGACCTTTCTTTGTTGAGGGTGTTTTCATGACTGATTCAATCTCTTTAATTGCAATTGGTCTGTTGAGATATTCCATTTCTTCTAGAGTCAGTGTAGGTTTTTGTGTCTTTCCAAGAATTTGCCCATTTCATCTAGGTAGTCTAATTTGTTGGCATACAGTTGCTTATAGTATCTTCATTGACACTTTTTATATATATAGGGTCAGTAGTAATGTCCCCCTCTTATTACTGATTATGTTTATTTGTGTCTTCTCTCTTGTTTTCACTTAGTCTAGCTAAGGGTTTGCCAATTTTATTGATCTTTTTGAAGAATCATCTTTTGATTTTGTTGATGCTCTGTACTGTGATTTGTTTGTTTTTTATCCTCTATTTCATTTATTTCTTCTTTGGTCTTTGTTATTTCTTTCCTTCTGTTTGCTTTGAGTTTAGTTCACTGTTCTTTTTTAGTTCCTCCAGGTGTGTTTTGGGTATTGGATTTTAATTATTTTTTCTTATTTAATGTAGTATTTAGGATTATAACTTTCTCTCTCAGCACTGCCTTTGCTGTAACCCATGAATTTTGATATGTTTTGTTTTCATTTTCATTTGTCTCAAGATATTTATTTCATTTGTCTCAAGATACTTATTTCCCTTGCAATTTCTTCTTCAACTCACAGATTACTTAAGTTATTTAACTTCTATATATTTGTGGATTTTCAGTTTTCTGCCTGCTATTGATTTCCAACTCTATTCCATTATGCTCATAGAAGAAACTGTTTTAAGTTCAGTATTTTTAAATTTATTGAGACTTGTTTTGTGACTCAAAATGTGATCTAACCTTGAGAACAATCCTTGTGTTGCTGAGAAGAAAGTATATCCTGCTGTTTGGGTGTGCAATGCTATGCATGTATGTTAGTTTATCATATTACTCAAGTTCTCTGTTTCTCATTGATATTCTGTCTAGATAGTCTATCTATTGATGAGATCAGTGTATTGATGGCTCCAACTATTATTACAGAGTTGTCTATTTGTCCCTTTAGCTTTGGCAGTGTTTGCCTCATGTATATTGGGGCACCCTGGTTAGGTGCATAAATACTTATGATTGTTATTTCTTCTTGGTGGGTTGTTTCTTTTAATATATAATGTCTTTCTTTGTCTCTTATAGTGGCTTTGCCTTAAAATCTCTTTTGTCTGGTATTAGTATAGCTCTCCTAGCTCTTTATTGGTTACTATTTGCATGAAATATCTTTTTCCACCTGTATTAGTCAGGGTTCTCTAGGGAAACAGAATCAACTGGAGATATCTGTAAATGGTAAGAGATTTTATAAGAGTCTCTCCTGTGACCATGGGAATGCACAAGTCCAGGTTCCACAGGTAGGCTGTAAACCAGGGACTCTGATGAAAGTCCAGTGAAGGTTCTTGATGAATTTTGGGGAGATGTTGGCTGTCCGAACATGAGCTGGGAAATTCTCCCTGAATGATGGAATCACTTCCCCTTTTAAGATATTCAACTGATTGGCTAAAGCGTCACTCATTGCTGAATGCAATCTCTCTGTTTGATGTAAATGTAATCAGCTATCTATGCAGGAAAGTCACTGGTAACTAAGGTCCATAAATGCCCTTGTGTTACAGTTAGCCCAGCGCTTCCTTGACCAAACAACTGGGCACAATTACCTGGTGAAGTTGACACATTAGCCTAACCATCACACTGTCCTTCCAATTTCAACCTATTTGAGTCTTAGGTGAGTCTCTTGCAAACAACATATAGTTGGATCACGCTGTTTTATCCATTCTGTCAGTTTGTGTTTTTTTATTGGGGAAATCAAACCATTAATATTCCATGTTATTACTGTAAAGGCAGTACTTACTTCAGCCATTTTGAACTTTGACTCCCCCCACCCCCACCAAGATGGCTCCTTCATTTGTCTGCTCACCTGGTGCCTCTCATGTGGGAGACAGGTACCCACCTGCTTAAGCCACATCCGCTCCCTTTGTCCTTTGATTTTAATGTCTTATCTTTATGTTTGTCTCTCTCTTCCTTTATTGTAACCTCTTTTATGTATAATTGATTTTCTGTGATTTATGTGACTGACACATTTCTCATTAATGTTTCTGCATATTCTAAAAATACTCTGTGGTTATCCTGGAGTTTGTATTGCACAACATACATTTATAATCTACTAATTTGAAAAGATATCAACTCAACTTCAATAGCATTCACTTTCCCTGCTCCCATATCCTTCTGCTTCCTTTATTTATGTTACTTTCCCCCCACATTACCTCTTTATATTTTGCATGTCCATTATCAAGAATTATACCTTTTTCTTGTTCAACCGTATTCAGTCTCTTATAGGAATTAAAGAGTAGAGTTGTATACTGAGGATATGATACTATTTGTTTTGCATTTACCCTTTTAGTTACCCTTACTGAAGATCTTCATTTCTTTACACTACTCTTAGTCACTCCCTCTTGTCTTTTCCTTGCAACCTGCAGGTCTCCATTTAGTAATTCTTATACTGCAGATTTTGTAAAGATGAACTCTCTCAATTTTTGTGAATATGTTAAATGCTCCTTTATTTTTGAAGGACAGTTTTGCCAGATAAAGAATTTTTGGCTGGCAATTTTTCTTTTTCAGCACCTTAAATATATCATATCTTTGCATTCTTGCTTCCATGGTTTCTGATGAGAAATAAGCACTTGAACTTATTGAGGTTCCCTCATATATGATGCTTTGCTTTTCTCTTGCTGCTTTCAAAACTCTTTTTCTTTTACATTTGACATCCTGATAAGTATGTGTCTTGGTGTAGGTCTGTTAGGATTTATTCTGTTTGGAGTATGTTGTGCTTTTTGGACATGTATATTTATGTCTTTCATAAAAGTTTGAAAGTTGGGGGGATGGGTTGTGAGTTTTTTTAACCATACTTTCCTTAAATATTCTTTCTGCCTCTTTTCCCTTCTTATTTCCTTCTAGGACACATATGACAAATATGTTTATACTGTCACTCAAACCTCTGAGACAATGATCTATTTGTCTATTCTTTTATCTATCTGTTCTTATGATTGTATGATTGTATGATTTCTATTTTCCTGCTTTCTAGTTCGCCAATTCTTTCTTCTTCCTGTTCAAATATACCATTATATGCCTCTATTGTATATTTGATTCCTTATATTTTGTCCCTCATCTTAAAAGTCTTTTTAATGCTCCTTTTTAACTTTTCAAATTCTTCTTTATGCTCATACATCACCTTCTTAATATCCTTTAGCTCTGTGTCAATTTTTCCCCTCATTTCATTGAATTGATTAGATTTGTTTGAACTTATTTGATAGGTTGTTCCAAATTTTTGTGTCTCTTCTGAGGTTTTCAAGTTCCCTTGATTAAGCCATATCTTCCTCTTTCTAAGTATTGCTTGTAATTTTTTTCTGGTGGACATCTTATTATTTTGTTGTGCCAATCTGAAGGTCTATTTCTCCATCTTGTCTAGTGTTTTGTTGCTGATTGGCTTTGTATTAAGGGTCTTCTTTGATGCATGTTCCAAGTTATTCTGGACGTTTAGTATAGCCTGTCTTTAACTGTCTAGATTTTTCAACTTTTCTTCATCTGTTACTTGTCCTGGATATGTAGTTCAGTTTTCAAGATTGCAGTTTTTGTGCAATGATTTTACATCTTGGAAAAAGCCTCCTTTCTTCAGTTCCTTCTCTGGAAATCTTTATGTTTTGTTTGTTATTGTGCAAAATTTTCTGCATAGCTACTGTGATTTGTTTAAAATCTCTTACTCAGTGCCCTTTCTCCTTACCCTTTTCAGTTTTGGTACCCTGTTTACCAAATCTTTTCATTTTTTCAGGATGTTTTTCTGCCACTGATTTCTTCCACATTTGTATATTCTGCTCCAGTGACCCAGATGGTGTCAGCCTAGAAAAGTGGATCAATCCAGAAAGGTCCTTTTAGCATTTAGTTGTTCCAGTAAATAGAGACTGAATTGGGTGTACACACTTCTTCCCAACAGTTCTGCTGTGGCTTCTCTCTCTTTTTTATTCTCTCCCTCTCATCCCGGTGGGGGGGGTGGGGACCTTTGTATGCAGCATTCCTTCAGGACTTGTGTTTCATCCTGGGTTTCTGCAGACTTAGGTCCCTGTGCATAGATATGCATGGGGTTCTAATTTATTGCTCTAAGTGACTCTATAGTCTGTATCTATGGCAGAAGTGTCCCAGGCCATACTGTCTCTGCATGCCTCCCAAGTGGCATGGGATCAAGTGAGGAGGACAAGTCCAGACTGGCAGTTCCAAGGCAGAAATATCCTACCTGTTCTTGGAGATTAGTTTTCTTTTTCTTCATTTCAGCATTTCTAGAGTCCTTGTACAGTCTCTATCACCCCCCATACTCCTAAGCAGGTGAGATTTGTCCTTTTATTAGTTGATTCTGAGAGACATTTCCAGGGGATGTTTTATGACACCATGTTGATGATCTCACCCTAATACATGTTTTGAAAGGATTGTTACGTTTCTGGGTTGAGGAGGGACTATAAATTACATGTGGTCTTGCCAAGAGATCATTGCAGCTTAGATTATCATGGTAGTGTGGAGGTTGGAAGGAGGATTCAGATTGGAAATGCTTTAATTGTAGAAGGGATGTGATTTAATGATACATTGTTATTGAATGTGAAAGATAAGGCAAGGGAAATGTAATGATTAATTTCATGCACCTACTTGACTAGGAAATGGTTGCCAGCTGTTTGGTCAAACACCAGCCTACTTGTTACTATGAAGATATTTTGTACATGTTATTTGCATCTATAATCAATTTTTTGCATCTACAATCAATAAATGAGTTTTACCTCAGAAATGTGAAGAGTCTTCTCAGCTACTCATCTGCAGGTCTTGAAAACCAAAACAGAGATGATAAAAATTTCTGCCTCAACTTCAGCATTGACACTTGCAAGAACTTCTAGCCATCCAGTTTCCCCTGGGTAATTTGGACCAAGGACTGCAGGATCACCTTTATCAGAGTTACCAGCAGTAGCTGGCTCTATGCAGTAGTAAAGACTCGCCAGCCCTCATGTTCACATTAATGAATTCCTTAAAATAACTCTCTTAATATATACATAAGTATATCTTGTTAGTTGCATTTCCTTTGAGAATCCTGAATAATATAAGATATCCCCTAGATTTTATACCTGAGTTACTGAAAGACTGGGAAGCCATGCTATTTAGATTGGAAAAACTTAGGGGAGGTTCAGGTTTGGGGTATTTATGGGTAGGGAAAATAAGATTTCTCTCTGAGATGCGTTGAGGACATATTGAATCATGATTAGGAAAAGGGTTCAGGAGTTCACATAGTGGGAAAATCCAGCAGCTATAAAATATAAAATAGTCATCATATAGATATTGATTGAATGAATAGGATTGAATGAAGAAGAGAGGTCTGAGATCTGAGCACTGGGGATCATAGGGAAGGATGTAGAGGCTACAATAGGAAGCCCTAGAAGAAGGGGCCCATGTGGCTAGTGGAAAGCCAGGAGAGTATAAAGCAAATAAAGAGTGGTTTGTTTGAAAGTAGAAATTATTGGCTAAGAAGTCAGATATGATAAAAATTAAAAATTATCCTTTCAATTTGGTAAAGTGGAAACCTTTACTGATAGAGAACACTCAATTTTCATTGCTTTTTGAGTTTTCTTACAGAGAAAGCAAAAACAAAGGAAAGGATATTCAAATATTTTTGCACATTAGTAAAACCAAATTACATAACTATTTATGAAGTTAGAGAATAAAGCCAGTGATATAGATTGAGATACCTATCATAATTTACTATAAGAGATATATCTGCAACTTTAAATGAGCAAAATATATTTACAGGACATATTTTTAAAAGTTACTTCCTATAGCAAACATTAACCATTTAAAAATTTACATGCATAGTATTTAGAAACTTTAAAGTAACCCTCTTGGTATTTTTCTAAAAGATTTTTGCCCTTCTTAGCAAATAGACAGAAACTTAACTTATGTAGATAAGATACAGAAAGTACAAATTTAAATATATTTTACAGAAAAAAATGTTCAAAACAATTTGCTAATTTTTTTCCTTTTATATCCAAACCAAATATATAGACTAAGTAATGGCTTTGTCTTCTCTACCCACCTGTGTCAAGAACATTCCCATTCTATTAGAGATTATTCTTTAAAATGCTAACTGACATTCGTTGTTTGTGGTGTCAATTGTAATTTCTAGTCAAAGATGAAGTAATATAAATAACATACAAAACTATTTTTCCATAACAAGGACTTAGCCAAGATCAGTTTCAGTAGAGCAGTGTATACATAAGCATTGCTGGAATGGGATCAAAAGAAATGGGAAGAGGGAAGGTAGTCAATGATTTTATACATTCTTTGAAGAGCTTTGCTTTCAATTGGAGCAAAGGGATATGGAATCAAAGGAACTATTTTTACTTTGTTTTTTAAGACGGAAATATGACTATATGTTAATAGGAATGTCAGGTCAGGAGAGAAGCAATGAAGTACAAAGAGTGGATAAGTAGAACAAAGTCCCTGGGTAGACAAGATGGAATTGGTTCCAGTGGGCATGGGGTGGATTTAATTTTAGCACAGAAGTTCATCTTTGATCAAGAAGACTTTGTAGGGAAACGGACTTTGGACCGGTGGTTAGGGCGTCCGTCTACCACATGGGAGGCCCGCGGTTCGAGCCCCGGGCCTCCTTGACCCGTGTGGAGCTGGCCCATGTGCAGTGCTGATGCACGCAGGGAGTGCCGTGCCACGCAAGGGTGTCCCCCGCGTGGGGGAGCCCCACGCGCAGGGAGTGCACCCATGGGGAGAGCCGCCCAGCACGAAGGAGGGAGCAGCCTGCCCAGGAATGGCGCTGCCCACACTTCCCGTGCGGCTGACGACAACAGAAGCGGACAAAGAAACAAGAAACAAGACGCAGCAAAAAGACACAGAAAACAGACAACCGGGGGAGGGGAGGGGAGGGGAATTAAATAAATAAAAATAAATCTTTAAAAAAAAAAAAAAGAAGACTTTGTAGACCAGGATAAATAGTTCAAATTTCTTCATAAATTAGGATGAATTTTAAGAACTGATCAGGAAGTATGATGCAGGCACTGGAAAATTAAGTAATGATGTAACTTCTAGTAATCACAAGTTCTAGGAGGCAACAGTCATGGGAGTGGTTGTGATGAAGGGCTGAAGAAAATATTTGCAATGGGGAAATTAAAAAAACTGAAAGGTCAGGTGCTGGATGGCCTTCCACGTGGATATTATTGCCAGGAGCGTTAACAATCCTATGGGAGAAAGGATGTTTAAAGATCAAAAGTTTATTAATGAGTAGAATAACAATGGACATTGGTAGGTGATTTATGTAGGAAGCTTGGGATGTTACAGGTTGAGTTGATATGTACATCTCAATTCAATAAGAATGTTTTAAGATGGAGAAGATGGAATTCTATGGAGGATTACTTCCTGTTCTGAGATCAGGAGTTGCTCTTTGAAAAACAAAAGCCATTGTATGGTGGTGTGAAAGAGTTCTAGCCTTGGTGGGTAGTTTGGAGCACCCTGAACCCAGTCAGATATCTGAAAAAATCCACAAATCTTGCAGTGCCTAGTATTAATAGTTAATATAAATGACAGTTAGAAACAAGTTTTATGATAGATTGATCATACTATCTGTGGATAGACAAAGTTATAGAATTCATTGAGTAAAAGGAAACCTCAATAAGAAGATACTCCTTCCTGTTAACAGAGCAATTGAGATCTTCAGTTATTAATTGATATAAATTAACTTGTGAGATTGTATTCCTAAACTGATTTTTTCATAGCTTGTCAAACCTCTTATTTATAGATATGTACCTATCTATTTAATCTAAAGCAGTCACAATAACCAGAAATTCTTGCTGACTGTATGTCTGTGTCAGAACAGAAGCATGTTAATGCTGTGCCAACCAAAATCACCACATATCCATAACATTTCCTATCATGCCATTCATTATACTTTCAATTTTGTCATTTTATCTTAAGCAAAAGAATATCCCAGTAGCTGCTTTTGATATTTTTCAAAGCTTGGGGATAATTTATTTCAATTTAGTCTATTTGTTTCTAAGAATATTTGTCATTTGTATTTTCCTATGCATGTTTTATTTGAACATCTTGGAGAAAATGTATTAGACATCTGCTACAAATCGCTGTTCTCATTTCCAGAAAACAATTCCTTTTTGCTTTCTTTTGACATACATTTCACCCATCACTTATTTCAGAATGTTTTTATATTCCTTACTAGTCAATACAGTAGTACCCAAGTTGAGCATAGTCTCATTTTTCACCACAAATGCATATAATTAAATTTAAAATATGACTCCTTCAACCCATAATTTTGAGAAACAATGCTACTAATCTTACTGGCTTCAACTGTGAGATTTTTAAATTGATTCCACAAGTCAGGTATGGAAAACTAGGACATAGATGTAACCTTGAAGCTTCCAAGGAGAATTTTAATGGAGGAATATATTCATGATTTGCTCAATTTCATCTCATTGGTAACAAGATGATAATGGAATAAGCCAAGAGGACAGCATTATGACAATTTTCCATTAGAATGCCTTATTTGCTTTAGGAAAGTTATTTGCCTTGTAAATATGTAAAGGTTGATTTTCATATTTTCTTCTGTTTGCATAATAGTTAAAAGTATTAGTGCTTAACCCATCTTTCTGATTTTTCTACATGTCAAGTACAATTTGTATTTTTCAACAAACCACCTATCACTCACTACAAATGAAGGTGAAATAAGACCCACCCTTCTGGGTTTCTTTTTGTTAAAGAAATCCTTTGGCCTAGAATATCTAAAGACTAAGAACCCTAGAAAGGCTGGATCAGCATATAGGAACTCAGGAAAGCTAGTGCCTGGCCATTTATTTTTCTGAGCTTATTTTCTGACAGGATGCCTTTAACATTTTAGAATGGCAAAGCTAAGGCTCTGTTCCATGACTCAGAACCCAGATGGGGCTTCAGCTTCTCCCCTGTCAGACATAATTTGTCTCCTGATTTCCTGCTGCTCTGTTATTTAGCATCAGGATTTATATTACCCAGTCTTACTCCCTGGTTCATCCATTTGGACATAATCTATTGCCCTTACACTTTAGATTTCAAGCTCTCCCAGCTCCCCTATAACTTGCCTTCCTTAGCAGTAATTCACTCGGAACAATACTATTACTCTTGGCCCCTTTGCTTGGCAAACTTGAGTTTCCTGCCCCCCCTAGATGGCTTTTCTGAAATATGATTCTGGCTTGAGTTCCAGACTTTGTGTTTGTAATTATCTGAAGAGTTTGCCCTCAGTAAGGTATGCTACTGGAAAGTCATTCAATGGTCTAGCTGCTAGCTAGAGTTGGGTGTATTCCTCTACAGCTGACATGGCCCTTGGTTTAGGTCCAGACTCATCAAGAAGTAATTTGATACATGACAGCAAGAGCGTTAAAAGTGCAACTTTATTCCATTTTTGTGAACTTAATTCAGAATTTATATGCTGATGGGTGGGCAAAAAACAGAATGTTTCCTGAAACCTGTAAAATATGGGCTCTGAAATAGTTTATAATATCTTTTATAACTATTTCTACTTCTTTTCTCCACACTCACCCTTCAACCTTGTGGTCCTCACTATTTCAAAGAAACTGTTTTCCACGAGGCTATTAGTAATGACTTCTCACAACATCTTATGTCTAGTTTGTACTCCATATATTACCTGACTACTCAGAAGAATTTTCTGACTATGGCTACCCTCTCCTTTTCTGAAACATTTTCTTTCTTCCTTTCCTGAGAAAACACTGTCTCCTAATTATCTACCTATTCCTCTGACAATCGTTAAAGATACTTTGTTCTTTTTCTATATAGAATTATTTGGATTTTAAGAGTTCTAGGTGATGTTCCCTTGCGAGCATATCTTATTGCCTTTCTTAGATAACAATTTGGCCAACAAACAGCAAAGTGTATTATTTGATTTTTCTTTCGAAAGATACAGTTTTTTAATCTATTTGTAATTCTATATTGCTATTATTTTTACTCTCATATGTTTATTCTCATAGAGTTTATTATTTGTCAGGAAGTATACTAAGTGTTAGGATACATCAATTAAGACATTTATATTTATTTATAAATGTAGTCTTCCCAATGGAGGAAATTCCATACATGAGAAAGCCAAAAGCTCAGTTAAGTAACTTTCCTCAGTAAATACGGTGACTGAATGGGAAAGCCAGGACGTTGAAGCTCTCTAGCTCAAGGGACTTCATTTTCCTTCTCCTGCTTTTTGAACTGTTCAACATAGGTTACAAAGCCCAAAATAGATTGTTACAATTTTTGTTTAAAACTGTCTTTTTAACTTTTTTAATTTTTAATTTTGAAATAATTTTAGACTTACAGAGGAGCTGCAAAGACAGTAGAGTATTCGCTCATACCTTTCATCCAAATTTTTTTAATGTGAACATTTTTCTTAACCTCTTCACAATTATCAAAATGAAGGAATTAAATTTGGTACGATATCATTAATTAAACTACTGACTTTTATTTAGGAGTTAATAAATTTTTCCACTAATGTCCTTTTTCTATTCCAGGATCCAATCCTGGAATAGAAATATATAGTAACAATGTTATTTTGTTAAGTGCTGACATTTGTTGTCTTCCTTTAAAGAGTTACCAACGCTGTTCTGGCAGGCAGTTAAGTTACTTGTGTATTATTTTTATCTTTTCAAGGCTTGTTTTAACTTTTTTATAGGACAGTTCTAGAGCTGTATTTCTTCTATTGCTATCATAGCCCGACTACTAATGCATGATCCTCTGCACACGGAGTCTCCACAGAATGCCATACACGTTGATCAACTCCACTCTGGGCTATTAGAATTTGAATACTTCACAGCATTGTGTGAGCTCTGGGAAATATTTGGTTTTCCCTCAAAGATGTTTTTTGCCTTTCTTCCTGTGGTTTCACAATTCAAATGTGCAGACCAGTAGTCCACTAAAGACTAAGGGACCCTTAAGCAGTTTTTCCAGGGCTATTATTCCGTGTAGCTCCCTCATCTCATGTTCTCTACCTGTAAAGTCTAGCCATCTAGTCATCCCTAAAGTACAGTCCCAGTGCAATAAACACAGCAAGACTGCTGATCTCTGTTTGTGTTCCTCCTCTGTGTATTGCATTCCGAAATTGTCTCCAGGTATAAAGCTACTGTTATTTTCCCCCTTACTCCAGAAAACATAGCCCCATCCTGACTGCCGTGTAACATCTAAAATGTTTCATTAATTTTTCCTTTTTTTTAACCTGATTATGGCAGTCATGTGAGTACAGGCCCTATTATACCCTTGTGATCCTTCCATTGGATAGTTTGAGCAGAAATGTAATACACTAATGAAAATGATCTTTGTGCCTTAAAAGTGTCCTCTACCCACGTAAGTAAATGAAATCCAGAACAATCCATTTCATCTATGCCATGGTGCTGTCTTGTAGCCTTCTCCCCCCGTCCTTCTATTTATAACTATCATCCAATATTTGACGTTTTTGTGTTAAAGAGAGCTGGCAGCCAGTCTACTCCAGAATATGAAACAATAAATATATGTTAATGACTGAGTTTTTATAGCAACCCATGCAATTGATAGATTATCTCAATGTTTATATATGTATAGTAAGACTGAACCTGGAAGTACTTAGCTCAATCTGCCTAACACCATCATGTCATGGAATTGGGCCCTGCACTCAAATTATTGTATTTATCTATAAAATAAATGGATGAATTAATTCCTATAGTCACTAGGAGGTTTGAGCTATTGCTTCTTAGCCATGAACCATAATTTTCTCTTATTTAAATGTGATCTCTTTTATATCATTTTTCCTTTCTCAAGTCTAGTTGTAGAACCAAGTAGAGCTATAAAATTCTTGATATATTAGCTAGAAGTTACATTCACGTTAAAGCCCTCCGTCTTACCATAGCAGAGTATAGCTGTTAGCCCAGATGGACTCTAAAAACATTATTGGGAAAGAGAAGGAGAAAGAAGAACAAGAACAAGAACAAGAAGTGGAGTGAGGAGAAAGGTATTTGGTGGACAAAGTTACAAGTTTAGATAAAACATGAATTTTGTTGCCTAACTCTCCCCTCTTTAAAACTGCTTCATTTTCTGACTTTTGGTGAATATTTATTTCCCACTTTGATCATCTCATAATGAAATCATCCCTAAGTAGTCTCAAAGCCAAGCTTTTAAGCTTTAACAAATGTCTTTGTGATCTGAGATGTTCACAAAATTGCACATTTAAACACATGATAGAAAAGATACACATATATTTTCAATCATAAAACAAGACTGAAGGTGACTTTATACTCCTTTTGCCTGAAAGTATCAGGAATTTTCCAGTGATAAGTTATAGATCCTTAAAATGAGAAGCATGTTCAACCAAACATGATTAACTTTTATTAAAAAATCAGTTTTATTGATACATATTAATAAAGCATAAATCGATTTAAAGTATACAATAATGGTATTTAAATAATTGTTATTTTCATTATTTCAGTTATAATAATACTAAAAAACAAAAAACAAACCAAAAAACAAGCAAAAGTCATTACCTTTTAATCTCTCTATGCTTACCCTACTGTACATAGCTGCTATTTTGTTTCCATCTCTCTAGTTTATTTGAATTTATATTTTGTAAAACAGTCTTATTTGTATAAAATCTCCCATATTTGTACTTTACATGCAGTTTTTTAACTTTCCTTCTAGTAATATGCATGTCTTAACTTTCCCTTTCAACCACTGTCATACCCACATACTAGCTCTGCTAGTCACAAACATCATGAATTTTATTGTCTTAACTTTCTAGCCTGCTATGACAAAGACCACTTATAGTTTGCCTTTAACAATGGGAATTTATGGGTCCACCAGTTTGAAACCAGGAGAATTCTAAAATCTAGGCATCAGCAAGGTGAAGATTTCTTCCCAAAATCTGTAATATTCTGGTGCTGACTGCCAGGGACCCTTGAAGTACCTTTGCTTGGATCCCTGCGTTTGTGCTGCACGGTGATGTTCTCTCCTTTTCCTTTGGGAATCCATGAACTTTCAGCTTCTGGCTCCTCCCCATGGCTATTTCTCTCATTTAACTATAAGCAACAGGGAGAAACCAGACTGCACCTTCTACATTTAGCTTGGAAATCTCCTCAGCTAAATAAACATGTTCACTGCTTCCAAGTTCTGCCTTCCATCTGATTGAATACAATTTCTCCAAGTTCTTATAATAAGGATCACCTTTCTTCCAGTTTCCAACACCACATTCATCATTTCCTTGTAAGCCTCTCCAAAAATAACATTAACACCCATGCTTCTACCAACAATCTCTTCAAGGCAATCTAGGATTTTATATCAAGCACCTCAAAATTCTTCCAGCCTCTACCCATTATCCAACTCCAAAGCCTTTTTTTTTCTCCAAAGCCTTTCTATATTTTCAGGTATTATAACAGCAGTACTCCTCTTTCCAGTACTACTTTCTAGTATACACACAAACACACACATACATAATAAAAGATTTATTAATAGGAATTGGCTCCCATAACCATGGGGATTGGAAAGTCCTAATTTTATAGGGCAGGCCACAAGCTTGATACTACAATGAAGGTAAAGTTTTATTCCCCAAGAGAAACTGGCTGGGTGAAGAAAAGGCAGAAATTCTTCTTTCTGATTTCGGAAATCCTCAGTTCTTGCTTTAAAACAACCAACTGATTGGATGAAGGCAATCTTCTTTGTTGATTGTAGACGCAATCAGCTACAGATGCAATCAACTGGCTCATAATGTAAATCCATCATCTAAATACCCAGTGCCTGCTTTACTAAACAACTAGGCAACATAATTTAGTCAAATTGACACATGAAATTAAACATCACACTCATCAAATACAGTTCCTTCAGAATTCTCCTAGCCAATATAAGTCTCCTGCTTGTACTCCAACCTTGATGTGATTTCTAAAATTCAGAGACTATAAGTAGTTCAGTGGAATGTGGGTGAAAGGGGAGAACACTCTTGTCCTTGCTCTGCATCTATCCAAAGGTGGCATCTGCTGGGATGCCTGTTAAAAATAAAAATTAGCTAACATTTATGGAACACTTATGTAGCACTGCACAAGTTAATCTGTATCTTCCATCTAAATTCGTCCTACCCTAATAATAGATCTGTAGAGTAAGTGTGATTATAATAAATAAACTTTATCAGTAAGAAAACTGATGCACAGAGCAGTTTAAGTAAACCTGGGTGAAGTTTATGTAGCAATTAAGAGGTAGAGCTGGTATTCGAACACAACAGGAGTCTGCAGAGCCTGAGCCCCAAAAGTCTATGTTCTGCCTCCTCTTACTGGCTATCTACAGCTTAGGTTCTGTCAGCCCTCTACATCAGCACACCTGAGGCTTCTGTGTAACATTTGGAAGATTCCATGACATTCTGCAGTGGCTTCCTTATGGAGATTGCTGGTTTTCTGGGTCACAGCTCTGCCATTCAGTACAGTTCAAGAAAATAAAATCATTTGACTGCTCCCACCTATGGCCAATTTGGCTCTCAGAGGATCAGAGACTCAATCTGTCTGTCAAATAACCTCTTGTAAACATCACTTCTGTATTTTCAAAGTCATGGTTTAAGGAAATTCAGGAGGACTTACACAACTCCAAAGAGGAAGTTGGCTCAGTCAGTTCTGACTGCTCACGGGCTAAATCAGAACAATTTCTACTTCAAGAGACACTGGCCCTCTTTTCTTGCCATCTCACTTTTGCTCTTTCCAGAACTTTATCTTGATTTACAACTTGAGAAAAATTCGTTCTATCAGAACACATATTTTTTTTCTGTCAGTTATTCAAAAAACCTTGGACTATGCAACACAAAGACCTTTGGTCTCAAGACTACTGCGTCTCCTTTGGATTCAAAAGTGTATTTGGATTTCAGAAAATGAGTACTGACTTTTTTTCATGTTGTATCTTCCCTTTCTTGAGGCAGTGTACCGAAAGTACTCTCACTCTCCCTGAAATGGCAAAGAAAGATCACGCAGGGAAAATTTTCAAACTTAATAGTACATTGGCTTATACTTCAAAAGGTCTAATTTCCAAAAGTTTGAGATGTATCTCTATCAATATCTCCAGACATCTTAAATAAAAGGCCACTTAGTGGTATCATCTCTTCAAATGGGGTAGGAGGGTCTTAGTGCAAATTTTAAGAAACCTAAAGGATCATAATCTCTCCTCTACCACTTACCTGGTGGGGGCAAAGTGAAAATATTTGACGGGAGCCAGAAGACTGGGAATTTGACCTAATTCTGCCAATGACTAGTTTTGCCACCAAGAACTAGTCATTCAAATCTTAATCTATGAATTACCCAATTAAATATTTCTGGAACAGCATTTACAGGCCAGGCACTCTATATATACTCTTTGTTTAATTATCACTCTTTTAGTGCAGTCAGTAAGATTAAGTAATTTGTCTAAGCTCTGATAGAAATTAATGAGGAAAACTATATTGAAGGAAGGCATGCATTATTTCAATATAATATTTCTTGATATCTGAAAACACATCCAGGTCAAAATATTCTATAATTCTAAGTGGGAGTTGTCAGAAAAGGCTCAGTCAAATATTTTTTGGGGGCAGTTTAAATACCATATATATTTTATTTTGATCCATTGCAAAATATTATCTTGGCTTGCTGGCCAATACACTTTATCAGAGGTCTACCCCCTCTTTACAGCTCTTATTTTTTATACAGTACTTGTACTTTATCATAGCCTTTAAAAACACTTTACACACATAACGCTTGCTAACCTCTCCAAAATTTGCTAAGCATGTTAATTTTCCTGGTGGTGGTCGTAATGGAGGAAAAAGGGTTGAATTTATCTCTAGCTATCTCTTCCAGGGGTAACATTCACATTAGTCAGTGTGTAATGTTTTCTCATCATACATACTGTCAGGCTGACATCAAAAGTGAGATATGTGAATTAATACTTATACAAGCTAACATTACCTTACCATTATAAAAATGTCATTTTTTAGAAGGATAATATAAAATGATAAACAATGATGAGGTCTGTGTTGCTAATCAAATAACATAGAGGCTTTCCTAGCTCCCTTGGAGAATATATTGATTAAAGGAAGTCATATTCCATTTGACTTTGAACTGATATATGGGTTAATCTGCAAATGTGATTGTTCTTTCCCAGAAATTCTCAGTGATAACTTCTTAGCAAATTGATAGTCACAGAGGTATTGCACATAATTTAATTCCCTTAAATGCAGAGGATAGAGCTTTGCATCTGGAAATGAAACTCCAAAAATTTAAACTGAGATTCTTTTTTATTTAATTGATAGAAGTGAAACGTTTGAGAGTCCTGTGCAGATTTTCTTTTTGATCCATGTTTCTAGGTTGCAATTTAATCATTCAGAACCATTTTCAGTTTTTTAGCTAAGATTTTCTCATTTCTATATCCTCACAGGTGTAGTCTGGAAAATAATATGGGAAGGAATCATAGGTCTGGAGAAATACTGGAGAACCATTGTAAAAACCTCTCCTCTCTCTACACACTAGTTGTTGAGAAATAGTAACCATAATAACATCTTAAAGTTTACAATGGATTTGTATCCACACTGAAAAGAGATTAAAACAGCATTTCAGCTCATCTCTGGCTCAACAGTCCCCGATTTCACAAAGTGTGACTTCCAGTCTTTTAGATTTCTTCTTCTGGTATCATGGTTCTCAAACTTAATGGCACATTAGAATCACCTGGAGAGTTTTAAATATCTGGTTGGCTGACTCCCATACCCAAAGATTCTGGTGTAATAGGGCTAGGGTACTGCCTGAGCACCCAGATCACTAAAAGTTCTCCCAGGTGATTCTAAAAATGCAGAACCATGCCTAGTATCTCTTTGTACATTTTTCAGATGTGCTGTCTCATCAGTGTTTGGGCTGCTGACCCTGCCATCCTTCCCCCAGCCTACCTCAATATTCTTCTGCTTCAGGCAAGAAGCCAGGTGTTATTCACAAGGAAATGGTGCTCAGTTCTGAGTCTTACACCTGAGTTCTATTCATATATGGCTTATGCTTTCATTGGTACTTAGGTCTCAGTATTGCTTTGCTGTGGACTTTCAAGTAATAGAATCATTTCATGTTTCCTGCTGCTTTACCTTACCCATGCTCCTGGCTTTTGAGGTCTTTCAATACTCACCTCATTCAGTTCAACATCTTAAGACAGTCTTTATTATGCACCTCTTTTTAAAACTGCAGGATATTAAATTTCTCCATTTAAATTATATTTCATGGCAAGTTCTCTCCATGCCAAGAGAAGGCTGATGCTTGAGCTAAATCTTTAGAAAATATTTACTAAATGTTTTTGTTCTCCTTCTTTATCATATGAAGCACAAGCCTGGAGGATCCATCTCCTACAAAGTACCCACAGGATATATGCCTTAAGCTTAGACAGAGTCAGAGAGGAAAATTAATATATTAATATAATCAAGGATGAATTTGCCCCCTTTTTAGCCCTGGGAGATAATCGGAATATGGAACAAAGAAAGTAAGAGGAAAATGAATTTACTAACTTTCTCTGGGTCTTTGAAATCCTCTAGTGGGAAGATTTATTATGAGTAAGGATACTGTATTCTACAAAGCGGAACTCCAGCCCATTTCTAGATTCTGGAAGAAAAAAAAAATTACCTCTTTGCCAATCTGGGATTCAGTAACTTGGCACACTCAGCTGAGGTTTCACTAAGCCACACTCAGTCCCTGGATGTCAAGGACTCCGAGTTGAGACTGGAGAACTGCTTCAGTGCTTTCAAGGAAGAGTGCAATGGCCACACAGCAGAGGGTGGGCTGGTTGCTGAGCCAGGGTCAACAACTGGCAGGAACTGAAAGAAAACTGCATCAGCAAAAGGGAAATGTTCCATACCTCCCAGAAACATTGTCTAAGTAAAACGAATAAACTCTGAGTTCATCCACCATGGATTTCTTCATCAGAGGCCAACATTGTAGCCATGGACCAAGGAACATGAGTGCTCAGACCCAAGGACCATCATGAAATAGCTATTTTCCCTAATTCTAGAAGGAGAGTAAGTCCTTGCTCTCCTCCAGCAAGTCATTCAGATATCATCAAAATAGAGAATCATATAAAGGGCTGAGCAGTTTTATACAAGATAAACTGAAGGGATTGTTAACATTATCTAATTCTGAGTAGACTTTCATAAGATTAGGTATTTAGTTTATTTTTCAATTAACAGCTATGTAGGGGCTCAGCAGGATGATGAGAATAATAATAGTTTTTAAAAAGTCATTTTTTGTATACAATTGCATTGTACAAGATAGAGACAAACTGAGAAGCTAGAGCCATCAAACAGCAACTGCCTCATGATCTCTGCTCCCACCCTCTACCCAACCCCACCTTCCAAAATAGAAAGCAAAACAAAACAACCCTTCTCTACCCTTTCCTTTCCAGCACGATGCGAGATAAATCTTCCTTACTGCCTGGACCTTGCTATCTATGTTCTCTCTCTTTTATCTTGATCCTCTCAGGTTCTGCTGCTTCTTTCACAGTAACTTTTAAACATACCAAATATATTTTTAAATATATCAAATATTATTAAGCAAAATACATAGGGAAAAGAACACACAGCCCTCCATGAACTCTGCCTACTCTCAACTACCACTCTATGTTCACTTACACCCAGGATTATTAATCCATACTCAATGTTTATACTTGACTTTTCTATCACTACCTGGAATCTTTTTTGCCAAAATCTCTAATGATCATTATTTTCCCCTAAATTAAAGGACCAAAACACTCCGTAATCTTGTTTTATTTATTCTCTACAACTTGTTTTTTATATATTTATTTTTCATCCTATAATACCTTTCTCTCTTGGATTCCTCTTACCTCTCTGGCCACTTGTTTTTATTCTCCTTTAGTAGTTCCTCTTCTTCATCTTCTCCTTATAGATCAGTGCATCCCAAGGTTTCTTACTGAGTGATCCTGTCCATTGTTATGACTTGAACTATCTCATATATTATGATGAATCAAAACAATATCTTCAGTCTTTCTGTCATTCCTGAGTGCCAGAAAGTTTTATTCTACTATTTACTGAAAATCTTCACCACACAAGGTCAGTGTGCCTTAAAAAAGAAAGAGAAAGAAAAAAAGTCATCTTCTGGGAGTACACATCTACTTCTGGAAGTACTAGTGTTAGCCTCAATCTTTTTGGTTAGTCTTTAATTTGGAGTCATGTTGTACTTCTCTTTCTAACTCCCCTCTCCCCCTCACACACACCTTGTTCCACTCTTGCGGAAGCTATATTATTCAGGTCACCAACCTCTTTAAACTTAATTACCACCACCAACTTCTTTATTAGTGTTATTAAATATGCTTTATTCCTTTTAAAAAGCTTCTCTTATCAAAGAGTGATTGTTTTAAAGTACAAATATAAATATACTACAGCTCTAAATAGTATTAAGTTTAAGGAACACAATCCACTTAATATTATACAAGCTGTCTTACCATGTGTATTAGTCAGGGTTCTCTAGAGAAACAGAATCAACAAGAGGTATCTGTCAACAGTATGTGATTCTTTAAGAGTCTCACACGCAGCTGTGGGGATGAACAAGTCAAGGTTCCACAGGCAGGCCACAACCAGGGGCTGCAGTGAAAGTCCAGTGAAGGTCCTTGATGAATTCTGGTAGATGTTGACTGTCCAAAGATGAGTTAGGAAATTCTCTCTCAATGCTGGAATCACTTCCCCTTTTAAGGCATTCAACTGATTGGGTTAAGCATCACTCATTGCTGATGGCAGTCTCCCTGACTGATGTAATTATAACCACCTATCTATGATTGATCACTGCAGTAAAATCATTGGTGACTAAAATCCACACATGCACTTGTATTACAGTTAGCCCAGTGCCTGCTTGACCAAACAACTGGGCACAATCACCCAGCCGAGTTGACATGATAGCCTAACCATCACAGTCCACCCCTTGTCAACTCGGCAACCATACACATTACCTTAAGCCATACTTAAGTCCCTAAGTAAAAACAAGAACAGACATGCATATATATATGTTTCCACCTAACAATGTTTATCTCTCCTGCGTACAACCAGAAAGGCATTAAATCCATACAGAATAGGGTGCAAGTTCTTGGGTAATATTCACTCTTAAACTTGACTTCCTCAAATATTATGACATGAAATGGATACAACTAGTTACATGATAAGGCAAAAGTTTGGGGAAGAAGACAAAGAATTTTGTTTTGTGTACATATACAATCATTATCATAATGAAACAAGGAAGAAAGATTCATGACTATTATAGTCCTCGTTTCTGTAACTGGTCACATGGTTGAAGTTCATATTTATCACTACCTTCTTCCACTACCCATTTCATGTTTCCATTACCCATAGCTAGCACTTCAGCTTGGTTCTTTGGAACATTGCTATGTTCTCTGGTGACAGCACTCCTCCTTTTGGGACTGAAACCTGTAGATCAGAAGAGTTTGAGATTGCAGGGAGAGGAGGCAAAAATTTTCCCAGTGAGTCATTAGTGGTAATAGTGAGTAGTGCGACTGCCATTTCCACTCCTTGATACCTAGACCCAAGGATCATGGTTATGGAAGAAACTGCACCATTGAGTGGATGCTGATTTAAAGCATATACAGCCTCCTGGAGAACATTGCCCCAGCTCTGCAAAGTATTGCCACCTTGTTGGCACCGTAATTGAGTCTTCAAAAGGTCATTGCATCATTCTATCAATCCAGCTGCTTCAGGGTGATGGTCTTACTTTGTAAGACCAGTGAATTCCATGGGCATGTGCCCATTCCCACACATCATTTGCTGTGAAATGGGTTCTTTGATTGGAAACAATGCTGTGTGGAATGCTATGGCGGTAGATAAGACATTTGGTAAGTCCACGGGTGGTAGTTTTGGAAGAAGCATTGCCTGCAGGAAATGCAAACCAATATCCAGAGTGTGTGTCTGTTCTAGTTAAAACAAATTGCTGCCCCTTCCATGGTGGAAGTTGTTCAATGTAGTCACTCTACCACCAGGTTTCAGGCTAGCCACCTCAAGGAATGGTGCCATATTGGGGACTGAGTGTGGGTCTCTGCTGCTGACAGATTGGGCACTCAGCAGTGGCTGTAACCAAGTCAGACTTGGTAATGGGAAGTCCGTGTTGTTGAACCCATGCATAACCTCCATCCCTACTTCTATGGCCACTTTGTTCATGAGCCCACTGGGCAATGACAGGAGTGGCTGGGGAAAGAGGCTGAGCATTAACCACAGAGTGGGTCATCTTACCCAGTTGATTATTAAAATCTTCCTCTGCTGAATTTATCCTCTGATGAGCGTTCATATGGAACACAAAAATTTTCATGTTCTTTATTCACTCAAAAAGGTCAATCCACATAACTCTTCCCCAGACCTCTTTGCCACCAATCTTCCAATCATGTTCCTTCCAAGTCCCTGACCATCCAGCCAAACCATTGGCAACAGCCCATGAATCAATGTATAAACACATACCTGGCCTTTTCTTCTTCCAAGCAAAATGAACACCCAGGTGCACTGCTTGAAGTTCTGCCCACTAAGAGGATTTCTCCTCACCATTTTCCTTCAGGGATGTCCCAGAAAGGGACTGCAATGCTTCAGCTGTCCAATTTCAGGTGGTACCTGCATATCATGCAGAAGTATCTGTAAACCAGGCCCAAGTTTTCTCTTCCTCAGTCAACAGAATGTAAGGGAGTCCCCAAGAGGCCAGAGCTGTAGGCTGGGAAAGAGAAGGTAACATGGCATGGGTGGTGACCAGGGACATTTGGCCTACTTCCTCATGTAACTTACTCATGCCTTCAGGACCCACTTGAGCCCTATCTCTTATATACCACTTCCACTTTATTACAGAGTGCTTCTGTGCATGCCGACTTTATGGTTTGGTGGGCCAGACACACCCAACTAATGATAGGCAACTCAGGTCTCATAGTAACTTGATGGCCCATGGTTAAGCGCTCAGCCTCTACTAAGGCCCAGTAGCCAGCCAAAAGCTGTTTCTCAAAAGGGAAGTAGTTATCTGCAGAGGATGGCAGGACTTTGCTCCAAAATCCTAAGAGTCTGTGTTGTGATTTTCCTAAATGGGCCTGCCAAAGGCTCCAGAGCATCTCTATTTGCCACTGAAAATTCCAGCACCATTGGATCTGCAGGATCATATGGGCTAAGTGGTAATGTAACATGCACAGCAGCCTGAACCTGACACAGAGCCTCTTTTATTCCAGTCCCCAATCAAAACTAGCAGCTTTCTTTTCTGGTCACCCGGTGAATGGGCCAGAGTAGCACACCCAAATGAGGAATGTGTTCTCTCCAAAATTCAAAGAAGCCAACTAAGCTTTGTGCCTCTTTTTTGGTTGTAGGAGGAGCCAGATGCAACAGCTTCACCTTCACATTAGAAGGGATATCTTGACATGGCCTACACCACTGGACACCTAGAAATTTCCCTGAGGTAGTATTTTAGTTGGATTTATCTCCCATCATCTCTCACACAAATGCCTTACTAATAAGTCTAGAATCTTTGATGCTTCTTGCTCAATAGGTCCTATCAACATGATATCATCAATATAATGGACCTGTGTGATGTCTTGGGGGAGGGAAAGATGATCAAGGTCCCTGGAACAAGGTTATGACATAGGGCTGGAGAGTCGATATACCCCTGAGGCAGGGCAGCAAAGGTATACCGCTGGCCTTGACAGCTGAAAGCAAACTGTTTCTGGTGGTCTTTACTAGTAGCAATTGAGAAAAAAGCATTTGCCAAATCAACAACTGCATACCTAGTACCAGGGGACATGTTGATTTGCTCAAGCAATCATACCACATATGGGACAGCAGCTGCAATTGGAATCACCACCTGGACACGTTTATGATAACCTACTGTCATCCTCCAAGATCCATCTGTTTTCTGTACAGGTCAAATAGGAGAGTTGAATGGGAATGTGGCAGGAATCACCACCCCTCCATCCTTCAAATTCTTGATGGTGGCACTAATTTCTGCAATCTCTCCAGGAATCCAGTATTACTTTTGTTTTATTATTTTGCTAGGTAGGGACAGTTCTAGTGGCTTCCACTTGGGCTTTCCAACTATAATAGCCCTCACTCCACAAGTCAGGAATCCAACGTGGAGATTCTGCCAGTTACTGAGTATGTCTATTCCAACTATGCATTCTGGAACTGGGGAAATAACCACAGAATGGGTCTGAGGACACACTGGACCAACTGTGAGATGGGCCTGAGCTAAAACTCCATTAATAACCTGACTTCCGTAAGCCCCTACTCTGAATGGTGGATCACTGCAACATTTTGGGTCTCCTGGAATTAATGTCACTTCTGAGCCAGTGTTTAATAATCCCCGAAGTGTCTAATGGTTTCCTTTTCCTCAATGCACAGTTACTCTGGTAAAAGGCCATAGGTCTCCTTGGAGAAAGGTGGGAGGAAAATTAACATTACAAATTTTGGGCAGTTTAACAGGATCTTTCCTCAAGGAGACATGGCTCCTCCTCATTCAAGAGGCTCTGGGTCTGTAAACTGTCTCAAGTCTGGGAGTTGATTAAGGGGCTGTGATTCTCTGCATCTGTAATTTGAGTTAGGGTTTTGTTCACTTGACCTAGAACGCTTCTATTTATAAAGATCCTGAAGGAAGTTAGTAGACTGCCCATCTATTTCACTGCTAGGTATCCCATGACGTATTAGCCAATGCCATAACTCTATAAGCCTCAGACTATTTTGAGTGCTTTTTTGAATCTGTCTTTCATTGCAATAACCATGCCCACCTTGACTTTGGGGATTAACTGCTGATATTTGACTTTTACCAGATTGATGTCCAATCATCCCCATAATGCTTAAGAATTCTAATTCCATCACAGCCTTCCCTACACTAATATCTGGACTACAGAGAAGAGCAACCACAGAACTCTTCAGTGAAGATGGAATTAGTCTTACAAATTTATTCCTCACAGTCTTGGTTAAAGGTGTATCCTCTGGACATTCCTGGGGTGGGTGGGCAGCCCTCAAATGGTAAATCCATTCTAATATTCCCATCTCTGTAAGCCTTTGAATTCCTTCTTCTACTGTGTACCAGGGCAAATTGGGCTTCTCAACCTCAGACATGCTAGGTCATCTTTTGGCCCATGTTTCAATCAGGCACCCTAACAAACTGTTAGATCCCTTTCTAATCCCTCAAGCTATAGCACTGAATTCAGAATTTCTGCTTAGTGAGCCATATCAATAAATTCAGCCTGATCCAACTTTATATTCCTTCCACCACTATCCCATATCCTTAGTATCCATTCCCTCACATATTCCCCTGATTTCTGTCTAGATAAGGTAGAAAACTCATGCAGTTCTTTCTGAGTATACCTTACTTCCTCATGGGTCACACTTCATATTTCACCTTTGGGGGCTTGTTGTGATTTTAGTCTAGTAATAGGTCTGGAAGACAAGAGAGGTGGTGGGGGTAGGTAAGGAGAAAGATTAGTAATCCTTATAAACTACTGGCCTCAGGGCATTCCCTTGCATTTTCTTCTGGTGAGATAGGATTAATCTCTTCAGGCAGGGGTTGAAAGGCAGTTTCCTCAGGGCATACTGAAGGCTTTGCAGTGCATGCTGAAGTTTGGCTGGTATGTGCCTCAGGGCTAGGAGGAGACTCAGACTCCCTGGGGCAGGCCGGATGTGAGCAGGGCAGGCCTCACTTTGGCTAGTACCCATCTCAGGGCTGGAAGTAGTTTCAGACTCCCTGGAGTAGGCTGGAGGCTGGATGATACTAGGTTGCCAAGGTGTGGTCTGGACAGGACAGGCCTTGGCAGGCTTTTCTGGTAAAGTTTCAGCAGAATTCAGGTTCCAATGTCTCCATCAATATCATCATCATCCCATATGTCTCCATCTCAATTTTCTGGATTCCACTCTTTTCCAGTCAATGCCTTCACCCTAACTGCCCAAACCCTGCAGGATTGAGATTTTAGTTTTCTTTGTAACTCCACTACCAGTGAAAGTCTGAGTTTGGTTCTCAGGTTTTCCAAGCCTGTGGCTACAGCAGACAAGATTTTCTTTCAGAGCACACATAGAAATTTTCACATCATCCATTGGTGTTTAAGTTTCAAATTTGAAGACTACCCCATCTCTTTCTTTTGTAACAGTATTCAGAGTATCTAGGAGGAGCTAGCCAACATCATTATATCATTTGACTTCACAAAACTCTGTTAAGATTTTGGAAACATTCTCATCCAGATCCTTACTTCTTATAAGCATGAACGTAGGGGAATCCAGTGATGCTATTTTGTGTATTTTGATTGCCATCTCACACCATGGACTGCTAACAGCCTCTTCATTATTCGAAAGGTAGTCATCAGTACCCTTGAGTCCAATTTGAGTAGAGAGACAATTGCAACACTTCCAGAACCACTTCAGACACCTATGTTTAAGACCCTGTTCCTCAAGAACCACTCCCAGTACCAAACTGTAGTAGTCAGTGTTCTCTGGGGAAACAGAATCAGCAAGAGATATCTGTCAATAGAATGTGATTCTGTATGAGTCTCTCATGACACTGTGGGGATGCACAAGTCCAGATTCTGCAGGCACACCACAACCAGGGGCTGCAATGAAATTCCAGTGAAGGTTCTTAAAGAGTTCTGGGAGATGTTGACTGTCCAAAGATGAGCTGGGAAATTCTCAATGCTGGAATCACTTCCCCTTTTAAGGCATTCAACTTATTGGATTAAATGTCACTCACTGCTGATGGCAATCTCCCTGCTTGATGGAATTATAACCAGCTATCTATGATTTACCACTGTAGTAAAGTCAATGGTGACCAAAGTCCACAAATACCCCTGCATCACAGCTAGCCCAGTGCTTGACCCACCAAACAACTGGGCACAATCACCTGGCAGAGTTGACATTCTAGCCGAACCATCACAGTTGTGTCTTAATACTATTACTGGAGCCTTTACAAAGAGAAAGTCACATGGAGGAGCAGAAATGGGAAGTCAACAAAACATGGAAGAGAAAGGAGAGGACATCACCATTTAACAGAAAAGTCAAGGGCATAAGGTTCACTGGAAGCCAATACCAGGCTACTACAGTCTTTGGGGAGAAAGCACTGACGTCTCAATTTTGAGCTTTGCCTAGTCTCAAAACTGTGAGCTAATAAATTCCCATTGTTTCTGCCACAAAACTGTGTGGTATTTGTATAGCAGATAGGAAACTAAGATAGCTTTTGGGTGCAGAAAGTGGAGTTCTGCTATTACAAATAGCTGAATGTATGGAAATGGCTTTGGAATTGGGTAATGGGTAGAGGCTGGAAGAATGGTGAGATGTTTGATAGAAAAAACCTAGATTGCTTTGAAGAGAATGCTGTAGAAATATGGATGTAAAGGTAATTCCAGTGAGGTCTTAGAAGGAAACAGTGACTGTGATTAGGAAGTGAAGAGATGGTAATCCTGGTTTTAAAGTGACAGAGAACATGACACAATTTTGGTCTGATATCAGGTAGAAGGAAAAACATACGAAAAATGGTCTTGGATATTTAGATGAGATTTCCAAATTAAATGGGAAATATGAAGCCTGGTTTCTCCTTGTAGTTTATGGTAAAATGAGAGAGAGAAGGGATAAACTGAGAATTAGGGAAGCAGACTTAACCCAGTGGATAGGGTGTCCATCTACCCCATGGGAGGTCCGCAGTTCAAACCCCGGGCCTTCTTGACCCGTGTGGAGCTGGCTCACACGCAGTGCTGATGAGCACAAGGAGTTCCGTGCCATGCAGGGGTGTCCCCACATAGGGGAGCCCCACATGCAAGGAGTGCACCCCGTAAGGAGAGCTGCCCAGCGTGAAAGAAAGTGCAGCCTACCCAGGAATGGCACCGCACACACAGAGAGCTGACGCAAAAAGATGATGCAATAAAAAGAGACACAGATTCCCATGCCACTGACAACAACAGAAGCATACAAAGAAGAAGACACAGCAAATAGACACAGAGAACAGACAACTGGGAGGGGAGAGAGAGAGAAATAAATAAAATAATTTTTTTTTAAACTGAAATTAAACTCTTAAGCGTAAAGGAAGCAGAAATTGATGATTATGAATATCTAATATCTAAATAGTATATTCTGAGATTAGGGCCAGAAACATCTGGCCAGAACATCTCTATTAGGGACTTTCCTGATCTTCTGAGAAGTGAATCCCCAGAGAATATGAGTCCCATGTGATGGTATAACTGAAGAACTCTTTGCTAAAGAGAGTGTGGATGAAAGTGGATATACTCATATATTTTGGTAGAAATCAGGATTGAAAAGGCAAGTATCCTAAAAGGGTCTGTGAAAAATTCTTTTTTCTGATGGATTGGATCCCTTTGAATAGCAGACAAAGCCAAGAAGTTTTTTGTGAAATTTGTATAAGCAGAAACAATGCCAGCTTGGACTTTAAGGGACAAAGTAGGGACAAATTAAGGAATAATGATATCAAGGACACAATCAGGTAAGCAGGGAGATGGAATGAAAAGATCTCCTTCAGTCAGGAAAGTGAGACCACCTTCCTGTGTTGAAAGTGTAGGTCTGCCCTTGCTCTTGGAGGGGCAGGACATCTGCACCTGCATTGAGAGGAAGCAGGTCTTGCGCTCCATTGTTCACAGAGAGTCCCACCACCCAATGCTAAGAGATGGTGGGGTCTACATCCCAGTGTTTTGGGAAAGCATGGCCACTGCGCAAGGACTTGGAAAGGGTGGGCCTGCCTTTTCAGCAGGACAAAGGAGAAAGAATCAACCCACAGATGCCTTTTTGACCTTGAAATCTAATGGAGTTTGTCTTGCTGTGTTTCTGACTTGTTTCAATCCTATGATCCCTATTTTCCTTCCAATTTCTCCTTTCTGGTATGGGAGTGTTTACCCTATAGTTGTCCCACCATTGTATTTTGGAAGTAAATAATGTGTCTCCTAGGTTTCACAGGTCCATCAAATAGAGGGGAATCTTTTCCCAGGTCACACCACACTCATAAATGTATAAGGCTTTGTACTTGAAATTTTTCTACAATGGCTTAAGACTTTTATAATATTGTGATGGAATGAATATATTTTGCACATTCTCTTATGAGAAGGTCATGACTTTTGGGGGTCCAAAGGTTAGATTGTGGTATGTTGAATTATGTACCTCAGAAAAAACAAGCAAACAAGCAAAGACTTGTTCTTAATATTAATTTGTACCTGTGGATGTGAACCCATTGTAAATAGGACATTTGAAGATGCTATATATGTATTTAGTTAATCTGTGGCCCAACTGAATTAAAGTGGGTCTCAATCCTATTAGTGGAGACTTTATGAAGTGAAAGCAAGTGGGGGTACAAAATCAGGAAGTAAACAGAACTGGAAGAGAAAGGAGAAGACAAAACCATTGCATTGCCATGTGACAGAAAAGCCAAGGAACCAGGGATCACCAGGAACCAGCACCAGAATACTACTGTCTTCTGGGACTACTAGCCTTAAAACTGTGAGCCAATATATTCCCATTGTTTAAATCAACTCATTGTGTGATATTTGTATAGCAGCCAGGAACCTAAGGTGCATCTGATTTATCTAAGTCTGAGAGCTTTTCCTGCCTCTCTAGGCCATTTCTAGTTAACCTCCAGGAGCTATATTGGATATCACTTTCTCCAAATACCTTTCCCAAGTACCCCAAGTGATATGTCTGTTCTATGTGTTTCATAGTACCCTTTTTCTATCTCTTTCATATCATTTAGTATAATGAATTGTGTTGTGTTTAATAGTCTTCATTTCCCCCATCAAAACCTAAGATTTTTAAGGGAAAACAATGTTGTTCACTACATTAATTTGTTTACTTGAAGGACCTAAATGAATGGATTTAAAACAAATGAAAGAATGAACAAATATGTATATTTCAGGACTCTGTGAACAATTGCATACCTGTTATACCAGTATAAAACTGCATGAAAGAGAACACCCACCTATCTTAAATCACATACCAATTTTTTTTATCAAGTGTAACATTCCCATTGAACCTAACATGAAGTCCATTTGTTTTATCATCCCACATTTTGTTAAGAATGTCAAATGCAATAGTGGAGCCCCAGCTTATAAAGGATAAAGCTTGGGAATGATATTTTTATATGTAAAAAAAATGAAGAGATTCCCTTATCTTCCAGAATCTTTGTTTCTCTTTAATTTTGACTCTTGTGGAGATTTGAAAGTTTCCTTAAAACAGATGGAGTAAAGAAACCCTGTCTTTTAGATGGGAAACCCTATCCTACCTATTAGGCTGGTGCAAAAGTAATTGCGGTTTTACATTGTTGAAATTTGCTGTTTGATGTTAGCGTACATTCTTAAATAAATATGGTTATGTTATATATCAATTTAATGTGCATTTCTCACTTTATGTTTTTTTGCTAATGACTTATTACTCGCTCTTTATATTATATTTATTTTACACTATGGAAATGATGTTAGACAAAAAACAAATTCTAACAATTTTCTTATTTAAGTTCAAAATGAGTTATCAAGCAGCGGAGACAACTCACAACATCAACAATGCATTTGACCAGGAACTGTTAACAAATGTACAGTGCAGCAGTGGTTCAAGAAGTTTTTCAAAGAAGGCAAGAGCCTTGAAGATGAGGAGTGTAGTGGCTGGCCATCGGAGATTGACAATGGCCAACTGAGAGCAATCATCGAAGCCAATCCTCTTAAAACTACGCAAGAAGTTGCTGAAGAATTCAACATTGACCATTATGGTCATTCAGCATTTGAATCAAATTGGAAAGGTGAAAAAACTCAAAAAGTAGGTACCTTGTGAGCTGACCAAAAATTTTAAAAATTATCATTTTGAAGGTTTGTCTTCTCTTATTCTATGAAAAAACAAGCCATTTCTTGATTGGATTGTGATGTGCGAAGAAAAGTGGATTTTATATGACAACCAGCAACAACTAGCTCAGTGGTTGGACTGAGAAGAAACTCCAAAGCATTTCCCAAAGCCAAACTTGCACCAAAAAAAAGGTCAAGAGGACTGTTTGGTGGTCTATTGCTGGTATGATCCACTACAGCTTTCTGAATTCTGGCAAAAGCATTATATCTGAGAAGAATGCTCAGCAAATCAATGAGATGCACTGAAAACTGCAATGCCTGCAGCTGGGGTTGGTCAACAGAAAGGGCCTAATTCTTCTCCACGACAAAGCCCGACCACATGCCACACAACCACTGCTTCAAAAGTTGAATGAATTGAGCTACGAAGTTTTGCCTCATCTGCCATCTTCATCTGACCTCTCGCCAAGCAACTACCACTTCTTCAAGCATGTAGACAACTTTTTGCAGGGAAAATGCTTCCCCAACCAGCAGGATGAAGAAAATGCTTTCCAAGAGTTTGTCAAATCCTGATGTTGTAGAAGTTGAGAGAGGTTCAATTATTTGTGAATAGAAAGGCCAGGACTCAGGAATGATTTTGAGAAGGAAAAATGGTTTATTGACCACAGGCCGGACTCGGGAGCTTTCTCTTTAAAACCCAAGCCTTGAACAAGATTTTCAAGTTCCTTTTATACAGGGTGGGGAGTCAAATCATGCTTTTATCAAAGAAAACTACTTTCTTTGTTAGTTAAGTCTTTGCCTGAGTACCAGGTAGGTTTTGAATTGACATATCACCCACATCTCAGGTGAGCTTGAATTAGCATCTTGCCTACATTCCCTCTGGATGCAACTTTGATACACTTTCAGTCTTATATCCTTTCTGAACATTCAAAGCCCATATCACTTAACTGGAGTTCTAGAGACTAGGCACACTTGGATACAGAATTAGATGATTTTGAATTTATGCACAGGCTATATTATATTTTCCATTCGGGGCCAAGTCCAAGTTCCTTTAAGTTTCAGCATCACCACCATCAGAGTTTCCCTGGACTGACTGGTATGTATATAGAGTTTGCATTGCTAAGTTGCCTCCCAGGACTGGAGTCATTGCCGTGGTCACCAAGGACAGGACTGAAACCTTTCACTGTCCCACACCCACAAGTCAGTACACAAAGGGACGAACAGCCTCCCACCCACAACCCACATCACTGAAGCATGGATTTTTTTACACTACAAGAATATACAAACATTTCTCATTGGCAAAAATGTGTTGATTGTTATTGTTCCTATTTTGATTAATAAAGGTGTGTTTTAGCCTAGTTATAATGATTTCAAATTTGCAGTCTGAAACACAATTCCTTTTGCACCAACCTAATAATTTGTAGAGGATGCATTGTCTCAGGTTACAAGTGAATACACTCTGAAGAATCTAGTTTTCTCTTTTGTACTTTCTTCCTTTCTCCCTTTCTCCTTTCTCCTTTTCTCCTTTCCTATTCTCCCTACCACCCCCTCCTTTTACCTCCCTCCCTCTCCTTTTTTGTATTGTATTGTTTTACTGTCTTTGCTTCTGGCATAAGGCAATTCATCTACCCCATCATTATATAAAGGAGGGACAAGAATAATATACTGTAGAACTTAGAAATACTTATGACCTCTTGATTCATCTGTGGTATAAAAGAGCAGATTATGAAAGACTGAGAAGACTCAACAGTGCTGAAAGGCACTAAGAAAATCAAGTTTATCTGGAACGCATGTGCAAACTCAATATTTTTTTTAATCTTTGGTATTATTAGAGAAGTTGTGGGTTTATAGAACAATCAAGCATCAAATACAGGATTCCCATATACCACCCTAGTATTATCTTACGTTAGTGTGGTACATTTGTTACAACTGATGAAAGCACATTTTTATAATTGTACTATTAACTATAGCCCATAGCTTAACTTAGGCATTTACTATTTGTGTTGTGTAATTCCATGGATTATTTTTTTATTTATAATTATTCTAGTAACATATATGCAACCTAAAATTTACCATTTCAACCAAATTAAAAGATATAATTCAGTGCTATTAATTACATTCACAATTTATGCTACCTTCACTACCATCTGTTTCCAAAACTTCCATGATGCCAGATAGAAATACAATTGTTTTACTCTAAAAAGCATGCATTGATGCCTATAAGTAGTAATATATTGTGCTAATTTTTTAATGTCTAAAAGACCATAAATCAAAACATTGAATTTTACAGTAGTTCATATTAATCTTATCTTCAGACTATGGAATGCAAAAAGATTTGGTCTATATAACACTAGAGGCAAGAAAGAAGTTATATTGTTCGACAAATAATTCAAACATTCATTATTTATGTAACTATGAACACTTTCATAAATAAATTAAGCTATTCATCAAGGCCTTAATTTATATTCATCCTGGCTCAATGGATGATGGGTTTAATTAAATAATAATCCTATAAATATTTGCTGAGTGATTATTAGATTCAAAGCACCCTGCTAAATGATAGTGACATTTAAGTGAAAAAGAGTTAAAAGGAATTTAATTCATAATTTAGAAATAGTAGGAAGGAGTTGAAATATATCAGCTATTTAAAAACAATGTATCTAATATTTAGAAATATATGCATATACCAGTTTGGAAAAAAATCTATAGTATCCTGAACAGGTAAATATGGCATGAGCTAATAGGAAATGACTGGGCTTTACCAATTTATGTATTCCCATTGTGGAAAATAGGTATTTCTTGTATGCACAACCATACAAGAAGCTGAAATTTTGTTCCCTATTTTGCTTACAAATTTCACATTCCATTTAGGAATTGAAAGGATTTTTTTTTTTCCTCAGGATGCAGAGCTATCTTAAAGGAAAGGTGTGAAACATTCTCTTAAGCATCATTAAAAGGGGTTTTCCTTGTGACTATCACATTAACTACAAGTAACATAATAAAACCCTGCTATTCACATTTGAGTATGAATAACTCTGTAAGAAATTATTACATTTTACTCATTTTTAAAAAGAAATATTGCTAAATAGTGTTACTAGCTGCTATTTTAAAATTTTGTCGCTTATTTGTTTTTGCTTTTTTCAGAATCAGCATAAAATGATCAGGGCACAACCCAGGCCATCACATGATATTTGCTACTAATTATGTGATCTTGAAAACTTAAGTTGAGACATCTAAAAAAATAATAGCTTTTATCTATATAGTCCCCATAACAATTTTGTAAACGTGAGTGAAATTTTATACAAAATAAAATTAGGTGGTTGTTACAGTGATGGAAAAATATTTCTCTAATTTTAAACTTATTTAAACTATATTTTAATTGATTTCATTAAAACAAAGCTATGGATAATCGTTTTTTTCCTAAATCAAATGACCAAAAACCCTCCACAATCTTGTCTCTATATTTCTGAAGGAATTTTGCAAATTTAACCAGAATTTGTCTTCAGTAAATTCCTGAACAAGTGTCACAACTAGAAATGTTTTGTTTGTGTAATGTAATTAAATATATAATTATAATTTACATAAAATATAAGTTCATAAAAATAGTTCAGAGACTCTAAAATATGTGCTTATTTTGTGCATATGGTTACTAAGCGTTAATTTTTTTCCCAGAAACAATATAGCACTTTATTTTTTAAATACATTTTCATTTATTTTTAAAAGATACATAGACTACACAAAAGGTTACATTAAAAATATGGAAGGTTTCCATATGTCCCACTCCCCACACCCCCCACTTTTCCCACATCAACAACTTCTTTCATTGTGTAGTATATTCATTGGAATTAATGAACACATTTTGGAGCACTGCTACACAGCATGGATTATAGTTTAAATTGCAGCTTACCCTCTCTCCCACTCCATTCAGTGGATTATGGCAGGATATATAATGTCCTTCATCTAATCTGCAATATCATTCAGGACAACTCCAGGTCCCGAAAATGTCCCCATATCACACCTCCTTTTCTCCCTGCCTTCAGCAACTACCATGGCCACTGTCTCCACATCAACAATATAATTCCTTCCATTGCTAGAGTCACAATAATTCTATAGTAGAATATCAGTAAATCCACTCTAATCCATATTTTATTTCTTCATCCTGAGGACCCTCGGATGGTAATGCCCACTCCACCTCTCAATTGAGAGGGGACTTCAGTCCCACATGGCTAGTGGATGGAACTCTCATGCCCACAGCTGTAGACTCTCTTGGTTCCTTGGTGTGGTGGTTTTAATTTTAATGAAAAAATATAATAGCAATGGCATCATTTTAGAGAAATAGTTCTTCAGGTTCCACTAAGTAGTTATGTTTATTAGTATGTGAGTATTATAAATTTCCTATAATCTTATTCTGGTCATTAAATATGTAGAATGTTAATCAACTTATTTCTATCCCATAGATCTGGCCACATCTGTTCACAAATACATGTGTTAATTTGTTTGCAAACTTTATATTTAGTGCTATTTAAACTTTATCAGGTATGTTTTTTCTTTTGTTATATTGATTTACTTATTTAGAATAAGGAGTTCTAAAATATAGAGTTGGTGACTATGATTTGTAAAATTCTAGGGAATTGCAGAAGTTAAATTTCAGACTTTCATAGATGAAGATGGCTCTTCATATTAAAAATAAAAACAAATAGCTCTTCATTGGAGCTCTGTCTGTAAGTTCTTGCCTCTTCTTCTCTTGTCTGAGTGTGGATGCATTGGTGGAAAACCTCTTTCACTTTTATTATATTTTAGTTCAGGTATAACCTAATTCACTTAAAATCTCTTAGAGGTGAGATATCCCAACTTGCTGGGATCAGGACTTGGGACTATAGATTCTGTAGGATGGATGGCAGTGGCAGATCTTGCTAAAAGTACAAGAAAAGAGTCCAGATTTGGCAGGAAGGATGTAGAATTTTAAAGATTGAGAGGTTAGGACATGATAGCATTGGCTTAGGTGTGCACTCCCTAGCTCTCTCACAAAGAAAATGGCTGATAAGGGGTAAAATCCTTCCTGAGTGAGCTGTTTTGGGAACCCACAGAGCAGGAGGCTTTTGGGCATAGATTTGGAGGGAACTGGACAAAGAGGTAAAAAATCCAAGGGAAAACCATGAGTTTCTTTACCCTGTGGCTGGAAACTGCCAGTGGCTAAATCCCACCCTCAAGGCAAAAACCTCTGGGAACCCCCTGACTCCCACCAGGTGCCACGTGGGAGGCAGCATTTTCTAGGAGGAAAAGAGTTCTGGAGAAGGGTGGAGAGGAGTTTCCTTTCTGTGGTTTAGGTAACCTGGCCCCTTTTGAACTCCAGGGAGCATACCAGCCAGCACCAAGGTGGCCCCAGGAAGAGTGGAGAGGGAAATCTGCTCAGGCAGCCTGATGTCCCAGCCACTCTGAGAGAGAGGAACTTGGGTGGGGAGAGGGCAGAGACAACAACAGACTAGGCCCTCACTGAAAGCTATCAAAAGATTTGATTTTCAGGGTCTCCTTTGAATTTCTGAAGGGACCTTGACCTGAGGAGGAGAGGGGAGGGAGGATCCACTCACCCAAGCTCTCATGCCCAGCTCTGGGAGAGAAAGCAATTAGAATAGAAACAGGATAGGGACAGACAGGTGACCAATCAGCAGGAATCTGGCCAAGTACAAAGATTCTAATTTGCCTGAGGGAAAGTGGGTGGATAGTTTTCTCAAAGACTTACTGACCCAAGAAGAAAGTTTAGCTCGGCGGAGATGTTCCCACCTAGTACACAGGTCCCTGGTTCAATTCCCTGCTCTTCTTAGAGAAGTGATCCACAGGGTTAACAGACATCCAACAGATACTTTAGGAAAGGAAACATCTAGACATTCTTTTTTTATTAGCTTTTCTTGGATCTCTTATTTTTCTTTAAAAAGGTCTCCTTTTTTCAATTACTCACTAAAACCTAGTTTGAAACCTGTAGAAAACAAGTTGCAGGTTAATTGATTCATGAACATTGGCAGCCTGAGAAACTGCCTAGGGGCCTAAGAGGAAAGTCTGTTATTCCATGGTTCTTGCTTGTTTGCTTGTTTGATTTTCATTCTTTTTTTCCCCCTTTTTTGTTTTCTTTCTTCCCCCTTTAGTGTTAATTAGTTGCTGCTCTCTTGTTTCTTCTTTGTTGTGTTTCCCCTTCCTTTGTTCCCCCCCTTTTTTTGTTTACCATTTTTGTCTACCTGTGCTATTTCTTTTCCTTCCTTCATCTTTCTATCTTATGCTTTCCACTGTACTTTCATTTCACCTCTTTTTGTTTGGTCTTCAATTTTTTTTTGTTCTTATTTCTCTCTGGTTTTTTTTTTCTCTGTTTTCTTTCTTTTTTTACTTTTTCCCTTTTTGTCTTTTCTTTTTCCCCTCTCTTCTCATCAGCCCAGCCTTTTAATTCATTCTATATATTTTTCTCTATTCAGTTTCTCATTTCATTGTTTGTACTCTACTTTTTCATTCTTATTCCTCTTCACTTCTTACTTAAATTAATTATTCATTTTCCTAGGCCTTATACAGTTCCTCCTCTACCTTTTACTATTATTATTACTATTATCCTTTTTCTCTTCATACTTCTTTCCTTTACTATGGCCTTAATTTTTTTCCCAAGGGAACATAGACAATAGCAAAGAAATAAAATAAGATGATGAAGTGGCAAAGTGAGTACTTACCACACATACACACACAAAACAACAAAATATAACCTTAGATTAGAAAGAGAAGTTTATCAACTGAACAAACCCATCAAAATAAACCAATGCTTAGACACCAATGAAAAATTACAACCCATGCTAAGAAACAGGAAGACATGGCACAGTCCAAGGAACCAACTGAAAAACAGGAGGAGATGCAGAACATGGAACAACTATTCAGAGATGTCTAACAAATATCATGAATAACTTAATGAATTGAAGGAAGAGATTAAGAATATCAAGATGACACTGGGAGAATGCACTGAAGATATTGTAAACAAATATAAAAAGATAATGAATATAATGGTGATGAATGACACCATACAAGAAATCCAAAAATACAATGGAAGCACATAACAGCAGATTTGAACATGAAGAGGAAAGAATCAGTGATGTGGAAGACAATATAACTGAAATCAGATAGTAGACAAAACGGTTGTAAAAATCCAGCAGAGACTCAGGGATTTGAATGACAACATGAAATGCACAAACATACACATTGTAGGCTTCCCAGAGGAAGAAAAGAAGGGAAAGGGGAAGAAGGTGTGTTAGAGGAAATAATGGCTGGAAACTTCCCAACCCTATTGAAGGTTATGGACATACATGTCCAGGAAGTGCAGCACGCCCCAAACAGTGCAAATCCTAACTGTCCTACTCTAAGATGTACACTTGGGACATTGTCCAATGATCAAGACAGACAGATTACTGAAAGCAGCAAGAGAAAAGAGAGCCATCGTATACAAGGGAAGCTCATTAAGATTAAGGGCTGATTTCTTATCTGAAACCATGGACTCAAGAAAGTAGTGGTATGACAAAGTTAAGGTGCTAAAGGAAAAAAAAATCTTCATGCCAATAATTCTCTATCCAGCAAAACTGGCATTCAAAAATGAGGGAGATCACTTGACATAGGTGTGCAATGGACACAACCAATCCAATGTCCACAGAGAAAATGTGGAATGGGTGTGGGAACGGTAGCCATGGGGGCTGCTGGGTGTGGGGAACGGGAGGAAGAGATGAGATGTGGAGGCGTTTTCGGGACGTGGAGTTGTCCTGGATAGTGCTTCACGGACAATTACGGGACACTGTAGATCCCCCCAGGGCCCACTGGATGGAACGTGAGAGAGTCTGGGCTATGATGTGGACCATTGACTATGGGGTGCAGTGATGCTCAGAGATGAACTTACCAGGTGCAATGGATGTATCACGATGATGGGAGAGAGTGTTGCTGTGGGGGGAGTGGGGGGCGGGGGCGGTGGGGTTGAATGGGACCTCATATATTTTTTTTAATGTAATTAAAAATAATAATAATAAATAAATATTAAAAAAAAAAAGAAACTATTAAAAAAAAAAAATGAGGGAGAGTGACAACCAGCAAGATGGTGGTGGAATAAGGAGCTCATAGAGTCAGCTTGTGCCACAGAGCAGTTAGTAAATACCCAGCGCTATCAGAAACTAGCTAAAGCACTTTTTTGGGTGCCCTAGGATACCAGAAGAGCATCCTACAACATCCTTGAAGGAATGGAAGGAGAAGATGACCCATCTTCAGAGAATACTCTTAAGTAGAGTGCTCCATGCCATGGAGGCCAGTGCCCATCCTCCACTGGAGGCACAAGCTGCCTAGGGAGCTGTTCTGTACCTGGAATTAAAAGTTCTACTTCTCAAAAATGGGGAGGAGGAGATGGTTGGGCACCAACTTCAGCTACTAATGAGTAAATTTGGTGGGCAAAAGTATAATCCTGAGAACAGCTAAAGATTGAGCCTGTCCAAGTCAGAAAGAGGCTGGTAGCTGCCATCTTAACTCCATGCCTGGCATAAGGGGAAACAGGGTAGGCTGAAAATCACAGTGTTGGTGGGGACTAGCTTCTTCCCATTCAGATCAGATTGTAGCTCTAACCTAAGCGCTAGTGCCACCTGCAGCATGGAGGAAGCTGTGGGAACCTGCACCAGCCTCTCTGGAAAATTACCAGCCAAATCAAGGAGGCTGGTGATTATCCTACTCTGGCAGCAGGAGTTGCCCCAGGAACTCTTCTGTGGCTGGAATTGGAAGCTCTGTTTCTCAAAAACAGGGGAGAAGAAGATGGTTGGCTGCCAATTTCAGCTCCTGATTGGTAGACTCAGCTGGCTAAGATATAACCCTGGAAACAGCTGGGGTATAAATCTGCCCAAGTCAGAGAGAGGCATTTTGACCCCATTCCAGCCAGGGGAAGCCTGACCTAAAATCATAGTGACAGTAAGAATCAGTTTATTTCACCCAGATAGGCCTGCAGCCCTAGACTAGGCTTCAGCCCCACCTCTGGCAAGGAGGAGGCAGGTGAGCCCTGCACCAGCCTATCCAGGTAATTGGAGTTGGCACAGACTGAAAATTGGAAGTCTACTAGGGCAACTGCAGTCATCTTGGACCCCCCACTGCCTACATTGCTGCTCACACCTGCAGCTCCATCCCTGCCCCAGGAAGGGGAGAAAGAAGCATGATGATTCATCAGTCTCTCTGGGCAACTACAGTCTAGGCCTGCATGACCTGCATTATTCCACATAGCTGTGACTATGTCCCTATACCTGGCAAAGAGAAAGCTGGGAGAAGCTTCATTGGTTCCTGGCACAATGAGGGCAGCTTGAACCTTTACAGCTTATGGCACCAATTACAACCTTGGCTCCTACTGCACCAGCAAGGGAGAAAGGACAGGAAGCCCTAAACTAAAGAGAAAAACTGCACCAGAATAAATACATGTAGTGAGCCAGATGCCAAGATGCCAAAAATAATTACAATCCACACCAATAAACAGGAAGCTATTGCCTAGTTAAAGGAACAAGATAAGCCTCCAGATGATGTAAAGGAGCTGAGACAACTAATCATAGATGTTCAAGTAAACCTCCTTAGTAAATTCAATCAGAAGAAAGGAATGGTGAGCTTGAAAAAATGGCCTCTGAAAGTGAACATACAAAAGAACAGATGAAGAAAATAATGGAAAAAATTGAACAAGGTCTCAGGGAACTAAATGACAGACATAGATGTGCAAACATACCTGTCATGGGTGTCCAGAAGGAGAAGAGAAGGGAGAAGGGGCAGAAGGAATATTTAAAGAAATAATGTTAGAAAATTTCCCAACCCTATTGAAGGACAAAGATATCCATGTCCAAGAAGTGAAACATACACCTATCTGAAAAAATCCACATAGACACTTACTCCTCAGAATGTCAAATGCCAAAGACAAAGAGAGAATTCTGAGAACAGCAAGGGAAAAGCAATGCAAAACATATAAGGGATATCCAATAAAATTAAATGCTTCTTTCTCACCAGAAAACATGGAGGCAAGAAGACAGTGATCTGATATATTTAAGATACTACAAGAGAAAAACTTCCAGCCAAGAATCTTATATCCTGCAAGACTGTCTTTAAAAAATGAGGGTGAGATTGGAATATGCACAGATAAACAGAAACTGAGAGAATTTCTAAGCAAGAGACCAGGTTTTCACAAAATACTAAAGGGTGTGCTAGAGTCTGAAAAGAAAAGACAGGAGAGAGGGACCTGGAAGAGAGTCTAGAAATGAATATTATATCAATAAAAGTATGAAAAGTGTCAAAAGAGAGGTGAAAATAAAATATGACAGATAAAACTGAGATAGTCAGGAATAAACTTAACTAACAATGTAAAGCACTTGTATTCAGAAAACTGCAACTCAATGTTAAAAGAAATTTTTAAAAAACCTAAATAACTGGAAGAACATTCCATGCTCATGGATTGGAAGACTAAATATCATTAAGATGTCAATTCTGCTCAAAGTGATATATAGACTCAATGTAATCCCCCTCTCCCCCCCAAAATTCCACCAGCATTAAAAAAAAATTAAAAACATGATCATCAAATTTATTTGGAAGGGTAAGGGGTTCTGAATAGCCAGAAACATCATAAAAACGAAAAGCAAACCCTCATCTCCAGACTTTAAATACATCATATTACCTAGCTATAGTGGTAAAAGCAGCATGGTACTGGCATAAAGACAGACACATAGACCAATGGAACCAAATTGATGGTTCAGAAACAGACCCTCACATGTATGGTCAAGTGATTTTTGACTAGCCTGTCAAACCCACACAGCTCGGGCAGAACAGTCCATTCAACAAATGGTGCCAAAAGACTTGGATATCCATAGCTGAAAGAAGGAAAGAGGACCCCTATCTCACATGTTATCCAAAACTTAACTCAAAATAGATCAAAACCTAAAAATAAAAGCAAGAACCATAAAACATCTAGAAGAAATTGTGGGAAAATATCTTCAAGACCTGGTGGTAGGTGGTGGAGATAAGAGGAGGACTGAGATGGATTATTGATGTTTAATGTATGTAGAAGGTTTAATTAGCCTTACTGTAAAAGTGTGGAAATGTATAGAGTGGATGGTAACACATAGTGAGTGACAGCTAGTTTATAAATGGGGATGTGGCTGAAAATGGTAGTCTAGGAATGTAAATGCCAATTGACAGAAGCTAGAGAATAATCTAGGAACTGAATAGCACAATAATCCAAGTTGTGGGTGAGAATTGTGGTTGATGGTACAGATGCAAGAGTGTCCTTCATGAGCTAGAGCAAATGTACATCACTACTGCAGGGTGTTAGGAATGTGAAGAAGCATGGGAAAACTACAGCTGGAGTGACCCATGGACTGTGGTTAGCAGTAATAATATTCTTGCCTCTATGAAAAGATGCACTATGTTGATAATGAGGCAGTATAGAAAATGTGAGACAAATGTACACCATGGACATGGTATTAATCAGATGATATTATCTTATCTGTAGCAAATGTTCCACCACAGTGTGGTGTGTTGATGGAGGGGTGTTGTTTGGGAATTCTGCACATGTGCATGATTGTTTAATAAGTTTACAACTCTGTCACAAAAATATATATATGTATTTAAAAAATAATAATAGGGTGGGTTGGGGGAAAACAGACTCAATGTAAGATAAGAATTGTGATTATTAGTAAGATTTTGACAATATTCTTTCATAATTTGTAAAAAACATCTCATGACAATGCAGGGTGTTGGTGGAGGGTTGATGTTTGCACCCCCTGTATGATGTTATGCATGTTTAATTTGTAAGTTCACAACTTTTACTATACATTTAATTGTTTCTGTATGTTAATATAGAAATGATATAAAGATAATAATAACAGGGTTGTTTGGGATAAAATACTTTGGTTAGTAGTAATATTTTGACAATGCTCTTTAGTCATTAGTTAAAAAGATTTAACAACAATGCAAGTTACTGGTGGTAGGGTGAGTATAAGAGTCCTGTATGACATTATATATGTTTGTTTTGTAAGTTCACAACTATTATTATACATTTATTGTTTATGTATGTTTATGTATGAATGATATACTTCAATAAATTAATTTTAAAAAATGAGGGAGGGTTCAAAATATTCACAGATAAACAGAAATTAAGTGAGTATGTTAAAAAGAAACCTGCACTTCAAGAAATACTAAAGAGAGTTCTGCAGGGTGAAAGGAAAAAACAGGAGAGAAAGAGTTGGAAAAGAGTATAAGAACAACTAAAATGATAAGAAGAGAAATAAAAACAACATATGGAATACATAAATCAAAATAAAATATGGCTAATGTAATGAATTCCTTGACACCATTAATGTTGAATGTTAATGGATTATGCTCACTCGTCAACAGACAGAAATTGGCAGAATGGTTAAGGAAATATGACCTATCTATATGCTGTCTAAAAGAAACCCACCTTAGACCCAGGGATTCAAGGAAGTTGAAAGTGAATGGTTGGAAAACAATTCTACAAGCAAACAATAATCAAAAAAACACAGGAGTAGCTACACTATTATTGGACAAAATAGGTTTTAGATACAAAACTATTGTAAGAGACAATGATGAACACTGTATTGCAATAAAAGGGGTAATCTATCAAGAAGAAAGAACAATCACAAACATTTATGTACCTAACTAGGGTGACTTAAAATGCATGAGGCAAACACTGGAAAACTATGTAGAGAAATAGATGCTTCTACAATTATAGTGGGGGACTTTAATACAGACTGAACATCTTGACAGAGAATTAATAAAGAAACAAAGACTTTGAATAATACAATAAGGGATCTGGGCCTAATAGACATGTACAGAACTTTACACCCAAATACAGTGAGATAGACATTCTTCTTGAGCACACATGGATCATTCTCCCAGATAAACCATATGATAGATCACAAAACAACTCTCAATGAATTCAGAAAGATTGAAATTATACAAAGTAATTTCCCTGATGACAATGAAATGAAGCTGGAAATCAGTAAGGGACAGAGAACCAGACAAAGCACAAAGATATGGATGCTGAACCACACACTATTGGACAAAAAAATGGGTCAAGGAGAAAATCATAACTATTTTGAAATGAAGAAATCAGTAACTATTTTGAAATGAATAAAAATGACAACATAATGTATTAAAACCTATGGGATGCAGCAAAAGCTGTACTGAGAGGAAAATTCATAGCTATAAATGCCTATATTGAAAAAAAAGAAAGAGCTAAAATCAAACGCTGAAACTCACACCTGGAAGAATTAGAGAAAGAACAGCAAACTAACCCCAAAGGAAGTAGAAAAAAGGAAATAACAAAGATCAGAGCAGAACTAAATGAAATTGAAAATAAGAAAACACTAGAAAAAAACAAACAAAACCAAAAGCTTGTTCTTTGAGAAGATCAGTAAAATTACAAATTCTTAGCTAGACTAACCAAAAAAAGGGGGTGGGGAGAAAATATAAATACATAAAATAAAAAACAAGGAAGGAGATATCATCACTGACCCCAAAGAAATAAAAGAGTATCATAAGAGGATACTTTGAAAATTTATAAGTCAACAAGATGGCTAATGTAGAGGAAGTGGACAAATTCCTAGAAACACACAAGCAGCCTACACTGACAAAAGAATAAACTGATAAACTCAACACACCAATCACAAATAAAGAGAATTAGTTATCAAAAACATCCCAATTAGGAAGCCCAGGACCAGAAGTCTTCACAGGTGAATTCTACCAATCATTCCAGGAAGAACCAACACCAATCCTGTTTAAACTCTCCCAAAAAAGAGAAGTGGAGGGAACATTGCTTAACTCATTCTATCATGCCAACATCACTGTAATATCAAAGACAAACAAAGATGCCAGAAGAAAACTATAGACCAAACTCTAATGAACTTAGGTGCTAAAATCCTCAACAAAATACTTGCTAATCATATTCAACAACACATCAAATGAATCATACAGCATGACCAAGTGGGTTCCATCCTTGATATGCAAGGATGGTTCAACATAAGAAAATCAATCAATGTAATACACCACATAAACAGATCAAAAGAAAAAGTCAAATGATCATCACAATAGATGCAGAGAAAGCATTCAACAAAATACAACACCCCTTCCTGATAAAAACACTACAGAAGATTGAAATAGAAGGAAACTTGTTCAACATGGTAAAAGTTATATATGGGAAACCCAGAGCTAACATCACATTCAATGGAGAAATCCAGAAGCTTTCCCTCTAAGATTTGGAACAAGACAAGGTGCCCACTTTCACTGGTCCTATTTAACATTGTGTTAGAAATACTTCCTTAATCACTTAGAGAATAAAAAGATATAGAAGGTATCCAAATAGGAAAGGAAGAAGTAAAAATTTCACTATTTACAGACAACTTGATCCTATACATAGAAAGCCCTGAGAAATCCACAGCAAAGCTTCTAGAGCTTATAAGTGAGTTCAGTAAAGTCACAGGTTATAAGATCAATGTGCAAAAATCAGTAGCATTTCTATGCACTAATAATGAACAATCTGAGGAGTAAATCAAGAAAAAAAATCTCATTTACAATCGCAATTAAAAGAATCAAATACCTAGGAATAAATTTAACTAAAGATGCAAATGATTTACATGAAGAAAACTACACAACACTGTTAAAGGAAATCAAAGAATATTTGAATAAATGAAAGAATATTTCTTGGTCATGGAGAGAAAGACTAAACATCATTAAGATGTTTATCATACCAAGTTGATCTACAAATTTAATGCAATCCCAATAAAAACCACTATAGTATTTTTTACTGAATTGGAAAAACTAACTATGAAATTTATCTGTAAGGGCAAGAGGCCCCAAATAGCCAAAGACATATCGAAAAAGAAAAATGAAATCAGAGGGATCACACTACCTGGTTTTAAAACATACTACAAAGCTATGGTGGTCAACACTGCATGGTACTGGCACAATGATAGATATACTCACCAATGAAACCATTTTGAGAGTTCTGATATAGGCCCTCACATATACGGTTAACTGATCTTTGATGAGGCCATCAAGCCCATTCAATAAGGAGGAATGGTTTCTTCAACAAATAGTGCTTGGAGAACTGGATATCCATATCCAAAAGAATGAGGGAGGAACACCATCTCACACCATATACAAAAACTAACTCAAGATGGATCAAAGATCTAAAAGTAAGAGCCAAGACCATAAAGATCTTGGAAAATAATATAGGGAAGCATCTACAGGATCTTGTAAGAGGAAATGGCTTCATGAAATTCACACCCAAAGCAAGAGCAGTAAAAGAAAAACTAGATAAATGTGACCTCAAAATTAAAAACTTTTGCACCTCGAAAGGAGTTTGCCAAGAAAGTGAAAATGCAGCCTACTCAATGAGAGAAAATATTTGGTAACCATATATCTGATAGGGCTTAATATCTTGCATATATAAAGTAATCCTATACCACAAAAATAAAAAGACAACCCATTTAAAAAATGGGCAAGTGATTTTAATACATAGACCTCCAAAGAAAAACTACAAATGGCTAAAACGCACATGGAAAGATGCTCAACATTATTAGCTATTAGTGAAACACAAATCAAAACTGCAATGAGATATCATTATACACCCATTAGGCTGTCAGCTATTAAAAAACAGAGAATTATGAATGTTGGAGAGGCTGGGGAGGAATGAGAATCCTCATCCTCTGCTGGTAGAAATGTATAATGGTGTAGCCATTGTGTGGGATAGTTTACCAGTTCTTCAGAAAACTAACTATAGAACTACCATTTGATCCAGCAATTCCACTGCTGGGTATATACCCAGAAGAACTGAAAGCAAGAACATGAACAACTATATCCACACTAATGTTCATAGCAGCATTATTCACTCTTGCCAAAAGTTGGAATCAACGCAAATGCCCTTCAACAGATAAATGGATAAACAAATTGTGGTATATACATACAATGGAATATTACTAAGCTATAAAAAGAAATACAGTATTGACACACAGGATAACATGGATGAATCTTGAGGCCCTTACGTTGAGTGAAACAAGACAGGCACTGAAGGACAAATACTATATGACCTTACTGATATGAATTAAGCAAATTGAGCAGACTCACAGAGTTACAGTCTGGAAGATAGGTTTATAGGAAATAAAAAGGGAAAAGTTTTTGAGCCAATGCCCATATGGACAAAATCTATGGTAAGGTGGAAGTGTGTAGCTGTACAGTGGAGGAGAATGACAGTGGTGTAATGATACTGTTGGGATGGGTGGGGCTGGTTTCTAAGGGGAGTGGGAAGGGTGTGTTGGACTGTCCATGGAACTGAGGGGAGGGAGCAGGTGAACCCTGAGGATTGGTGAGTACATGGTTGAAACTACAATGTTGGAAATGCTCTGTTGGCAATATGGCAAATGAGGGTTGCTGGTTTGGGATGTTGTATGTGGGGGACATTTTCAACAGGGTGCACCTGAGCCAGACTTCTAGGGAGTGTGTGAGTGTTCATTTTGACATAGTGTTTTATATCAGTGGGTGGAGTCCCACATAATGAGCAGCAAGGTGATGGACTCCCATCCTGGGGAAGAGTCTCTCGAAAGCGTGGGCAGTGCTCAATAGGGGAGAGACCAGTGTGTTAAGCCCTCAGTAACTATGAATCTTGTCCTTCAAGGAGTGAAACCTTGTGGTTGCCATGGGTGCTGAGGGAAAGTGGAGGGAGAAATAGAATAGATGGAACATGGGGCATTTTGGGGGTGATGGAAGTATTCTATCTGATCTTGCTATAATGGATACAGGCCATGTTAAATTACATCAAAATTTATAAAAGTGTATGGTCCAAAATGTAAACCATTATGTAAACCGTTGACCATGATTGGTAGCTATGTTTCAATATTCGTACTTCAGCCGTAACAAACCATACCATCCACATATAAAATGTTATTATTAATAATAGGGCAAGGGGGAATAGGGGGAAGATGTTGGGTATATGGGAGTCCCCTGTATTCAGTATGTGACTTTTCTGTAACCTAAAACTTCTCTGAAGACAAAATGAAAAAAGTAAGACACTGGGGAAATAAATGGATGAAAATGTCACTCTACATATAGGACAACAGATCTCACAGTGATGAAAAGCAAAATATCAAGAATTTGTTTTAATTTTTTAAAACATGTTTTCATGAGTTTCTATTATTCCCCAATTTTTTTTTAATTAAATTTTTAAAATTTCATTTTTAAAACTGTCGTTATTATTTCATTTTCTTATTAATTGCATTTGGCTATTTTATTGGCTTCATTTTTGAAGAAGTTTTGATTCACAGAAGGGTTTCAACTGTGGCAGGGGAGGATCATTGATGCAGGGTGTCAGTGATGGGGGATATATGGGAGGAAGCTAACCTGGGCATACATAGCAGACATATAGATGTCTTCAGTTCTTCATGAGGCATTGCCATGGTGGGTGGAGATTCACATAAAAGCCAAAGAAATATCAAATTACCATCCTGGAGAGCTCTACCATATTCTCTAATGGAACACCAAGAATCCCCTGAATACAGGGGCAATGACTAGTAAAGGAAGATGGTACATTGAAGGGCCCTTGATATTGGTGACTGTTCTTATGAACCATTACTCTTGAAATGAAAACTTAGCCTAGTATTATAGGGTGCCTGGGAGTTACTTTCTGAGAGCCTCCTACTTGCTCAAACGTGGCCTCTCTCAAAGCCAGACTCAGCATATAAATAAAATACCTTCCTCCCAGCATGAGACATGACCCCTAGGGATGAGTCTCCCTGGCACTGAGGAATTACTATCAAGCATCAACTAGCAATGTGACTGGAAAAAGACCTTGACAAAAAGGGGAAAAAGGTAAAGACAAATGAGTTTAAATGGCTAAGAGACTTCAAAGTGAGTTGGGAGGTCGCTCCAGAGGTTATGCTTATGCACATCTCAGCAGGATCTCATTGACTGCCAAAGTAGATACTACCCTAAGTAGCAGGGCTTCTGAGGGCTCTGGAGACACCCAGACAGTATAGTCAGGGCAGATAACTCAGGAGTTTGGTGCCTTGCCTCTGGGTTCTACTTTGGAATTTATGCTCCCCCATGTGACAGAGTTGAACTCAGTTGTGGTTTCCCTACACTTGGCTCTTCTGTCCTTTTTGAACCTATAATTAGTGCTAGAGTTGGTTGTTGTATGTCCAAGAGACTTAAATCTTCAGGCTGTCTGTGTGCTAGCTGGGCCTCAAATCTCAGTGGAGTTGCAACACCTTTTCTTCAGTTCATTGGTCTCAACCAGGACAACTAACAAGGAGAGGATGATGGACAACCACCATACCAAGAAACAGAGAGAGTCTACAACTGCAAGCAAGAGAGCCCCATTCATCAGCCCTAATGGATTGCAGCCCCCTCTCAATTAGAGGTAGAGTGGACATCACCATCCCAGAATCCTCAGGACTAGGGAATGAACTATGGACTAAAGTAGATTTACTGGTATTCTACTATAGATTTATTGTGATTCTACCAATGGAAGAAATTACATCATTGATGTGGAGGTGGTGGCCACTGGAAGTTCTGGGGGCAGGGAGAGGGAAACAAATGTAATGCAGGGGCATTTTCTAGAATTGGGAATTGTCCTGAATAGCATTGCAACAACAGATACAGGCCATTATGTATCACCATAACCTACAGAATTGGGTAGGAGAGAGTGTAAACTACAAGATAAACTTTAATCCATGCTTAGTGACAATGCTCCAAAATGTGTTCATGAATTGCAATGAATGTACCACACTAATGAAAGATGTTGTTGATGTGGGAAAATGTGGCAGGTGTGGGGAGCAGGGCATATAGAAATCGCCTATATTATTTATATAACATTTATGTAACCTAAGTATCTTCTTAAAAAATAGGTATAATATGGTGGCATTTTCAGAATATTGGAATTGTCCTGAAATGCAATGATTTTGCAGTGACAGATACAGGCCATTATATATCTTGTCATAGCTTAGAAAAATGGGTGGGAGAGAGTTCAAACTATAATGTAAACTATAATCCACACTTAGAGGCAATGCTCCAATGTATGTTCATCAATTGTAACAAACGTACCATGCCAATGAAGGATGTTAATGTGAGAAAGTGTGAGAAGGGTAGGGAGTGGGGATATGGGAATCCCCCCTATATATATATTTGTTGTAAAATTTATGTAATCTAAGTATCTTATAAAAAATTAAAAATTTAAAAAATATGGGATTGGACAACACTTTAACTGAAGTAACCTTATCAAAAGTTCCCACTTAAAATGGATTCACACATACACAGGAATGTGTTAAGTTTAAGAACATGTTTTTATGGGGTACATACAGCTCCAAACCACCACACATGGTAAAAATATCTAACTGGCAGAGAATTGAGGAATTGAGTATCCAGAATCCAAATTTGCTGCTTTTAATTAAAGTAAAAGCTGTCCATAAAATAAATGCCTTATATAAAAGATGCTATTCTGACATTATTAGGAATACAAAGTATGAAGTATAATCTTCTCACTGTGGGACCCTATAATATGGTTAAAACTAAAAAATGGAAAACCAAATAGTTTAGGCCAGTATATACTTAAATATCTGCATGAAATATTTAAATAATACATGCATGATGATATAGAAATTACTTAGTTTTATAATCCATTTGGAATTGTTACATGTGTGCCTTTGTGCAGATTTGAAGATGATGATGGGGCATGGTGTGATCTTTACTGTATGAGTAGCTGTGAGAAAAGAATGTTTGCTTGAAACCTGAGAAGGCTGTACTGGGGGAAGAGAGAGAGGATGACTTAGAAGCTAATAAAGAACTTGAAGAGAGAAGAGAAATGAAGAGTTTGGCAGTCTGAAAGGGTATTTGGGAAAGAAAATATGGTTTATGGGGATTTATGAAATTTGGCCAATGGCGTTAAAATAATACCTCTTACCTTGAAATCAATAAAATATTAGTTTTCATGAAGGTGTTTTAGGATTGTTCTACTTTGGAGATGCATTGAAAACCTATGTCTTGCTTCAAGGTGGGTACAGGATAAGAAGAGAAGCTGTCCTTCAGGTTAAGGAATTTAACTGATCTCTTTCTCAGTATTTTTGTAAAAAATAATAGTATCTAATGAATGTAGTTGCTGTAATTATTAAGAACACTTAACATTCTTGGAACACTGTGAATACCCTATAGAGATTAGCTGTTAACTAATTTACACAGACAGTAGTAAAACCACCAAAATAGCGAATGGACAGAATTTGAGAAGACAGAAAATAATGTATGCGATAACCTTGCTTGGAGCAGAATTTGAGGATAATCTTAATAGGAGGATAGGTTAATTAGATTTAGGGGCCAGTGTAAAGTTCAGCCTGAAGCACAAGACATTCGCTGAAGGACAGGCATTTATTAGAAGAGGGTATGATTTTAGCTTAAAAAGGGATGTCAGGATCAAATGGGCCTTTTTCAGTCAATATTTTGCCAAGTACCACATATCATGTTAGGCAGTACTTGATCTTACTACTTAAAATTCTATGCCCTTATCTGAAACTTCAACCAAAGGTGCTCTGCATAATGGCCAGGACCACTTCTTTTACTCCTTCTTGTCACCAGTGCCTAGCTGTGTGTTCCATTTTGATGCTGGGAAGCTTTGAATAGATTAAAGCAGGAAACTGGCATGATGAAAGCAATATTTTAGGCAAATTATTATGGCAGTGGACGGCAAGAGGGAACTGAGAGTAGAAAGTCCTAAGGAAAGGAGCCAACTCAAAGTGTGTAAGGTGAGTAATAGTAGCCGATATGATCAGATAAGAAAAAAATTAATTAGCTCAACACTATAGGGTTAATCCTCTCTCATGTACTCTGGATGCTCTCCTATCTGTAATTCAGGAACCTAGGCTCCAAACAAATTTTGGCTTGGTTGTTTTTAACAACTAGCATCCAAAGTCTCTATGCTTTCTCCTCAGCGAGCTACAAGGAGAAAGAAAAGGATGACATTTAGAGTGTTCTTTGGGCCAAGCTGGAAAGGTCAGGATACTTCCACTAACTCTCCAATGACTACTGCTCAGTCACATGACACAATTAACCATTAGGGAGAGTGGGAAAGGAAGTTTCTCTGCTTGTCCAGAAAGAGGAGGAAAGAGGTGTGGTGATGAACTAGTACTCACTCCCACAGGAGGATATTTCAGTAATCTAGGAGTAAGGAGCCAAGGACCAGGACCAAGATGGAGTATGGAAATGAGAAGAAAAAAATAAATATGAAAGATTAGAAAATATGAATTGACAGAGTTTGGTAATTGGTTCAAAATGAGGGTCAATGTGGAAGGGAGTATATTGCTATATAGAGGCTGAGAATCTGACTAAATATTAATTTAAGAATCTCATTATCAAAAACCTTATCTCCCAAGGAAAGGTTTAAGACAATTTCTGGGGTGAGAAGTTGGGACAATATGTATATATATATATGTGTGTGTGTGCATATTTATATTCAATATTTTAAAGAAAAATGGTTATGGAAATTTACCTTATGGCAGGTATTGAAGAAGAATACATGCATTAATGTGTTTCAAATAAATTTGGCAATGTTCCTAAAGTTATTTCAATCCCTTCAACACAATTCAAAGGTTAAACTTATCCCTTGCAGCAGACATAGGTATACAGTAAGCAAATCACAACCAGACCCTGAAATCTTAAGTTGCAATGTTTATACACATAAGTAATCATATCATTAACAGAGAACACACCTTAACTTTAATGGCAAACATATTTTGGCAAAGCTACTTTCAGCAATATTATCTCTGGCAAACCAAACAACTTCAAACTTACAGACTTTGTCTTTGACAATATACACCCCAGCTAATTGCCTATCCGTGAGAGATTTAACCTCTGTTACTGTTCATGTAATCTAAGTTTACAGCTTCATCCTTAGCGAATTGACTTTAAAGCACTGTGGAAATCTTCTACTGAACCTATATATAGAAACAGAAGTGGAAAGAAATGTGCACATTTATCCAGGTTTAATTTCCCTTCTTTTTATGATCTTTGTAACAATGTCTAAAGAAAGCAACAGCAACAACAACAACAACAACAACAACAAAAATTAGAGGAGAAATAAATTCAGTATCTACTATTGTTGTAAAATTTGAGAGAGGTTCAATTTTTTGCGTACAGAAAGGCCAGGACTTGGGAATGATTTTGAGAAGGAAAAATGGTTTATTGACGGCAGACCGACGGGACTCGGGAGCTTTCTGTTGCAAACCCGAGTCCCAAACAAGCTTTTTAAGTCCCTTTTATACAGAAAGGAAAGGCCAAATGGTCCTTTTGTTTCAGTTCTCAATAGGCTTGAATTAGCATACATCTTCCACATCCTAGGTAAGCTTTCAGCATGGACTTCATACATTCTAGATAAGCTTTTAGCACATTTGGGTTGCATTTTCCCTGAATATTTAAAGTTTATAGAGTTTGCATTGATAAACTGTTTCCTGGGACTTGAGTCGTTGCCATGTTTACCAAGGGCAGGGCTGCAGCCTCTCACCATCCCACACCCACAAGTCAGGACAGACAGCTTAGGTTAAGGTTATCTCTGAAGAGACAAAGAGCCTCCCACCCATAACCTACATCACTACCTATTTAGTTTAGACAACCAGTTATGTGTTTGGTGTTTTATGCTGCTAAATATATGTGTATTAGTACTGTGGTTATTATAAAGTAGAGATGGAGGAACATGTAATTTAAAGAGTGCATATTTATTAAATTAAAAAGAAAAATCCATATGTGTCCCTAAATATTCATTTGTAAGATCTTGTTATACAATCTCTTTCTCTTGATACATTTAAATCGATTGTCTCCAAATGGCTATTTATTATGCATGTCTTGGATGAGGAAGGTCTTAAGAGAGCTCCAAAGCCTCTTTCAAATCATGAACTCTAAGCTATTTCAAAGTACAGCAGACACAGGTACCAATAAAGCAAAGAAACTAAAACAAACACAAATTTCTTAAAAAGCCGTTTCTTACATTAAATTTGTCCTTTTCTATTTCAAATTTCTCATCTTCTAATGGGGAGCCAGATTATTTTTAAGTGTTCACTTTGCAATTACCAAAGCCATGCTAATTTAATTGACAGTGAAGTATGATTTTATCTAAAAATTAGGAAAAAAAATCACTTAAAATTCCTAATGCTTTTGAAGGTGACAGGTACATTCTTGCTACCTACATACATCGTTGCTAACAAGTTATACAATAGCAAATAATTTGGGAAACATCCCATTTTCCATCTCCAGTCTTAACAGATAACATTTCTCTCTCATATCATGAGAAAACATAGGTGATTAATCAAGAAATACCCCATATCAAAAAATCTGCATATTTGTGTGCATCTATTGCTTTATTTTGCAGAACATTCTGATCAAAACAAATTCTCTCTGCTTCTATCTAAAACTAATGCATCCACTTGACCCGAGCTCTCATATTTTCTCATCTAATTCTTTCATTTATAATCTTAAATGTTCTTCTCTGAGCTCTCATTCTCATAAGTCTGCACTCATTCTGGAATTTCTCCTATTTTAGATAATAAATTCACTTGACTACATATTATTTTTTAATTAAAACCTTCTGAGATAAACACTGATTAGAGCAAACAGCTACAGGAGTTGTCCATATTTGTTATCTCCAATTTGTCACTTCTGAATTTCTCTTTAGTCTAATCCTAAGGTTTTCGTTCAAAACATTTTACTAAAACTGGTGTTGACAAAATTATCAATGACCTTATTCTGGCCATATTCAATTGTGAATTCTTGATTCTTTTCTTATTCAACCTATTACCACCATTTGACACTATTGATTCCTTCTTCCTTTTTCAAATCATTTTCTTTAATTGATTTCTATGATTCTATACTCTACTACTTTTCCTCCCACATCACTATTTACTTTTTCTTTGTCTCCTTTCTTATTCCACCCTCTTTCCTATTTTAAAATGCTGTATTTCCCTTTTTCATAGACTTTTTTTTACCCATTTTTGAGCCATTCCTAAATAAACTGTAAACTTCTATTTCCTAAGTCAATCTGTCCCCTTACTTCCGGATATACATGTGCAATCTTGCTGGACTTGGAAAGGTTGAAGAGTGAAAGAGGTGTGAAAGGCAATAGAAAACAGATACTGATTAGATAGCACTCGGTGGTCAGAAAAAATGATGAATTCTAAAATGTCCCCATTGATAACTATTTGTTTGCGAAAAGCTGCTGGGAGCAATATACCAGAAAATGTGTTTGCTTTTATGATGGGAAGTTATTAGTTTAAAAAGTTACAGTTTTGAGGCTACGAAAGTGTCCACAAATCCAGGCATTATTAAGAGATGCTGCTTCACCAGGTTGCAGCTGTGGAAGCTCAGTTATGGGTGATCAAGCACATGGTAGGGCATAATGGTGGCATCGACTCATCTCTCCTGGTGTCTTTCTGTCTCTGTGCCCTTTTTTCTGTGAGTCTACACCTTTTTAATCCTCTATTTATAAAGGACTTCTGGTAAGAAGATTAAGACCCAACCTCCGTCCTGCAATCTAATCAAAGACCCTTAACTGAAGCAATCTAATCAAAGGTTCACAATAGGTGCAATTTAAGAACATAATTTTCTGGGATCCACATAAAAGACTCGAACTAGCATTGTAACTCTGGGACAGATGTTCAATTTTCACTATGAAGTTGTTTTTCTTTCTGGAATGTAACACTTCTCACTTTCCCTCCATCGAATCATTTGTAAGTTTTAGCACAAGCACAGGCATTCAGTAAGAGAGGTTTTCTTTGTGAACATTAAGAGAATGGCCTTAGTTTCACATCTGCGTCCATGTGAGGCCAAACAGGAACTACAAAAGAGGAAAAACAAGATAATCTATAAATTAAGCTAATTAAGCAGAAGCAGGGAAATAGAGCCAGAAGGGACCATGATGATATAAAGTCCTCCTGGGATTTTTCAAAATTGTGGGCTAGAAATACAATACATTGTGGTCTTTAGGTGTAGAGATGCTAGCTAATTTCTAAATGATACATGCACTTTCCCATCTGGAGGCCATTGTCAACAAGAAGGGAACATGATATAAAAATCTGATATGAAATTAAGTATTTAAATGTTTCTTTTAATTAGTTTTAATTCAATACCTGTGGATAAAATTGAAATCTGAGGGTGACTCTTTATAGGAGGAAATAGACATAATTGAATTTTTCATCATGTAACTTTTATCTAATTTATAATAAAATAAGTTGTCTGTGTAACAGATGAGTGAAAAAAAGTAGTTCTGTGAATAAAAATAAATGGCCTCAATCACACTTCAAACATGCCTGGGTTTATATAAAGTCAGGTACTTTAGCTTAATCTTGGAGAGAATATGAAAATTATAAGAGAAATGTTTCATATGAAAAGATCTTAGAACTGAGTATTCAGTTTTACATGTTAAAGATGTAAATTCATCTACTTTAGAGTTTGCTTGTATTTTATGATTTTTTTCATAAAGAAAATGAATGTCAAGATAATCAAGTGGCCTGTATCTTTTTCTTTCTTTCTTTTTTTTTTTTTTAAAGATTTTTTATTTATTTATTTATTTAAATCCCCCCCCCTCCCCTGGTTGTCTGTTCTTGGTGTCTATTTGCTGCATCTTGTTTCTTTGTCCGCTTCTGTTGTCGTCAGCGGCAGGGGAAGTGTGGGCGGCGCCATTCCTGGGCAGGCTGCTCTTTCTTTTCACGCTGGGCGGCTTTCCTCACGGGCGCACTCCTTGCGCGTGGGGCTCCCCTACGCAGGGGACACCCCTGCGTGGCAGGGCACTCCTTGCGCGCATCAGCACTGCGCATGGCCAGCTCCACACGGGTCAAGGAGGCCCGGGGTTTGAACCGCGGACCTCCCATATGGTAGACGGACGCCCTAACCACTGGGCCAAAGTCCGTTTCCCTCTTTCTTTAAATACTTAACAAAACTATGTTAATATGAAATGTCTTTAGGGAGGTAACAAGGTAATGAAGTCGTAAAATACGAAAACTAATGTCTCTGTCTTCCTATATTCCTGTCATTCAGAGGACAAGGGCCTCCTCTTTTATGCATTATTAACCACTTTGAGTTGGTTGTGATGTTCACAAACAACAGATTTGAATTTTTAAAGTGCCTAGTACTTTGGGTGTAGCTTCAGGTTTCAGTTCACCTTATTTGGGCTTTTTCTAAATAAGTCGAAGTTTATATTAAAACAGCAAAGCAAGACATTTAGTGGGATAAATACCCATTATTATTTAATAAATATCAAAACGATTTAGAACAAAATATAAAGTAATTCAAAATAGCTAAAGTTAAGTGCCACTCTTACTTTATTTCATGTGTCCTTAATTGCATCATTTAGTTTTGACATCCTCTTAGGATTGAGTAGAACTGACTCTTTAAATCATTCTTGAATCCAAGAAAAGTTCTTTATGACTAAGCCCAGATTAGCCTCTAAAGTTTCTAGACAGCTTTGCCCGATACTTCACCGTCCATTCACTGTTGATTTATCTGCCTTTGTGTTCTGTGTTGCAGTGTAAACGTTATTCTGAGTCCTTGCTGGAATTTGATACTGCTTGGAGATAAACAGCATGTAAAACTATAGCTAAGTGTTGGGCTAATTTCCAGAATAGTTTCACAATGCTGTGCTTGTGGTCCTGATTAGAATTTTGGAGTACTCAAGGTTCACAGTCACCACAGGCCCAAGAAAAACCACAACCATCATGCTGTATTTCCCATAATGGAAACTCTATATCTATCATTCAAAATTTTTATTGTTACCTGTTATTTTCAAAATTATCATTAAGCAAAATGATGTAGAAACTTCGGGATAAAAAATAAATATATATGGACAAAAATAAGAAACCAATTAGAAGTAAGCACTTAAAATTTCAGTGCATTTTCCTCAAGCTTTTCTCTCACTATCTCATTAATGACCTCATACTACAAGTAGAAATTTCTATTAAAATAAAGGAAAATAAATAGCGTGTTTTAGGACACATCCCTGCATTGTTAAACATTATGTTTTAAAAAGTCGAAGACATGATAAACTCAAAATCACACAGTGGTTTCTTGCAGAAGTGAATGGCAGATGGATGGTATTCAGGAGGATCATATACTTAGGACTCGTTCTGAAACTGAGTACTTCATTAGTTATCACTTTATTACTTTGCTGCATAACTTACTTATATGTTACATATATGCCTTAAGTTAATGAAAAATAGACATTTAAGACTTTAAAATTTTTTTCTAATAGATATTTCCAGAATGAAAATTTCATTTAGGCTTTTTGTATACATTTTTATTAGTGAAATGTAGATTTACAATAAAAATCCTACAGAAAATAGAGTTCCCATTTATTCCCCCTACTATTAACGCTATGCATTAGTATGGTATATTTGTTACAATCGATGAAAGAATATAATTGTACTATTATCTATAGTCCATAATTTACATTAGGATTCACTGTTTGAATTGTACAGTCCTATGTTTGTTTTAAAAATTTTATTCTAGTAAGATATATACAACATAAAATTTCCCCTTTTAATCACATTCAAGTATATAATTCAGTGCTGTTGATGACATTTATGTTATGATACTTTTATCACCGACCATTACCAAAACTTTTCCATCACCCCATAGAGAAACTCTGTACCATATAAGCATTTATCCCCCATTCCCTCTCAGTGGGGTTGCTGGGTGATATGGTAATTCTATACTTAACTTTCTGAGGAACCGACAAACTGTCTTCCACAGCAGCTGCACCATTTTACATTCCCACCAAGAATGAACAAGTGTTTCTATTGCTACACATCCTCTTCAGCACTTGTTATTTTTCGATTTTTAAATAGTAGCCATTCTAGTGTGTGTAAATGGTATCTCATCATGGTTTTAATTTGTACTTCCCTAATGACTAATGATGTCATGCAACTTTTCATATGCTTTTTGACCAATTCCTTTTCCAAGGAAGCATATCTTCCTTGGAAAAATGTCTATTAAAGTCTTTTGCCCATTTTTAAAATTGGGTTTTTTGGCTTTTTATTGTTCAGTTTATAGGATTTCTGTATATATTCTGGATACTAAACTTATTGGCTATGTGGTTTCCAAATATTTTCTCCCATTGATTGTCATTTTACTTTCTTGATAAAGTCCTTTGAGGTTCAAAAGTTTTACATTTTAATGAGGACTCATTTTTCTAATTTTTATTTTATTGCTCTTGCTTTTGGTGTAAAGTTTAAGAAATGTTGCCTAATACAAGGTCCTAAATATGCCTCCTCATGTTTCCTTCAAGGAGTTTTATAGTTTTGGTTCTTATATTTAAGTCTTTAATGCATTTAAGTTGATTTTTATATATCATATGAGGTAGAAGTTCACTTTCATTCTTTTACATATGTGTGTGTGTGTGTGTGTGTGTGTGTATCCCCAGTTTCCCAGCAACATTTGTTGAAGAGACTATTCTTTTCCAGTTAAGTGGACTTTGGCACTCTTGTCAAAAATCATTTGCCCATAGATGTGAGGGTTTATTTATCAACTCTGTATTTGATTCCATCGTTCTATATGTCTTTCCATGTTCAGCTCATGTTGTTTTGATTCTTGTGGCTTTATAATAATTTTTAAAATGGGGAAGTATGAGTCATTCAACTTTGTTCCTCCTTTTCAAGATGACTTTGACTATTTGGGTCCCTATCTGTATAAATTTGATGATTGACTTTTCAGCCAAGAGGGCTATTGGAATTACATTGAATCTATAAATTGCTTTGGGTAAAATTGTCTTAATAATATTTAGTCTTCCAATACATGAACACAGAATGTTCTTCTAATTATTTAGATCTTCTTTGATTTCTTTTAACAATGTTTGTAGTTTTCCACGTATAAGTTCTTTACACACTTGGTTAGATTTACTCCTAGTTATTTGATTCTTCTGGTTGTAGTGTAAGTGGGATATTTCTCTTGATTTCTTTCTCATATTGTTCATTACTATTGAATGGAAATACTACTGATTTGGGGGTATGATCTTGCACCCCACCACTTTGGCGAATTTTTTTATTAGTTATAGTAGCTTTTTTATGGATTTTTCAATATTTTTTATATGCAGGATCATGTCATGTACAAATAGGGAATGTTTGATTCTCCTTTCCAATATAAATGACTTTTATTTCTTTATTTTGCCTAATTGCTTTGGCTACCACTTTGTACAATGTTGAAAAACAGTGGTGACAGTGGACATCTTTATCCTTTTCCTGTTATTCAAGAGAGAGCTCTCAGCCTTTCAACATTGAGTATGATGTTAGCAGCAGGGTTTTTTTAAACAAATCAATTTTATTGATACATATTAATAAGCATAAATCCATATCATGTGTACAATCAATGATATTTAGTATAATCACATAGTTATGAATTTATCACTCCAAACATTTTTAGAACATGTTCATTTTTCCAGTAATAATACTGAAAACCAAAAACCTATTTTTTGTTTTCTTTCCCACAGCTCTTCTTTGATATTTGATTCACCTTATTCTAAGTCTTTAAAATTGCCCAGCTTAAGTTATCAAAATTGTGCCAGGAAATCAGTAACTGGGCACAGATTTTCTCCCAAGCATTAGAGAAAGACCAAAAGCATTTTTGTCCATGCAATTTCCAGACATGCCAGCAGATGGCATTCACCCACTCACCAGTGCACATTTCTGGGGAGACGAAATCTCCGTTTTCCTGTGTTTTCATTTGGCCAGAGCCAAGATTCAAAGCCAGTTTTCTGCTGGCCAAATTCACTGAAGAAAAGCCCCTGACTCCTCCTCCCTTTTCCCTTGCAACAGCTGACAGGGAGGAAGATGTCTGTTCCCCTCTCAGTCAGCTGCAGTTTACCAGGGGTTTTACCCCAGCTTAATATCTTGGAGGTAGGGAGGTGAACCCTTTCTAGTCCCCCAGTGGGGGTTGGTAACTCACGTTTGTTGTTTAGGATTCTTCATCTCTCTGTCCCTCACCCTCTTGGGAGTTTTGAAGCACTGTCCTGTGAAGCACTGCTAACCTCCATAGCAGGCCCCTCTGACAGCTTTTGGCTCTTTCTCTGTTATGTTTGTGAGAGAGTTGAGCCCTGCCTGCCTAATCTGAACCATCTTCCCACAATTCCCTAATTCAGGTTTTTATATGTACCTTTTAAAGCATATTTGGAAAGTTTCCTGCTGTTCTAGGTTTGTTAGTGGGATTTTATTTTATTTTTTTTAAGAAGGCATGCTTGATTTGACCAAGGCTTTTTCTGCTTCAATTGAAATGATCATGTGGGTTATTTTTTCCTTAATTCTTTTAATGCGGTGTATTGCATTAATTGATACTAAGGATAAATCCCACTTGATCATGGTGTGTAATTCTTTTAATGTGCTCTTGGACTAATTTTTATATTTTTTTGTTGAGGATCTTTGAATCTATATTAATAAGGGATATTGTTCTGTAATTTTCCTTTCCTGTGATACTATTATCTGGCTTCAATATGAGGGTGATATTGTCTTTATAGAATAGATTAAGTTTCCCCCTCTTAAATATTTTGGAAGATTTTGAGCAAGATTAGAGCTAATACTTCTTATAATGTTTAGTAAAAGTTATCTGTGCAGCCATCTGGCTCTGGACATTTTTTGGTGAGAGGTTTTTGATGACTGATTTAAATCTCTTTCCTAGTTATATTTCTTGTTGAGTCAGTGTAAATAGTGTATTGCTATAAATTTGTCCACTTTGTTTCTGTTGTCTAATTTGTTAGTGTGGGTTGTTCATAGTGTCCTATTATAATACTTTCTGTATCTCTGGTGTCAGTCCCCTTTTATTTCTGATTTTAGTTTCTGACTTGAGATCTTTCTTTTTAGTTACGTAAGCATTTAGAGCTTTATTTCTTTATCAGTTCAGTTATCTGGTTAGAAGTTTATTCCACTCTGATCTTTTATATCTGATCTTTGTTTCCATCCTTAAATTCACTTAGGATTTAATTTTCACTTTTTTTCTTCTGCTGACTTTACATTTAATTTGTCCTTCCCTTTCCAGTTTTTTATGATGGAAGGCTAAAATCATTAATTCTGAGGCTTTTATTTTCTTCAAATATAGGCATTTAGCAATATGTTTCCCTGCAAGTATAGTTTTAACTGCATCCTACAAATTTTGATATTTTATGTTTTTATTTTATTTTAGTTCAAAATACTTTTGAACTTTCTTTTGGAAGTTTTCCAGAAAACTTTATTATTTTTTTCTAATTTAATTTCTCTGTGGTCCTAGAATATACTTTGTATGATTTGAATGATTTTAAATACATTGAGATGTGTTTTATGGCTATAAATATAGTGTGTAATTTTAGTTTGCTAAAAGCTGCTGGCAGCAATATACCAGAAATGGGTTGGCTTTTGTAATAGGAATTTATTAGGTTAAAAATTTACAGTTCTGAGGCTGTGGTAGTCCAAATCAAGGCATCATCAGTGATGCTGTCTCACCTGTAGTCTGCTACTGGAAATCCTGGATTCCTTCCATGTGGCAGGGCACGTGGAGGCATCTGCTTCTCTTCCAGGTCTTGTTGCCTCAGCTTCCGGCTACTCTATCTGTGGCTTCCTCTCCAGGTTCCTCTCTGAGCCTCTGGGTTCGTTCTCTCTGTCTCTGTGGCCTTTTCTCTGTGTGTCTGATACTTTCAATCCTCCATTTATAAAGGACTCCTGCAAGAAGACGAAGGAACACCCTGGGCCATGCCTCGCCAAATTAATCCAGTCAGAGGCCCTTCAAATGAATACAATCCTATCTAGGGTCCCACATCCACGGGAATGGATTAGCTTTAAGAAAATGATCTTTTCTGGGAGCCAAAAAAAAAGCTTCAGACTGTCACATCTGTTTGGTAAATGTTCAGTCTGTGATTGAGAAGAATGTGCAGTATGTGATTTGAGATGAGAGGTTATTTAAGTGACAATTAAAGTTGGTTAATAGTGGTTTTCAAGTCTTATTTATCCTCATTTTTTCTATCATTTTTGAGAAAGGATATTGAAATCTCCAATTATAGTTGCATATTTACTCATTTTTACTTGTAGTTCTACCAGTTTTTGATTTATGTATTTTGTATGTTTATATTAGTTATATAACATTTAGACCTGTTAGGTCTTCTTGAAATAAACGGTCTCTTTATCATTAAGAATGACCTTCTAGATCCTGATTATTATTTTTGCTATAGAATCCTTTTGTTGGATTTTATTAAAATTACTCCACTTTTCTTTTGAATAGTGTTAGCACAGTAAATCTGTCTCCATCCTTTCACCTTGAACCTATTTGTGTAAGTTAAAGTAGTTTTCTTATAGGCACCATATACTCATGTGTGATAATTTTATCCAATCTAAATGTATTTTCCTTTGAATAGGGACATTCGGTCTCTTTCTCTCCCTCTCACTCTTGCTCTCCATATATAATACATACTGATATAGAGTGAGTGGTTTAAATCTACCATGTCATTATTCCATTTCTACTTATCTCATATGTTCTTTGTTCCCTATTCCCTTTTCTCTGGATTAATGAATATTTTTATTGATTCTATTTTATCTCCTTTATTTGCTTTTTCAATATTTATGTTTTGTTGTGTTAGTTTTGAGGTTACTTTCAGGTTTATAGTATCAACTTCAACTTATCACAGTCAAATCAAGTGATATTATACCACTTCTAGAACAGTAAAATAAGATTACAAAAGTGTTCTTCTATTTCTTCTATCTTGATCTTTTTACTGTTGTTTCCATACATTTTAATTTTTCACGTTAAAAATCCCACAGTGCATTGCTCTTTTCAAAAGAGTCAGGAGGTCACTTCAAAAAAGAGTCAGGAGGTCGTCAGAGGGGTCGTGCCTATGCATGTCTCAACAGGATCCCAGAGACAGCCAAGGTAGATACAACCCCAGGTACTGGTTCTCCAGAGGACTACGGAGATGCACAGATTCTACAGTCATGACAGATGGCTCTGGAGTTCAGTGCCTTGTCAGTGGACCCTACTTTGGAATTAGTGTTCCTGAATGTGATGGTGTTGGCCTGAAATGTGACCTTTCTACACATGCCTCTTCTGTCAATTTTGCTGAACCTGTGGTTGGTGCTAGAGTTGGTGTATACTCAGAAGACTTGAATCTCTGGACTGTCCATGTGCCAGCTGGACCCTGAGCCTCAGCAGAGTTGTAATTCCTACTCTCCGGTTTGTTGGACTTACCCAGTCAGCTAACAGGGTGGTGGAGGTGGTCAACCACCACACCAGGGAACTGAGAGTGCCTACAACTGCAAGGAGGAGAATTGCATCCACTAACCATGTGGAATCTAAGCTCCATCTTGATTTAGAGGTGGAGTAGACATCACCATCCCACGGTCCACAGGATGGAGGAATAAAATATGGATTAGAGTGGACTTACTGGTGTTCTGCTATAGAACTATTGTGACTAGCAGTGGAAGAAATTGTACTTAAACAGTTATCTTTTTTAAATACTTCAATATCAAGAAAATAGTCTATTATTTTTCCCCAGATAGTTACCCTTTCCAATGCTCTTCATAAACTTATGAGGATCCAGATTTCCATTTGGTATCATTTCCCTTCTGCCTTTAATATTGCTTTTTAGTGCCAGTCTCTGGTAATGAAATTTTTACCTTTTTTATATCTTCTTTAAAAATAAACTTGCCTTAATTTTAAAAATAGGCCTAGAATTCTAATTTGACAGTATTTTTCTTTCATTATTTTAAAGACATTACTTTAAATCTGGCTTACATTGATTCCAGCTATGTATCTGAAGCCATCCTTATCTTCAGTTCTCTGAATGTAATATCCTTTTTGTTTTTCTCTCTTGCTGCTTTTCAGATTTTCCTTGGTGCAGATACCTTCATGTTTCTTGTGCTTGGGGTTTAATGAGCATCTTAAATCTGTGAATTTACATTTGCTAAAAATGGAAATTCTTTTGAAATTATTTCAACAGTTTTTTCTGTCCTTCCTTCTCTCTCCTCTCCTTCAGGGGCTTTAATTACATGTGTATTTGGGCACTTTAAGTTGTCCCCAGCTCACCAAAGCACTCTTCATTTACTTAAAATAACACTTTTTTTCTTTGTGTTTTATTTTCTATAGTTTCTACTGTTATGAATTCAAGTTCACTAGGCTTTTCTTCTGTAATATCTGCTTTATATGCTATACTGTTAATTGTTTCCAGTGTAATTTTCATCTCTAAAAATTTAGATTTTGACTTAGGTCTTCCATATACTTTCATATCTTCAATCTATTTAAAATATTTCTTATTTACTCTAACTTTTTGAACATGTAGAATACACTTTTAATAACTGTCTTTATGTTCTTGTCTACTTATTCTTTCATCTCTGTCATTTTTGGGTCAGTTTCAAATAATTTATGTTTCTCCATATCATGGGTTGCATTTTCCTGCTTCTTTTCATGCCTGCTAACTTTTATTGGATGCAAGTCACAGTGAATTTTACCTTTTGGGTGTTGATTTTTTTTATTCCTATAAATATTATTGAATGTCATTCTGTACCATTTTTAAAATACTTTGAAATAGTTTCATCCTTTCAGTTAGTGTTATTAAGATTTTTTTCCAGCAAAAACATAGCAGCAGCATTTAGTAAAATGCATAATTTTTCCCATTCCTAAAGCAAGCCTCTTCTGTATATTGTACCCAATGACTCATGAATTATAAGATCCTCAGTGATTGTTCCCTTTACTTGCCTTCAAATGGTTCTTTCCTCAGCCTTGGCTAAGATTCTTCATGCATATGGACTGATCAATATTACTATTTTTTCCTTTATTTTTTTCTGTTATTTTAGTTATTTTAGGCTAAATGGTAATTTTGGTACCTGCTATGATATCTTAGCAACACATTTAAGTATCTAAATTATATTTTTACATGCACTTATGTTCTAAATATAATGGATTTATTTAACTCTGATACAAAACTAAAAAATTCAACTGTATCAAAAAGACAAACATATTTAAAGGTCATGAAAAGTGGTATAATGATGTCCAAAGTAGAGACATAGGTTATTTCCTTTATAACATGACACTAGACTGTCATAGAGAAACATTTAAAATTGTGTTGAGGAAATGTATTAGTCAGCCAAAGGGGTACTGATGCAAAATACCAGAAATCTGTTGGTTTTTATAAAGGGTATTTATTTGGGGTACAAGCTTGCAAATACCAGGCCATAAAGCATAAGATACTTTCCTCACCAAAGTCTATTTCCATGTTTTGGAGCAAGATGGCTGCCGATGTCTGTGAGGGTTCAGGCTTCCTGGGTTCCTCTCTTCCCAGGTCTTGCTTCTCTCTGGTCTCAGGTTCACTGTTTTCTCCACAAGGTCAGTGTAGACTATGAGGCTCTTTAGGCTTTGACTCTCTCCACAAGGTCAGCTGTAGACTATCAGGTGAATAGCTGTGTCTCTTTCCCCAGGGTTTTTGCCACATCTAAGGAGCAATCTCTATTCGTCTGTGTCCTTCTCCTAGTTCAGGTAGGTCCTCTCTTCCTGGGGCTCATTTCTCTTTCCTCTGTGTGCTTACTTCCCAGGGTTCCAGCTCAAGACTCCAGCATCAATCTCCAAATCAAAATTCCAACATCAAAATCTCCAAATCTGTCCTTTGCTACGTCTTTTATCTGTGAGTCCCTACCCTTTGGTGGGTGGAGACTCAGCACCCTGATGTTATGCAATCAAAGCCCTAATCATAATTTAATCACCCCAGATACAGACCAGTTTACAAACATAATCCAATATCTATTTTTGGAATTCATAACTATATCAAACTGCTACAGGAAATGAACTGAAATATATCACAAACATGAAAATTTCCATGAATGCCTTCAAGTATGTTTTTTAGAATCAACTCACCATCTTTTCATATCAGTATGGGGGTAATTACAATTCTTTCAAAGAATTAAAAATTCATTCTTTTGAAATTCAAAGTAGAATTTTAAGGTTATATTATTTTGGATTCATTTCTCTTTACCCCCCAGTTTAAGTTGGAAGCTTTAGTCACATTGAAGCTTCAAGTTGAAATACTAACTCAAATTCATGATCTCTGCACTAAAGTTCTTCCAATCAATTTAAAAAGACAAGATCTGTTTTCTTCCTGGTTGAAGAATCTGGTTATACCCAGATGCTTTCAGGATGATATTCTAAATAGAAACATTCTACACTACAGCTTGTATTTAGAAGTGATGCAAAACTGAGTGTTATTATTACTACCTGTATAAGCAAGATTTATTGATGTTTCAATTTTTTCATCAACCTTCTTGTAGACAAAACTTCCAAATTTAGTGGCATCATTTACTTGAGTGTACAGTTAGAAATCTTCAGCTTTGCATCCTTGATGAAATTATTCTGCCACAGTTTGGATTTGCCTATGTCATAACTCAATTGATAGTCATCAGGCCAATGTTTAAAGACCAACAGTGCTTCGTCATAAATCGTGGATTTAGAAAAATCTCTATTAACATTGTTGTCAAGATGGTACAATCCTGTTTATAATTAGCCTTCAATTTCTTGTGTTTTGTATCAGAAGTCACCTGTAACCCTTCAGCCAACTAAATTTCCAAAGTGATTTCTATCTAATGAGTGTTGCCTTTGTACCATTTTTGATTGAAGATCAATTCTCTGTCTCTGACAGACTGGCTATTCAGTAACAGTCAGCCGAATCACCCTTGGTGAGAAGAGCCCATGTTATTGGGCCATGCATAGCACTCGTCCCTGCCTCCAGAGTTACTCTGTTTGTGGAGTCATTGCTCAAGCTCAGAGTTTGCTGAGACTGGCAGACATCTAACAACAAATAGTATTGCCTACCTGGTGCTGAATACCTGATGATGCTAGTGTGCACTGATATGAGATGCAAATATCCACAGCCTTTATGCTCACTTCAATAAGCCTCTCAGCGTGCTTTTTCCTGAGATAACTTTTTCTCTGATATTCCAAACTTCTTCCTCCCAAGTCCCTGTAGGACCAGCCAGCCAGTCCATTCAATACTACATAAGTGTCTCTATAGGTTTTTGTTTTTGTTTTTGTTTTTTTTATCTTGGGTAAATTCTCTCTTCATATAAAATTGAGGAGCAAAGGTACTGTTCTTGCCAACTGACAGTATTCCTTTAAGCTCATTTGAGAAACAGTCAACACCTTCTTTTCAGGGACTTCCTGGAGTGTTGTTTTACAGCAAGAGCAGTCCCACATAACAGGCTGATTCATCCATTAACCAGACCTGAAATATTTTCCTTCTCTGACAGCCAATTAAAGTGCCCCATCCCTCAAGAGTAAAAGTACAAGCTGAGTGAGAGGCAGAAAGTGCAACAAACGTAGGTGTTTTCGGTTTCTTATGTAATTTACTTATGCCTTCTGGATCAGCCATATTGGGTTGCATCTCAAATGATTAATTTCCATCATAAAATGGATTTCTGCTCCTCCTACCTCATCTTACATCTTGGTGAAATTAGCTCATGATGTATACAGGTCAGTATTCACGATCACTTGATGTCAGATAATCAGGTACTCAGTGTTTCATAGAGCTCAGTAGGATGCAAGTAGCTAATTTTAAAACAGTTGGTAGTTGTTTGAGATAGAAGGTCTACCTCAAACATTTAGGTCTGTGCTGCCAATTCCTATAGTGTTTTGCCAGAGACCCCGTGCAGAATTCTCATATTCCTCTCCTTACCTCTTAAGGATATCTCTAGTCTTGTGAGATCTGCCATGAGGCAAGGCAGCTGGCTTTGCTGCCTGAACCTGCTGCAGAGTCCTTTCTTCTTGCATTCCACTCAAAATCTGTAACTTTCGGAGTTATACAATAAATAGATCAGAAAAATATGCCCAAGTGAAGAATATACTTCTCTTTCTTAGTGATAGGTTTCATTTATCTTGACATTGCTGAAGATGATTTGATCCCTAAAAAATGTGGCAGACCTGGATCTTTGTAGGGTTTCTCTCTTACCCTCTGGCATTCTCGTGTCTTAGTAGCATATTCAGAGTACTTGCCATTTCCTTCCCACCATGTTCAATTAGCCTAAAGTCATCAACATAATTGATCAGCATGATATTCTACAAAACATAAAAATAAAGTTCCCTAAACTATATAATGACTAAAAATAGGAGAATTAACATCACCTTTGGACAAAGACTGAAATGTGCATTTCTGTCCTTCACACACAAAAAAGCAAACTGCTTCTGATCACTTTTACTGACTTATTAGAGCAATAGCCACATACCCACACGCCAAGTGCCAAATGCTATAATGATATATCTTAGAAAAAACTTTACAACTAGCAGAGCATCTGCAGTTCGGGCTTCTCTATCATTAAGTTTACAGTGATCCATCATCATTTGCCATATCCATGTGGCATTTTTGTGAGTAAAATAGGTAAATTGATCAGTTACGTGATGAGGACAACCATTCCTATAATTCTTTGAGAGTGCTACCAATCTCCCTCATTCCTCCTGAGATCTGGTGTTGCTTCTGATTTGCTATTTTGGTTGGCAATAGGAAGGAAGGCAACTGTCTCCCTTCCCTTTTCATTCAGTCATTTATTTAAAATTTATTGGACATATACTGTGGATCAGGTTCTGTGCCAATACGGCTTCTTTTCAGCAGTAACAAAAACTGCAAAATGAATCAACAGTAAAACAAGATTTGCTTAAGATAAATTTTAAGGGATTTTTACTTGAATTTTCTTACTTTCCTAGTGACTCTTACCCCAAAGGCTGGAGAGTCAATAAGAGAGTGTTGCCTACTTCTGAGTGTGATCCTGCCAATTGCACACTTATAGGCTCAGAAAATGGCCACGGAATGGTTCCACTCTCGGGTTTCTGGTACGTCGGGTTGGCAGGTAGTTTCAGCTTAGATGTCTGCCACATCCCTTAAAGTATCTGACTCTCCACTTTCCTAGTGTACATTTACTCTAGTTCCTCTGGGGAAAGATTGAGGTAATTTATAGATTTATAAGCATATAAACATGTGAAGTAATTTATATGTTTATTTTATAAGTCAAATAATACCTTAGTGGGCTGCTTATATCTCTCACTACTGGAAATAACATGATCTACTAGCCATCCCCACAGATATTTGTAGAATGAAGCACTCTGATGGTTTGGGTTCCCACTGAAAGCTGAGGCTGAGACAAGGACTTGGGAGTGAATAGTTTCTTTGGAAGGCATATTATTTAAATATATGGAAGTAAAGACCAGAAGACACAGCTAAAAGAGCTGAAAATACTTGGATTTGGGGAATAATATTTAAGGAGTTGAGCAATGGAATGAAAGTAAGGAGAGTAAGATATTGCGATTTTCACCTTAAGCCCTAGAGAACAAATTGACTTAAAAGTATGTGTATGTATTACTTTGTGTTACAATAATTTAAACTCTGTAGAGTTGGTAAATGCATGGGCTATGTACTAAAGTTTAGTTTTGGTTTTCTTTAACTAAAAAGCTGAACTATTGTAGCATCCACTTCTTAAGCTTCCTTTTTGTATATTATGTGCTTTTTGTCCTATTTTTTCCCGCTGCTTTAGCTGAGACATAATAATCTGGAGAGAACTGGTTCTTTTTCATTTATTCTTAACAGATGGCTCTGAGTTGATTTGCCAAAGGTCCACCCATGAATCCTGATTAACTGAGGAGGGTGGATATTTTCTGAGCTAAGGGAGACTGTTCATCAGAGGTCGTTTTGTCTTCTGCCTCTGAGGCAATTCCTGCTGCCAACCCCCAGACCAGAGTCAGATAATGGTAACTTAAAACCCTGACTTCATTCTGGAACACTGCTACAAGGTCCAAGGCCTTCAGCAGCAGCCAGTTTCAGAGTTACTTATAGTTCGAGAGGTATTTTCCCCTGTTTTATCCTTTATCATGATTAAATGAGAGCTGTTGATATCTCATTATGAGTTCTTCTTTTTTCTTTTCAAAAACAAAGTGTATAATTAGTCCTGTGGATATTTAGTTGGTGGCAAAAATTCAAGCATTGAATTCAGAAGTAATTTACCATATTGTTATATTGCTCTGTAGAGATTTGCACATCCTTCTCTTTGTGCAGCTGAAACTATACATTTTCTGAGGACAGATACTTTACCCCTTTCATCTCTAAGGTTAATTTTCCAGCCTTCATGTGCCAGACATGATAGTATTTAATATTTTCACATGAATAGTAATATCAAGGAATGACCATGTTTAAATGACAGCAACTTTAATCTTTGCCCTCCCTCTTTTAGGATTCCAAGTCTGCATTTTTACAAATCCTGTTCTGGATAAAAGATACCTTAAAATTTATTTATATTCATTACTTTTATTGTGAGAGTCTAGAGTCAGCAATAGTATTGGGGGGAAAGACGTAATAAATTTTTTTTGAACCAGATGAAACTATTCCATTCCTTACAAATTATACCACACAGGGTGTACTCAAGCTTGTCCTACCATATGATCACTATTAGCAAAAAAGTTAATTCTGTGTAATTATATTCTTATATATAACTCGGTATCACTAATCCCAAAATACATTCTTCTAAAGAAGTAAAGAAAGCAGATGTGGCTCAAGCAATTGGGCTCCCGTCTACCATATGGGAGGCCGGGGGATCAATTCCTGGAGGCTTGCGGTGAAGGCAAGCTGGTCTGCTTGGAGAGCTGGCCCACATGAGTGCTGGCCCATGCAGCAAGCTGGCCCAAGTGGCAAGCTGGCTTGAGTGGAGAGCTGGTGCAGCAAGATGACACAACAAAAAGAGACACAGAGGAGAGACAATAAGAGACATAGCAGACTAGGAAGCTGAAGAGGCACAAGAGATTGAGCACCTATCTCCTATTCTGGAAGGTCCCAGGATCGATTCTCAGTGCCACCTGAAGAGAATATAAACAGACACAGAAGAACAGACAGCAAATGGACACAGAGAACAGACAATGGAGTGAGGAGGAATAAATAAATCATAAATCTTTTTTTTAAAAAAGGAAGTAAAATAGTTGTTTTGCTATACATCTACTACATATATCACATTCATAAATTTTCCAAATTGAAAGGAAATTTAAAAACCATTAAATCTAACCTCTTACCTTTTTAAATAGCCACAGCTCATTTAAAAAATAAGATAATCTCCCAAGTTAGAATAATCATTTGCAGAATTGGTATTTGAAATGGATCCTCTGATTTTTAGGGCCATTTAGTTCTTACTATGTTCACTGATATATTTTTTTTCAGGATTTAACAAAAATCCATATTCTGTATTGAAAATCTCTCCATCAAAGAAGGTTAACTGTTCAGTGAAGTATATTATTCAATTTATAGTGTAAACATAAAATGTTAATTTTGGCTGCTGGAAAAAGAAGTCAAGATCAGGTAAATTAATAATGGATGCTTTCTAAAGAGAAATTAGCAATTATTTTATTCAAAAATCAGAAATGAATTAGTAGATAACTCATTTTAGTGATAATACAAATAGCAATTTTCCTATTACATTCAATGATTAGAATATTTGAATTTAATAATTTTAAGAAAGCATGAGAAATGCATAATTAGGTGAAAACTGTGTTCAATTAAAGATTCACAATAGCAATAATATGTTTTCACAGCAATTAACGGTTTACAAGATACATTCAAGAATGTTACTTCAGCTAATCTTTAAATGTCTGGCAGTAATATAATAATGTCTATGTATTTATCAGATAAATAGCCAGAATCAGAGATGTAAAGTAATTTATGCAAGGCAAACAAGTTTGCTGACCATAAAATTATTGTTTTATTTGTATATTATTGTTTCCATTAAACTACCTTCCACAGTTAAATTTATTGTATTATTCGAGTACTTAGAACAAAATAGAGGGAACACAAAATATAAGCAGTATTTTTAAATTCTTAATTATTCAGTGATGCTCTATTTTTAAAAAAGTATTCTGAGTAAGCATAAGGTCTACAAAATGTAATGAAATTTTAAAGAGTAATGCAACTGATATTCAGAAGTCAGACTAAATATCCCTACTGGCTCTGTTCATTTATTTTCAATATGAGTGATTTCTCTGTTTTTTCCTAAAGGTCTTGTTTAACTATTAGACTATTTTGAAACAAAAATTATAATACTCAAAAGCTAACTAATATTACTTGATTTTGCCAAAAGCTGAAAGTATTCAGTGAAATATTTTATATCTTTGAAACAGGTGGTTTTGAAAGCCTCTTGTTGGTTATTGTTGGTATAGTTAGGGCCTTGATTGCTTTCCTCACTGTCCTGATGATATTCAGAATTGGGTCTTTCACAGACACCATGAGTTAATTAAACCCAGTATCCCTAGTCCAGCTCTAAACTTCCTCCTCAAACTCTCTTGTCACCTGAAATGGCCATTAGATATGCTCACCATGGCGGGGAATGCGGCAAAAACTGTTCCTTTCCTAAGGATAAAGAATCTATGGCATGTCAGTTGGCCCTACTTTGGAGTTTGTGTTTCTGTGTGATGGAGCTGGACTCAGATGTGATCTTTGTTCACAAGCCTCTCCTGTTACTTTTACCAGAACTGTAGTTGGTGCTGGGGTTTAATATATACCCAGGGGACCTGAATCTCTGGTCTGACCATGTGATAACCAGGCCCTGAGCCTCAGCAGACTTCAGCTCCTACACTCTGGTTTATTGGACTTACCCCACTCAGCTAACATGGAGTTGAAGAAGGTCAACCACCATACCAGGGAGCCAAGAGTGCCTACAACTGAAAGCAGGAGGATTGCATCCAGCATCCATGTGGAATCTAAGCTCCCTCTTGATATAGATGTGGAGTGGACACAACCATTCCAGGGTCCACAGGATGGAGGAATAGAGTATGGATTAGAGTGGACTTACTGATATTCTCTTCATGAACTATTGTGATTAGTAATTGAAGAAAATGTGGCACTGGTGTGGAGAAAGTGGCCATGGTGGCTGCAGGGGGTAGGGAATGGGAGGCAGAGATAAGATGTGGGGGCATTTTCGGGACTTGGAGTTGTCTTGGGTGGTGCTGCAGGGACAGTTACCGGACATTGTATGTCCTACCATGGCCCACTGGGTGGAATGTGGAAGAGTGTGGGCTATGATGTGGACCATTGACCATGAGGTACAGTGGTGCTCAGAGATGTATTCACCAAATGCAATGAATGATGCATGATGATGGAGGAGGTTGTTGTTGTTGTGGGGACAGGGGGAGTGGGGTGGGCGGGTGTGTGTGTGGGGACCTCATATTTTTTGAATGTGATATTAAAGAAATAAAGACAAAAGGAAGAATCTATGGCATATAACAAGGAAGAAAGAGAAACTCTAGAACTTCCTTTGAAATTTGAAACAAACTATTTTTTAAAAATTATTCTTATTTGTTCAATTTGATGCTGAAATTCTTGCTGTTAAAAAAATCAAACAATCACTTGGGATGGGAAGTGACTAGTATGATTTGAAAGGAATATACTTTGGGCTAATACTGTTGTCATTGCTAATAATTCAGTCAAGAATCTAGGGCTGCTATAAAGATCTAATCTTAAATTGGTGGATGCATTTGAAAGTTCTTTGAGAATTATAAATTTCCAAATACATGTTATCTTTTCTTCTAATGACTTTTAATTGTTCACACTCCAGCATTTGAATCTACTACCAGGATATCTCTGAGTAAACATTGACAATTGTTCAATTTCCACTCTTTTTAAGAGTACAGAGCATTGTAGTCAGCTCTATCTACCACCCTGTTTCTGGACCACATGTGGGCCAAACTGTCACATGGGCGGGATTTGCTATGGGAACTAATACTTAGCCAGAATCCTGTTTTGAGTCCCTGCTAAGTCATTAACTGGAAAATTAAAAGATTGTCCCACTGGGCTTAAGACACAAAGTTTTCAGAAGCGTCTTTTAGGACATAATGATATAAAGAATGGTGGTTGACCAATAAGCAGTCAGCAGCCCCTTACAACTCACCCCCTAAGCTACTTGCCCTGTTCTGCCTATTTCCACAACTCCCCTGTCCTTTAGGCAACATTGCTGTGAAGCTCCCTTTTGGGCGATTCATTGAATATTCCTGTTCAACAATTAGAAATCCACTGTTTACATTTCCTCTTAGGAGGAAACTTTCTGTGGACTCCTGAAATAAAAATTCACCATCGAAAGGAAGTGTTTTTTTGTTTTGTTTTGTTTTGTTTTGTTTTCCCACCCTTACAGCCAATTATTTCATAGTGGCAGGTTTGGCACACTTGCCAGCCCCACAAGGCATACAAATGGGTTCTCCATGGAGATGAAATTCTTCATTGTTGCCATTCCAAAAATGTATGCTTTGAAAAGAATGTGCTATGTTCTGTAAAGGCCTCTCCTACTGGTACATGTTTATGTATTTGCTACTGGAGTACAGTCGCTTTTCTTTTTTTTGTCAGTGCACACACACATAAAATGACCTCCTGCAGTATGTGTCTACATCAGACACGCCTGCTTACAGTCACAGCTGAACTGACCTTTATTTTTTTTTTCCTTTAATGACACATCAACAGCTGTTCTCCTAAAGGAATGGGCAAACCCAGCCATATTTTAAGCCAGAGAACTTTTCAAAAAATTTGCCAAGCATTTTGCTAAGTGCTAAAACTTCTATCTCTTTAAACTTTTGTGTACTTGTGTAAAAAATTTAATCCAAATGTTTCTAAATAACTTTCCTTTAACTCATCAAAATATTTTATAAGGAAAAACCAGAATCCAAATAGCATTTATGTCTTGCTCTTTGCATCCATTTATTTGTACAAAGAAATTCATATTTCATCTTATTAAATTAGATTTTCAAATGTCATTTAGTTCAAGAAAGTTCTAAATCATAAATAATACATTGATTTGAATCAAACAAGTTTTGTTCTGAGGGAAGGAAAGTGATTTTATAAAGAGTCTAAAATGTCTTGATGCATTTATAAAGAGTCTAAAATGTCTCCCTTCCATTCTTCTCCTTTCCTTCCTTCTTCTTATTTTCTCTCCTTTGCTCACCTTTCTTTTTTATTTCCTTGAAAGTGTTGCCCAATTTGCTTCAGGATTACAGTAGATACATAGATCAGGGGATACCACTTGCATTCTAGTTCATATGGTGGTGCTCCCTGGAGCTGCACACTGCATGACCTGGAAGTCCTGAAGTCTATGCATAAGAGAAGCAACTCCTACTCTGATTTAGTGTAACACAGTAATTGATTTTATTCCAGATCAAACTTACCATACTAATAAATAATATAATTAAACTGTTAAACAAATGAATGACCAATTATAATAGACATTGTAAAAGATCTGAAGCTATTTCAAAAGAAGAAAAATTAAATCTCAGGCCCAAAGTCAGTATAGCTTTTGTGACTCTTTCCCTCTGGGGAAAAGTGTAGAGAAAAACAAAAATAGAAAGATATCAACTGCATGCATGAACTCTTTCTGTTTCAGGCAAACAAGGAGTTAATTTTACCTCATTGTTAAAATATGCAGTCAAGTTGAAGAAGTCAAGAAATCCCCCAGAAAATCCCTTTCTAGTAGGTTGACCTTTGGCCACTGAGAGGCCTTTCATTGTTCTTCTCCAGGAGAGAGAGAAATAAAATTTGACTATTCTAGCTGCATCCTAAGAGCTTTCTTTTCCTCGGTGTTTGTTTTCCTTGGCTGGTCCTACACAGCTTCTTGTGGAAAATAAACCCCTTGGTAGTGCTTGTCTTTCTTGTCTGTGTGTGGGACTACTACTAGGCTCTGAGCAAGTTCAGACCAAATCAAGAGTTCCAGTGTGATGAACCTGAGCAGACTTTTCTTTGAACATGAAGAATATGACCCATCAGTTCGATTGGCACTTCCAGTATTTCTCCAGTGAAGCATGCAGAAATCAATCACAGAGGAATGTGTCACTTCATTTGACATGGCTCCTTGCCCAGCAACTTAGTAAAACTTCAATCTAGAAAGCTATTTGGGAGTGTGCTTGATAAGACATGGGTATTAATGAATATGAAAGGATGACAGGGAGGTTAAACTTTACTTGGAACTGCCTTAATCAACTTTCCCTCAGTCTATGACTTCCCTGTAAATCACATTACATTGTTTAAAGTATTAAAAATAAAATTAGCAACCACTAGAACTAATCTTTAACCCAAACAATGGTATTCAGAATAACAATGGAAAAAGGAGATATGTGAAAGTAAATAAAACTGCAGAGTATTTCACTGGTTTTAACATATATCCCTGTATGGAAACAAAAGTTCCAACATGGCAATGAAACAGAAACACTTCAAATGTGTTGAAAATTAAAAATAAGAAGAAGGGAGAAATTTGAATACCACAAATCCAAGTGTGGGTTTTTACATGTAATTGTGTATAGGTAAGAAGAAAGGAAGTAGACAAAGTCAAACTATTTTAAGAAGACTTACATGTAATGTATACAAAGTAAGACTGTAATACAGATTTAATAACAATAATAAAAGTTTTATTTAATATTTTCTTTCATTCTGTAAGTATTATTTTTACATAGAGAGTTCACTTTACAATTATGCTGTCATGGGAAGGGATAAGAGGTTCACTTATGGTCCTCAGTATTATACCATATGCAGAATAACTTTAGAAAACAAAAGAACCTGCTCAATATATAAATTGCAAATAGATAGTAAATGCTTCTGTTTCTGTTAAAATGCTTGCTAGAAGGAGTGAATTGATTTCATGTCTGGGCTTTCAATTTTGATATTAACTAATCATGTGGTAAGATTTTCTTCTTCATTTATAGGAAATAAAATTTTGATATATAGAATATCTTCCGTTCTTAATTTTTGAATTGGTAGTACAATAGGTGGAGAAATGTCACATAAACAGACTTGAAGCAACTGGGAATTTGACAGGATTTTAAACACCTTGGTCTTCTCAGGAGGAGGTTCTCGAGGATCTGAGGTAGTCATGACATGTCTGTTGCTGACTTGGTTTGAGCATGGTGCCATAACAAAGCAGAATTTCAATGGGACTGAATGAAAGGGGAATCCCTAAATTATGACTAGTTTTCCAGAACTAGTTTCTAAATAGCCTCAACTATCTTCATCTTTTCCAAAATAAAGATTACTAGTGATTTGTTCAAGAGTAAACACATACCTCAGAGAACTCACATTTGCTGAGTTTTTAATATTTACCAGGATGACAATATTAATTCTGAATGCTTAATCACTAAACTCAAGTACTAAAGTGTACTTCCTCTAAAATTTTCTATTCAAGGGGCAATGAGTTTATTTCATTTTATAGAACATTACTGAACTAAAGTATAGAAAGGTTGAGTTCTAACTTAAATTTAGGAGACAACTCAAGCTCTAGATATAAGCTTTATGGAACATTTAAAAGCTCTGGTATTCTTCGGTTTTGGAGATATTCAAAGAGTGTCTCGGATCAATTTACTCGCTTTGGGAACTTGGACAGGTGGTTTAATCTCCTTCAGTTATCACTTCTGCACTAGGAATAATAATAATGTTAACTATCTTATACAGTTGTTATAAAGCTAAAATCTACGAACGACAGTGGACAGGCACAGACAAGCATTTAAATAAGAAGTTGTTTGCTATGGTCTGATTAAGGCTAGCAGTTCTAGAATTAACCAGTAGTACTAACATGTACTTGTTAGCAACACTAGGAAGGAAGTATTAAGGTTTGTGTACATTAATTGCAACATTAAAGTTGATGCGTTTAAGGATATTTTTTCATTTTAAAAATTACAGAGATGCTTATCAGAATTACGTAAATATACTGCAGAAGATCCTGAAATTGTAAATGTTTTCAGGTTGTAGAATTTTAAACTTAATAAATGAATTAATTAAAGGCTAGGATTAGTGTATCAAACTTAGATTCTGCAATTTATAAGTTTCCGTCCATAGCACTGGGAATTATCTCTGAGAGCGGGGTGTGGGTGTACAAGACATCATTACCAGTTCCTGCCTCTAAAGACCAAACTCTGAGGATGACATGATTGATAGCTGTGTGAGGACCATGGAAACAGTGGAAACTGAAGATTGGATCAAGATGCCAATACCGCAGGAAGAGTCCCTGAACAGCTTTCCTCATGACTATCTGATGACTTTTGACTTACAACAAAAGGCACATTTTTTTGTGTTGCTTTAGAAGATCCTTGAAGCATATCCATTTGTAGTAGGAAAACTTCTTAAACTATTAGCTGTTTTGGCTGTTAGATAAGAAAAGTGTATCAGAAAACATCTCCATGGAATACGTGGTGTGCTAAATAGATCTGAATTTGAATCTTACTTCCACCATTTGTTATCTGTTACTGTGGGCAAGTGGATTAATCTCTCTGAGTCTGTTTTGTCCTTTGCAATAGGAGATAATAATACTAACTCATTGAGTTTTTGTGAAGGTCTAATGAGGTGATTTTTTTTATGAGCACTTACCATGGATTTTGGTATATATTATATATTCAGTGTAAGTTAATATTATTATCTATGCCATCTGCTAAATTGTTTACATACTCTATTTTCTCTCTTATAAAGTATAATAGCAATTTCTGAATTCTCTTCTTTGTTAATATGAAATTTTTTTCTGGATTTGGCCTGTATTCATAGCAAGTAAGTGAGGAGAGATAGCCGAAAGGTTTGGTCCACTGTACAGAACTAGTCCTGATTTCTCCTAGCCTCAACAACACAGAAATAGCTTTCCCTTTCCCTACCTCAAACTGTGTAGCTGAAGAGATAACATACTTAAAGAATTCAATAGCTGAGATGAGAGTTTCTTATTCCAGCATCCTCAAGTCTAGGAAGCTGTTTCTTTTTATCCCTGAAGTTATACAGATTATAGATTGTCATCTGATGATGTTCTCAAGTCAAAGAACAAGTTGTAATGCCCACTTTAGCTCACTAAGATTCGTTTTTCATGGATTTCTCTTTTTATTTACATTTTTCACAATAATTTGTCTACATCCTTTGTCACTTCCCCTGCCTTGTGATCTTTCTGAGTTGCTCATAATATGGAATTAAAATGTATTTTAAAATTGTTTCTCACACTTTAGTGAGCTTTATCTTATGTTTACAAATTAGTTAAGTTTAATATATTTTAACTTGATTATGTTAGCATGGTTTTTCCTTTCCTTTGGGTCAGATTCTTGAGTAAAAAATATTCTCCAAATCTTGAACACAAGATTTAAAATAATTTCCCAGTGATAAGTGATTCTTTGTCTTTATTTTTAAAGTGAAAATATGTATTTATTTTAGGTAGGAAGCTTCCCATGTTTTCTTAGTGTGATTCAGTAGGAAAATATGAATATTATTTTATAATTTCTACCACACCTTCGTGTTTCAAGATCATTTTCAAAGCAAAATATTTTAACTAAAATATAGTACAAGAGTTCTCCAATCAAAAGGTACATCAGATAATCATTTGTGTTAGTCCCTAGCCTTCAAGTAGGTAAAGTGTATTATCGACCTGTTAAAAATGAGGTACCTTAAAAGCAATGTGTTTCGTCTACTGACTTTTAGACAGTCTTCAAAATAAAGTTACCATATTCTGATAGCCCATTACCTTATGATACCTTGAAGCATGCTTAGTCATCTTAAGTATATATATTGGATAAATGTGTTTAGTAAATGTATTACCAGCCTTTGGTTGAACCCCATCCAAGTGTCTGTCTGAATCGTTAGCTGAATATTATTGAAGAAAATCATGCAAAAGAACTGTTTCCAATTTAAAATCATAAATATTAATAGTCACATACTAAAAATCTATATTGTTTTGTCCAGAAAACCTACTATGCTTCTTTGTTAGGCTCACTTTTCTGCACCCCATGAAGAGACTTTCACGTTCATTCTATTAACAAACCTCTAACATTCTGTCTTCCAGAGTCACTCTTTCTGATGAAATTTAGAAATGAAGACATTAAGCTCAAATGTCTTTATCTGACCATTAGCAAAATTGTAGATACACCTGCACCAATAGCTATTTCATCTTCTTTCCAACTGTAACAATTAGGAAATGGCCCACACTCACTTCTTTCTATTAAAGAAAAATTCATCTACTATTCTCAGAAACCACTCTACACTTTCCTTCCCAGTGACCAAACTGTATTCATATTCTCATGCTCTAGTATCTACAACTTACTCTCTGTACTGGATCAATCCTATGACCACATAACCATGCTCTAAAATAGGCCATTTAATAAATGCCCTTCATTGAACTTACATCTTCCTTCAGTTACAATTCCAATTCTCTCATAGTTTTGACAGAAAAAAATATTTAAAAAGTTGTTTACATTTGTTCACGCTCCAATCACTCTTAATGCATTTCAATCTGGCTTCTATCTCCACCACTTTTTCAAAAACACTCATCAAGATCACTAATAACCTTCATGTTGCAAAATCCAGTGGATAGTTCTCTCTTCCCATATATTCAGCCTTTCAGTTATCACTGACATGATTGTCCTCCTTTCTTGAAACTCAGTTTGTTTTAGCTTCTCTGACACCACACACTCTTGATCTTCTCCTTAACTATTTTCTACTCAAGTTCTTTATTTTGGTGCTCTTCATTTTCCAATCCTAGGTCTTCTCACAAACAAAATAAAAATCACTTTACATGATGTCATCTATACTCTTGTCTTTATATGACTCAAAACCTTACTTGAAGATTTTACCTCCAGTTTAGACCTATCGACTAAGTCATAGTCCATCTTCCTACTGTCTGCTGGACATTTTCACTTAGAGGTCTTACAGGCCAATTCCCCTAAATTTTTACCAGTTTCCAAATTTCCACAAATCAAGAAATAACACTACCCATTCAGCTGTTAAAACTAGATACCTGAATTGATCCTATATTCACCCTTAGAGCAAAGCACAGTGCCTGATACTTAGTAAGTCCAAAAAACAGAACATGTATATGATTTATTACCTTCAGATAATTCAAAATGAAGAATCATTTAACAAATGATGTTTAGGTGATAATGGATAAGAACACTTCTAAAGTAACATCCAAGGTCTTTTTTATTTATTAGTTTACTTATTAAAAATATTTATTGATTGACAACCATGTCTCAGTGACCTAAAAAGATGAATTTCTGTCTTAGACAGTATAAGGAACACTTTGCACATTTCTTCCTTCCCATCTGCTGCTAGGTTTCTCTTGAGCTATAGTACAAACCCACAAGTTCCTCTTATGAAATATTCCAAAAGCTGCTTTTCATCCTGTGATCCTGGAGCCATATCACTGTCACTATCACTAATAAATAAATTCTACTATTCTGCATAAACTGTATTTGATGAATTTAAAGATGCTTATGTTTTTCATATTTAACATTTCTGAAATTCAGATGTGTCTTACAAAACAGTGTCCCACAGTCACTATATCACTATTGGCCAGGAAATAATCACTGCTGGCAATGACTGTCATTGCCCATCCATGTACGAATTTGGAATTTGTTCCTAGCACATGATAGAACTACAGAAGTCCCCAATAATTCAGACAATTGAGTCCAGTAAGGAAGGACTATGATCCCTGTTGTTCGATTAAAAACCATTTGTTGACTGTCTGGTAAAACAAAGGACCCAGAGGATGAACTAAAACAAATAAACTAACAAAACAAAAAAACTAAAAAGAAGGTAGTACCACTATCTCCTATGACTGATCCCACTACGCTAACATGCATGATGAAAGAAATTGTTAATGCATGTCTTTACTGTAATTCTTGTTGGTGGAAGAATTGCCACAACATTCTCAGTCTTTGTCATAAGATTCCCTTTCCATCAAACTTCCCTTTTAAGTCTATGCTATAAAAAGAAATCCAGGGGGTCTGGGGAAGGGGCAGTAGGCGCCATGTCTGGCCGCGAAAGTGGCAAGAAGAAGCCCCTGAAGCAGCCCAAGAAGCAGGCCAAGGAAATGGACGAGGAAGACAAGGCTTTCAAGCAGAAACAAAAAGAAGAACAGTAAAAACTCGAAGAGCTGAAAGCGAAGGCTACAGAGAACGGCCCTCTGGCCACCGGTGGAATTAAGAAATCTGGCAAAAAGTAAGCTGCTCCTTATTGTGCCCAAGACCATGAGGACCCTTGTTTTCAGTTTTCACTCCTGTTTAAACATCCAGATTCCCTACTATAACATCTTTTGTCCCCTGTAGCTAGAATGAAGTTTTGTCTTGGAGCCTATTGTACATTTAAGAATAAACTTTTGTAGAAAAAAAGAAACCACACAGTGGCTCATTTCTTGTTAGTTCTTCTCACTCAGCCATTCCTACTTTAACTGTGAGATCAGAGTAAGCCCAGGCCAAGATCCTTCCACAATCTGCTGTTCAGTTTTTGTTCTGTACCACTTGTAATTAAACCAACTTATTTGAAAAAAAAAAAAAAAAAAGAAACCTAACTATTCACGTTGGAAGCATCCTGGGTACATTCTGCATTCTGGTAATTCCTCAATGTATTTGGGCTTTGGAACATTTGCTGATTCTTTTCCAAGATAATAAAACTGCTTACTCACCATGAATCATGACAGTGACTCGAGCAGAAATGGCCATGCCTGCAGACAACAACAAAGCTTTCAAGACAGAGTAGAAAGCTCCGGAGTCAGCACATCACCAGTGGGCTCAAGATAATGTCCAAGAGCTCACAGCCAAAGACCTCTGCTTTGAATGCTTGTTTGAGAAGGAATTCCAGACCTCTAATTTTTTGAAGGCCAAGCAGGGATTAGCTGTGTCCAGAACTCAAAGTAGCATTTAACCTGGTAACTTTCATTAAGCTGGAGCCTCTCAGAATAAAAAAGGGAGAATGAATGAGCTGTGGCAGCAGGGATAGTCCTTGTCTGAGCTGGGGTCCTCTTTACGTTCAAAGCCTGAAGAAATGAGGTGTGTGTGCTGGGAACCTACAGCGAAAGAGCCCTTTTAAAAATGTTTCTGGTGACTAGTAATGAAAGTCAGAGAAAGTAGAAACCTCAAGGTAGTGACAATATATTAAAACTTAGGAAATAACCCATCTTTGGTAGAAGAAGTGCCTATTATAACTAATTATTATGTACTGTCAACCCATTTCCTTGATATCTAAACAGCCTGCATTTTTACGTTTAATTTTTTGTGTTAGCATTTTTATAACTTTCTTTATAAAAATAATACATTTCATTACTGAAAACTTAGAAAGTATGGATGATCAAAATGAATCTCCCTGAGTTGTCCATGCTGAGACTACAGAATGACATAGAGAGCAAATGTGTTAATTTTTTTTTCATATAAACTCTTTGCATAGTGAACACCCAGGGGTATTCAGACCTTCCGTATCTCTTAATATCCCAGTAAGAATCAGTGACCCTGATTCCCAAGTATCTCTGGGATCCTCAAAAACAGGGTAAATAATGCAAGACCCTAAACTAGAATTAGCATATATCAAATTTGTTGAAAAATCAATGGTTCTGTTCTGTATTTCCCTACTCAGTTGAACTACAGACCTAATTTTCCAGTTATTTTGGGTAGGAGCGAGATTACATATCATTGTAAAAAGGGAAAGAGTGCAATTTCTGTCAGATATGAAGATAAGGATTGTTCAGAAATAAATCTGGATTCAGTGTTCCAGGGATGCAGCAGGGTGCCATTTCTCTACTATAATGCGACCGTAATTTGTATGTTGAACGCTGCAATCAAGAACTCTTGACTCTACAAATTAAACCATCCTTCTTTCTCTTCCTAAAAAAAAAGAATGTTAGAACAGAAAAAGGAGTCAAAATGCATCAAAGCAAAAATTCAGATTTAGAAAGATTAATATGCTACAAACCTAGTTTGTAACCAGTTACGAACAGAATCATGGGTTTTGGAAAAATGATGTTAACTTTCTTCATGAACTTCATGAAAATATGTAAGTGCTTAAAAGCTTATGTTCACTACATTAGGACAAAATAAAAATTATCAGTCAGTACATGGTAGGTGATAAGTTACCATTTAGTCCTATGTGGTATTGATTGTAAATATATGCAAACTTTATTAAATGATGAAGCCAGTAAGGTATTTAAAATCAAATTTTAGATTAATGTAAATTTTATTGTTATTTTATAGAGATATTGCAGCTATTATAAATTATAGTTTTAAATAGTATTTCAGGATGTTATTATCCTGGCAAGCTATTTTTGTTTTGCTCATAACTTTCAAAAATTGCAATTTTTAAATTCATTTCTAACAATTTCTTTCAAATTTGATAGTAAGGAAATTTAGAGTTATTGAGACCACGTCTATTGTTTCTAGAAACCGTAGCCTTTTAATTATGCCTACACATATGCAGCTAATAAAATGAAGTATCTATAGCTATTAATGGATTTTGTTTTTATCTCTTTTGAAAAGCTTCATCCCTTATAAGTGGATACATTTGACAGTTCCTCATGATAACAAATAAAAGCAAACTGTAAAAAATGAGTAAATAAAAATAAGTAAAAGCAAACTATGTAAAATGAGAAAATAAAAATGAGAATTAAGAAAATAAGGAGTTTTACTCTGTATGATATCTATAATGAGAGGGTTATGTAATGAGGGGGTATATGTCTGCTGCCAGGAAAAAAGCCAGAAATTAAGTTCTAAAAAAAAGTCTAAATTAAGCCATTATTATTATTATTATTATTATTGGTTTGCATTTCTATATCTATTGAGAAACTTAATCTAAGTTAGCAAGATATGAAATGACAATACATTAGTAGAATTACAAATAGAAGACAGGTAGTATGAAATTTTAATTTTAAAAGCCAGAACCAAGAAATTGTGACGATTTTGTCTTGTCTGTCACCATAATGAGCAGACAGGGCTTGTCTTGCCAAAGCTATCCTTATTTATTTCATAAGTAAGCAGACAGCAACCTTAAGCCTCTGGTACCTGCTGTGCCTTTTGCATTTTTTCTTGGGAAATTCTCTGAAAATTCCTTCAATTCTCAGAGGCAAGAAAAATATCACAATCCCTTATCTGCTAAGAATCTTCTATTTTCCTAAGGTAACTGTTCGTAGTTCTTTAGTCTCAAGCCTTAGGACAGTGGTTCTCAACCCTGGCTGTCTATTGGAATCACCTGGAGAACTTGAAAAATTATTAATGTTCACACCTTACTCCTAGATAATTTGATATAATTAGTCTCAGATGGAGTGTTAATGTCTGGATTTATAAATAGTCTCATGTAATTCAAATGTTTATCCAGGGTTATAGACCATTCTGCCCAATTTTTATCAGGTTCAATGCTATCCTTCAGATCCTGCAGGTAGTTCCTAGATACATGTGCATATATAAAGAGATTCAAGGACACATAATACAGCTCACAGTGTATTTAATATTCTCCACTCTGTTATGTATGAAATAAAAAATTGCCCCCAAATCTAATTCTACACCAAGAGCAATAAGCTGAACACATGGACTGATGGCCTCCCTGCCTCAACACACTTGTGGGCACCCCAGTCTGGAAGGAGGCCATTTTAGAGGCCAGAAGATAGATCACCTCGTCACTGTACTTAGTTCTTTTCTCTGTCCACCACAGCTCCTCCGAATGGGTGAACTACAGTGACCTGTATAATGGCCTAGCTTCTATTTTAGGGAAGGTTTTATTTTGGGGGGACTGAGTTCTTGGAACTTGATCAGTGATTCAAGAAACCTTTGGGGAAAAGGTGAGGATTTGAGCCAGATGTTGCTTAAGAAAAAAATTCTGCAGCTCTTTCACATAAATCAGCCAATTAATATGCTAAGTCACTAAAGGTAAATCATGAAACTCTTCTTTCCCAATTCCAAAGATGTCCTTTTCTGATGATTCTTCTCTTTTGATTCTGCTCTTTTATTTTGTCTGACACCCCGCACCAGCTTAATTCTTAAATATAGAAATAAAATGATTAAATATAAATAAGGGACAATTATCTATCCCAGATATCGTTATCCTGGTCTGATGGCAAGAACACAATTTAGGAATCTGTAATTCACCTGGATCAAACTGCTTAACACTGAACGGTTTATGCAGATTCTTTAAGTATTGATTTCCTTATCCCTATGATTGGGTGAACACTGTCTTCTCTGGAGTGGGTTTAAGGATGTATGACAAAAGAGCTAACAATATGAACTAAAGTTATGCTCATATTAAAGACAAGTCTTTAGAAAACGGTGAAGAGGACCCACCAGCAGTTTATTCAAATGGCTTTCTCAGAAAACAAAACAAAACAAAACAAAACAAAAAATACTTCATTCTAAAGAGAGAGAATCAGGCACATGATGCAAAGAAAATATAAGAATTTTCAGGAAAGAAAGGCAATCTTGAGTCCAATATAGTGTCAGGCACTCAAACCTCCTTTCTGTACTAGCCCATGAACTCATGAGCAAGTTCTTGGGAGAAAAGAGACAAAAGGAAAAAACAAATGAGCAAAACCCCAAACTGCAAGTAAACTGTTTCATTATGATTTTAAAGATGCTAGGAACCTAAAGCAGTATATTTTTAAAACCTTGTTTGCTATAATGAAATGTAACACCAAAGTGGGAGATTGGGATACTTTCTGCTTATTCATGGAAATTGGTATGGCCATGCACATTTACAGCACTTGAGGACAAGGCTCTGCTCTGTCATATCAAGACACCAGGGGACCACAGTTATCCCTGCCAGTGACAACCAGAAATATTTGACATGTGGCAGGAGTGGTTATAGAGAAAGAATTCCAAAGGCCCCCATTTCATTTCTTTATGTACTATGAACCACAGCAATGTATGAATTGGGATGGTTACTTTGATGGGCAAAGGTCTTTGTCAAAAGAAACCTATTCTAAATGAAGATAAACTCAAAAGATGCCTAGGAAAACAATCACAATTTTAAGGAAAGAAAGGTAACTGAATCCAATATAGTGAGTGTCACTCAATTTCCTTTCTTTCCTTGCCTGTGAACACATAAGCATAGCCTAGAGTGAGACTGGATGAAAGAAAATACAAACCAACACTAGTTTCAGGGGTTGTGTCCATGAAAAGGAATCACATTACTGATTAAGTATCAGGAGGAAGATAAAAAAATGACTACTGGGTACTCGAGGTCAGGGGTCAGCAAACGTCTGCAAGGGCCAGAAAATAATTATTTTAGGCTTTGTGGGCCATTTAGTCTCTATTGCCACTATTCAACACTATTGCCAATACTAACCTACCATTGTAGCAAGAAAGTGGCCATAAGCAATAGGTACATGAGCAGATGTGACTACATTTCAATAACACCTTATATGAAAAAAGAAGTTGCTACAGAACTTAGTCCACAGGCCATAGTCTGCCTGATCCTTGCTTTAGATTGACTCAGAGGACTTATTCATCACTACAACAGAAAAATCTTAAAGATGCTTAATAAATGAGCAAGTACTTCAAAAGAGGCTTTAAAAATCACACATGTATTGGTTGTGGGTGTCAAAGAAATACTGGTTAATACTTTCATATGATACCATTTTAACTCCAAGGGAAACATAATTACATATGCAAACTTCTTGGCATATAGAAAGAAAAATAAATTATTCTCTTTCTCCCTATTTCTCCCCAAAGAGAATTCTCTGAACCTCTACTTCAATTCCTAATAATCACCCCATTCTGGCACATTAAGAAGGGAGAAAAATCCCACTTTTCCTCATAAAATAAACAAATATGCTAGTCAGTGTCATTCCACTATTTTGTTTCAGTGAGCAAAACCATACTTGATTTGGGAAATTAGAATGCTTTTGGATTCAAGTAACAAAAGCGATACAAGTGGCTTAACATCATTAATGATTTTACTTATCAAAAATATGAAGTTTGTAGGTTGGAGTAATTTAAATGAATAAGGGTTTTATGATTCCTTTTGGAAGTGATTCTGTCCTAATTTAACCAATAATAATATATAATTAATAATTCATTATTCAATAATGATAATTCACAAAGGAAACAATACTAAAGACCATCTCACTTTCTCATTCACTATATTAGCAATCTAACCAAGTAAAAGAAATGTTGTTATGTCTATAGAGATTGATACAATTCAATAACCATTCATGATAACAACTCTCAGGAAATTAGGGACACAGGGAAATTTCCTCAACCTGATAAAGCGTATCTACAAACAATCTAAACTTAATAGTGAAATAATACTTAATAGTGAAAGGCTAAATACATTCCCCCTAAGATCAGGAATTAGGTAAGTATATCTGCTCTTTCACTCCTGTTCAACATCATATTAGTGGTCCTAGACAGTGTGATAAGACAGTGTGATACATGTTGTAAAGAAGAAATAATGCTGTCCCTACTCACAGACAACATAGTTCCCTACATAGAAAATCCAAAGAACCTGCAAGAAAGTTCCTGGGATCAGTGAGTTCCACAAGGATGTAGAATACAAGGTCAATATAAAACAATCAATCATATTTGTATGTACCAGGAATGATAATGGAATTTATAGAATGCAACATTTAAAATAGCTCCATAAATGTAACAGCTGTAAATACAACAATATATGCAAGATCCCTGTGCTCAAAACTGTAAAATGCTAGTGATAAAACTTAAAGGAGGACTAAATAAGTGGAGAGACATGTTGTGTTCATGTTTTGGATGACTCATTTATAGGTAAGATGCTAATTCTTCCTAAATTGATCTATAGATTGATACTATCCCAATCAATCACAGTAGAATTTATTTATAGACATAAACTGATTCCAAGATTTATATGGAAAAACAAATGTACTAGAATAGACAAAATGATTTTCAAAAAGAACAAAACTGAAATATTCACACTACATATTTTAAGACTGTTTAAAAAAAAAGACTGTTGACGTACAGTTATCAAAAAATTGTGGTATTAGTGAAGGGATAGAAGCATAGATGGATGGAACAGAACAGAGTGCAAAATTAAACTCATACGAATATTACCAAATGTTTTTTCTTTACAAGGTGAAAAGGCAATACAATGGAAAAAGCATACATTTTTTAAAACAAATGGTCTTGGGACAATTGCACATACATATAAAAATATGTAAATCTATGTATCACCCACTACAAAAATTACTTCAAAATGGATCATAAGCTTAAATATAAAACATAGAGCTATAAAACTTTTAGAAGAAAATAGGAGAAAATATTTAAAGCCTGGGATTTTGCAAAGAGTTCTTAGATAAGATATAAAGCATTACCTACAAAATAATGAATTGGCTTGCTGGACTTCAGCCAAAATAGTTTTTTTCTCTGAAAACATATGAAAAAAACCATAGATTGGTGTAAAAATTTGCAAACCAAATGAATGACAAAGGACTTGCATCTGAAATGTATAAACAACTCTTTAGGCTCAACAATTTTTTTAAAAAATAACAAATTTTTAAACAAACAATGGGTAAAAATCTAAAACAGACTCTTAAGATACTCTTCACCAAAAAAGCTATACAGATGGCAAACAAGAACATGGAAAGATGCTCAAGGGCATCAGTAATTAGAGAAATGCAAATTAAAAACATAATGAGGGGCAGCGGACTTGGCCCAGTGGTTAGGGCATCCGTCTACCACATGGGAAGTCCGCGGTTCAAACCCCGGGCCTCCTTGACCCGTGTGGAGCTGGCCCATGCACAGTGCTGATGCGCGCAAGGAGTGCCATGCCACGCAGGGTTGTCCCCCGCGTAGGGGAGCCCCATGTGCAAGGAGTGCGCCCCGTAAGGAGAGCCGCCCAGCACAAAAGAAAGTGCAGCCTGCCCAGGAATGACGCCACACACATGGAGAGATGACACAGCAAGATGGTGCAACAAAAAAGAAACACAGATTCCTGTTCCGCTGACAACAACAAAAGCGGACAAAGAAGATGCAGCAAATAGACACAGAGAACAGACAACCAGGGTGGGGGGGGAAGGGGAGAGAAATAAATTAATTAATTAAATTTTAAAAAAACATAATGAGATATTACTAAGCACCTATAGTAATAGCTGAATGAAAAATAAAATATAAACAAAGAAGAGACTCACCTTAGACCCAAGGATACCAATAAATTGAAAGTGAAAGGTTGGAAAAAGATATTCCATGCACGCAGCAACCTGAAAAAAGCTGGGGTAGCTATACTTATATCAGATACAGACTTTAAAAGCAAAACTGTTATTAGAGACAAGGAAGGACATTGCATATTAATAAAAGGGACGATTCACCAGGAAGAAATAACAATCATGAATATATATGCACCTAACCAGGATGCCCCAAGATATATGAGGCAAACACTGGCAAAACTGAAGGGAGAAATAGACATCTCTACAATAATAGTCAGAGACTTCAATACAACACTCTCAGCATTGGATAGAACATCTGGGTAGAAGATCAATAAAGAAATAGAGAGCTTGAATAATATGATAAATGGACTAAACCTAATAGACATATATGGAACACTGCACCCCAAAACAGCAGGATATACATTCTTTTCAAATGCTCATGGATCTTTCTCCAGGATAGATCATATGTTGGGACACAAAGCCAATCTCAATAAATTCAACAAAATTGAAATTATACAAAGTACTTTCTCTGATCATAATGAAGTAAAGCTGGAAATCAACAAGCAGCAATAAAGGGAAAATTCACATATATATGGAGATTAAACAACACACTCTTAAATAATCAGTGGGTCAAAGAAGAAATTTCAAGAAAAATCAATAAATAGCTTGAGAAGAATGACAATGAGAATACAACATATCAGAACCTATGGGATACTGTGAAGGCAGTGTTGAAAGGAAAATTTATAGCCCTCAATGCTTACATTAAAAAAAAAGAAAGAGCTAAAATCAATGACCTAACCACACAGCTGGAGGAACTAGAAAAAGAACAACAAGCTAGTACCAAAGCAAGGAGAAGGAATGAAATAACAAAGATCAGAGCAGAAATAAATGAAACTGAAAACAGAAAAATAGAGAAAAATAACAAAACCAAAAGTTGGTTCTTTAAGAAGATTAACAAATGGACAAACCCTTAGCTTGATTGACTGAGAAAAAAAGAGATACAAATAAATAAAATAAAAAATGAAAAGGGGAACCTTACTACTGACCCTACAGAAATAAGGGAGATCATAAGAGGATATTATGAACAACTTTATGCTAAAAAACTAGGCAATATAGATGAAATGGAAAAATTCCTAGGAATGTACAAACAGCCTACACTGATGCTAGAAGAAATAGAAGACCTCAACAAATCATTCACAAGTAAGGAGATTGAAATGCTCATCGAACAGCATCCCAAAATGAAAAGCCCAGGACCAGATGATTTCACAGGTGAGTTCTACCAAGCATTAAAAGAAGATTTAGGCGGTGGACTTGGCCCAGTGGTTAGGGCATCCGGCTACCACATGGGAGGTCCGCGGTTCAAACCCCGGGCCTCCTTGACCCGTGTGAAGCTGGCCCATGTGCAGTGCTGATGAGCTCAAGGAGTGCCCTGCCATGCAGGGATGTCCCACGTGTAGGGGAGCCCCACCACAAGGAGTATGCCCAGTAAGAAGAGCAAACCCAGCGCGAAAGAAAGTGCAGCCTGCCTAAGAATGGCGCCGCCCACACGGAGAAATGACACAACAAGATGACACAGCAAAAAGAAACAGATTCCTGTGCTGCTGACAACAAAAGAAGCAGACAAAAGAAGATGCAGCAAATAGACACAGAGAACAGAAAATCGGGGTAGGGGGGAAGGAGACAGAAATTAATTAATTAATTAATTAAATCTAAAAAAAAAAAAGAAGATTTAATACCAATCTTTAATACTCAAGCTCCTCCAAAAAATTCAACAAGAAGGAATGCTACAAAACACATTCTATGAAGTCAATATCACCCTAATACCACAATTTTTCAGTATAGTGCTAGAGGTTCTAGCTAGAGCAATCAGGCAAGAAAAATAAATAAAAGGCATCCAAATTGGAAAGGAAGAATTAAAACTTTCACTATTCACAGATGATATGATTGTATATCTAGAAAATCCTGAAAAATCTACAACAAAGCTGCTGGAACTAATAAATGATTTCAATAGAGTGTCAGGATACAAAATCAATATGCAAAAATCAGTGGTGTTTCTATACACTAATAATGCACAATCTGATAAGGATATCAGGGAAAAAATCCCATTTACGATAGCAACTAAAAGAATCAAATATGTAGGAATAAACTTAACCAAGGATGCAAAGCACTTGTATTCAGAAGACTATAATGAATTGCTAAAAGAAATCAGAAAAGACTTAAATAATTGGAAGAACATTCCATGCTCATGGATTGGAAGACTAAATGTCATTAAGATGTCAATCCTACCCAAACTGATATACAGATTCAATGCAATCCCAATAAAAATTCCACCAGTATTTTTTAAGCAAATGGAAAACACAATTATAAAATTTATCTGAAGAGTAAGAGTCCCTGAATAGCCAGAAACATCTTAAAAAGGAAAAGTGAAGTTGGAGGACTCTCACTTCCAGACTTTAAATCATATTACGTAGCTACAGTCATAAATACAGCATGGTATTGGCATAAAGATAGACGCATAGACCAATGGAACCAAATTGATTGTTCAGAAACAGACACTCACATCTATAGACAAGTCATTTCTGACAAGCCTGTCAAGCCCTCCCAGTTGGGGCAGAACAGTTTATTCAACAAATGGTGTTGGGAGAAATGGATATCCATAGCCAAAAGAAAGAAAGAAGACCCCTACCTCAAACCTTATACAAAAATTACCTCAAATGGATCAAAGACCTAAATATAAAAGGAAGTATAATAAAGCTCCTAGAATAAAATGTAGGGAAACATCGTCAAGACCTGGTGGTAGGTGGTGGATTCTTAGACCTTACACCAAACGCCCGAGCAACAAAAGAAATCATGGATAAATGGGACCTCCTCAAATTTAAACATTTCTGTGAGTCAAAGGACTTCATCAAGAAGGTGAAAGGATAGCCCAGATTATGGGAGAAAATATTTGGAAACCACTTATCCGACAAGGGTTTGATTTCCATTCTATATAAAGAGATCATACAACTCAACACTAAAAGGGAAAGCAATCCAGCTAAAAAAATGGGCAATAGATTTAAATAGACATTTCTCCAAAGAGGAAATACATATGGCCAAAAAATACATGAAAAAAATGTTCCATATCACTAGTTACTAGGGAAATGCAAATTAAAACAACGATATATCATCTAACACCACACAGAATGGCCATTATTTAAAAAAAAACAGACAATAATAAGTGCTGCAGAGGATGTGGAGAAATAGGAACACTCCTTCTCTATTGGCGGGAGTGTAAAATGGTGCACCCTCTGTGGAAGACAGTTTGGTGGTTCCTCAGGAAGCTAAATATAGAACTGACATATGATCCAGCAATTCCTCCACTAATCCAGAAAAACTGAAAACTATGACACAAACAGACATCTACACACCAATGTTCATAGCGGCATTGTTCACAATTGCCAAAAGAGGGAAACAACTCGAGTGTCCATCCACCGATAAATGGATATACAAAATGTGGTATATACGTATGATGGAATACTATGCTGCAACAAGAAGAAATGAAATTGGGACATATGTGATGACATGGATGAGTCTTGAAGACATTATACTAAGTGATGTATGCCAGACATAAAAGCACAAATATTGCATGGTCTTGTCAATACAAACTAAATACAAATAATAAACACATGGAATTAAAACCTAGAGTATAGGTTATAAGGAGATAAGAGGATTGGGAAGAACTATGAATGCTTAATGTACATAGAAGTTTTAATTAATTTGACTGTAAAAATGTGGAGATGGATAGAGTTGATAGTAACACATTATAGTGAGTAGCAACTGGTTTATAAATGGGATTGTGACTGAAAAGGCAGTCTGGGGAACTAAATGTCAATAGAAAGAAAGCTTAATCTAGGGACTAAATAACACAGTGAACCCAAAGGCGATTGAGAATTGTGATTAAGGGTACAAATGCAAGAGAGTCCTTCTGTGAGTCAGAGCAGATGTATATCACTATTGCAGGGTGATGGGAATATGGAGAAACATGGAAAAACTACAATTGGTGTGACCTATTGACTGTGGTTAACAGCAATACTATAATATTCTTGCATCAGTGCCATGCTGTACTGTGTTGATAATGGAGGTATATGGAAAAAGTGTGCCAAAGATATGCTATTGACCATGATTGGTGGTAATAGTCTGATGATATTATCTCATAATCTGTAACAAATGTTCCACCAGGCTGTGGAGTTGTATGGGAAACCTACACATCTATATGATTGTTTTGCAAGTTCACAATATCTGTAACAAAAATATATTTTTAAAAAATAGTATGGATTGGGGTAAAAATACATCAAATGTAAGATAAGGAATATAATTGATAGTAATATTTTGACAATGCTCTTGCATAGTTTGCAACAAATGTTTCACACCAATGCAAAGAGTTGGTGGAGGGGTGATATATGAGACCCCTGTGTGATGTTATGTATGTTTATTTTGTAAGTTTTCAATCTTTTCTATACACTTATTGTTTATGTGTGTTCATGTATGAATGATATGCTTCAATAAAATAAAAAGTAAAAAAATAAACAAAGAACAAAGAATCTGTAATGTCAGTTGCTGGTACATTTTGCTAGAGGGAATGCATAATTGCACAACCACCCTGTAAAACAGATTGCCATTTTTTAAATAAAGTTAAACATACATACACTTATCACATGACCTTGTAGTCCCAATTTTAGGTATTTATCCCAGAATGATGATTCTCAACTGTGGATGATAATATGCTGTCAATATCTCAAGATATTTTTGATTACCACAACTGGGATTGCTGTTGGCATTTAGCTGAAATGGGTCAGGGGTGCTGCTGAATATCCTAAGCCCAGCCCAAGACAATCCCCTGCCACTAAAAATTATCCAGTAAAAAATATCAAGATTGTTGAAAAATCCTGCCTGATGAAAATGAAAACCAATCTTCATGCAAAATCTGCATAAAATAGCAGCATTATTAATAATTGCCCCAAGCAAGAAATAATCCTAATGCTTTTCTATAGGGTGAATGGATAAAAAAAACAACAACAAAAAAAAAACTGTGGTCTGTCCAGACAACGAAATTCTACTTAGCAATAGAATTACTGGTATATGAAATGACATGAATAATCTCAAATACATTATGCTACGTGAAAGATGCCAGGCTGAAAAGATTATGTAATGTATAATTCCATTGTTGTAGCATCCTCTTACAGGAAAAACTAGGACAGGGGAAAATCATGGTTTGGCAGAGATTTGTGATGAGAGAATATTTGAAACTACAAATGGAAATGAGGTAATTTTGGAGTTCATAGACTAGTTTGGTATCCTGTTTTTCATGGTGGTTATACCAATCAATGAATATGTTTAAGCTCATAGGCAGTACAATACCAAAACTAAAATAAACTGAATGCAAACTAAAAAATGCTTTTAAAAACATGCAGAACTTTTAAAAATTGATAGAAGATGTAGAAATTTTATGATGAAACTTAAAAAAATTATACTTAATGTGATATTGTGGTGGTTAAGAAAATAGTCTGGTGCAAACATAAATGAGTTCAAATGTGCCACTGCCACTTATTAGTGCTTTGACCCTTGACAGCTAACCTCTCTGAATCTCAGTTTTCTCATTCTTAAAGTGGAAATAATAATAGTTTCCTCATTGGTTTGTTGTAGGGATTAAATGATATAATAGGTGACAACATACTTAGAATATTGCCTGAGGGATTGGAATCCAGAAAAAAAATTTTTTTTTTGTAAATGGCACACAATATTTATATAGTATATAAAATATAGTATATTTTATTATTAATCATGTTATTAAAATTGGAAGAATTTGGAAGATATAGTTAATATAACAATACTCCTAGACAAACCACAAAGTAATTTTTGCTGAAATCTTAAAGAATGTATTATGTTGGATATTTTTAAATAGATCATACCCTATATGTTTTGCATCTTAGTTATCTGCATTGATAAGCTCTTGTTGAAATGTAATGACTTCATGCTGATTTAAAATCTGAATTTTCTTTCCACTTACTGTATCATGAAAACTTTTCCCTTGCTGTTAACTTGCATCTGAAACACACTTGTAAATAGCTTGATATGGTGGATAATTTATTTAACTTTTAGTCCATTCCTGAATATTTTGGTCATTTACAGGTTTTTAAAAACTCTCTTTTCAACTTTATAGAATTAGACTTATCACTACATTGGATCTTTTAACTATTCTCCCTTCCAGTCCTGCTCAAGATATTTTTCCAGCATCTCTTTCAAAAATCAAAGCACTGTCATTTTGCAGTTGCTAGTTATGGAATATCCCTAGCACAAATTTCCGTGATCTCAAACTAAATCTACACTTAAAGTCGAGAACACAAAAGTTAGAAATTAATTTTTCAAGGAGAAGCTATATTTTTAATATATTTTCAAATAAACAAAGCACCAGTTCTATCTTCTCTGAAGAATAAATGTGTAACTTTATCTTAAGAAAGCAATCTCAGGCTTTCTGCTCTGCTCATTCACCTTTGATTCCCAGGTCTCTAGACTAGACAGCCATGGAAGATGAGTCACCGGCTCTGAAAGTGGATTCTTCTTTCCAGGAGATAGCATCACTTTCATTATTTCCAGTGGCATAGGTCAGGTCTCTACCATGAATCCTTAGAAGAGCGTATGTCAAAACAATTTTAACTCACATGTCATTGGTTAAGATTACAAGTTTTCAAGATGTCTGAATTGCACTTTAAAATGTAATTATCTAAGAATAAAAATAAAACACCCTCTATTATAATACATTTTATGCACTCAACTAAAGATGTTCCAAATCAAAAACATTATTTTAATTCATTTCATATCTATGAAACACGTATAATGTAAGGCACTTAGTAAGTACTCAAATGTTTGTTAAATAAATACGTAGTAGAAATATTATTAAAGAAGAGCTATGTGTAAATATGGTAAATGTGTAGATTTCTTACATAAAGAAAAATGGAATAAAAATATGAACTTTTAAGTTCTCTTTGCTGTGGGTAAATTTGATCATAATAACCATAAAATGAAAACATTGCTCAAATAAGCCACAGAATCAGTTTTCTTACTCGTGGATGGAATATAATGTCACTGTTGCTTGTGGCAGTTACATTGAAAAATATATTAAAATTTCCTCAAACAAATGCTAAACAGCAAGGAAAATAAACTACCTTGAGGGAGGTAAGTTATTCATTACCCCCTTTAAGCAAAATATCTAGTTTCTCATGTAAAGAATTTCTAAAACTGTTATTTTTTCTTGTGCAAGTTTTAAATTTGTAATTTTGGAATTACATAACCTTTACAACCCTGCTATCTGACATTAATTATTTCTTCTGGCAATCCTCAAGGTAATGACCCCACCTACTAATTTAATTTAAGAGCTACAAAGAAAGGAAGAAACCAGATGAATAATTATAATTCTTGTTTTGTAGAAACACTTTCTATGTTTGATAGGATTTATGTAGGTTCCAAAACTCTCAGTGGGGAATAATAATCATTTTAGGTTAATCTGACTGTCAGAAATAAATATCTTAAAGTCTTTTATTGATTTTCCAAGTGATCGCATGCTAGGGATGATCGTAAAAACTGAGATGGAATATGTTGGGAAGCATAATACAATATATTTACAGCTGGGCTTATGTTGGCCAAGAGATTGAACACCCACTTGTTAATGTAGGAAAAATATAAACAGGGTATATTGAGTTACCTTACTGTGGGTAGTTTGATGGGTTATATTATGTTAGAACCACTCTACTTGACCTCTGTTCACTGATGCATTAAGAATGTGGTGTATTGTACTTCTTTAGAAAGCAGACTCAATACATTTCAACCCCATGCTGGTTGTTTCTCAAACCAAGCATGGATAAATTATATGCATCTCTTGCTTTGAAAGAAAGGGAAAAATTGGGAGAAGAGACACATTTCTCATGGATTAGCATCCTCTGATTTCTTTTTACAGCTAAACAAGTACAAATTCAGTAGACCATTTTTCAGGGTTGAAATGAAAAATATTTTATGTCTGCATTTTTAATGTTGAGCAGATCTGAAGAAAATGATTTAAGATGTCTTAGCAAACAAAGTGATCTCTTTAAATATAAATGTTCCACACCATGTGTATATACAGATAATGTTCATTGGAAAAATACTTTTGAGATGATTCTGGACTGTTATAAATCACAATCACTATTGACTACATATAAGTTTCCAACAATAAAACATTTTAATAATTCCCTCTTTTCATATAATAAATCAGAAAAACAAAGTAGAAGTTGAGCTGAATTTTTCATCTATGATGATTATGGTACAAAGGGAAAGAAGCAGCTAAATTAAACAGATACATTAAATTCAACACGTGTTTGAGAAAGGAGAAACTTGTATTCATGTGCAGAATCTTGGATTTTGGGCAAAATATCTTCTGTAGAATGGTTCATGTGTATTCTATGTCAAGCTATTAGTGAGTATAAACAAAAATAAATCTTTTCATTATTTAATCTTAATGCAAATCAAATAAGCATCTAGGTATGTAAAGTTATCCTGGATAAATAAATCAATGTCAGATTGTTTGGCTCTTTCCATAGCCAGATCCTCTAGGAAAGCTCTATAAGAGGTTCATTTGATACATTTTTATCCATGATCATTTTGTGGAGGAAACTGAGACCTTGACTGAAAACATTTCTATAATAGAGCACCAAGTTTCAGGTTGCTAGTTTACTTCTACAATGCTCATTACAGTGCCCATTACAAAACATAAATGCAATACAAATTGCCTTTCATCACCAACTCTTTCAGAGATGACAGGGCAGAAAATAATAGTCCATCATATTGTGCTTACTATGCAAATTATTATATCCCTATATCAGGATGAGGAAACAGGGAAAAGTTTAATAATTTGCTTCACAATATGGACTAATAAACAACAGAGTTTAGATTTAATCCTAGTGGTCTCCCTTGCTATTAGTTACTTTGGCATATTGCTTTTTCACAAATAGCTACCTTATTGCTCTTCCTCTCTTTATATTTGAAAAATAAATACTTCAAATATTTTATTTAAGTGGTGTGGAAAGTGCAGGATGATGGAAGCAAAGCACCCTGCTGGTGGATATAAATAAATTTACATTGTCTGCAGAGAATTTGAAAACACTAATAAAGTGAATAACAATAATTCCTCCTTTTATTACCACCATGCACCAGCAAGTCTAAATATTGTCATTCTTACAATACTTTTCAAAAATATTTTTGAATTTATAAACTATTTCTGTAGTAACTGCAGAGTTTAGTAAAATATATGCAAGCTTTCGTTTTTGTTAATTATCTTTTAATAAAAGTGTATTCTACATGGAAGTTTATTCAAATTCACTCACCTTATGCATTTACACCTACTCCCAAAATACACACACACACAAACTCAGCAACTTGTATTTGTTTCTAGGCTAAGTTACAAATGTTTCAGATTCATTCAAGTTCATCTGGGTGCAGATCTTTACATATTCTTGTATTTAAACAGTACATTCTAAATAGTGAGAGCACAGTTTTGTAAAATTGAAGAAATATAACTTAAGTTACTTTAATTCTGTCATTCTAGACAAAACTTTGTGTTTTATTTGTATTTAAAATATTTTAAAGTGAATCAGTCTGCGAATGTCAAGGAATCATTTTATAGTGAGATAAAGATACATTTCAAATAATATAAGAAAATATTAATTTGAATAGTATCGTCTTCAAAGTTGAAATTTACTGTTTTAAAATTAAAGAATGGATTAAAATAATAATTATTACTGGTTATTTCCAGCTTGTTACTGAATACACTTTTGCCACATAAATGGGGGATATGTTAAAAAATGATCAGTTTTAGGTGTTTTATAGACGAGGCATGCCTGTTTTGAATCAGAAGGGTAGGAGGAGATTTTCAGCATTCAATTCCAAGGAAGCCAAGGCACAGCTTTCTTCAAGCCTCCTGCATCCGGGTTCATCCAATACCGGAAGAAGATCAAAGTCGGGTACCTGAGGTGCACTGGTGGGGAGGCTGGTGGCTTACTGCTCTGTTCCTCAAGATCACCTCCCTGGGTCTGTCTCTAAACAAATGACCAAGGCAGCTGGCCGCTGGCAGGGTCTAAGGATTATCGTGAAACTGACCATACAGAACCTTCTGCTTCTGCCCTGATCATGAAAGCCCCAAAGAAACCAACTAGAGACAGAAAGAAACAGAAATATTAAGCACGGTGGAACAATCACGTTTGATAAGATTGTCAACATTGCCCAACAGATACAATCTTTAGCCAGAGAACTCTCCGAAACCATTGAAGAGATTCTAGGGATTGCCCAGTCTGAGGGCTGCAGTGCTGATGGCCACCCTTATGACATCAGAGATGACATCAATGGTGGTGCAGCTGAATGACCAGCTAGTTAAGAAGGACAAAGGAAACTATTCCAATAAAGTATCATTTAGCAACTAGTGGGGGAAAAAATACATTGGGGATGAGGTGGGGATGAAATGTAGAAGTGATATGCTATCTAACAGCTTCTATAATTTGCGAACATTTCTATCTATCTCTACAGTTTAGTCGTTGCGTCTTTCTCTTCTTTTATTCATGATTAAAACATCTCATTCAGACTGAAATTATTATTCACGAGATCTGATTTAAAATGTTTGATTTTCTCAGATGCACTTGCTTCAAGACTTGGAATAAGATAAAGTTTGGGTTTTAACATAGAACCATGTCTTCAAATTGACACTTAGACTACAAAGGCTCTTTCAGAATCCCTGATTGAGCTATATGCTTCTTGGAGGTCAACAGAATATAAAGCCTTGCTTAAATGAAGCATTCAGTTTGCTTATGATTATAAATTGCTTTGTGTAATTCCATACATGAAATCCTCAGTCTGGAAGTTCTATTGGACAATATATATACTGTCATTCTGGCATGTCTTTGAAATTGAGAGGAGCCATTAGAAAACTGATTCTGAATCATTTTATTCTAGAAAAATGCAAATTTAAAAAGTTGAATTAAAAATATTAATTTCTAAAGTAATGAGAAAAATATTATTTAATTAATGTCATTGGTGATGAGAATTTATATATCTAATGTATTATTATGAAAATAATATGACTTGTGGAATTCTGTGATCTTGAAGGAGTCTTTATGATCAGAAGATACTGCAGGAAGCAGAAAAAGAAAACCAGAGATTGAATTGGGAAACAAAAAAATAAATTGCAGCAATGTAAGATGCCTTACTGAAAAATAAAGAATTTGGATTTTCTTGTAAAGAAAAAAAAAATAAGTCAGGTATAAGATATTGAATACAATATCAAGTTGTTAAAATGGAATTCAAAGGTTTAGCTGTTTAAGATTTCTATGATATGATGGGTGTTTAACAAATAATCTTAATATTTATAAAAGCTTTAGCCTGTTATAGAAACCAGAATTTTTTAAACAAATATCGCTATATGGAAGTTGTACTTCTAAGAATATAATGATCCTTCTTTACATGACCTTGATGTGTGGGTTAATTGAACTACATATTTCTCCACATCAAATGTGGGTTTCCTTTTCCCTTCTTCCTTTCTTTTTCTTGGCTCTAAATTCCCTCATTTATGGTCAAGTTTCTTTCCAAATTATTCTTGTTTCCTACCTCTTCTTTTTTGGGGTATATCTAAGTTGGTTACCTAAGAATTTCTCTATATCCTGTACCTCAGGGGTGATATGGAATATTTGACTTTTCAGGAATAAATGAGTAACCTTTGTGTGAAAATAGTAGAATAGCTCTATGTTTGCTCTCATGGCAACAATTCAATAGTGGTTATTCATTAACAAGTTCTCCTCAAGAGTAACTTACTTGGAGAAAACTGGTTCAGAATGCAATCTTTGTTTCCAAGTCTTCCTTTTATCTTGGTTTCTTTCCAATGCCCTCATGTCCTAAGCAGGCACTTTGTCCTTGTATGTCAAATTGCTACAATTATGTTCACTTTCTACTGCAATCGTCATCACTCACAAATTCCCACCCTGTGTCTATATATCACCAGGATCAAGCATAGTGAATATGATTTCCCACCAATTCAGCATTTGAAGTTAGAAATATAATAAATGGTTTAAAATCTCCCATTGAAACCTACTGAAGGACACAATCCCAAAGGCTAAATGTATATGTAGTAATTTTCTGAACATATGGGACCTTGAAGTTTAAAACAACAATGCAGAGCAAAACAAAACATCATAAAAGTGTTCTGGAAGAGAGATAAAACAACCTATTGTGACAAGTCTCTAATGATTCCACTACCAAACAATATTTTCAATGAAGACTTAAAAAAATGTGGGTGGCATTAAAACAGAGTTTGAAGCTAACAAGATTGTACAAGCATATTAAGCATATAAAAACACAAAATTTTTGTATATATATATTTTTAAATCACATCTTTTTGGAATTAGCAAAATAATATAAGAGCAATGCAATGATACTTGGAAGTAAGAAAGATATATAAAATAAAGGAAAAATGTAATCTGTACTTTCATTACCCAAAAATAATCTAACTATTTGGTATAAATTCTTTAGTCTTAACCCATTTCTATTTGCTAGCATATGTTTTACTGTCCTGGCTGCTAACATAAATACCATACAATGGGTTAACAAACAACGGGAATTTATCAGTTTATGGTTCTGAGGTTAGGAGTCTAAAATCAAGGCATCACTAAGGTGATGCTTTGTCCCCAAAGACTGTGGCATTCTGGGGCTGGCTGCTGGCAATCCTTATTCCTTGGCTTTTCTATCACATGACGGTGCACATGGTGGTTCCTTCTTTGTCTTCTGGGTTCTGCCTTCCAATTGTGGCTGCTTCCTGTGGCTTCTCCTTCCCAGACCAATTAATTTTGCTTATAAGGACTTCAGCAATACTGGAGAAAGGCCCATCTTCCTTCAGTCTGGGCACACCTTAAGTAATAATGTCTTTAAAGTACCTGGGTTTGGTACTTTGGCTTTTGTGAGGGATGTGATTCCATTCTCAATAACATGTTTAATAGGGTTTTTTTTTTCCATGTAACAATACATTTTGAACATTTTTTCAAGCTATGGCAATAAGTTCTTGTGGCCTACCACCAAATCCATTCCTCCCTCCTCTTTAGTAACAGCACTCCTTATTTAGTGCTAAGCTGTAAGACAACATTCCCCAGGCTCCCTTGGATCTAGTTGTGCTTATTTAACTAAGTTCTAGCCAAAGGGATATTAGCAGAAACGCTGTTTGAGGACTGTCAAGAACTGGGAAGGGTCTGCAATTTTAAACTAATTGTGTACAATCATGCTAACCTGCCACAGTCTCTTGGAAGTTTTCAGAAGACTCAAGAGTCCCAGAAAAAAGAACTTTAATTATCAAGAAATAACACTAATCAGAATATCAGTATCTTCTTAGCCCAGTTTTCTAAGCATCAATTCCCACAAGACAACCAGAAGAGGACCAGTGACACATACACTTAACAGAGCCTAAAACTTCTGTAATGATCAGTCAGTCTGCTTATTCTTTGTTCAGGTAGGAGACATTATCTCTGTCTTCTAAGGCTGCTTACCATGAAAGCATTCTTAAAAAGATAGACAAGCAGTCATGTTCTGGAGAAGGTCATTAGAAGGAAGAGAGGAGCACTGGCTTGTGCATCCTCAGACTTATGTTGCACATATGGAAAGTAAATGTATATTCTTTTGCAATTTTCTGTCATGTGACCAAAACCTAGTCCTAAATAATGTGAAGTCAGTGAGCTTATTATTTAAAACATGATTTTTTCATGATATAAAGGAATTCACTCGAAAGTTATCTAATCATTTACTTATTGCATCTCCAATTGTTATGCCCCCCCCCTCCCAATTCTCTTTTCCTTTTTCTATTTCAATACAAAGCATTTGATGATCTTCAATATCTTCACATGATTTATTTGGTAAGAAATTATTTCTTCAAGATTTGTTAACACTTTTCTGGTTTCTGAATTTTTTTCTTTAGTATGTTTTTATTTCACATAAATATGTATACATGCAGGCAAAACAGTAAAGCATTATTGGAATCTCTGGGCTATCCATGTGCCAGCTGGGCCCTGAGCCTCAACGGTGTTGAATCAGCTACTTTCCAGTTCTTTGGACATGCCCACGTCAGCTAACAGGAAGGTGAGGATGGACAACCACCACACCAAGGAACCGAGAGAGTCTGCAGCTGCAGGCATGAGCATCCCATTCTCCAGCCGTGTGGGATCGAAGCCCCCTCTCAATTGAGAGGTGGAGTTGGCATCCCCATCCCAGGGTCCACACACGGAGAAATAAAATATGGGTAAGAGTGGACTTACTGGTATTCTACCACAGAATTATTGCGACTTTAGCAATGGAAGAAATTAAATCATTGACATGGAGACAGTGGCCACTTGGAGTTGCTGGAGGCAGGGAGAGGGAAAAGGAGGTGTGATATGGGGGCATTGTTGTGACTTGGATTTGTCCTGAATGATATTGCAGGGACAGATGCAGGACATTATGTATCCTGCCATAACCCACAGAATGGACTGGGAGAGAGGGTAAGCTACAATATAAACTATATTCCATGCTATGTAGTAGTGCTCCAAAATTTATTCATCAGGGAAGTGGACTTGGCCCAGTGGCTAGGGCGCCCGTCTACCACATGGGAGGTCTGCAGTTCAAACCCCGGGCCTCCTTGACCCGTGTGGAGCTGGCCTATGCACAGTGCTGATGAGCACAAGGAGTGCCCTGCCACGCAGGGGTGCCCCCCGCATAGGGGAGGCCCATGTGCAAGAAGTGCACCCCGTAAGGAGAGCTGCCCACCGCGAAAAAAAGTGCAGCCTGCTCAGGAATGGCTCCGCACACACTGAGAGGTGATACAATAAAATGACACAACAAAAAGAAACACAGATTCCCGTGTGGCTGACAACAACAGAAGCAGACAAAAACAAGAAGATGCAGCAAATAGACACAGAGAACAGACAACTGGGGGGTGGGGGAAGGGGAGAGAAATAAATAAAATAAATTTTTTAAAAAAATGTATTTATCAATTGCAATGAATGTACCACACTAATGAAAGAAGTTGATGTAGGAAAAGTGGGAGGTGTCAGAAGTCGGGCATATGTGAACCTCTTGTATTTTCTAATGTAACATTTTTTGTGATCTATGTATCTTTTAAAAATAAGTAAAAAATAATATTTTAAAAAACTTTATTAGAGAGTATAAAAATCACCATTTCCAATGATCCTTTCCCTCTTCTCTCTTTTCTCATATATACAAAACATTTACTCCAGATTTCAGTCTTGAGACAGCAACACTTGAAATTTTCCATTCACTGTTCTTCTGGTGATAAATTCTATATAGCTCTAACTAATATGATTTTATCATGACATCATAGATCTTTAAAATTATGCCGTATCTAATGAGATCTTTCAAAAAATTTAGAACTTAAGTTTCTTACAACATACTCTCCTCTTCTCTCCAATCTTTCCCAGAGATGGAACTTGTATGTACATTAGTCCTGTTTCCAATTCTTCTCTTGATTGCCTATTGCTAATACCTCAGAAATCCAACCACTTTCATTTATACAATAGATAAGTTTTTCCTTTAAGAGGCACATTTCTCAACAAAGAGAGATAGATGAACCTATTTGGCTAGAATTAATATTGATAGGTTCTCTTATTTAGATTGAATAATAGATCTGTATTTATTAATTTAACACTATGTTGTGTTTAGCAGTGCAGCAAAGAATTGTTCATATCCTTTGAGAAGATTCTACCTTGGTAATTCATGATGCTTTCAGCTCTTAAGAAAATTACTCAGGATATTTTTATATTAAATCTAATGTGTCTTGACATATATGTATAGTGTATAGATGGCATAGAAAAATTAATATTAAGGGTTAATATTCACAGACATAATGAATATCTATAAAGTTTTCCTTTTTGTCCTTTGGGAAAAGGTGATTTCTGTTCAATTACTGCTTATGGTTTCCTTGCACGGAGTTCCTCTTATAGTCAGCAGATGAGTAGCAGAAACAACAGCTGGGTGAGTTTGTGTGTATGTGTGTGTTTCCCTCACATGCCTGAACTAACAGCTGCACAAACGCATTTAAGCACCAAGAGACAGACATCTAGGAAACAGATCAGGGAAACAAACAATTATGTGTTATATTAACTGATGTCCTAGTGCTAATACTATAGGGAGGAACAAACTAGGTCTGAGAAGAAATGGCAATTTTCTGCTCTTTGTGCAGCAATATATTAGTTAGGATTCACTAGCAACAACTAAACACCAAACCTAAGGCCTAATAAAAGAGAGGCTACCTAATAATTGGATTCTAGATCAGTTTGTCCAACAGCATAAACTCATCATGTTTGCTAAATCCAGTAGTTAAGGCATCTTATGAAGAAGATATTACTTTGGCACAATTCAACCATTTATTACTGATAATTAGCCAATAAGAAGCTGAAATAAAACCTTGGAAAGTTCAGCAGATATAAATTTCCAAAACAAAATTGCATTGAGTTGGTAATAGAAAATATTTCCAATACTTTATAAATTCAAGAGGGAACATAAACAGCAGTTCATAAGAGTTTGATCATAATGTTTAAGAAAAATATAGTTGTTTGAGGCTTTTGTGTGGCCACAATAGAGGAAGAAATCAAAGCCAGCAAGAGAGAAAAGGCATAGTGAGGAATGGTTGAAGTGGTCTTCCTATGATTAGGTAGTCTGAAGTTTTGTGAGACCTGGTAAAGGATCATTCCTATGAAATTGGAAGGGCCAAATATGTGTTCTCACAAGCCCCTGGCAGCTCAGACACAGGCATGAGACTCAGCTTGAGCTGGGGCCTCTGCTCTGCCAGTCGGATTCCCCTGCCCTCGACTGTGCTTTTGAACTGACTGACAGTTTACAAATCCTCTGGAACATTGTGGTAACAGCAAAAATAGCCAGAGTCCAGTGGTGGCTATGGCAGCTGCACTGAATTCCAACAGCTCAGCAGGGCATACCCAGTAGTCCTGGCACCAGAAGTAATTTTCTAACCAGACTGAGCACATGATGTGATGGTGGCTGTGTTCTTGGCTGCCTGGCTTCCCTATATCCTGCTATTTTTTTCTGAGCCCAGTTCCACAGTCTCTCTGCTGGTTCTAGAAGTTACCAACAGTAATCCTTTTTTTCTATTAAAGAAAACAAGTGGTTTCTCCTGCTTGAAACTAAGAATCCTTGCTTGATTAATTAGTGATACTCATGATAACAAGATTCTAATAATTACTTATAAAATCATGATGGATTTTAAAAGATGTCCATTTCTTTATGCAGTCTAAATTAGTCTAATATTTTAACATCAAAATTGGAGGCTACAGAGTACCTCTGGAATCTATAGACCATTAGCATATTAATAGATCAGGTATTAAAAAAGCAATTGAATATAATAATCTGAATAACCTGGAAAATTTTATATTCCTGAAATTTTCAGAATAATCCCTTAAGAAACAGCAGGTAATAAAAACTCCTTGGTTAGAAGGGAAAAAAATCATTTATTTTCAGAATATGTAAATATGCATCTCAGGAATATATTAAGAATATATATAATATATGCGTATATGTGTATCTCTGTATGCTGACATATACACTGATACATGTATCATAGTTATATTTGACTCCAAAGGACAACTTTTGACTATTTAACTTAATTTTTAAAAATTCTAAGTAACATTATGTGTATATAATTGAGAATACATGAAACAAACTACAAAAATGTTTTTCAAATAATAATATATACCTTGACATAAAGAGTGTTGTTTTGAGAGACAAGAAAGCGTATACATAAAAACTAAATACACTTATAAAACAAAATATAATTAAATATTTAAAAAGAACTAGAAGTTACCTTCAATATGATCTAATCCAATCTCTATTTTTAGAGATGAGAACAAATAAGATACAGAATCAGTGAGTAACTAAGTGACAAAGGTAATTAAGGATATGATCAGAAGTAGAACTGAGGTTTCTTATCTCCTTGCATATTCTGTATAGGAAGTGTTGTTTCTGAAGAGAAGGTAGAGTTATGCCTGGAGTTATTAATGCCTAAATCAGGATAAGATTTCTCCAGACATAAAAGAAAATGAAAGGGCTGTTCCATAAATATCAGGGCAAAGGCTGAAGGGGTCTCAATATTTTATCCACACCCAGTCATCTGAGGGGCATGACAATTCCATTAATAACAATGACTAACTAAAGGTAGGACTTTCGTTGGTGGCATTAATATGAATCTCTTTCAATGTAGAATAATTTCTCTTTATTACTCAGTATTTGACCAGTCGTCCCTGACATTAGATCATTCCATCTCCTTAAAAGTTAGTTCTGGTCCCCTGCATCCTAAAAAACCTGAACTTAAACATTCTGTGATCCCAAGAAATGGTAATCACTACTTAGGGTCACAGACCATGTAAGATTAAAAGAAAGGACCAAGAAAGTCTATTCCACATATTACTGAGTACCTTTAAAGGCTTCATGCAATTTTTTTTTTTATGTTGAGTTAAAATGACCATGTCAGAATTGTAGCATATCATATACCTTACCACATGATCATGGCATTTGGAGAATGGGAGACAAGGAAACCTACTGGAACATATCAGGATTTTAGAAGTAGAAGATATATTGTTTGAAAAACTCTTCCTCCATAGCAACCATTGTGAATACAGCATTCCAATCATGAATAAAATGAACAATGAAATGGAGATAGTTCTGACCAATGTGTACACATACCTGGATGTTTATTCTATACAATGTACAAAATGTATGTATGTAAGGAGTCTGATCTTAATGGAAGTGTTTAAATTTCCCCATAATCCTTCTCAAGAAGCTTAGAACTTGGAGAAAAATTATATGTATGTGAACAGCTAGAGAGGAACTCTGAAGCAATATAAACAAGCATATAAAGGGTGTATACATAAATGTGAAATGTGAAATGATGGAAGGAACAGCATGTGCTGGAGTCAGTCCAGCATCCTAGAAGAAATTTGGCCAAATGGACATTCAAATTTGAGGGAAAAGTTTGACCTTCCTGGACTTCCCTGACTTCATCTATGAATGAGAATATTGGTCTACACACATTTCATTCTGCATCCAGTTTTCATTGTCTGAAATCATGACTCTCAACTTTCCACCACTGGAGTGAAAGTCATGTATTGGCAAAGGGAATGAGTATAGCTATGAAAAGCAAGCACAAAGTTCACTAGTTTGACGTTTATTCAACAGATTTTATAGGGCCTACTACAGAGGAGATTTGAGGAAATGGGCCAAAATTGTCTATATTTTGGCTGGCCAGACTGACTAAATGAGTTAGCCAACTTGAAGTTTTCATTTTTATACAATTATGTTAATATCGACTGCTATGTTAAGTGTCTGCCATATGCAAGATATCTTACATATTTTGTCACTGACTCTTAAAACAACTAAAAAGACTAAGTATTGTTATATTCATTTTATAAATGAAGAAACTGAGGTTCAAGGAATTTAACATGACTAGAAATACAGATCTGGGATTTAAAGACAGACCTGATTTGGATGCATGTTTTGGCTCATTTAATTTTAATACCAATTCCATTTTTATCCTGTCTTATAGATAGGAATCTGAGGAACAGAGAGGTTAAGTTACTTGTGGAAAGTTAAACAGTCAGCAAGAAGCGGAGCTTGTGATAAACTGCATCATGCAATCTCCGCAATCTAATGCTTGTAAATGTCATCTGGGTGTTTGTGACCATTACTAATAGCATGGCTCATTTATTTTTTCTTAAATACGCAGTGACGTGAATAAAATGGTGCACAGTAAAGGGCCTGATAAATACTAGATAAATCATGTGATTCACCCAGAGCCAAGCAATTGCTTGCCTCACTACATGTAGAAGAGGCCTAATAGATTTAACTACCATGTTTTTATTATTCCTAATAAACACAGACAAATTTTTAGTTGTAATTACTATATAGCTCTGGATTGTGGTTGAATTGCAATTACGCTATAGTAGTGTGAGTATTTTCCACAAATAAATTTAAGTGGATATTATATCACGTACAAAAGCCATAAAAAAAGTCTTCCTTTTTTGTTTTATTACCTAAAATAAAAGAGCTGAGGAGAGTCTTAGAATGTTTATAGATAATTATGAAGTAAGAATAGTAGATTGTTTTTCCTCCTCCCTTTAGAGGTATTTTTTTAAATAAATCAATCTGGAGTGGGAAACAGTAGTATTCATCATCATTGGAAATATGAACTTACTCTTGTGAAGAAATAAACCAAAGATATATATGGCTCTATCCCTGGGGGAACTTCCCTCTTCCTTCAGGCCAGCAAAACAGAAAGATTACTTCCTTTCCACCTCCCAGAACCAGATGTCAGAATAATGATATTCTCTGCTACTTTTATTAAAAACACCACTGTATTTTCACTTTAATGTGATGGTGGTTACAAATTCATAAGTCTTCAGAAATCTGCATGTAAGGTCTTCTTTTTATTACCAAGTTACTAAGAAATTACTCAAGAGTTTTTCATTCAAGTTTGACAAGTCATGTAAATCAAAACATGACTGAAATAATAGAAAATAATAAAGGAGGAAGAAGAATAAGAAGAAAGGGGAAAGCAAAATCTCATAAATACCTACATAAAAATTGTATTTTAATCAAAAAATAGTGACAATTAGAATTGCTTAGGAGGCCTCTAGGTGAGGATGAAACAAACCTAATTCTGTAAAGAGAAAAACACTAAATATTTTAGGCTTTTTGAATCATACAGTGTCTGTAGCAACTACTCAGTTCTCTCATTATAGCAAGAAAACAGTCATAAACAACATGTAAACAAATGGTATGACTGTGTTCCAGTGAAACTTTGCAAAAACTTGCAGCAAGTCAATTTGACTCTCAGGCCCTGCTCTGGATCATAATACTAAGTTATACCCCAGTACTGTAGGATAGACCTTTGAAGGAAATATTCTATATCTATGCTGTCTAGTATGATAGATACCAGCCACATGTAGCTCTTAATTACTTGAGATGTGGCTATTCCGACTGAAGAACTGATACACATTTAATAAATGAGTAATTTAACACTTAATTTACATTTAAATAGTTACATGTAACTAGTGGCTACCACATTAGACTACCCAGTACATTCCTTTTCTCCTTTTTTAGAATTTGGGAGTAGAAGTTCAGATTTTTCTTTTGTTATTAATGAACAAAGACTTTCTATATTTTGAAGATGTTTAAAACTTACAAAGGTGGAAGACATTTTCACTCATAATATAAAATATTCAATAAAACGGCAATTTAATCTTACTTTACAGTTTACAACATGTATATTCATAAATATACATTTATAGTATGTATCTATATTTACACATATTAAAGGGTTCCCTGTCTCAAGATGGAATTGTGAGGAAGGATGCAGAGGTGAGAAAGATATAAACAAGTAAAATAAATAAAACACATTTGATTTTGCTTTTTCTATATTTTTCTTCTGATTAATGAATAAACATAAGTTTGATGTCATTCCAGATAGGGGCTATAAGTGGCATCACTATATTATGCAACATTTTTTTAAAAGGGTGACAGGTCTTTTTGGATGAAAAATACTGGAGTTCAAAACCCAGCTGCATTACTTCCTAATTGAATGACATTTTCAAAATATCACTTCAATTCTTGAAGTACCAGTTTCCTTAGTGGTAAAATTGGGGTAGAAAATCACCAAGTGTAACAACTTGTGGGGTTTGTAGGATTTTACACACATATCTGCTTTTATTATTCTGGATGATAGAAATAAGATATATATATCACAGGTACTCTGATAGACAGCCAACAAGGAAAGTCACTAAAAAGCCTAAAACTAATTACCCTAATCTCTCCTACCAGTGACCAAATTCTTTAATTATCAACCTCACCCTTCTCTTCCAAAGAGACAGTTATTACACCAAATAAGTCCAGGAAAAATCGTTTCTTTAGTTCTGGAATTTTCTATCTCTTTTAATTAACTCATTTTAACAGAGAAAGAATGGAAAGAGAGGGGATGGGTTACTTTCTCTTTAAATTAACAACTTTTTTTTCAAATTCACCAAAATAAAAGAACAGAGAAAGGTGGCTCAAAAAGTATGGAAACATTAGTCCTAAAAAGTTATTTTTCAAGCACTTTAATCCCATCTAATTCCAACTGCTAACTCATTGTTCCTCCAGTGTTCATAAAGTCACTGGGAAAGAAGTCAACGCTGCTGTGGGAGGTCTCTGACCCAGTACTAAGAAAACCATTCACTCACATTTGTTAAGGTGGCTTTCTACTCAAGCTCTCGCGGCCAGAGTAGCATGTGCCTCATAGACTTTCTTTTTATTTATTTATTTATTTATTTTTAATTTTTAACTCTTTTTCTCCCCCTCCCCCCTGCGCCCCTCCTCCCTGTTGTCTGCTCTCTGTGTCCATTTGCTGTGTTTTAACTTTAAAGAAGTTTTAGATTACAGAAAAGTTACATTGAAAATATAGGAGGTTCTTATTCTTACAACCTCTTCACTTCAGAGCCCCCCAGATGTGATCCACGAAGACGATGTGATAAGCGCAAATAGATGGGCCAAGAACTTTTTCTCAATTGTTTTCTCCTCACCAGAATATGTATATCAATTAGAGTGTCAATCCATTTACACCTAACGCTTATAACAATTGCTTAGAAAGGAGCATTAACATCATACTGGTAAGATGTGTGTGTATATTTGGGGGAGAGAAGAATCACGCAAAAACATTGCTCTGAGTTGCTTTCATTCAGTTGCATGTGGTAGTGAATGATCTGAGCTGTTACTAAAATTCAGCACTCATTGATCATCTTTAAACTATATTGGTGCATGCTCACTCTTCATCATTTTTGTTCGTGTAGCCTAGTCAGATGTCCTCACCTTCAAAAAATTAGAATACGATTTTGGAGCTGAGGATTGTGAATGTAACAATGCCATAAAGAAAATCTTCTAAGAGCTAAAATTGTATCCAGGTATATAACTTCATAATTGGGTATGAGACTTACTGACTCTTTAGGAAGGAAGAGAAGAAGAGTGATTCTGCATTTACAATCCTTAGGAGAGTCTTAAGCTTCAGAGAAGTGATATTGTTAAGAGAACTTTTTTGTCTTATGGCAGTAGGAAAAGCACACTGTTAACGTTTGCCACCACCACTAAGCCCGCACCAACTGAAGTCCTCTTAGCAGCTTTAAAAGGTTTCTTGAATGAAGCTTTGGGGTGGTGATTAGTTGATAAATTAACAACCAGCTTTCTAAAAATTATGTTCCTAAGTAAATGTTAGTACAATAAATGACACCATTTGAGGGCTAAGATAAAATTCCTGCTAGTAGATCTCATTGACAACCAAAGTAGATATACCACCCCAAATAGTGAAGCTCCTCAGGGATATGGAAACATTCAGACACTATAGTCAGTGCAGACAGCTCAGGAATTTAACCCCTTGCCAATGGGCCCTAATCCGACATTTATGCTCCCCAGTGTGACAGAGTTAGACTCAGCAGGGGTTTCTCTATGCATGACTCTTCTGTCTTTCTATCTAAACCTATGATTAGTACTAGAGTTGGTAGGTGTACATCCAGGAATTGTAAATTTGGGCTCTCCTTGTGCCAGCTAAGCCCTGAATCTCAATGGAGTTGCAACACTTACTCTCCAGTTCAATGGACTCACCCAGGACAACTAACAGAGAGGAGCTTAATGGAGAAACAAAATACCAAGGGACTGAGAGAGCCTACAACTGCAAGCAAGAGAGTCCCTTCCATTGGATGTATGGTATTGAAGCTCCCCTCAATTAATGGTGGAGTGGGCATCTCCATCCCAGAGTCCTCAAGATTGGAAATGAACTATGGACTCAAATAAACTTACTAGTATTCTACTATAGACTGATTGTGATTCTAGCAATGAAAGAAATACCATTGTTGTGGAGGCAGTGACCCATGGATGTTCTGGGGTTAGGGACAGGGAAAAACACATGTAATAGGGTGGCATTTTTAGGACTTGGGGATTATCCTGAATGACATTACAACAACAGAAACAGACCATAATATACCTGGCCATAACCTACAGAGTGAATGGGAGAGAGCATAAACTACAGTGTAAACTATAATCCATATCGGTGGCAATGCTCCAAAATGTGTTTATCAATTGCAATGAATGTACTACACTGATGAAAGATATTGCTAATGTGGGAAAATGAGGGAGGTGTGGGAAACAGGGCATATGGGAATCCTCTATATATTCTCATAATATTTATGTAATCAAAGTATCTTTTAAAAAATAAAAAAACAAAAAAATCCCTGCTAGTCTTTCATTATATAATTTTTGAAATATCATATATTTAAACTAATCTACTTACTTTGTTTTTAGTGTATATTAGTAACTTCAAAGTGAAATACACTCATTTTTATGCATCTCTTTCCAACATGTGTGACAAAAGATCAGACTGTAAATAATTGCTTTTATGTTATCTAACTCAGCAAAGAAGTTGTTCATGTCATTGATCAAATAATATAGTTCTAACATGAATGTTGATTATTTCCTTTTACCTTAATGAGTAAGATAAAAGTGAAAAGACAAAGACATTGAACTACGTTTACTGTCAATGATGTGAGTGGCTTTTTGCTTAGTCAGGTAATAGTTTAAGAAGGCTGAAAGGATTTCTTTAGATTTTTGGGGGCTATTCACGACTTAAAGGCTGCAGGAGTAACACATTTTAAAATTTAATCTGTATTGCTCATATTTTCTTAGGTCTAAATATTCAAGAAAGCTTTAAATGAAGCCATAATACGTATCATTTACTGATATTCTTGGTATAAATTCTCTCAGTATGTCCTATTTCAGGTTACCAACATGATCTCAGTGAATGCACAGTTGTATAGAGATGTGCAGTAGTACATCATAATAGGGTATTTCCACTACACACATAAAATAGTTGTAGTCAATAATATAGATATTAAAGTATAATAAAATAAGTAGAAAGTGATACATTTTAAATATTTATTTTATTGGTTTTAATATAATTTATTTAATTGTAAGTTTATATAATTAGTTTTAATAATGTCTGTGTTAATATCTGGCTTGTAAGACTTCTGAATATTTAACAATTGGCTCTTCCAAGCCCGTACAAGCTGGCTTCAGCACACCACTGCTTTGGGGACATGTGCTCAAATTTCCATATGATGCTCTTTCTGAAAAACACATAGGGTGGCCATAAATTATAATATATGTCCTTCAACTAATGAGAGGTTAAAGGAATTTGAAGATTCTGATTAGTGATAAAATTGCTTTAAGGATGAAAATTATCTGTTGTGTTAATTATTTTAGTATGATTTTATATTTTAAAAGTCTTAGCTTTATTTCCTCTATCTCACAAAGATAAAGATATTATTACTTTTAATTATAAAAAGGGAAAATATTTCCTGATTGAAGTGCAAGTAGTTAACAATTATTTGACTCAAATGTGCTAATTCATTTAACGTTCTACATATATTTATCAAATACCTACTATATTCAGTGGAAATCATGTTAAACTTATTTTATTTAATTGCATTTATTTTTTTATTGTACTACCTTCCCTAGTACTTTATCTGTAATTTACTATTGTAAAAATAATAATTCAATATCCCAAACTAATTCAAATATACTTACCAATCAAATATTTATTGAGTGTTTACTATGAAGGATAAAAGCAATAAGAACTAAAGATTATCACTTATCTGCTTGGCAATCTTCTCAGAAACTTAAATTTAGCTAACTACATATATCACACCTGGTCCATACTAGGCAGTCAAAAAATATTTTGTGAATTAATACCTAAATGAATAAGTAAAACAAAAGCACTATGCTGAGTTTTAAACATTTGCCTGATCCCTTCAGGTCAGTAACATTAAATATAGAGCATAGAAGGTAAAGAAATTACTTACTCTCTGCTCAAATATTCCTGAGTTTAGTGAGAAAGATGAGGTGCATTTCAGGTCCTGCATATACTCTCAAATGACTAGCAAGTAGGGGGTTGGTGGAAAGCACAGACCTTATGGGAATGATAGACATGATGGATGAAATAAAAAATACATTAGAGGCACATAAGAGCAGATCTGAATTACTCCAAGACAGAATTAGTGATTTTGAAGACAACAACAGAACTGAAAAATACAGGAGAATAGAAAAAAATGTAGCAGAGTCTTGGGAAACTGAGTCACAATGTGAAACACACAAGCATATGCATTATTGGTGTCTCAGAAGGAGAAGAGAATGAAAAAAGAGAAGAAAGAATATTTGAGAAAATAATGACTAAAAACCTCCCAACCCTTATGAAAGACATAAATATCAATATTCAAGAAGGACAACACACCCCAAACAGATAAATCTGAATAGACCTACCCTAAGACACCTACTATTCATTAAAAAAAAAAAATCCGAGATAAAGAGAAGATTCTGAAAGCAGCAAGAGGAAAGCAAAGCATTTCATGCAAGGGAACCTCAATAAGACTATGTACCAACCTCTCATCAGAAACCATGGAGGAGAGAAGAAAGTGGTATGATGTTTTTAAAGTACTGAAAGAGTAAAACTGCCAGCCAAGAATTTTGTATCCAGCAAAACAGTCCTTCAAAAATGAGGGTGAGGTCAAAGTCTTTTCACAGACAAACAAAAACTGATAGAATATATTACCAAAAGACCAGAATTCCAAGAGATACTAAAGGAAATGCTGCAGCCTGAAAGGAAAAAACAAGGGCAAGAGCGCCGAATTGAAGATTATTAGGAAGGGTAAAACAAAGAGTACAATGACAGACAACAGTACAGTATGACAAGAAAGCATCAAAGGACAAAATGGGTGGTATACATAATGCCTTTACATAATAATATTGAATATTAATGGCTTGAACTCACCAATCAAAAGACATAGACTGCTAGAATGGGTTAAAAAAAAGAACCATCTATATGTTGTCTACAAGAGATTCAATTCAGATATAAGAATACAACCAGATTAAAACTGAAAAGTTGGAAAAAGATATTCCATACAAAAATTAATGAAAAAATAGTAGTGATACTAATATTGGACAAAATTGATTTTAAATGCAAAACTGTTATAAAGGATTAAGAAGGTCAATACATATTGATAAAAGGGGCAATTCACAAAGAGGAAATAGCTATACTAAATATTTGTGCATCTACCCTGAGTCACCCAAGATACATGAGGCACACAGTGGCAAAACTGAAGGGAAAAATATATAATAGCTATATTATTTAATTATTTCTGCTCTAATCTTTACCGTTTCTTTCATTTGGCTTTGTTTGGAGTAAGTTTGTTGTTCTTTTTCTAGTTACACCAAGTGTGAAGTTAGATATTCAGTTTTAGCTCTTGCTTCTTTTTTAATGTAAGCATTGAGGGCTATAAATTTCCCCTCAGCACATCCTTTGTCATCAGTAGACACTGTCAGTATTGGATAGAATATCAGGATGGAGCATATATAAAGAAAAGAGAGCTTGAACAATATCATAAATGAACTAGACCTAACAGGCTAAAAGCATTACACCCCAAAACAGCAGGATATACATTCTGTTCTAGTGCTCATGAACTCTTCTCCAAGTGAGACCATATGTTAGGTTACAAGGCAAGTCTCAACAAATTTAAAAAGATTGAAATTATATAAAACACTTTTTCTGATCATAGCAGATAAAGCTGGAAATCAATAATGGATGAAAAAAGGGAAAATTTCTAAATATATGGATATTAAATTACATACTCTTTTTTTAAAAAGATTTTTAAAAAATTTATTTCTCTCTCTTTTCCACCCCCTGCCCCAGTTGTCTGTTCTCTGTGTCCATTCGCTGTGTGTTCTTCTGTGTCCACTTCTATTCATGTCAGCAGCATTGGGAATCTGTGTCTCTTTTTACCGCGTCATCTTCCTGCATCAGCTCTCCATGTGTGCAGCATCACTCCTGGACAGGCTGAACTTTCTTTTGTGCTGGGCAGCTCTCCTTATGGAAGAAAACTGATAGAATATATTACCAAAAGACCAGAATTCCAAGAGATATTAAAGGAAATGCTGCAGCCTGAAAGGAAAAAACAAGGGCAAGAGACTTGGAGAAGAGTGCAGAATTGAAGATTATTAGGAAGGGTAAAACAAAGAGTAAAAAGACAGACAACAGTACAGTATGACAAGTACTCCTTGTGTTTGGGGCTCCCCTATTTGGGGGACACCCCTGTGTGGCACGGCACTCCTTGCACACATCAGCTCTGTGCACGGGCCAGCTCCACACAGGTCAACAAGGCCCTGGATTTGAATTGTGGACCTCCCATGTGGTAGGTGGACACTCTATCCATTGAGCCAAATCTGCTTCCTTAAATTACATACTCTTAAGTAATCAGTGGTTCAAAGAAGAAATTGCTGTAGAATTCAGCAATACCTTGAGATGAATGAAAACGAAAACACAGTCAAAGCCTATGGGACACCACAAAGACAGTGCTAAGAGGGAAATTTATAGTCCTCAATTCTTATATTAAAAATGAAGAAAGAACTAAAACTGAAATTGAGAACAACAACAAAAAACAATAGAGAGAATCAATAAAACCAAAAGAGCATTCTTAGAGGCAATCAGCACAATCAACATACCCTTAGCTAGACTGACAAAGGAAAAAAGAGAGAGGACACAAATAAATCAGAAATATGGGGGGTGGGGGGGTAGCGACATTGCCACTTATTCCAAAGAAAAAAGAAGATACTATGAACAAATGTATGCCAACGAACTAGACAATGTAGATCAGATGGACAAATTCCTGGAAACACATGAACCACTTACACTGACCCTAGAGGAAATATAAGACCTCAACAAACCAATCACAAGTGAAGAGATGGAAACAGTCATCAAAAACCTCCCAAAGATTAAAAATCTTGGATCAAATGGCTTCACAGGTGAATTCTACCAATAATTCAAAGACAATCTAATACCAATCTTCCTCAAGCTCTTCCAAAAAATTGAACAGGAAAGAATGTTACCAAACTCATTCTATGAAGCCAACATCACCCTAATGCCCAAATTAGATAAAAATAATATGAAAAAAGAAAACTACTGACCAATATCTCTAATGAATATAAATGCAAAAGTCCTCAACAAAATAATCGCAAACCAAATCCAAAAGCACATTAAAAGAATTAAACACCATATGATCAAGTGGGTTTTATCCAAGATATGCAAGGGTAGGTCAACACAAGAAAATCAATTAGTGGATAAACCACACTACCCCACTGATAAATTGAAAAAGAAAAATCACATGATCCTCTTGATTGATGCAGAAAAGGCATTTGACAAAATGCATCACCCTTTCTTGACAAAAACACTCCAAAAGATAGGAAGAGAAGGAATCTTTCTCAATATGATAAAGTATGTATATGAAACAGCTAGTATTGTAACCAACAGTGTAAGACTGAAAGCTTTCCTGCTGGGATCAGGAACAAGACAAGGAGGCCCATTGTCAGCATTTTATTCAGTATTGTGCTAGAAGTTCTAGCTAGAGCAATTAAGCTAGATCAAAAAATGAAAGGCACAATAATAGGAAAGGAAGAAGTGAAATTTTCACACTTTGCTGATGAGATGCGATGATCCTATATCTAGAAAATCCTGAAAAATCCACCAAAAATTACTAGAATTAATAGATTAGTTCAGCAAAATGGTGGGATACAAGGTTAATATGCAAAAATCAATAGTGTTTCTATACACTACTGATGTGCAATCTAAAGGGAAAATCAGAGAAAAAAATCCATTTATAATAGCAACTAAAAAAATTGAAAATATTTAGGAATAACTTCTCCAAGGACATAGAAGACCTGGATTCGGAAAACTAGAAAACAGTGCTAAGAGAAACTGAAGTAGACAAAAATAAATGGAAGAATATTCTATGTTCATGGATTGAAAGGCTAAATATCATTAAAATGTCAATTTTATACAAACTGATTTAGAGACACAATACAATACCAATCAAAATCCTAACAGTCTTTTTTGCAGAAATGGAAAAGCCAATAATCAAATTTATTTGGAAGGGTAAGGGGCCCCGAATAGCCAAAAATATCTTTAAAAAGAACAAGTTAGAGAACTCTCACTTCTTGACTTTAAAGCATATTACTTAGCAACAGTGGAAAAAACAGGATAGTACTGGCATAAGGACAGACAGATGTACCAATGGAACCAAACAAGAACTCAGAAATAGACCCTCAAATCTACAGCCAAGTAATTTTTGACAAGGCTATTAAACCCACCCAGTTGTGCCAGAACAATCTATTCAACAAATGGTCCTGGGAGTACTGGGTAGCCATATAAAAAAGAAAGTAAGAATATCCCTACCTCATACTTTATACAAAAATTAACCTAAAATGGATCAAGGTCCTAAATATAAAAGTGATGACCATAAAAGTCCTAGAAGAAAATGTAGGAAAACATCTTCAAGATCTTCTGGTAGGCTGTAATTTTTTAAACCTTACACTCAAAGCACAAGCAACAAAAGAAAAAACGAGATAAACGGGACCTTCTCAAAATTAAACACTTTTGCACCTCAAAGGACTTTATCAAAAGTGTGAAAAGGCATCTGACTTAATGGTAGAATATATTTGGCAACAACATATCCAATAAGGGTTTAATATCCATGATATATAAAGAGATCATACAACTCAACAACAAAAAGACAAATGACCTGATCAAAAAATGGTCAAAAGACTTGAAAAGACAATTGTCCAAAGAAGAAGTATAAATGGTGAAGAAACACATGAAAAAAATATTCAACATCACTAGTGATTAGGGAAATGCAAATCAAAACTACAATGAGCTATTGTTTCATACGTTTTAGATTGGCCAGTATTAAACAGTTGGAAAATTGTAAATTTGGATAGGATGTGGAGAGATAGGAATACCTATTCATTGTTGGCGGGAGTGTGTAATGGTATAGCCACTGTGGATGGCTTGTCATGTGACCTGGCAATATCATTACTAGTTACATACTCATAAGAACTGAGAGCGGTGATGCCAAGAGACATCTGCACACCAATGTTCATAGCAGCACTATTCATGACTGCTAAAAGTTGGAAACAGCCCATGTTTCCACTGACTGATGAATAGACAAACAAATTGTGGTGTTTACACATGATGGAATATTATGCAGAGGTAAGTATAAATGAAGTCGTGAAGCATATGGCAACATGGATGAACCTGGAGGACATTATGTTGAGTGAAGCAAGCCAGACACAAAAGGACAAAGGCTGTATGTTTGTGCTATTATGAACTAAATATATTGTGTAAACTCATGGAGTTAATAATTAGAATATAGGTCACCAGAAAATAGAATGAGGTAGAGAATGGAAAGCTGATGGTTAATCTGTGTGGAATAGTTAAAAGGTTGTTTGTAAATCTTTGGAAATGAATGGAAATAGTGAGAGCATATCATGCTGTTTGTGACTAGCAGAGGTATTATATGTGTATGTCAGTGGTTGAAAGAGAAAGCCTAAGGACAGGTATATTACTAGAAGGAAAGCTAAAAAATGTAACAAGGGATTGTATGACATAGTTTAAACCTCATATTAAATATAAACATGGGTGCTATTGTTTATATAAGACTGTTTTTACAAAATGTAAATACAAATAAATTTAAGAGAAGGAAAGAGAATAGCAGTTATGTACTGCAGGGGAAGCATAGGGAGATTGAGATGTGATGAGTTTTGTTTGTTTGGTTTTTGTTTTATTACTATTATTATTGTTACTGGAATAATGGAAATGTTCTAAAAATGATTGAAGTAATGACTGCACAACTATGTGATTATACTGAATACCATTGATTTTACACTTTGGATGGATTTATGCTTTATTATAATATAAATAAAATTGATTTGTTAAAAAAGGAATGACAAACTTTTCTCCAGCATATGAGAGTTGGATAGTTCTTAACAAGCCAAGTAATTTGTCTTTTTATATAAAATGAAAATATATAAGAAGGACCATGAAATGAAAAGATTAAAAGAACTTGAAAGGAGATCTTGCTGTGTTCAAATAACTACTTTGCTCCCTGGCTAATTTATTCTAAGAAATCCTAACATGAAGCTATTTTGAATCTAAATCTGAATAGCAGAAATATAATTTACTGCTAATTGGAAGTTACTAAATTCCCAAACAATTGAGGAATTCAACTAATTCAACTATCTATAGTGGTCTTTACAATGGTATTATTTTTCTATACACACAATTTTTATTGTATGTAGAACTAATGCATACATTACTTGGAGTTGATATAATTATAGATATTGCTGATATGGATGTAGTTGTGCATGTAGATACAGATTAAATATAGACATAGATATAGACATCCTTTGGTGTTTACTGGATGCAGTAAAAAGATTATGTAACATCTTACTGCTCACCACTGATACTGAGAATCAAAGCATTTTATGTACAAAGAACTGAACCCTCACTGAACAAAAGTAGAAAGGCAGACTTTTAAAAAGATACAGAAAAGTGTTTTGAAGTCACATTGCAGGAGACAAAGCCAAGCCTCATGCTGTAAGTATGGGAAACAAAGACATATTTCCTCTTTTTCATTTTGGGCTGTAGTGATTTTTAATTTCTGATTCTCTCTGCCTATAAATACTTTTCACTTCTCAACAGATTAATTTTCTCATCTAATTCATGGTTTTCCATTCCAAAACTCAGCTTGCCCCTGCTGTTGCTTTACCAGAGTCCACTCAACTCCAGAATTTACCATCAACTTATTTATAATTCTAGAGAAAGAATCTAATAAACTCTCTTAGCTGTGTTACTGAGTCTGAATGAGGTGCTCTCCCCAGTCCAATCAGCTGTGCCCAGGAGCATTGACCAGGCAGGCTCACTCTATTAGTACAGGGTGTGATCAGAGAGGGAATTTAAAAAGCAGACTTACCACTATGTACAGAGACTTGTTCTGAACAATTTCAGGATTGTTCTCAGTAAACAATTGAGAATTTCTCAATAAACATACATAACAGGCTTTTGTCAATGGGCATTGAGTCTAATAAATGCACATCCAATTAAAGTAAATTCTAAAGATAGATTGTGAGTAAAAGAAAAATGGCAAAATTTCAATATAAAAATCAGAGTTAGAGGCCTGTAAAACTTTTTTTTCCTCCCGTGTAAAAGAAGCACATAAATTGAAATGCACAAAACCACATGAAAAACATGGTTCTGAGAAGGAGGGGGAAGGTGGCAGCAGAGTAAGAAGCTCCAAGAGTTGCTCATCCTATAGGGTGGTTATTAATCACCCAGAGCTATCTAAAAGCACCTGTTTAGGGCCCAAGGAGACCAGAGGAGCATCCTGCAACATCCTTTAAAGAATGGAAGGAAAAGGCCGCCCATCTGCAGAGATTTGTGAGTAGAGCACTCCACGCCATGGAGGTCAATGCCCATACTCCACTGAGATATAGGCCATCTCAGGAGCTATTCTGTGGCTGGAACTGGAATCTCCATTTCCAAAAGTGGGGAAGGAAGAGAGAGTTGACCACCAACTTCAGCTATTGATCTGCAAATTCAGTTGGCTAAAGTTTACACCTATAAACAGCTAAAGTTTGAACCTGTCCAAGTTGGAAAGAGGCCAGTAGCCTTTATTTTAATTCTGCCCCTGGCACAAGGGGAAGCAGGACTGACTGAAAATCACAGTGAAGGTAGAGACCATCTTCTTTCCACCAAGATCAGATTGCAGCTCTAGCTTAGGCTCCAGCCCCACCTCCAGCAAGATAGAGGAGGCTGATGCTTCCACAACCTTTCCAGGCAACAGCAGACACTTTTGGCCTGCAGAAACTGAACTGTTGACTGCCTATGAATCCACTCCCAAATCCCAATAGGATAAGAAGGGGCTGGTTTTTCCTCAGTCTCTCTGGGCAATAGTAAGTACTCCCGGCCTACAGAGATGGAACCGTTGGGTGCCCGTGGATCCACCCACATCCTATTATGTTTCCTCAGCCTCTCTGGGCAACAGCAGGCACTTTTGGCCTAAACAAACTGAACCGTTGGGAGTTGATGATTCCTTAAAGGGAAAAGGGACTGTACTCACTCAGTATCTCAGGGCAACTTCAGGAGCATTGGGTCCACATGGATTAGATTGTTGGGCCCTCCAGAGGGTCTATTCTGGCCAACTGCAGTCATTTTGGAATCAAATGGCATAGACTGCAGTCAACACCTGCAGCTCCATCCCTGCCCCAGGCAGGGGAGGAAGGGACATGAATGTTCATCAGTATCTCCTGGCAAGTTCAGATGACCTTGGCCTGCATGACATGTATTATTACACAGTGCTGCAGCAATATCCCTATCCCTGGCAGAGGAAAAAGGTGGGAGAATCTTCATCGGTTCCTGGGGCAATGCAAGCAGCTTTACCTTTCACGGCTTACAGCACCAACTACATCCTCAGCTCTACTACACAATCAGCAAGGGAACAAAGGCAAGAAATCCCTAAACTAAGAGAGAAACTATGCCCAGAATAAACATATCTGGTGAGTCAGATGCCAAGACACCAACAAAAAATCACAATCCATACCAAGAAACAGGAAGCTATGGCCCAGTTGAAGGAAAAAGATAAGCCTCCAGATGACACAAAGAAATTGAGACAACTAATCATAGACGTTCAAACAAATATCCTTAATAAATCCAATGAGATGGCTAAAGAGATTAAGGATATTAAGAAGGCACTGGGTGAGCACAAAGAAGAATTTGAAATCAGACAAAGAAAAATAGCAGATCTTATAGGAATTAAAGGCACAATAAATGAAAGTAAGAATAGACTGGAGAACTATTACAGTAGATTTGATGAAGCAGAAGGAGGGATCAGTGAGTTTGCAGACATGGCCTCCGAAAGTGAGCTTACAAAAGAACAGCTAAAGGAAAGAATGGAAAAAAACACAAAACTGAACAGGGTTTCAGGGAACTAAATGAAAGCAAGATATGTGCAAACATACATGTCTTAGGTACATGTCTTAGGTGTCCCAGAAGAAGAAAAGAAGGGAAAAGAGGCAGAAAGAATATTCAAAAAAATAATAGTAGAAAATTTCCCAATCCTATTGAAGAACATAGACATCTATGTACAAGAAGCACAACATACTCCCATCTGAATAGAACAACTCTAAGACACATAATAATGAGAATGTCAAATGCCAAAGGCAAAGCGAGAATTCTGAGAGCAGCAAGAGTAAAGTGATGCATAACATATAAGGGATATCCAATAAAATTATGTGCCAATTTCTCATCAGAATCCATGGAGGTAAGAAGGTAATGGTGTGATATATTTAAGATACTGCAAAAGAAAAGCAACCAGTCAAGAATCTTAAATCTGGCAAGATTGTCATGTGAAAATGAGTTTAGAGGGGGAAGCATCTGTGGCTCAATCAGTTGGGCTCCCATCTCCCATATGGGAGGCCTGGGTTCCCATCCCAAGGCCTCCTTGTGAAGGCAAGCTGGCCTGTGCACCACAAAGAGCTGATGGCCCATGCACTGTGGACAGCTGGCACAGCAAGATGATGCAACAAAAAATTGAACAACAAGGAATGCTACCAAACTCATTCTATGGAGCAAATATCACCCTAATACCACAGCCAGGTAAAATAGTATAAAAAAAGAAAATCACAGACCCATTTCTCTAATGAATATGGATGTAAAACTCCTCAACAAAATGAAGGGAAAGCTGGCCCAGCTGAAATTCAAGCCATGAGACTCGCCTTGGAAGGGACAGGACTATGAGTAAACTCTAGACCCTACAGGCCCTTGAGTAAACTCAGAGATAGCCCTCGAGAGCGCTGAGTCACTGGCCGAGAATAGTACGCATGCGCCAAGCTGCCTTCGTGCCTCCCCCTCCCAACCTAACCAAGTAATCATAAATGCCCCCTCCCTGGACAGTGCGCATGTGCTGAGCAGCCGTTTCATCTCCTTCTGCCATTTTGTCTAGTAAATCTATAGTTACCATATATAGACATATTGCTGTCCCAACCAATCAGATAATGTTTCCGCGTTCACCCTATATAACTCCCGTCCACTACCCCTTCCCTGGACTTGCTCGCAGATCGTGCATAAGCCCGCGCGCCCTGGCTCCCACGCTTTTGCCAATAAAGCTGTCTACTTCTCCTGGCCAGTGGCTTGCGTGGGTTTGTAGCGCGGTTCCCCTTCGCTGACTAGCAGCCCTGGCCAGCAGTCCCCGGCGCACGGCTGGTGAGGTGAGTCGACAACCCGCTACTCACAAGGGCGGTGCGAGGAAGGCTTTGCTGTCCCACCCGAGCGGCAGGGAGCCACGGCCGCAACAAAATACTTGCTAATCAAATCCAACAACATATTAAATGAATTATGCATCATGATCAAGTGGGTTTTATACCAAGTATGCAAGGGTGGTTCAACACAAACAAATCAATCTGTGTAACACACCACATTAATAAGTCAAAGAAGAAAATCACATGATCTTATTGATTGGCATAGAAAAGGAATTGACAAAATACAGTATCTTTTCTTAATAAACATATTACAAAAGATAGGAATTGAAGGAAACTTTCTTAACATGATAAAGGCCATATATGAAAATCTCACAGCTAACATTGTAGTCAATGGTGGAAGACTGAAAACTTTCTTATTGACGTCAGGAAGAAGGCAAAGATGCCCACTGTCACTACTGTTGTTCAATATAGTGCTAGAAGTTCTAGCTAGAACAATCAGGCAAGAATAAGAAAGAAAGGCATCCAAATTAGAAAGGAAGAAGTAAAAGTTTCGCTATATGTAGATGATATGATTCTATACCTAGAAAGTTCCAAAAAATCTACAACAAAGCTGCTAGAGATCATGAATGATTTCAGTAGTGTCAGGATACTTTTTCAATATGCAAAAATCAGTGATGCTTCTATACACTAGTAATGTGAAATCTGAGGAGGAAGTCAGGAAAAAAAATTCCATTTACAATAGCAACTAAAAGAATCAAATATGTAGGGAAAAACTTAACCAAGGATGTAAAGCAATTGTATTCAGAAAACCCAATGCGTTGTTAAAAGATCAAAAAAAATCTAAATAATTGGAAGAACAGTCCATGCTCATGGATTGGAAAACTAAATATTATTAAGATGTCAATTCTACCTCAAATGATATACAGATTCAATTCAATCCCAATAAAAATTCCACCAGCATGACTTAAACAAATGAAAAACTCAATTATCAATTTTATTAGGAAGCATAAGGGACCCCAAACAACCAGAAACATCTTAAAAAGGGAAAGCAAAGATGGAGGACTCACACTTCTGGACTTTAAATGATATTACCCCCTACAGTGGTAAAAAAAAAAAAGCATGTTACTGGTATAAAGACAGATACTTAGACCAACAGAACCAAATGATGGTTCAGAAACATACCCTCACATCTATGGTCCAGTGATTTTTGACAAGCCTGTCAAATCCGCCATGCTGGGGCAGAATAGTCCATTCAACAAATAGTGCTGGGAGAACTGGATACCCATATCCAAAAGAAGGAGGACCCCTATCTCACAGTTTATACAAAAATTAACTCAAAATGGAGCAAAGACCTAAATATAAAAGCAAGAACCATAGGCTCTGAGAAGAAATGTAGGAAAATATCTTTAAGACCTCGTGGTAGGGGGTGCATTCTTAAAACTTACACTGAAAGCATAAGCAGTGAAAAAAAAAGGCATGGATAAATGGGACCTCCTCAAACTTAAACATTTTTCAATGATTCAAAGGACTTCGTCAAGAAGGTGAAAAGGCAGCCCACTCAATAGGAGAAAATATTTGGAAGCCAATATCTGGTAAGGGTAAGGGTTTCCGTTCTATATAAAGAGATCATACAACTCAGCACTAAAAGAGAAAGCAATTCAATTTAAAAATGAGCAAAGATTTAAATAGACTTTTCTCCAAGTAGGAAGTACAAAAGGCCAAAAAGCACATGAAAAAATGTTCTATATTACTAGATATTAAGGAAATGTAAATCAAAACAACAATGAGATATCATCTCACACTGCATAGTATGGTCATCATTAAAAAACAAACAAACAGAAAACAATAAGTACTGGAGAGGATGTGGAGACATAGGACCACTCCACTGTTGGTGGAATTGTAAAATGGTGCAGACTTTGTGAAAGAGAGTTTGGTGATTCCTCTGGGAGCTAAATATAGAACTGCCATCTGATCCAGAAATTACTAGGACTATATTCAAAAGAACTAAAAACTGTAACAAGAAGAAACATCTGCGCACCAATGTTCATAGTGGCAGTACTCACAATTGCCAAAAGATGGAAGCAACCTAAGCATCCATCAACCAATGAATGGATAAACAAAATGTAGTATATACATACAATGAAATACTATGCTGCAGTAAGAAGAAATGAAATTGGGACAGAAAACATGGATGAATCTTGAAGACATTCCACTAAGTGAAGTAAGCCAGACACAAAAGTACAACTATTGCATGGTCTCATTAATATGAACTAAATATGAAGAATAAATACATGGAGTTCAAACCTACAGTGTAGGTTATTCGGAGATAATAGGAGGGCAGAGAAGGACTACTTATGCTTAATGCATGCAGAAGTTTTAATTAACTTGACTGTAAATGTGTGTAAATGGATAGAGTTGATGGTAACATATTATAGTGAGTAGCAGCTGGCTTATAAATGATATTGTGGCTGAAAAGTGTAGTCTAGGGATGTAAATGTCAATTGAAAGAAAGCTAGAGAATAATTTAGGGAATGAATAACAGTGTACCTAGAGGTGGATGAGAATTGTGGTTTATAGTACAGATGCAAGAATGTCTTTCTGTGAGCTAGAGCAGATGTACATCACTATTGCAGGGTGGTGGAAATGTGGAGAAGCATGCAAAAGATACAACTGGTGTGACTTATGGACTGTGGTTAACACCAGTACTGTAATAGTCTTGCATCAATGCCAAAGATGTACTGTGTTGATAAGTGAGGGAGGCGGGTAATAGAAAACATGTGTCAAGTTTACACTATGGACCATGATTGGTGGTAATAGTCTGATAATATTATCTCATAATCTGTAACAAATATTCCACCACAGTGTGGTGAATTGGAGAAGGGATGTTGTATGAGAATTCTGCACATGTGCATGATTGTTTTGTAAGTTCACAACTTCTATAAAAAATATATTTTTAAAAAAACAGGAAAAAGTGTGTCAAAAGACAAATAGAAAAACATACAGCCAAAAAAAAAAATGATTCTAAGTTACATGAAAATTTTTATGTGAAGAATGTTTTGTGATGTAAGATACTTTACTTGGAAAATAAATATCTTTATGTAGTAAATTCATCTATAATGAATATAATTCTGGGTAAAGCTATGTATAACTAATAGGTATTTTTAAAAATAATAATTTTCCCCATCTACAAATTAGGTATGGAAAGACAGTAACAGTAATTAATTTTTCTTTAATCACTGTATACAAGGATATGCATATTTGCAATTCCATAGTTATATCACAGACCTATAATTAAGGACTTGGTTCATTTTTTTCTCTCTTTTTACAACAATAATTGGAATGCACTCCAGCTGTTAGCTCTAAAGTGATTGTATATGTATTATGGGAGCAGAGTTTTTTATTGGGGGGATAGTATAAAAGATAAACTTTTCACTGTCTCATAATAGCTGATGCATTCATGTACTTCCCCATATATCATTTCATAAAGAAAAATGCATATATAGTCAGATATTAATATTGGATTTAAGTATATTAAAAAGATAATGCATCATAACATATTTACTTTAAATACAAAGTGTAGTTTCATTTCATGAAAACACCACATGGAATCGTTTAAACAGAGATGAAATGATTGCTGACTGACCAATACAAAGATTATCTATTTTAAGAAGATAACAAAAAGCAAATAGTGACCTGCTCTCTAATGTTTATTACACTTAAGGAATTCTAAGGAGGTTTATGTTTAATAAAGCATATTTATAGCACATTGAAGAATGATTTTATTTCTATTAGCAATTTAATTCATTCATCTACCCATTCCACAAATATGTGCTGAGTGTGTACTCCAAAAGATTAAGTTAATGCATTGTCAAAGCTTGATGGCATGTGATGAAAAGATATTGGAAATACAAAATCCAAATTTGACATACATACTGTTTGTTACATTACTTTTGGAATTTATATCACCTGCTATTTCAGATTCTATAATCAATAGTAGATAAGTCACCTGAATATAAGCTTCCAATTATTTTTTAAATTGTCTATTAGCTCTCAAGCTTCAAAACTTTAAGAAGAAATGGTTCTAAGAAACTGGATAAACAAACTAAAATGTCTAGATTGTTTAAGTAAATAAATGTATTCATGTAACGATTTCAAAAACAAATATAAAGGTAGCTCTGAAGGAAAAATAGTTTTGCAATTGCAACAAAGGAAAGAAGGAAGGAAGGAAGGAAGGGAGGGAGGAAGGAAGGAAGGAAGGAAGAGAGGGAGGGAGGGAGGGAAGGAAGGAAGGAAGGAAGGAAGGAAGGAAGGAAGGAAGGAAGGAAGGAAGGAAGGAAGGAAGGAAGGAAGGAAGGAAGGAAGGAAGGAAGGAAGGAAGGAAGGAAGGGGCAAGAGTGGGAAGGAGGAGAGTCGTGTACTCACATTCTTTCGCTTAGTCTCAGACAAGAGGAAAATATCCTTTCTCTTCCTCAATTAAAACTCTATATTTTCATAAAAATATAGTTCACATCCGACATCTATCATACAACTCTGACTGCACAAGTGTTGATATTTCCTTCCTAGATCATCAATTAACATGAATTTTTAAGGTAATCTTGACTCTGTCACTAGAATTTTCTGAGTAACATGAAGTTATAATTTTGCCTTCTACATTCATCTTGCATAGATATTTGGAGTGACTTAATAGTCTAATATCCCCAAGCAAGATTATATGTGATGAAATAAAAAAGCAGTCTATTCAGTGTTTCCAGAGTTTTTTTAATGCCATCTCTCTGAAAGCAACACTACTTTAATTGTAAGTGTGCATACATATATGACCAGGACAAAATATTTACATAATATCTCCTATGTGCAATGTAATCTGATATTGTCTGTTCACTTATGTTTTAATTTTTCAAAACATAGTCACAAACATTAAATTGATTTCACTATCCACTAACGAACTGATCAGACCCAAAGGTTGAAAACATTGCATTAAATGATTCTCAGCAAGATAACATTAGTTGTGGCATAAGTGAATTTGTGTTGACTTTTCTCTCAGTGTTATTCAAGAGGACCATTGTTGGCGTTTTTGAACAGAGTCATTCTTTTTTGTATGGAAGTCTTGGCACTGAAGGATATTTAGTGTCCATGACGCTCATTCACTAAATGTTATAAGTATCCCTCAATTACTCACAAGTGAAACCTCCCCCATACATGTTAAAAGTTTGGGGAGGAGTGGTGCTGCATTATGACCCTTGGTTTATAACTCGTATAATGCGAATGCTGGAGGACAAATTCAGTTACTGATATATGATATTTGGAAGCTTCAAGCCAATGATATTGGAGAATATATTACGAAAGGACCGTTATAACAATAAAATTAAATCAATCCATCCATTGTCATTATTTATTGTCAATTAATTATCTTCAAAAGCCTTTAAGACTCTACATGTTCCTTGCTTTCAAGAACTGAGAAAAATTTGGATCCCAGCTTCGTCATTTACTAAGCCTTAAATTCCTTATCTGCAGTAAGGGAATAATACCTAAATAGCAGTATCATGAGAATTATATGGAAATAGCTGTCACAGTACCTAGTACATAGGAGATGCTCAATAAATATTTATTATTTTAAGGGTATAAGGAAGAAAAACAATACACCCATTTTAAAAAGTAAAAAGTGACTAACAAAGCAAACCAATGTGTGCTAACAGGCTGAGCAGTCCTTCTAACAGCCAGTGATTACTATTGGAAGTATCTTCCCTTAAGCAGCAGCACTCGTGTAAGGAGTGAAAATAATTTTTTTTAGAAACCTATTTGTAGCAAACATGGAGAGAACTACTTCTATTTTCTTTGCTCTTTTCTGAAGAACATGGCTCAGAAGAACCATTTGCTTGCCTCTCACTTAAGAAGTCTTTTCAAATTATTATTGACATCAAAAAAAGTATACCATCCCAAGGGAAGTGAATGTGGCTCAAGCACTGTGCTCCAGCCTACCAGTTTGATTCCCAGTGCCTCCTTAAAAAAAAAGAGGATGAGCTCAAGGAACATTGAGTGCAAATAATGAGGGTGAGGTGGGGCATAAATAAATAAAATATATCTTAAAAATATTTTTTAAAAAGTATCCATCCCTAACAGATCTTTGTAACTCATGTGAAAATAAAGAAAACAAAAATTTATTTTTAAAGAAATTACTTGAAACAATTTCTTTTTCTATATGCAAAAAGATATTTTATAATCACAAACTCATGCACACATATGATGTGACCATGACTTAATTAAATTAAAAAATCTAAAAAGTTAAATATATTTTTAAGTAAATTAAGTGCCTGTTCTTAACAACAAAATATTGAATGAGGTTTGGTTTAAAGCAGAAATTATTTTCATTTCATATGATTAAATAAAGAGGCCAGGTTTTTTTAACCTCTCTGAAATTCTAATGAATTTGCTTGACTATTAAGAACACATTCATTTTATTTACTTATTGAGAAATACAAGAAATATAGAAAATGACAAGAAAAATACATAGTCCAGTCTTTCTATAAAATTGCTATCAGTAACAGTCTGAATCTTTGATAAAACAAACAAATGCAAAGTTAACAGCTAGTTATTCCTTACAATGTAAGTCAACATAACTATTACTATCACTACTATTATTACTACTAATAACCAAAACCTAGGGAATTTGGAATCCCTAGGAAAGAAAAAATTATTTTACAGAAATATTTATAAAAGTTTCTAACAATGTCCAACACTTTTACATCAGTGTACCATGCCTCTACAGATTTTTATTTTTGCAAAAAGTTGTAAAAGGCTGTGAACTTAATTGGATATAAATCAAGGTAAATACACACACAAAATACAAAGACCAGCATTTCATCTCAAAACATAGCATTTCCCTTTCCCGTGAAATAATGGAGCCTATATTCAAGAAAAATATCTCTAATATGAATGAAGTAAAAATATTTCCTATAAAATCTTTCCTAAGACACTACCCTTACACCTCTAGAAGGGTATTCCCATTGATACACATCATTGTTTATCATTTTGGTATTCAATTGATTACAGATCATTAGGTATAGCTTCAAGCTATTTACTGTTTATGTGTTGTGAACACAAGGTATCCGCTCCATTCCACAAGGGCAATGTCAGAGCCAGAAATTGAGAGAGTTCTCATAGATCTTAGCTATCAGATCAGTTTTCAAGATCTTACAAATAAAGGACAGACATAAAGAGATCTTAAGGACTTTTAAAAAGTAAATGAATACTTGCCTCTTTTTTGTGAAACAATTTGATTCTATTATCACACAAATATTTTAAAAAACAAACAAACAACAAAAATTAGGTGAGGCTTATCCTGCTCTAGGAAATAAACTCTGTCAATGTAAATTATATTAATCCAGGAAAAAAATACATATATTTTTTCTATTTAACGTTCATAAAATCTTTTGGAGAATAAATGAAAAGGTCTTAATTTCCTTAGGGTATAACAAAGATAAGCATAAAGATAGCAAATATTGAAGATATGTTAAAGAAGATAAAATTAATAAAATATTGTAATATTACATGTTTTCTTAACTGTTTTGTTTTTTTTCCCTAGAATGAGAGTACAGGTGTGTTAAGAATTTGGGAGCTGTCTTGAAGCACAGCCAGGGAGGTGGAGTAGTGACAAAAAGGGTGACAGGGCATTGGGTAGTGTAAAATGATCCTATATGGGAAAGGAAATCTGATCTAGTACTCTTTAGAGACACTTTGAATTATTGATATGTCTCCCAGAGTACCCTGATACAATTGGTAGAGACATTTGAGAAAACCTCCAGGGATACTTTTGCTTTATTTTTCTATGACATGGATACATTTATTGAATCCCCCTTTTCTTATACCTTTATTAAATAAAGAAATTCTGCTAAAATCTTAGGTCAGAGTGATACAGAGTGAATCTATACTTCTGGTAGATACCTATGCTAACCGTAGATCAAAGCTATTCATAATTAAAATTCTTGATTTTTAGAGTAAAAATGGTGAACAAAGACATGCATGATCAGAAATAGCAGATACTTTACACACACAGTTTCAGCTATGCCTTTTCCCCTCCCCCCACCCTGTATCTAAACAAGGGCCTGGTGGGCTGAGAGGTAAACATCAGTTCCAGGGCTAAGGAAGTTTTGTCTTGAACACATTCCTAGTTTTAATTTAGGTATGTTCAAGCCAAGTTCTTTAAAACATTAAAGGGGTTTTTGCTTTCAAACATTCAGACTAACATGGAATGAGACAGAATCTATCCTTTGAGTGCCAATAAGATTTTGGGTTATGGTTAATGGAAATGAACTGCTGTATTTAATGTTCCAGAATAATTTGTAAAGCATAAGTCTTTCCCCCCTCACAGTTACATCATCATTAGTACATTTGTTCTTAGAGCTCAAGACTAAATGGAGCCATACAGAATTCTGAAAGAGAGACCACTGCTCTGCAATCAGAGATCCTGGACTTTGAGATGCATTTATTCATGAACAATACCTTTGGTTGTCCCCTTTGAAGGAGGAGTTGAATATATTCTATTTGTGAAGAAAAGTGAGCTTTGTCAGAAGTATTTATTGTTCATTAAATACCCCATGTGCTTTATTGCATTTTTCAACATCGCTTGAAGTTTGATCGGGTCCTGGTGACTACTTCTGGTCAGAGGGCTGTGAATAGAATGGATATATATCTTTTACCACAGAAATCAAGGACAAAATGCTAGGCCAAAGCATTTAAGAAACAGCAGATTGTTGTCTAGACCTCTTTTCCTTCGCTTCAGCCATCAGAAAGCTTGGGGCATGGAGATAGAGGTGGGAAAATACTATCATGATAAATTTCCTAGGACTAGGTAGGATGCTTGATAGACCTTGGGTTTTACAGTTGCATTTGTCAGAATTCATGGTGAAAAGTAACAGGGAAAAAAAAGATGCTTAGCTTAAGCAAGAACAAAATTACCCAATAGATGTCTGGACTCATGTACCGAATGGAAATCTTGGGGATGAGGCTTAGAAAGCAGACAGGCAACAACGGAACTCTGGTTGATTTGACTACAAGTACTACCATGAAACCAACTTACATCTAGGTTGTTACCAGATAATCCAAAATGATGATCAATACATTTCCTGAATCAAAATGCATAGAGTCCAAAAATATATTTAAAAGAAAAAAGAGAATGAGAGCTACTTGAAAAGAGACATGCTGAGAAATTGGAATTCTCAGTGAAGTTAACTAACAGATTTAGTGGGTGTGGGGAAATGGGAAAGAAAACAAGACAGGAAGTTGTGATTACACATGCCAAGTACTAAGTTGAGTTGTTGGATGTGGAAAGGCTGATGAGGTTCAGAGTGGGGTCATATTACTGGGTGGTCAATCTAGAGTGAAGATAAGTAAAGGTCAGGATCACTGAAGAGGGTGAGATGATGTTGAAGAGTTGCACTGATAGCCATCATCAATTTGGAAATCATGAGGATGACGTCAGCTGAAGTTGATTGGAAAATAAATATGTGAACCACTAACTGAAGTTATCCACAAATAGAAATGAATCCTGTGGGGGTGAAGGGAAATAGTGATGATTTGAAGGTGGTTGTAGAGTCAGTGTATAATAGTTGATTGAAAAAGAAAAAGAGGTTTGGAGTCTGGTTCAGTAATGGCCTGGGAAGGACATAGCACATTATTTTCATTTTTACTTTCAGGCTAATAGACAAAAAAAAACAAATTAATCCAGACCAACCCTATTATGACATAATCGGAAGAACATTTTTCAGAGATATGATAGAAAATGCAGGGCTCTAAGTGTCTGGAGCAAACCTATCACTGCTGATGTGTCAATTGAGATCAAAGTCATACTAGGCAGTAAAATTTGCATTTTGTTTTTTTATTGTAAAAGTGACACTTGCTCATTTTTTTCAAAAGTCAAATAAGGTATGTAAAATAGAATATGAATGCTGCAAGATCTCACCACTACTACAATGCACTGAACACACATTTATGCCACAAGGGACCCTCACAGTTAATGAGTTTTGAGTTTTGTTTTGGATTTTATAAAGCACCAATTTTGTGTTGGCTTTTCTTTAGCACCAGAATTGCTAGCCTTTTATATTTTATATATGCTAAATATAGCATTAGTTGTGAACATGTCTGTGGGTCAGTCATAGAAAAGCAATGATGCTTTAGGGATTCTAATCAATGTTTGAAAAATATACATTTAGAGGACACCTAAATGTTGACACAGGTTATTAGCTAATGGTCATGAAAAGATCAGTGCAGTCTTTAATTTTTTAAAGTAATGCAGTATATAATTTTTTAACTCAACTCTCTCTCTATATATGGTTGAGCATTCACAAAAAGATTTGAACTGTTGAGCAATAGAATAACAATTGAAATTGTGCACTGAGAAAATTGGGGGTTAAATAATGAATTTTTTATTTCCAGAAGATGTGTTGACATCCAACGCATTTGTCTGATTTTTATACTGGCTCAAATATTTCAACAACCACAAGTTGTAGATAAAATTTTAGTTGGTACCTACTAAAAAGCAAAAGGTGAAAACTACAAATTTCATACTGTGGGTTCGATTATAATTGTAATGATGATTAGGAAGCTTGAATATTTCTTTGAGCTTAATTTGATGTTTAGCAACAGCTATTTTATTATTTACACCTTTTTACTGCTCTTTTACCAATCTCAATGAAGGACAAAGTACCAAACAGCCTCAGTACTGTATTCTGTTTCTAACAAGCTACTGTGTTTCCTACATATGTTTCTAAGCTTGGTGTTTGCTGGGAAAATCATAGTAATGTGTTCTTAAGAAGTCATAAAATTTATGTTCTCCATGACCAAGTTGCAGTAAGAATGTTACACAATGTAAGCCTTACCCAGATTTCTAATTAAAATTAACATGCAAAATTATAGTTTCATTTTTGTTAAATGTACTGCACCATTTTCTGGAAATTTGTTCCTATTAACTCCCAGTGATTTATTTAGTACAGTGCTTAACCAAAGCTTAATACCTACACAGAATAAATCACTTAGGAAATGACACAAAACAATTTTGAAGTGACTAATCTCTTTTTGTAGGTACCACCAAAACAAAAAGCAAGAGAAATTACATAAGTAATTCTCAGACTAAACTTCCTACATTTACATCACTTTAATAGGGATATACATCATACTTCAGCTGCAAGTGTTATTAACATAGTTGATGCAAACCAGAAACTGAGTTTGAAAACCCATTCTCATGATGTGATGTGATACATGTTTGGATTACTTTTTATGTTAGGAGACAGTATGAGTCACTAATCAATGTTAACTTATTTTGTCCTTTGCTTTTCATAGGTGTGGCTGCAATCTACACTTATATAAAATGTATTATTTTAATGTCTTGTTTTAAAATGTAAGTTCCTTGAAACCAAATGGAAAATCAGTAGATATTGACATATCCCCAAAAATATGTTTATAGTTGTTCACTTGTGAATCCATAAAATACTTTTAATTATAACCTGACTTTCAAATTAATGATTAATTCTGTTTTGCTGAAAGGTCTTCCAGAAAAGAAAAATGCAATTGTATAGTTTTAATTTAGTGATTAATTTATTAGATTAACTAATAATCTTAGTTACTAAGATTATTTATACTTTCATTTATCATTTAACCCTCAATATCCATTCCTTAGGCATATTGGTATAATTTTTCTAACTCTTTGGAGTGAGAACTTTAAACAAATTAACTCTAACCTCTATATTTAATCCTCTCTACTCATGCCCTTTATCATAATTATGCTTTTCTTGCTTCTATCTCCATCCCAATGGGATAAGAATCATGGATTATGCACATGATAATTAATTTATTCTTGGGGAAGATAAGGGTGCATTGATATGGTAAAAATGAGAAGTGGAACTCTGACCAGTGTGAATTGTGAGTTTAAGGTTAAAAAAAGCATGGTTTTTTTTTTGGTTTGGTTATTTTTTTTTTTAGGTACCAGGCTGGGCCTGGGATTGAACCCCTGACCTTGTATGTAGGAATCCAGTGCTCAACCACTGAGCCACATAGGCTCCTCTGAGCTAGTTTTTTTCATTTGTTAGCTTGCAGTTTGCTTTTTTGTTTTCAGGAGGCACTGGGACGGAACCCAGGATCTCCCATTAGGGAAGCAGGCTCAACCTCTTGAGCCACATTCACTCCCAAAAAAGCGTGTGTTTCATAGAAAGTTAGATAATTGGCAGAATCTTAGGAGACACCAGTTATAGGTTAAGTGCGTTTGGAAAGCATAGTTCATAAATTCTAATTTTAAGACTAGTAAACACTGGCATATAATTCTCCCACCCCCCATTCAGCATGTCTTGTCTTGATCTTGTTCCCTTTTCTTTTCATGTTATTTTCTCCTCCTGTGCTTTACAATGTATTTTAAATAGGGAGTCTCTTTCTTTTGCAATGATATCGCACTTCTTATCACAGTTTGCTCAACAAAAGCCCTCTATGTCTAGCAGAAATAATTCTCCTGTGCTGTAATCAGAAAGGTGATGCTATGTTTATCCATGCATTAATTTATACATTTCTGTCATAGAGATGACAAAAAATGTAATGGAAAATGCATTGTTTTAATTTCCCAGCTATTGATACAAATATCATATAATAGGTTGGCTTAAAATTTATTGGCTCACAGTTTTGAGGCTGGGAGTAGTCCAAAATCAAGACATCAGCAAGTTGGTGCTTTCTCCCCAAAGACTACTGGCAATCCTTGGTCCTTGACTTTTCTGTACATGACAATGCACAAAGTGACATCTTTCTCCTGCAGATTCTGTTGACTTCCAGTTTCTTACTGTTCCAATGGTTTTCCCATTCTCAATGTCTAAATTTCATTCTGCTTAAAGAAGACTCATGTAATCTGAATTAAAACCCAACCTGATTCACAGTTGTGCCATCCTAATGGAGTAACATCTTCAAGAGTTCCTATTTAAAATAGTTCCATACCCACAAGCATGGTCCCCAGGGATTTGGACCTGATATGCCTATTGTGGAGAACATTATTCAATCCATAATATGCATAGACTTTAAAAGTATTTATCAATTCATGGAATTTAAAATCTAATGAGGCAAATACAAGACCTGCTTCATTCTAAAAAACTTTTTTCTGGGGAAGTCACTGGTGCCTAGCGGCCATCTCCCAGCCCTCCTTCTCCCCCTCCTTTACTATTGGGTCCAGATGGCTCAGTATGTTTCCATTCTGCAGCCCAGGGAGAGGTTAGGTCTAATAGAACAGTCTAACCATACCTTAAACCAGAAACCTGGAACTTGCAACCACAGCTGCTTATAAGGTCAGGAAATCTCAGTGGCAGATCCCCTCCCCCCTGGGTGAAAACAGCCCACACTCAGGCAGCACAAACTTGTCTCTTTCCTCCAAAGTGATGTGGAACGTGTGGAGCTGCTTTCCACGATCCTGACCTGAGCAATTTGGCCTCCCCGGGGACCAGGCAAATTGGAATATCTTCCCTTGCTCTCTTGGATCTTTTTTGCTGTGTAAGTAATTAAGCGGTCATTTCTGAAGGTCTTGGTTATGCTTGAGCCTGTTTTCCCATGGTGCACTAAGTTGCAACTCGCTCCACACTTTTCTTTTAACCATGTTAAGGTTTGAGGAGAAGTCTTAACAGGAAATTGGAGCTGATTTTGGTGAACCTCTATCTCCCCAGCAAATTCTATTCTGATGTACTTGGGGTGCATATATAACAGCAGAGTTAGGTAGCACTCTTTTCTCTTCTATAAAACAGTTGTATCTTATATACCTACAGATTATTTGACCAAAACTAAATTACTCAATCTCTCCAAATTAGGAAGATATTATTTTCGTATATAAAAAGAATGTTTCAAAATGATGCACTCCATTTTGATTATAATCTAATCAAATAATTCCCCTACATAAAAAGTACATGTGGAGTCCAATTAATGCTTTTTATTCCAAAAACATCTCATCATACAGACATTTAGCTGATTGTCCAGATATTTCTAATGCTGAAAACTTTCCGGTCCTCCCTCCCTCTTCCCCATAGTTTATTAGGCAATGTCTAGACAAATGGTTTATTTAGTTCAGTTAGCTCTAAGCATTTGGAGCTCAATAAAATAATCTTCACAAGAGGAAAGAAAGTTTAATAACAGAGGGAAAAGTCTCTAGTGAAGCATAGCTAATGCAGTTTGGATGACTAGTTTCAAGCATTAGCTTCCTGAACCTAATGCTGCCTCTCTTTATATAAATGTATTCTACCTTGTGTATGTTTTAGTGATCTTCATATAATCAAATTCTGTAAGTAATCACTACCCTTTGAGTCAGAAACGTAAATTTTTTTCAGTGTATGTGCCTGTCTGAGCCCATGTGCATATGGGTGTCAGTGGTGGGGGTAAAGAAAAAAGAACAAGGAAGGCTTGCGTGGCAGGAAGCAGACTAGTCTAAATGTGCATTGCAATGTCGTTTACAAGAATGAGGAGAAAATAACTGCAACATTTGCTTCTAAGATCTCTGAAATCAGATGGGTCTGGGAACATGGGATGCTGTAAAACATTACAATGGGACACAACCAAACCCCTGGGGGTAGGAAAGTTATAATTCCATTTTCCTTATATTGCTTCAAAGGGCCTTGCTCTTTTATTTTGAAAACACACAAGTTCAACTCAAATTATTTTTACTTGCAGTATTCTTTAAATGGGCCTCTTTACTATGGTTCATCACACGTTATGTCCATTCTTCTTATCTTCTCTAAGTTTTCTGTTAACATATTTTTACTGCTGAGAGCCTCCAAATAGTCATACTCACACACACATATGCCCCTGATAACATTCAACCACTCCAAGAAAATGTCTCATCTTCTAGGAATCCTTCTCCTATGCTCCGGTGGACTTAATGGCTTTACCACTATAACTGAACACATCATACTTGCATTATATTTTGTAATGTAGATCCTTACTAAACTAGTAGATCCTTAAGGGCAAAGACTGTGTACTATTTATATTGACATTTCAATCCTATCACCACTCCCCACCTTATTATTTGTGTAAGTGAAATTTTGTTCAATTGGGTAGAGCACAATTAAAGTAATACAGCATATTTAAAATAAAATCCAGCCATTCATACTTCCCTTGCTGGTTCATGCATTTGATGGCCTCCAGAATAGTTCCTTATCTTGATCATATCCCTATAAATAATAATACACTCATAACTTTTTCCAGAAAAAAATAAAAGCTATATTTTAATTGTCTATATGTCTGGAGGAGGAAAAAAACATAGAACAAGACTCTGTCAGTACACAAATTTAGGAACATAGCTTTAAATCCTAGGTTCTACTGAAGAGCAGTCCTTTCTTTAGAGGAGAAATAAAGGTTGAGATGAGTAGGTAGAAGAGTGACCGTTGACTCTATTCCTTCACAGTAATATTTGCAAATCATTTGTTTCCACTTAGGAATTGCACTCGAAAAGCACTAAACACTTAAGAAAACTGTAATTTATGTTGTTGATGACTTTCAATTTACTGATGCTCCTCACTAGTAAGTGGCTCTCCATCATTTTCAAGATGGGAAAAGCAGTATCATATTCTTTTTAACCCCCTCCACAGCATCTATGGAGTGATTTTCACAGAGTAGATCCTCAATAAGTATTATTGAATTGTGTGCTTTCAAGTTCTTACTATTTTTCTTTCATATTCTTTCTATTTGGTTAGATATTTTAAATGCAAAAGAAAATGAAGTTGTCAGATATAAACTGTCAAGCCTAGTGGCCACAGTTGCCAAGTTATTTGGCATCTCCTGGCACACATCATTGCTGGAGCCAAGTGCATCACTGCTAAACCTGTGCATACAACAGATTGGAACATGGTTTTTTCCCACCATCATGAAGAGTGATTTGGATCAAGCAAATGAATTAAAATACTACTATATATAAAAATTATAAATGAAAGTAACATTTTTTAGGAAAATAAGGAAACCTATTTGTTTTGTTCTTCTTTATATGTAAAAATAAATTATTTTATATAAACAATCTTTTCTGTTTTATAACAATTTCCTTCTTGTTAAATAAATTTAAGATCAATTTCTTGAAATTGATCCAGAAAATACATGCTAAAAATTGGCATTCATGATATAGAATGATATGGCTAGGTTATGGGAGTATTATTCCTGGTTAAGCTATTCTACCTATACACAAAATTTAAAAGTTATATTAAAATGAGTGTAGGGCAATTTTACTAAAAACAATTACTCACTTTAGACTCCTTATAAACTAGACTGTCATGCTTGATTTAAAAAATTGTGGGTTTTATTATTAACAATGCTTTCCCCAAGTCCATTGAGACTAAAAGAATAGAAAATTAAACATATGGCATTTTGTATTTAACATTTATGATGAAAAAAACCTGAACCTAAAAATTGTATGCCAATATATTAGGAGAAGAGGATAAATCCAAATGGGAGGTGTTAAAACCTGGACTATGACACCAAGGGGAATGAAGGGAATTAATTAAAATGTTTCACAGATTCACTTGAGAAATAAGAGAAAAAGTAGGAGGTTAAGGAGAGGCATAAAAACTATATGGACATATAAGTAGACACTACTAGAGATAAAAAATTTGGGGCAGAGATCTGTGAACCTAAAGTGTTTCAGAACTCAGAATCCAAACCCAGCTCTGAGAAAAAAATAAAAGGTATATTGTAGAACTCTTCTCTTCCCCTTCTTTCTGCTCCTCCTTGCCACTTTATATGATGCTATTGCTAGTATGTTTTCATTCTTCTGAACTTGACACCTAAAAATGTAAAACGTACTTTCAGCTATGATGGGGAATAAATGTCCTCAAATTAAATCAGTTAAGGTAAGCTGTGTGTCCAGGGATAAATTTTCATGTTATTTGCAAATTTGGGGTAAAACTAAATCAATTTTACCTTGTTTAATCAGGACTTTATATGGCAGGATATAATAATACATTATGATTTGATGTGAAAGTTACTTTGATGATATATCTAGCTATAGCAACTATCAAAAGTTTTATATCTAGCTAGAAATAGCAAACTATTGAAACTTAGCTATAAATAAATACAGAAAGATAGCATATAGTTAGGAAAATAGATATATAGTTCTGTCATTTTCACCCTGTTTTGGTTAGACTAAGAAACACTAGCAAAACAATAATATGTAGAATTGCTTAGTATGCAGTCTATATTATTATTAAAGTTACTGAAAACACAACCCAGTAATTCCGAATGTTATGAATGAGCTGAAGTGCATTCTAGGTAGGAAAAAAGCACTTACCTCAGTATGAACTGTATAATGTAAATGGATATGTTGGAAAGTAATGCATCCTTTCCAAACTTACATATTTTATTTAGTGCCATTTGAGCATGTATCCATAAATGTTTGAAAACCTTTCATCCTAATGCTCTTAAGTTATTTTTCTACCAAATAGATTGTTTTCGGTGCATCTACTTGTATGTTGTTCAATAAGTGTTGAGCAAGCCTTACTGTGTTACATGCCTGGGAGAAATAAAATAAGATCATTTATTTGAGTATTTTCCTGTGTGTTAGGCACTATGCCAATAACTTCATGTATATAATTTAATTTGATCTCATGTAAATCCAATAGATTTGTACTGTTATATCTGTTTAGCAAAAGGGGAAAAATGAGAGTCAGAGAGAATATATAATTGCAAATGTCACACAGCTTTAAAATAGTACAGTTGGAAGATAGTTCAGTTCTTCCCAGCTCCAAAATGTTAGCTTTTCCACCACGAGGCTGAAACTCACAGTGTCAAATTATTACAGAAATGCATTTTGTTTATTTTCTGTAATCATTCATCTCATTTCCTCTAGGTAAACCAAATAACTTTAAACATTGAGCATGTAAGAAGTCAAATTTAATACTGCTTAAAATATTTATGTTTAAAAAGAACCTCTACCTAAGTAAAACTGGCAATTTAGAAAATTATTGTCTTAAAAGTAGGAAAATTATGCAAAATATTTTTATCTTAATATTTATGGGAAATTTTATTTGGTATTTGCAGAGAGAAGAATTTTTTTTAACTGTAACCTATTTAGGTAGACATCTCGAAGAGAAAATGGCAATATTTGTTATCAGCCTATAGGAAATTAAGAAATCAATATTTCTCCTTTTCCTGTTTTCTATTAGAAAATATATTACCATGACTCATTATTAGGTACAAATTATTAATGTGTTTATAATAAAGCTGTTAGTTATTGCAACAAAGATTTCATGAATGTGATATTCTGGGAATTATGTTTTAATAAATGTCAATCTCTATAAATTTGCCTAAAAGTTTTTCTAATCATTCGGGATTTCACAATACTTTCTTTTCAAAGGTAAATTGTACGTCAACATAACCAGCACAGTCACCCAAGTTTTTCAGCACCCAAGTTTTTCATCTTACTGGAAATTCTCAATGCGTGTCTGTCTTTCTGATGCTAAACAGTCCTTGGAGAAAACACTAAAAAGGTAACCAGCATATCAGTTGAATGGTGCTATAAGAGAAAAACATGTTCTGGTCAGCATTTCTTCTTTATGTGACAGCTTAAATGAATACTGGGGTCAATACTGTAATCCTCAACTGAAGTAATTATATTTTTAATTTTTTAATTTATATATATATTTATTTATATGTTAATGATTGAATCCAGGACCTTGTACATGGCAGCAGGTGCTCAACCACTGAGCTTTATCTGCTCCCCAATGAGAGTTGGTTTTTTTGCCTGTTGGTTGGTTGGTGGGTTTGTTTTTAGGAGGTACTGGGGACCAAAGCCACCTGGGACCTCATATGTGTGAAGCCAGTTGCTCAACAACTTGAACTACATCAGCCCCCCAAAGTAGTTATATTTTTGAAAATTAAATTAGTTATAATTTTGTGTATATATATATGACCCATTTACATTGAGTATTTTTTATATCTGTGCACGTTTTAAAGTACAGTTTGGGATAAAACATGTATCCCTTTTTACCTCTGAATTAATGCAGAGGCATGATCCTTTCCCAAGAAATTTATGAATGAGGTAACACACATATATCCCTGACATTTTTTTCTTCAGCAATTAAAGAACTGTATTCTTTAAATAGTTATATTCTCCAATACATTCTCCAAATTGATATTCTCCAAATTCTGTGTTCTCCGAATCGGTAATTCCACCTAGAAAAGAAGATTCATTGTCCCTACAGTTGGTAGTAGATGATTATCTGAGTCTAGTGATTTCTTCCCCGTATTTAACTTTATTCTCCTTTGAATAAATTGACCTAACACAGGAGCCATCCTCTGTGTCAAACCACTACTTCAAAGTATTCCCAGATGACAGCAAGTACAATTTTGTTAAATACTTACATAGTAACTCAAACCAGCTATTGTCTTACCAAGACCCTTGAGTATTCACTCAATATAAGTCTTCAGTAGTGTTTCTAAAACTCATATAATGCAATGGGAATAAATACCCAGAAAAAGGTCAAGAGCCATGCATTATATCATTATATGCTAAATGCAATGAGGTAACTGCTTGTTATTTATAAGTTTTGGGAATATAGCAAAACCAGCACCTACTAATAATGACTATCTTACAGAGACCTTACAAGACTGAGCATCTGTTGCCTAGGTTACTTAGTAAACATGTTGTAGGCTTTTGTAAATCATTTCCCCAGGTTTATCAAGTTACTTTTATTGCACTTTTATTTTCTTTAAAACAAAACAGGAAACTAAGAAATAACCTTGCAAAAACAAGAATCAATGGAATGTAACTTGTGTTAGTAAACTCTAATTATACATGTATATACAATTTGAAGATTGACAATAATTATACAGTAGGGACTCCAGAATTTTTCTTACAAGCTTAGGGACAAGTATCTGGTGATAAAGGGAATGAGACTGGAAAATTCATTAGAAAAACCAGTATATGTATACCACATATTTGTCAGCTTTTATGTTGATTTGAGGGTTGCTTTAGGGAAGAACGCTGATGGAAATTATGGGAGGGCCAAAATATGCATAGCTTGGCTTTTACAAAGTACATAAATTTATTCAAGTCCAAAACTTGTGAACAAGTCTCTAGAATCACAGCGTGCTGTGATCTGTTTTTAATCGCCTAAAATTTCTGACATATCTCTTCCCAGAGAGTAATTCAAGATTGAAATATGTTTCTCCAGCATGTTTTCTCTTACATCCAAACACTCCTGAACAGGACTCTCTCTGCCTAGAATACTCTTTGAAAATCCATAACTCCCTCTCTGGCTAATGAACTCGTATGTAGACATCAATTTCTCCCATAAACTAGCTACATTAGTTTCCCCGCCTGTTGGTAAAATCAGGTACTACTTTTTCCTTGTCACATTATGTAGAATCAACTTGTATAATTGTCTATGAGCTTCAGGAAGAGAGGCAGCATGTGTTTTGATTGTTTGTTTTTGAGCCGTGTTTTTTCAAACCCCGTAATAACTGGGAAGAACACAATAGGGTTACAGATAAGAAAATAGTTTATTTTATTATTTTATTTCCAAGTCACTGCTTTAAACCATCTGTCTGATCTCCCTTCCCAGCTTTGTATGGACCTTTTGCATAAATTTCAATATAAGAACAAGTCTCATTTTAGTAATTAATTCATTTTGGTATTAAAACATCTGGCCCACTTTAATTTAAAACTTCAATCTCCCATATGATTCAAAGCTCCTCCCATCTGCCAGCTGAAGACTCAGACCTTGGGAAGCAAACATAGTCCCTTATTTGCACCTTAGACTTCTCTACTTTTCAACCTCTGCTTCTAGGTCCCATTTACTCATTTAGTGTACTCTGAGAAATGATAGCAAGAGGATCTTTTGTGGTTGGCTCTGTTATCATCTAAGCATTGTGTGCCAGGCCCCAAATGCTCATTTTTTCATAGGCTGTACGTTTGATTTCCTCTAAGTCTCCTAGTGTTTTAGTTCACTGAAGAATGCCTAAAGTAACGGGTTGGCTTTCGCAATGGGGGTTTTTTGGCTTGCAAGCTTTGAGTTTCAAGGTGTGTCCAAATCAAGACATCAGAGGAAGCTCTGTCTCTGAAGATGGGCTGCCATCAATTCTGAACTCTTTTTTTTAAACAAATTTAAAGGCAAATTTTAATAGATTTATAAAAATCATATATACAAAACACGTTAAACTAACCACCACAGGTATAAAATACTTTTCGCACTTCATGATATCAAATGGGAAGGCACATTTCCCTTCTCCTACGGGTCTCGTTGCTTTCGGCGTCCTGGTTTCCAGGGCTTCCTCCTCAGCTTCCGTGGGTTTCTTTCCACATTCATCCCTATAACAGACTCCAGTAAGAGGATGAAGATTCACTCTGGCTCACACCCTCCTGAAATAACTTAATCAAAAGAAAGGGACCACCTACGATAGGTTTACACTTACAGGAATGGATTAACTCTAAGGACATGATTTCCTGGGGTCCATCCAGCATCAAACTGTTATAACTGAGAATACCTATGTATTTCAGTTTCCACCCCCTGGCAGTACATCCCACAGAGTTCTGTTGCTGGAGTCCTTTGATCCAGCAGTCCACTCTCTTGTGCAGGATCCTTTCAAGATGCTTTGATCTGGCGATTTGTGCAGAATTTCATGTGGCCAATAGGAATTACATCACCTTTACCACGTGTCACATGCAAGGGTGCACACTGCTTTATGATAGCTTTCTCCTTATCCTGCAAGTTGGATTATTTCATCCAGCCTTTAGCCTCCAACAGTCCACAAAATAAGAGGCACCAAATGCTTTCTTCATGGATATCCTCCAAATTCTAGAGACATATGTCAGGCCTTCTCAAGAATTCTTTCAATATGCTTCAGGCTAGTAGTCCCATAAGTAAGTCAATGAGTTTCTGCTGTTGAGCAAGCAACTGACCGTGGAGTTGATCACATACTCCTGTCTGGAGTTCTCCTGTTGAGAGAGAGGTGGAGGCTGGGGAAGAGAGAGAAGTTTCACAGCACTCTGGTTAAGCCGAATACTAATTCCCTCAGTGACTCTCTGTGGTCATCCTTTCAATTTACTAGTCTTCTCTTGTATATTATGGAGATGAGTGGAATGTGTCTGCTACTTTATTAAATCCAATTTGGGTGTAACTAGACTCTTCATTTATAATATGGAGTACTTGTTTCCTATTTTTTCAATTTTGAGTCATCAATCAAAATAACCAGGCAGCAGAAAATGTCCTGTTGAAAATCGAAGGGGCAGCATAGCAAAATGGTTCACAGTGTAGATTCTGACACCCCACTGAAGTCCAGCTTCATCATTTATTAGCCACATGACCTTGGGCAAGTCATTCAAATGCTCTGTGCCTTACTTTGTTCATATATAGCATGGGGGTGATAATCATCGTACCTACCTCAAGGGATTGTGGGGAGAATTCAGCAAATTACTATATATAAAGCATGAATGCAGTGATGCTATAAGCTTTAAATATTAGCATTATCTATCCCCTTTACCATTATTGCTCCTGACCCACAGTAGACCTGGGATAAGTATTTATTGAATGGATGTTCACATCAATGTGTGCAAGGCAAATATCTTATTTGAATGGTACCAATAATTGAAATAAATTATATTTTAGAAATTTGGCATATAGAACCAACCAGACTGCATGCAAAGTATACCAGCAATATATGTTATTTAGAAAATGGGAAAAATAATGATATTATACAAATACATTTGCAAATAAATCACCAACACTTAAAAAATTCAGTCATAAAATAGGAAATTTGAGGCAAGCAAAATAAGGTTTTTTGGAAGATGGGTAATTCTCAGAGGAATTATAGAAATATGAAATGGCATGTACCTGCAATTGGTTCTTGGATATAAAATGCATAGAAATTAATTAAGAAATTTATTTTACCCTTAACTTCCTCCAGGAATGGGCCATAATACTCTAAAATCATGTTGTCTATTGTTGGCAGGACTACAATTCAGCTTTGACAAGTTGTTCACTCCTGGTCTTTGATCTGATAATGCCAGTGTTTATTCTGATAGTTCAGAACACATTCCATTCTAGTTGTTAAATATTTTTATCCCCTCATTGTAAGGACATACATGTATGTATGTGCATGTGCATATATCAGATACTAAATCATATTTGTTTAATTAAAATGGAAATATTAATAAAGATATCTGAAAAATTTTTAAAAATCTCTTTATTCTGAAATTCTATTGTAAAAAAATTGCCAGTGATTTATCCCATGGAAGTCTAACTATGTAAAAATATATATATATAATTTTTTAAGATTTATTTTTTTATTTATGTTCCCCCTCCCCCCCAGCCACCTGCACTCACTGTCTGCTCTCTGTGTTCATTCGCTGTACGTTCTTCTGTGTCTGTCTTCTCTTCTCATCTTCTCTTCAAGAGACACCAGGAACCAATCCCGGGACCACTGACGTGGGAGAGAGGCACGCAATTGCTTGAGCCACCTCAGCTCCCTACATAAATATATTTTTTTAATACCCCAGATAGTTGGGCTGGGCTTTACATTTATCTGTGTAGTCATGCATAAATACATAAATTTTTTCCAATTTATTAGTCCCTTATGGAGGTAATGTTTTAGAAAATAGCAAATTACAAGTATGCATACATACATGTGTACTATATATATAAAATCTACTTTAATTGCATTTCAAAATAAATTTAGTCATTAGAAGGTATTAAGAAAATGTGTTTGTTTCCCCTTTTAAAAGGAAAAAAATATCAAAACCTGGATCATAGTTAGATTAATTTGAAAGTAAAACACAAAATGAGAATAATGATCTGTAGACTACATTTAATTGGTTTCCTCTTGAAAACATAATTAGCATTCCATAGATAGCATGAGTAAGACCATCTAAATTGCTGCTTTAACAAGCAATGGGACTGAGAACTGTGGGGCAGTCCGTTCATGGGGAAGCTGCCATTCGAAAAAAATTGTTCACAATTTCTTAAATTGCATTTTTAATCTGTTTTCAGTCCTGCTAAAATGGAGTGTAATTGTTATAGCATCAGATAATTTTTATGCCAGAGCAAATGTTATTTTATGTAAATTTTTTTAAAAATCCTATATGCTTTTTTCTTTAATATCCTTTTATAACAACATAAGGTTTTAAGAATTATTACCCAAATGACAGAATTTCCATAAGAAACATTAAATTCTCTCATTATAGGCCTGCAACCAAGGTCATCTATGATGAAAGACTGTTTATTAATCCAGGCATATCAGAAATAGATGTGTTTCATTTAGTGATGGGCATGACGCAATAGAACTGAATAGACCCAAGCTGCAAATTTCTCTGTGAGGAGCATGGCAAGTTTACCACTTAAAGAAGCTCTTCATATATTCTAAACCAGCAATGTAATTAAACACCATCACTCCTTCCTAACATATCTAATTTTTTTTACAGTTATAAAAAGAAATATTGTATAAGTAGATGACCAGGTTCTGTGTGGAGTTATGCTCTGACTTCGCCCATATCTAGGAAATTCCTTTTTCCTGGTCCATATTACTAATTCTAATAATGGCATCAGGCCATTCCTGGCATTATGTTACTATGGAGTATTCCTCTAGGCTACTGTGATGGACATTTATCTAAAATCTTTCATATAAACATATAAATGTACATTTGTATCTTTTAAAAGGGGAAAACAAAGGAGGTTTTTTATGTTTAGTGAAATGTATTATGATATTAATATTATTAGGCATTGAAGGATATAGTATTTTTATATAACTGAAGAAAATATAATTTTTAAATTTTCTAGTTTCAAATATTTACAGTAGTCTGAGTGCTCCTTGATGCAAATATTGTCACGAAAAAATATATAAATTTTGGAAAGGATCTGAAATATACAGCATAAATCCTTATAGGGAACGATAAGGAGCTAGAATCAGGTCAGGGAAAACCGTGGACAAACTCCTTTGTGAATATGTGTAATTAGTTGAAAAAAAGTTTATTTACACAGAGGTGAAAAGAGCTGCTTCATTTTGTAGTGTTTGAAATTACAGCTGAAAGAACAGCAAAGTAATAGAAGAGAATATTATGCTGTAGTTGTCTATACGGGAAATAGCAAACTCAAGAACTAAAACAATGTCTCTTCATCAAGTAACAAATTATGAAGAGAGTTCACAAGTCCTATCTTTAAGAATTTGCAATTGTAGAAATTGGTTTGGGCAAAGAATTGGTGTCAAAATACTTTATTGATTGACTAAAATGTCTGCCAGAGAATCAAAACTGAATTTATGTGCACTATTAAAAAAATTCAATGCAAATGCTTTCAATGTATTGTGAAACCTTCACTGAATATAATGAGGTTTCTTAAAAAGAAATAAATATCACCAGAAGTCACTATTTATACAAAGTAAAGTAGAACTGTAACTTTTGTCCCCTGAAAAAAAAAATTAGTCATTTTCTGCTTTGGACTGAACTACTTTTATTTGTAGCTTTTGTAGCTCCTGGATGCAATGAAGAAAAAAAGAAGAAAAAAAAAACTCAGATCAAGAGACCTGGATTTCTATAATTATTTAATTTTATAAAATTTAGTTAGTTCATTTATTATTTAATTTCCTCTTAAATTATAATCTCTTGCCTTGGGCAAGTCACTTAAACTTGCTGTCCTATTTTTGCTATCCTTGAAATGCTTGTTAATGATGTAATGTTTATGATGTCATTTTTGAATACTCTGCTTGATAAAAGTGTAAGGAATTGGTCTTTACATTTCTTTAATTAGTGTGTGTTTCATTTGGACAGACATGAAAATGTCCGCTGGGGCCTTTCTACTCAAATGTGGGCCACAGACCAGCATCATCAGCCGCACCACAGAGCTTGTCAGAACTGTAGAATCTCAAGCTCCAACCTAGAACATACCATTAAAAAGATCTCCAGATGATTCATATTCACGTTATTTGAGAAGCACAACTTGAACATATCCATGATGTTATTGCTGAGACTACTTCTTTTACATCGCTCAGTTCTCTTCAAGGCAGCGTTTAAAGCAGCATACTTTTATATGCAGTTTGTTCTTCTAACGTATTAATTAGCACTATGCAGATCACTGTTTCTGGGCAATAACTGAGTTAGTTACACCTAGTCTTAAGCAAAGGGTCAAATGAGAAAATACAGAAAAACAAAATACAGAATGAAGCAAAGCAAAACATGCAATGAAAAGTTTATATTTTTCCAAATAAAATTTGCAGAAAATCAAAATATAACTGCAAATAAAAAAACAGCAATCTAGAAGCTGAAATCAGTAGAATGAGACTATTATTTAAAATTTCTAGTTTTAGTCACTCAATAGTAATAACTAGCTTTGAATTAGTGTATTTTATAAAGCCCACCTTATATCGGAGCATATTCTTATATATTCATGAAAACTGTATGATTTAGCTTCTGAAAAAAATGACAAAATTTACACCCCTTTTGATTTTGGCTGAGTTTTTTTTTCTTCTAATTTTATGAGGTTTTTTTTTGGGGGGGTAGATAATGTCCTATTTATTTCATGAGGATTTACTCTGATCCTAAAGATTGCTTTTCTCATCTGTTCCCCTTGTGAAGTGTTTATTGTACAAACCACTTTTTTGCTACTATATTAATCTATCTCTTGTTACAGGTAAACCCATTTCTGATGTAAAAAATAAATCAATTTGTAAAATTTAAGGGAATGTTTGGATTTCCTTCCTTATTTTCTCAATCCCCAATCTCCCTTCCTTTTTTTTTTTTTTTTTTTTTTTGCCTTTCCTTGCTTTCTCTTCTTTCTTTTTAGAGGCTGTGAAAAAGTAAAGGACTTGTGCTGAAGGAATCAGAGCTAGTGTGCAAATTACAAAAGAGAATTTACTAGGGACCTTTAAGAAATCTATTCTATACTCTTGGTAAAATAGGCAGGTTTTCCTTGACAGAGTGAATATCCTAGGTCAAAAAAACAGTTATTAACAAACAAATAATAGGGAGAATCTCTTAGGGTAAGATTAAAAAATATCACTAATTGAAGAGGCAGTATAGTATCAAATTACTTTTCATATAATCCATTCCTGACATTATGTGGGGTAATGATCAAAGGAAAGGTTTTAGAAAACAGTCTATCAGTTATACTTTAGCAATTGGACAGCAGAAGGATACTAGGGAAACTAAAGAAAACCCTTGGCTCAGCTTCTGCTCGGTTGGGCTTATCCTCAAATTTGCTTCTGCACTTGCTAATTAGAGTATTTCATTGGGCCTCCTGTTTCCTCATCAGACAGCATTGTATTTTGCACCTCAATATTCCTTTCCTCCCCTTTCATACTCAGAAAGTATTAGGAACTCAGACTCTACTTTGACAACAAAATTATTTTTCTAATTATGGGTATCACTATGATTTAAAATCACAAAAACATTTAGAGTGGCTTCTTAGATTGTTGGACTGTTCAAGATAATAAAGTTTATAGGTATTAATAATGAAATATAATCTCTAAGTGCATGGTTTGCTTTTTCTTCTTTCTGATCTTAGACTTCTACAAAGAAGACTTTAAAGGCAAAACTCTGTTTAGGCCAGGATTGTAAAACAAAAATTGAATATATTTAGTGTTATGATAAGTACATTCTCACTTATAAAAATATTGAGATGACAGTACAGACTTTAAATTAAAGCTTACGGAAGGAATGAAATAAAATAAACATCCAGTTTAAATAAAGAACAGATTAGCACTATTCTCAGTTTTCAAAATCACTAAAATAGCAAGAGTAAAAAAAAAAGCTTATCCGTAATTATAAATGCAACAATCAGTTCTTGACAAACTCCATGATTCATCATGTTTAAGTACATAAATTAACTTGAGAGCTCAGCTAGTCAAAAATTAGTGACTAACAGATTAAATAATCAATTGAAGAAAACAGAAATCAACTTCTAAGGTGAAATTCTTTTGGAAACTTGACTTCTACATAGTTTGTTCAATAAATATTTGCTGTAGGTTTGACTGATGAATTAAAGAATAAATGGACAAAGCAAGTCAAACAAAAACATTTATTTGAGAATTCTTCGCTTATCTTAGAGGAACTTGCACAGACCAACCAAGTTTATCTATATAAAATGTATGCTTTTTTTTTTTACATTCCATGTAATACTTGAAAACTATGCCACAATTCGAAATGGTAAGATAACCAGGTATTGAAAAATATATAAGAGTTCTAAAAGTTTAATAGTGACTCTAAATCTCAAATACAAATGTCTTATAAAAATAAATAAACCAACTGGTCTACCCCTTTGAAAATGCCATAGTTCCACCTTCTTATGCTAAAAATTTCTCTGGAAAATCTTAATATAAAATTTTGACTAATCAATGTGTCAAATTGCTGTATGTTAAATAATTTTTATAATGAAAACATCAGGATTCTAAGAATCTATATACCACAGGAAATACAACCTAAACCCTAGACTGCTTACAGTGGAAAAGTACTCACTGCATTCTCGAAGTCTATTGCTCATCAATTGGAATAAGGAAAATGATCTAATATCGCTGAATAACAAAAAGGGCTGTGTTTGAGTAGTGATTTTAATTGTGTTAACATGTGCATCAAGACTGGTAACATAAAATAACATGGTATTATAATCCATTATTTAATAAAGATGACTTTCTACAGAAACATGACACCAGATCTAACACTTCAGCTTTTAGAAGATTTCCTTTGTAGAACATAACTTACAGATAAAATAGCTACATTCTACAGGAAAGTCTTTTGATATATCCAGTGCTGTCATAAGATAATCATATGCATATTAAGATTATATAGAAACATTTTAATTAAAAATTTACACCTTTACTGTCCATAAAATGAAATGTTTCTCCATTATTTTTAAATAATCTGAACTTTCCATATAGGACAAAACTCCCAGAAACAGGTTTATTTTCCCCACAGGAATTTTGGCATATTCTGTGCAAGTAGCACCAAGAATTTTGCCTCCTTTCATTCCATTATTATTTCTGGAAACCTCTAGTTTGACTTCTATTCTTAATCCTGAAAGTCAGAAGAGTTAATATACAGGTATCATTGAAGAAAAAAGGTGATGCCAGCATGTTGAGTGCACTTGATCAATTTTAAGACAGTTTAGGAGCTCTTATTGGATCTATACCGTTTTCTCTAACTGAAGTATAAATGTGTGCTATGCTGTTTGGTTGGTTAATTATGTGTCCCCTGCCCTTTCTATGCATTTGAGTTTCCTACCTAAAACTGATAGCATGTGGCTTTTATTTAGAAATAGTTACACAGAAGGGGAAAATAACCAAGGAGAAGTTGTCATTTTAACTATGTGTGTTCCTCATCTTTTGAGCAAATACGGCAGCAGATACGGCAAACTGCATATTTGTCTCTGCAAAAGTGAGAAGGCAGCTAAGAAATTGTTTCAGCAAAGTAACTGTACCGTGTTAGATAAAATAAGTAAAAATACAAATTTTAATTCTGTCATGGTGAAGTATAACTTTTTACAACACAGTAAAATAGAAAATAAACAGTGTTGGCTAATTCTTGACAGCTAAAATTTGTTAATATCCGGAAGTCCCTTCACAACAGAAGGCTCATTATGGTACAAATTTCAGTTTACAGATTTTATGATGAGAGAGGTATTCTGGTTTCCAAATATTTAATTCTACCACCCTCTGCCCCCCGTCCCCACTACTCTACCCCCACCTGCCACATACAGACTCTAAAGTGAATATAGCATATAAAATGGGTGGAGGTGGAGATCGAGGTATGTCAGTTTTCTTCTTTGTTCTTATTTTCCCCAGTAGTTGTAGGGAACAAATATTATGGTCAGAAAAAAAATGAATGTGGCTATGCATATGTGTGTGAGACTTACACTTTTCTGCCTAATTGTCCCTTAAGATCAAAGTAAGGTTTTAAAAGAATTTAAATTTTATGTTCATTTTTCAGAATTTGTAAATGCTTTCAAACCAACACTGACCAAAGGCCCCTTTATGCTTCAGGATTTTAAAAAATGAATAAAAGAAAGAGAGGGAAGGGAGGAAGGGAGCGGACAGAAAGAGAAACAGAATGAAAAGGAGAAAAAAAGATAAAACAGGAATGAAAAGTAAATTGTTGGCTAGAAAAGGCCGAGGTAGGTTAAAATTTGATCAGCAATTGGACATGAATGTTCGAGATCAAAGGCTTCAATAATTATTCCAGGTTGGAAATACCTAGAAGCTATATTATTTGTCTGAATTCAGCTTTGATGCGTTATGCTAACTAAAGAAGGTTTACTCCCTTTTTCTTTTAGTCCAACAATCTGTACCTTAAATCACTGGTTCCTGTATTTCAAGAGGTCAAGTATACTCTGTTGTTTTTAAAGTCAGTTTGAATAGTTTTTTTCTTAAGGATGTACATGGTGTTTAATTTACATAAATATGCAAAATCTGATTTTTATTTTTTAAAAACTTGTTTTTTGGGGAGAATGTGTCCATGCTTAACAAAACTCCAAAAAGGAATTATGCCTCAAAATCAATTTTGTAAATTCTGTTATTAGAGGAAGAGCTGGCTATCAGCGATGCAAAGGGTCATAATGTGTGTGTGTTTTAAGTGCATGCCTGAGTGTATCCTCCAAGTTAGGCACAATAAACCTAGGTTCATTTTGAAATTAGAGAAATCAGAGATACAAGGTTAGAAATGCTTGGAGACTGTTTTAGTTTCTTTGACTGCTCAAGCAAATGCCGTGCATTGGTTTGGCTTAAATGCTGTGGATTTAAGTTTTAAATACTAAAACACAGTGCTTAAAACACTGGTATTGAGGCTAAGAGAAAGTCCAACTCAAGACATCACAGCAATGCTTTCTTGCCAGACTGGCATTCTGGGCCAGCTGCTGGTGATTCCTGTTCCTTGGTTTCTCTGTCACATAGCAACGCACAAGACGCCTGGCCTGGCTTCTCCTCAGGGTTCCGTCATCTTTCAGCTTCCTACTCCCCATGGCTTTCTCTTCTGTCTGAATTTCATTTTGCTTATAAAGGATTCCAGAGGATTAAAACTCATCCTAATTGAGGTGGGTACACCTTAACTGAAGTAACCTCTTTGAAAAGTCCTTCTTACAGTGGGTTCACTTCCAAAGGAATGGATTAAATTTAAGAACATGTTTTCTGGGTCACATACAGCTCCAAATCATTACAGGGACTCTGACAAGGACTATGATAGAGGAACAGCCGCCAAAGTGTTTTTTCATTAATACAATAAAAGAAGACTCTAGAAGAAGAGGAAAGTATTTTCATTAGTTTTCATTTTTTATAATTTTAAGACATTTTTAAGTGCTGATATTTTCCCAGCTATTTATATATATGCCCTTTACATAAAATAATTTTAGTTCTCCCAGTCAATCTAAATACAGATAATATGTATTATTTAAATATAAGAATACTGAAACTCAGAGAGTATAACTTGTGGAAGATCACCCAATAAGTAAGTAAAGAGCAAGCTTTCTAATCTTAGTCTTGTTAACCAAAATTTCCTTATAACTTCCTGCATTTCAATAAGCCAGATGTTTCAGTGAATATTTTTATGGAATTGATATGACAATTTATCAACAAGGATGGAATCAAGGCAAAATAATATATGAATTAATAATGGACAGATGAGTTTAGGTTTGGCATTTAAATGCAACATATATAAACTTCTGAAGCAGCCATTGAAATGATAGTCTTAATAAAGAAATACTGGAATTTATACAGCATGTCTAATCATTAAAAATATTTTGATGACTAGGAACCAAAAACATGTCTACATCCTTGGTAGGGTCTGTGGCTGTGAGACACCATATTAAATATAGACTTGTTTACCTGGTTAACAATTAAAGAATTGCAAAGCTATGAGATTCTTCCTTCCTCCCTACTAAACTTTCCCAAAAGTCTGCTGTTAGAGCAGCAAAACTGCATCATTGATATTCCACTGGATTCAAAACATGTAACATGCAATTTATGTTGATGTAGAAACAGAAAGAGCCCCATCTGACAATTTTCTAAGCAAATCAGCCAAAGGAAGATGGACTTGGTCTTAATCTGTATTCCTGTGGGTGTGAAATCTCTTGACGACATTTTATTTAAGAGGTAATGTTCAGTAATTTTTAACAATGCAAATAGGTCCTGGGACCAAGTTTGATAAATGATGATTTGATGAATAAATCAATAATAGGCAGCAGTAGTTATCCAGGGTGAAATTTGTATTGTGTACCAGACAGAAACTCTGCTAAGCATTTCATATTTGGGTTTTGGGTTGTTTTTTTTTTTCATGTTTTTTGTTTGTTAGTTTTTGGTTTATCAAGGTAAGCACAAGTATCCCTTTGTAGAAGTAAGAATATTGAGGTTCTGTATGAATTCATAATTTATTTAAAATTTCACAACTACTGTATGTCTAGCCTGGAATACAAACCAAGATACATAAGATTCTGAAGGCCAGAATGACACATTAGTTAAAACACCTGTCCAATAATCAAAGGTTATATTAAGGGAATAAAAAATCAAGTGGAAAATTTTAGGGATTTCTGCAAAAGCCTTAGGAATCAGTGGCCAATGGACTTTCTTGTTTATGAGGTAATTCCCCACCTACCACAAAAAGAAGAATTTGGGTTAAACACCTTTGGTGAAAGATACTGAATGAAAGTCTAGCTCCTCTATAATTCCCAAAAACATCTATGGCAAACTCAAGTGTCAAGTAGATTCAAGTAGACAGTGGGAATAAATATTTCTCCTCTTAACTAATGAAATTTCTTAAGCTCTTTTTTTATCACCTTAATTCTGCCCTTAAAATAGATACTTCCATATTAAGCTGTATTCATTGTTGACAGGTTTTCTCAAGATTATCCAAATAATCATGAAACAATAAAAATTTTATATCAAAGTGTTTCTGAACAAAATAATGAAGTTATCAAGGATGGTGAAGAATTATCCACTTGTGTCTCAAAAATTTAATTTTAACCATTATTATTTATGCTTCACTTCCTCTCTCTTATTTTCTACTTACCTTTCAATAGAAGATGGACCATGTTGTGAAAAGAGCATTCTATCAGTTTGAATATGGAGAAAAGTAAGCAAAATGCCTGAAAATTAATTCACAAATTCTGGGAAGATAATGATCTAAAAGTCTTTTCCAATACATATTATTTTTTACACAAATGTCAGAGTATCTTTGACATTTCTTGGATTCAACCATTTTGCATGTCTATTATCTTCATGATTTTTTGCAAAAAATATTTTTCACTAGGAATTTATGGTTTTACATATAGTTCTATACACTAAATGCATCCGAAATGAAAGATAATTTTGAAAAAAGCTTCATATTACTAAAATATATTGTTGATTTAAATTCTATTTCAAAAAAATTCTTTTATCTAGGAATTTTTTAAATAAAATTTTATTGAAGTCTATCATGCATACATGAACATACATAAAAATAAGTATATATTAAAATTTGTAACTTTACAGAACACGCATACATATATCATACAAAGATTCCATACATTCTTTAAAAAAATTTTGAAATGAAATTATTAATAATTTTTTTTAAGTCCAGAATTTCAAAAATAGAAAACTTCTAAGTTTCTAAAGTTATTCTCTATATCACAAAGGTCTACAAAATAACCTACCAAATTCTAAATAGTAATATAAAAAACTAATATAATTTGTGAGGAATGAATATCACAAGATATTAGCTGCAAAATTTGATGGTCATTTAAATATTCACTACTAAAATTATTGCCTTTTACTAAAGGTAAAGAGTAGGGACAGTATGTAAAAAAAATTGTTCATACTAAAATCAGATTTTTAGTAGATACATTTTAAATGGATAGTGCATAAATCAGAATTTTTTGTCTCCTTGAGACTAAGATATAAATTTAAATTAATCGTTCAAGTCAATCCAATTACTTCAAGTCATAAAATTGAATTCTAATTCACAAATGACATTTTACCATATCACTTATCCATTTGCAAATATTTTAAATATAAATTTGATTTAAAAATCAATGTCATATTTCTTATTGAGACAGAAGTAAATATCTAGCACATGTTGACTATGGATGAAGCTTAATTTTAATATTTAAATAATTATGACTACATACATTTTTTTCTCAAAAAATTTAAAGATATTTCTTTTCAGCTTCAATATTGAGGTATGATATACTTATCTCTTTGATTTATTGTATAAATCAAAAGTGTAATATTTCACACTTCTCAATAGATTCCATGTATGCAGAAATTAAGTTTTGTCCATTTAATAATGAAGAAAATGTATTTTTTAATATTTTGTAACAATTTGGGAATTTTCACCAATTGTCCCAGCACTTAATTAGCAATTTTTGCTAGGAAAGCAGCTCTATACTTATAAACATACTTATGACTATGTTTCCAACATTTAGAGAAGAATATTTGTGTTCTTTTACTTTTCTATCAATAATCTAAATCTAGTTAGATAACATACAGACATTTTTTATACTGTGTATTTATTACTATGTGGATTATGGAACTGTTTTGTAGACAGCATTAATAGATTTTAAAATGGATAAGTATTGTTATATTTTAAGATATAAAAATTGTTATATTTCCATTATAAAAAGCATGACATCCCACCTACACATGGTGCTGACAACCTATAGCTTAACTTGCTCTAGAGCTTATGACCACAAGGTAACTGAAAAGAACATGTGTTTTTTTTCTTTTGCAGACAATTCTTTTCATATTTCAGATTATAATTTAGAAGAAGGTAGGGTTCATAAATGTATTTATCTTTTAGGAACTCATAATCTCTTATATTTACTAAGAGAAGAAATTGTTTTTTATGTTCTATGCTATCACATAAGATTATTTAACACAGACTCTCACAGAATTATACAATTTAAATTCATTGGCAATGCACAAACCCCTCTCTTTAGAAATTCATCCAAACTTTGTTTCACATGTAAAACTCTAAACCTTTTCTGTAAACTTAAATATGTTGTTTTATACACAGAAAAATTATATAATTTATTTTAAAGAGCAATTTTTTCTTATTACTATCATTATTAGCTATCATTATTCAGTATAATATATTCACCATCTGTTTAGATGACTTAATACCACATACAAAGAATGTAATTAGTTTGACCTTTCATATTTTGTGATCCTAACAAAGTTTGAATTGAAATTTTAGCAGCACAATGGTTCATTGATTGATTTCAATTCTAGCTTTCACATTGCTAATTCATACCATTAATTCAATAAACTCTAAAAATTTGCTCTCTTGTCTGGATATTTTCAAGGGTAAAATCTTTCTCTTCTTAACTCTTACCTATATATCATACTCCTGAATATAGGAAATATTTTACTTAGAATTTGGAGCACAAATAACAAATCGGATTGTCTCAGTGGCCATGAAATCTAAATGAATATTACCAAATGTCTCATTTAATATGAAGACTTTAACACTGAAGAGACTAAAGGCCAATTGTTAGATACTCTTCTACAGTTTGTTAATATTTATGGTACTCCCTTGAGGTACATACTAGAAGTGAGTTTTTATGAAATGAAGATAAAATACAAGGTGATTACAATTTAGCAAACATCAGATGATAGAAGAAATAATTAAAATGAATGAAACCATGCAGGGAGCAAATGTTCCACTGGGCTTCACAGTTTATAAAAATTCTGATACAGAGAATTGGAAAAGAAATTAGGAAAGAGCCTTTTAGTACTCCCTCAAATATTCCAGAGACTTTTTTAAAAAGAATTTTTGAAAAAAGCTTTACATTCCATAAATATTACATAAAAAATATGGGGGATTCCCATATACCCCACCTCCTTCCCCTCCCATGCTTTCCCACTTTAACAACATCTTTCATTTGTTTGATATATTTGCTACAATTGATGAACATATATTGAAGCATTGTACTAACTAAGGACTATACATTACAGTTTGCGTTTTGCTCTGCAAAATTTTTTGGTTTTGACAAAATGTATAATGCCCTGTATCCATCATTGCAATGTTGTACAGGAAAATCCCAATGTCCCAAAAATACCCCATGTTGTACCTATTATTCCCTCTCCCTTCCCTCAGAACCTCTGGTGGCCACTGTCTTTATACCAATGATACAAGTTCTTCCATTGTTAGAATAATCATGTCTACTTTAGTCCATGGATGCTTTACTTCCTTATGTTTGTTCATTCCTCAATCTTGAGGATTTGGGGATGGTGATGCCCACCCTGTCTTCAATTGACGGAAGGCTTAAATCCTATGGAGAGATGGATGTTGCATTTTATTAACCATAGGAAGTAAGCATTGGAGTTATATACCAAAAAATACAGTATAATAATACTGCATTTATAATTACTCAAGTGGTTACCTTTACCACAGGTCTTTATTTATTTGTGCAGCTTTGAACCACTCCACTGAACTTTCATTTAAATGGATAGAGTTGATGGTAACACATTATAATGAGAAGCAATTGGTTTATAAATGAGATTGTGGTTGGTAAGTATTCTAGTGAGGGAAGTGGATTTGACTCAACTGATAGAGCATACACCTACCGTATAGGAGGTCCAGAGTTCAAACCCAGGGCCTCCTGACCCATGTGGTGAGCTGGCCCACATGCAGTGCTGATGTACACAGGAGTGCTGTGCCACGCAGGGGTACCCCCATGTAGGGGAACCCCACACACAAGGAGGCGCCCCTCAAGAAAAGCCTCCCCATGTGAAAAAAAACATGCCCAGGAGTGGTACCAAACACACGGAGAGCTGATGCAGCAAGATGACACAACAAAAAGATACATAGATTCCAGGTTCCCCTGAAAAAGAATGCAATCAAAGAATAACACACATCAAATGGACACAGAGAGCAGACAGTGGCGGGGGGTAGGAGGGAGGAGAGAAGGGGAGAGAAATAAAAAAATAAAAATAAAAAATAAAAATAAATCTTTTAAAAAAATTAAAATCTTAAAAAAAAAAAGTAGTCTGGTGATGCAAATGTTTATTGAAAGAAAACTAGAGAATAATCTTGGGAATGAATAACATAGTGAACCCAGAGGTGGATGAGAAATGTGGTTGATAGTAAGATGTAAGAAAGTCCTTCTGTGAATTAGAATGGATGTACATCACTATTGCAGGGTGGTGGGAATGTGGAGAAACATGGAAAAATACAATTGGTGTGACCTATGGACTATAGTTAACAATAATACTGTAATATTCTTGTATCAATGCCAAAGGTTAATAATAGAAGTGAATGGAAAAAATATGCCTAATTTATGCTATAGTTAGTGGTAATATTCTGATGATATTTCAAAATCTGTAATATTCCACCACAATGTGGCATGGTGGTGAGGGGGTATTGAATGGAAATTCTACACATATGAGTGATTGTTTTGTAAGTTCACAACTTCTGTAATAAAAATTTTAAAAATGAGGGGGAGATTATTCTCAGATAAACAAAAGTTGAGAGCGTATGGGTAAATCACACTGCTCTACAAGCAGTGCTAAACAGAGTACTTCAGACTGAAATGAAAGTTTCCAGAAACTTTTTAGAGTGCCTGTGCTATTTAGTGAATGTTATTGCTTTTTCAACTCCAGATTGGAGATTAAAATCTACAATAATAATAAACATCTATTTTCTTCAAAATGTCATGGAAAATATAATATCTGAAGTTCATATTAACTTATCAAGATGCATACCCTCACACTGTGATGCGCACAACTTTTGTAATCAGGCCAAAATAGGTAACACCTTTGCAAAGCTAACCATCTTATCAGATGCTACTAGAACAACCTTCTCCACTCTCAGTCTGCCATTCTCCATGTGACTTAAAATATAGGGCTAGTGGTTGCATGAATCCATTTATCAACTGAAAGAATAAGATGAGTGATTTCACAAATTAAAGTATCAGCTTTCAAGGGACAGATACGGGACATTGTTTATTCTGCCATAACCTACTGGATGGACTGGTGAAGAGTGTGAACTACAATGTACACTATGGTCCATGCGGTGTGGCAGTGCTCCAGGGTGTATTCACCAAATGCAATGAATGTGCCTTCCTGATGAAATGGGATGTCGATGTGAAAGGAGTGAGGGGGTATGGGGAGTGGGGCATATGGGAACCTCTTATGTTTTATAATGTAATGTTTTGTGTGATCTAGTTATCTATTTTTCAAAAGGACAATAAAATATAAAATATAAAATAAAATAAAATATATTTTTTTAAGTATCAGCTTTCAGATGCTTGGAAATCTTAAAATTTGGGACTAGGAAGGGAATGTAGATAATATTTGTGGTAACAGATACCAGGTGGCTCAGGTAAGAGATAACATTGAGCTACAGACCTATTGATTCATGACTAAAGGTGTTGACTCAAAACATGAAAAACTCTACATGGCAGTTTTTGCTACTAATATCTAAACATTTGAAATGGAGGGCACAGATTTATGTAAAATGTAATCTTGGTCAAGTTGAAAAAGAATTCATAAACTTTAGAGAATTACAAACAAATAATAAATAGATATTACCCATAATTATAATTACACAAATATATAATTACAGCCTTATAATTATATATGTAGTCATTTTTTTCAGGGAGAGGTATACAATTTTCAGTCGAGAAATTTAACCCAGAGTTTGCTTCTTTCTCTTCTGATTTTACTTCCAGTATTTTAAGTGTTCATGTGTGTTCTTTTCTTTCATTTTTCTTTCTCTGCTTTTAGACTATAAAACCATCAGGATGTCTTATTCATCTTTACATCTTTCTCTAACTCAAATAAAATTATTCCCATCCCTGTATATGTTTAAGTTGAAAAAGAAAAAAGGCCAACTGCTAAATCTTGCCAAAAGACTTTCTCAGAAATAAGTTTAAAATGGAAACAGATTTTTAAAAAAACAAATGTCTTCATCTCATTTATTGGATTTCAGTGTCTACAGCCTGGTAAGAGTAGGTTGGACATGAAAACTCAAGTTACAAAGCAAAGATCGTGTGGGTAAACATGTACTTGTTTACTTAACCTTTTTTTTATGTTGCCAGAGGACCTAAAATACGGTACATATGAATCCAGAATACTGTTAGTGTTGCATCATTGAAAACTTTGATTTTGAACTCAAAGCAAAAGGAAAAATATTTTTACCAACATCCTTCTTCAGATATTTTCCACCTATGAAACTATACCATAAATGTTGTGTTGTCTGAATCAAGAATCAGTCATTAATGTTTTATGTTTTAGCAATAAATATTTTGTCTATGTATCTAACTAATTTACCTAAAATTATAATTTTGAATTGTATCAAGTTTAAATTAAGTGGAAATTTGGTTCACATTAAAGTCATCAATACCCCCAACTGATCTAATATATACCTTTATTTGCTTCTTACTGTATTCTAGGTATTATACTGGTGGTCTAGCTTGGGAAATACTAAGACAGAATTCTTGTCTTCAAAGGTTTTAGATCTAGAGAAGGGCAAAGACATATGAAAAATTAACTATAAATCTGGCTATGTCTAACAGAACTTATAATAAAATGCTAATAAAGTGCCTCAGGAGTTCAAAGCACTAGCAAAAAAAAATATTGCTTTAATAATAAAGCTTCCCTCAGCATGAAAGTTTAGATAAACAAGGCAAAAAATCAAGATCACTCCTCATATTTTCCTTGCATTGAAATCTTGTTTGGACTTCCTTGCAACATTAAATCCATGCATTTATATTCTTCCAGTTAGTCTTGGCTCCATAATTTTTTTTCTTTTTTCTGGAGAGGTTATCTATCTGTTTGCAATTCTACAGAGATATGATATCATGGTTAGATCATTTAAGTTGAAATTTTTTAAAAGGTTGAGTACCTCATTTTTTATTGTTTGTAGCTAATTGGATTCTGTAGCTACCCATCTGGTTCTAGGTTTTTTAAAATATTGAAAAAACTTGCTTTTAGCTTTTTTATTACTGACCCCACCCTGCAATGTGTCAGATATCAAGTTTTGGTCTGTGGTAAATAAAATAATCTTCAGAGTGATATTTCTTAGTCTTTTTTATCTCATACATTTCTTTGTTCTATCTAAATTCTGATGTTTTTAAACGCCTTTGAGGGTACGTGATCTGTGTACAAAATAATAAAAGTATTGAAGCCATGTTATTTTGTATTTACTTGTATTTTGTTACTAAATATACAGATGTGATCTTATCATCTATGAATTCTGTCAAAATTTTAAACCCCCCTTTTGGTACATAAAACTGAAATCTCTTAGCAAGTAAAACTGAATATGTATTGTAAAAAATAGTGTGGTCTGTTAACAGAGAGAGGGAAAAAGAGATATAGATACAGGCATAGATTATTTTTCTAACTTGTTTCAGAAAATAGCTAATTTTGCTTTAAATATTCTTTAACCTCACCTCAAAACTTCCTCCTAGTTTTTTAGTGTCTTTCAAACTGTTCATCTTGGCCCCATCCTTATGAAAAATATGCTGTGAATGTAATGGATTTTACACGGTCACAGGAGCCAAATTCTGGGAATAATCTCAAACTCATCTCTCTCTCACGCCCTAGATCCAGTGAATTACCAAGTCAAGTGAGTTCTGCCTCTGAAACAGATTTCCCATCTACCCATTCTGAAGTCTTCTTCCATTAGTTATCTATCCTTATCCTCTGCCAAACTCTGAAACCTCCATCATTTTTTCCGTTTGACTGGAAACTTTCTGATACTTCAAGAGCCTTGTTTAAATTGTGTTTTCCATACCTCCCTCAATCCTTTCCTGGCCCTTTCCAGATCTGCTTAACTCCTATTTCACTTTTAAGTTCCTTCCTAGTTATCATAAATTTCTTCTCAATTTCCAAGAATATTTATGGTTCCTCATCAATATTCTAAAGTCCTGGAAATCCTGGTGTGACTACCTTGCAAATGAATCTGCCACATTGCTGTACATACTCCCTAGAGTAGTAGTTTTCAATGGGAGAGTTTAGTCCCCAGAAGATGTTCTTGAAATTTGTGGAGTTTTTGTTTCCACAATGGTTAAATAGCACCATTATCAGTGATATTAGACATACCTCAAAATATGAACAGTCTAAAAAGTCCAAGATCTTTCCTATTTCCTCTGACGCTTTTGACAGTTCTACAGTCATTTACGGAATTTAAACGTTCACTACTACTATTGAACTCCAATTTGTATATAAACAAATATATAGTTATATAAATATATCTCTATAGTTTTGATGTATACCAAATTTCCCAGAAATGTACATACAGAATAAATTGAGGGAAAGTTGAACTTTGTTATGACCAGAACCTCACCAAAAAGTTTGTTCTACATTTTGAAAACACACACCACCACTTAGGGTATTTAGCAGGACAGTAAAACACACAAGCGTCAGCATTTACAATCATCACATTCAGAGTGATTATACCTATAGGTGAAAACATCTGAAGACTTCAATATGTCTTCTAGTGTAATAGTGACTTGACGATTTACACATTTAATTTTATTTTATTTTATGACAAATTTCTTCCCTTTGGGTCTCCCTTTATTGAATAATTAAAACATCAGGTTGATCTTCTAATGCTAAGGGGACAGGTAGGCTATTTTATCTAAGAATTTCATTTCAGGATATCAAAATGGAGATTATAGAACTTATGTTATTTAAAAAGAGTTTTGGGGCTGCCCAAGAATGTTCTGAAATCTCCAATGATGTATCTGATACAGAGTTTGGGTAAAGTGAATCCATTTTACCTCTGTTTGGATTTCTTGTTGTTGTCATCAATAAGAATATCCCATGGGCCTTGATTCTTTTCAAACCCAGCCCTCTCCCTGCAAATATTCTGAAATAGCTTTCCCATCTTGTTGTGCTCAGTTCCCCATCAAGTCCCAAATTACTATTTTGCCACCCTGGTTGTGATCAAACCAACTGCTGGGGGTAAGAGTCATAGTCAATAGAGATAGGCAAGTATCAACAAATAATTTTATTAATGTACTTTAGTATTGAAATGTTTAAGAAGCTGTGATGTTTAATTACCCCTTTCAAAAAGGCCAAAGATTTCAAGACTCAGTACTTCCTCCTCTAATTGCGTCTTAAAGAAGTATTTGGAACTCTTAATGTATGAGGAGTAAGTACACCATCATCATCTCTCCTGCAAAGGACCAGCTGAGTGGTGACATTATCCTGCTTGAGCGGGCCGTTTCAGAAACCTAATGCCAATCTTGCTGAAACTCTTCCAAAAAATCAAAACAGAAGGAACATTACTTAACTCATTCTATGATGCCAACATTACCCTAGTACCAAAGCCAAACAAAGACACGACAAGAAAGGAAAATTACAGAGCAATTTCTCTAATGAACCTCAGCGCAAAAATCCTCAACAAAATACTTGCTAACTATATTCAACAACACATTAAAGGAATTATACACCATGACCAAACAGGATTCATTCTGAGTATGCAAAGGTCAGATGGCTTCACAGGTGAATTCTGTCAAACTTTCCAGAAAGCACTAACACCAATCTTGCTTAAACTCTTCCAAAAAATCAAAATAGAAGAACATCACCTAGCTCATTTTATGATTCCAACATTACTGTAATACCAAAGCCAAACAAAGACACCACAAGAAAGGAAAATTACAGACCAATCTCTCTAATGAAACTAGATGTGAAAATCCTCAACAAAATACCTTCTAATCATATTCAACAACACATTAAATGAATTATACACCACGACCAAGCGGGATTCATTCCTGGTATGCAAGGATTGTTCAACATAAGAAAATCAATTAATGTAATATACCACATAAACAGATTGAAGGGGAAAAAATCACATGATCATATCTATAGATGCAGAAAAAGCATTTGACAACATATAGCACCCTTTCTTGATAAAAACACTGCAAAAGATAGGAATAGAAGGAAACTTTCTGAACATGATAAAGGTATATATGAAAAACCCACAGCTAACATCATTTACAATGGTGAAATACTAAAATCTTACCCTCTAAGATCAGGAACAAAACAAGGATGTCCACTATCATTCCTTCTATTTAACATTGTGTTAGCAGTACTTACTCGAGTACTGAGGCAAGAACCAGATATAAAAGGAATACAGATAGGAAAGGAAAAAGTCAAAATTTCACTATTTGCAGATGACATGATCCTATACATAGAAAGCCCTGAGAAGTCTACAACAAAGCTTCTAGAACTTACAAATGAGTTCAGTAAAATCGCAAATTATAAGATGAATGCACAAATATCAGTAGCATTTGTGTACACTGATGATGAGCAATCAGAAGAGGAAATCAAGAAACAAATACCATTTACAATAGCAAATAAAAAAATCAAATACTTAGGAATAAATTTAACTTAAAGATATGAAAGACTTACACACAGATAACTACACAACACTGTTTAAAGAAATCAAAGAAGACCTTAATAAATGGAAAAATATTCCCTGTTCATGGATAGGAAGACTAAATATTATTAAGATGTCTATTCTACTAAAACTGATCTTTAGATTCAATACAATCCCAATAAAAATCAACGCAGCATTTTTTAATGAACTAGAAAAACTATGAAATTTATTTGGAAAGGAAAGAGGCCTGAATAGGCAAAGACATATTGAAAAAGAAAAATTAAATTGGAGGAATCACAGTACCTGACTTCAAAACATACTACAAAGCTACAGTAGTGAAAACAGCATGGTATTGGCATAAGAACAGACACACTGACCAATGGAACCGAATTGAGAGTTCTGTATAGATACACTCATCTGATAGTCAGCAAGGCCACCAAGCCCACTCAACTGGGAAAGAATGGCCTCTTCAACAAATGGCGCTTAGAGAATTGGATGTCCATATGCAAAAGAAGGAAAGAGGATTACCATCTCATACCTTATACAAAAATCAACTCAAGTTAGATCAAAGACCTAAATGTAAGAGCCAAGGCCATAAAGACCCTGGAAAACAATGTAGGGAAGCATCTACAGGAACTTGTAATAGGAAATGACTTCGTGAACTTCACACCCAAAGCACAAGCAGCAAATTAACAAGTACATAAATGGGACTTCCTCAAATTTAAAACCTTTTGCACCCAAAGGAGCTTGTCATGAAAGTGAAAAGAGAGCCTTCCCAATGGGAGAAAATATTTGGCAACCATATATCTGATAGGAGACTTATATCCTGCATATACAAAGAACTACTATGTCTCAAAAATAAAAAGACAAACAACCCACTTAAAAAATGAGAAAAATATTTGAACAGACACTTCTCCAAAGAAGAAATACGAATGGATAAAAAGCACATGAAAAAATGCTCAAAATCACTAGCTATTAGGGAAATGCAAACCCAAACTACAATGAGATACCATCTTACTCCCATAAGGCTGGCAACTATCAAAAAAACAAGACACAAGTGCTGGAGAGGATATGGAGGAATGGGAACACTCATACACTGCTGGTGGGAATGCAGAAGGATCCAGCCATTCTGCAGGACAGTTTGGCAGTTTCTCAAAAAGTTAGCTATAGATTTGCCATATGCCCCAGCAATTCCACTGCTGGATACCCAGAAGAACTGAATATAAGGACACAAACTGATATATGCACACCAATGTTCATAGCAGCATTATTCACTATTGCCAAAAGTTGGAGTCAACTCAAATGCCTATCAAGAGATGCATGGATAAATAAAATGTGGGATATACATACAATGGAATATTACTCAGCTATAAGAAGGAATACAGTACAAACACCTGTGATAACATGGATGAATCTTGAGGCCCTTATGTGGAGTGAAGCAAGCCAGGCATTTAAGGACAAATACTACATGACCTCTCTGATATGGAACAAGGAAATCAAGCTGCTTCAGAGAGCTAGAGAGTGGAAAATAGGATTAATGGAATTTGGGGGGAGAGGAAGGTTGTGAACTGACACCTACATTGGTGAAGTCAATGATAAGCTGGAGGTAAGTATTTGTACAGGGAAGGGATAAGATGGGGGCATTGGGATACCTTTGTGGGGTTTTGCAGGCCTGATGGGGCTAGGGTTGGGAATATGGATCAGGTGGTCCAAGGAATTAGGGAGAGGGATGGAGGGAATAGTTGAATTTCAGAGACTGCCAGGTATATGGTTGAAGCTATAATGCTGAGAAAACCCTTTAGAAAATATAATAAGGAAGGATTATGTGTTTAAGGTGCTTAAGAGGGTACACCTGGTACAGGTGGAGGCTTCTAGGGAGAGTGTGAGTGCTCATTTTGTCATAGTGTGTTATATCCTTGGGTGGAGAACCATACAATGAGTGTGAAGGTATACGCACATCCTGGGGAGACCTGATGTTCTCAAACAGAGGGAATTGTGTCTCTCGAGAGAATCAGGGGCTCCCAATCAGTTAGGGCATTCTAGTATGTCAAGCCCTCAGCATTGTTGCAAGTATCTGTAAATCTGGTCCCTCAAGTACTGAAGAATGATTTTCACTGTGAGCCCTGAGGGGAGGGGGAGGTAGGTATAGAATACATGGAAGCAGGGCAACTGGGGGGGACAATGGAAATGCCCCACAAGATCATGTAAATGATGGATATAGGACATATTAACTTACATCAAAAATGTATAAAAGTCTGTAAGCTAAAATGTAAACCATAATGTAAAACATAAGGAAAGTAAAAAGTAAAAAGATGTACAGATTAAAATATAAACCATAATGTAAACCAAAATGGAACCATGTTTGATGGCTATGTTTCAAAATCTTTGCATCAGCTGCCGCAAATATAACATGAACATGTAAAAAGATCATTGCTGGGGAAAGGGGAAAAGGGTTTGATGTTGGATATATGGGAGTCCCCTATATTGTGTATGTGAATTACTGTGATCTGGAACTTTTTTGAAGACAAAATTAAAAATTAGGAAAAAAAAGAAAGAAAGGATGTAGACACTGAAGAAGAAATGAAAGTAAGTGCCTTGCCACTGTATATACAGGGCAACACCTATTACAGTGATGAAAGGTCAATCAGGACTTGGAGTTGTCCTGGGTGGTACTGCAGGGACAGTTATTAGACATTGTATGTCCTGCCATGGCCCACTGAGTGGACTGAGAGAGAGTGTAAACAATAATATGGACCATTGTCCAGGTGGTTCAGCAGTGCTCAGAGATGTATTCACCAAGAGCAATGAATGTCCCATGATGATGGGGAGGTTGTCAATATGGGAGGAGTGGGGTGAGGGGGAGGGGCATATATGGGGGCCTCATATTTTTTGAATGTAACATTAAAAATTTTTTTAAAGTAAAAATAAAAAAACAATGCTTTATAATATTTTTCATTTTTTTATTACACCAATTTATTTTTACCTTATTTTAGTATTTCTAAATTAGTATGTATTCTATTTCTAAACTTTGAACTCATCACTATATTTCAATTTCATATTAATTGAATTTGGCAATGTATCAGTCTTCATTGTTGAAGAAGTTTTGGACCACAGAGAGGTTCAACTGTAGCAGGGGAGGAACACTGATGTGGGGTGTTATTGATGGGGGTCACATGGGTGGGTGGGAGTTCTCCAGGGCATGTATATAGGGGACATAAAAATGTTCTGATGTATGTTGGGTGCTTTCATAGTAGTTACAGTTACAAAGGTCAACTGAAGGAGTGCTGAGTTTCTACCCAGGGGAGCTCTGTCATGTTCCCCAATGGAACAGCAATAATCCCCCAAGTGCAATGGCAAAGACCAACAAGGAAGGAATGGTCCAATAATGAGCCCTTGATTCTGATGACTATGCTTATGAGCTTGTGTGCCTGAAATATGCACTAGGCCTAGAGCTTCAGGGTGCTTAAGAATTACCTCCTGCAGGCCTCCATGTTGCTCAAATGTAGCCAATCTCAAAGCCAAACTCAACATGTAAATGCATTACCTTCCTCCCAGTGTGGGACATGACTCCCAGGGATGAGCCTCCATGGCACCAAGGAATTACTATCAATCACTAGCTGGTGAGGCAACTAGAAAGAGACCTTAAATAAAAGGGTAAACTCAGACCAGCAGAATATCTCAGCCTACATGTAGGATCATGTGTTAAAAACTGCTTTTTGACCTTTAATAAAAGAGGGAAATGAGAAAGACACATGAGTTTATATGGCTAAGAGTCTTCAAAAAAGAGTTGGGAGGTCATCAGAGAGGTTGTGCTTATGCACGCCTTAGCAGGACCCCAGAAAAAACCAAAGTAGATAAAACTCTGGTACTGGTTCTCCTGAGGGCTACAGAGATCCACAGGGTATATGGTTATGGCAGATGGATTTGGAGTTCTGTGCCATATCAGAGGGTTCTACTTTGGAATTTATGTTCCTGAGTGTGATGGAGCTGGACTCTGATGTGACCTTTTATACATGCTTCTTCTGTCACTTTTTCTGAACCTGTGGTTGATGCTAGGGATAGTGTATACTCAGGGGACTTGACTCTCTGGACTGGCATGTGCCAGCTGGGCCCTGAGCCTCAGGAGTGTTACAACTCCTACTCTCAGGTTCATTGGACTTACCCAGGTCAGCTAACAGGGAGATGAAGATGGTCAACCATCATACCAGGGAATCAAGAGTACCTACAACTGCAAGCAGAAGAATTGCATCCATCAGTCATGTGGAATCTAAGCCCCCTCTTGATCTAGAGGTGGAGTGGACATCACCATCCCAAGGTCCACAGAATGGAGGAATAAAATATGGACTAGAGTGGATTTACTGATATTCTACTATAAAACTACTGTGGCTAGTAATAGAAGAAATTGTCACATTGAGGTGGAGAAAGTGGCCACAGTAGTTGCTGAGGACAGGGAAAGAGAAGAAGAGATGTTATGTGGGGGCATTTTTGGGACTTTGAATTGTCCTAAATGATATTGCAGGGTCAGATGCTGGACTTTATATATGCTGCCATAACCCACTGTATGTACTGGCGGAGAGTGTGAACTACAGGGTAAACTGTTATCCATGTGGTGCAGCAGTGCTCCAGAATGTGTTCACCGAGTGTGATGAGTGTGCCACAATGATGGGGAGGTTGTTGGTGTGGGAGAAGTGGGGTGGGGGTTGGGGGGTATACAGAAACCTCTTTGTTTTTAATGTAACATTTTTTGAAATGTATGTATCTCCCAAAAAATACATTTTACAAAAATGATGGGGTGGGGGGTGGGGAATGGGAACCTCTTATGTTTTTAAATGTAACATTCTTTGTGATCTATTAACTTTAATTTTTAAAAAGTGTAAAAATGCACGAGTTGATGGTCTCATTCATAAAAAAAAATAGTCTTAAATGGAGAGTCATAGAACCTATTGATGTGTGCTCCTAATGATCTTCAGCATTTGTGCTGAATCCATGCTCCTCCCGGACACTCAAAGTCCATAGCCAATAACTGAGCATGATGGGGATATGAGGGCCTAAGCAGCTCTGTCCAAAATGGACTCGCATTTAAGGCAATCGTCATGTGAGAGCTATCCTTTTGGCTCGCCAAGACTACTTCAGAGCTCTACTGCAGCCGGAGGCATTTCCCATCCGATCCTCCTTTCTCCCCATTCTGCATTCAAGAAGTCAGACCTGCATTCCTGTCTGAAAACTTTCTTTGTTCACACTTCTACCACTCCCATTTATTTGTTGGGTTCTCTGCAAATCAGAGGTCCATTTATTTATTTTTCATGGGAATTACTCCCAATAAATCTCTTGTTATATTTCCAGCTCCATTTTGACATCCGACTTGCAGAGGACCCAACAAATACAATAGGAATGGATAAGGGTCTTATAGTCAAAATAGCATAAATAGCAGCTCAAAAGTTTAAAGAACAATATTTTCTGAGAAGCTACTGGAAGTTCAATTTATTTGAAACCTAAGTATAGTTCAGAAAATATGTCAAAATGAAATAGAAGAATTAAGGAGAAACTATTTTTAAAACAAATTATGTAATAATAAATAACTATGATTAAATTCAGAAATATATGGAGTGTTATTAGAGAATTTAACATGGTGTAATTAAATAACCAGAACTATCTTTTAAAGAGAATAATATTTGAATTAGAGTGTTACGAGTCAAAATTTAAAATGAGGATAGTCAGGAGCATATAATAATCTAGAGGAAAATGGTGATGAATGGACCTGAGGAATTGCTGGTGGATTTAAGAGGAGGATATAATGAAGAACTAAATACTTATGCCTACTTAAAATAAGTAAGTTTATATTTGAGAGAGGTGAGAAAAAGACATTCCACAGAAAAAGAACAAAAAAATTAAAGAGCTGAATTATGAGTGGATGGGCACTAAAATAAAAAGGAGGGGTGGGGATATACAGGAACCTCATATTTTTTAATGTAACATTTTTTGTGTGATGTATATATCTTCAAAAATATAATTTGCAAAAATGATGTGGTGGGGAATGAGAAGTGGGTTATATGGGAGCCTCTTATGTTTTTTGGTTTTTTTTTTGTTTTTTGTTTTTTACTGTAATATTCCTTGTGATCTATTAACTTTAACTAAAAATAAATAAATAAATTTTTTTTAAAAAAGCAAGTGATAAGGTATGTTAAAACCTAAGCTTATGTGTACTGGGAAATAAAGAAAAATTATCTTAGTTAAAATAGGAATAATACATCAATGCAAGTTGTCAACCGTCAAAGAGACAATAAAATGGTATTCTTATAAACAGGCCTGATCTTACTTAGAACTGTGGAGTCAAAATAATTTCCTATCTTATGACATTGGATAAGATGAAGAATCTTATATTCAGTATACTCTATATGTCAAAGCATAAATGTCCTTAAAAATATAATTGGTATCTTATCTTTTATAAATGACTTGGAATAGATAATGGACAAGAAAAGTAAATGGTAATAATAGAAGTGATGTATGTTATTCCCCTGGGAATATTATCAGAATACTGCCAGAAAAATTATAGGCAATCTAAACATAAATGTATACTTTCAACATATAAAGATTTTTTGCAAAATAGGTTCCTAATCATTGTTAGAAAAATATTTGTATGCAATGTTATGAAATCTATATTATTAAATATATAAAATGAACTTTCAATGATAAATGAGATCATTGAATTTTATGCCTTTTCTTGCTTAATATATTTATGATTTTGAGAAAATTTTGCTTCAAATCTTCTCTGTCACATAATTGTTACAAGTTTTACTGATTTTGCAGTGACTGTCATACTTTATTGAAACACTTTTGTTACCGACTGAAGAGTAACAAGCAGTCCTGATTCTCGATCTAACAGCCATTTTGCTTCCTACTCCCAATCATTTTCAATCATTTTGCTTCTAAGAATTTCTAGAATGTCTCTTAAGGGACCCACTGTCAAAGTACTTGTGTTCCATAGATCCATGATTCCTTGTTAATAATGAGTTTTCTTTTTTCTTCCTATCTCTCAGCTGTTTGGAACATAAAACGTTTAGAAACCAATGGTGTAGAATGAGACGAGAACTAAATACAACCCTGTGGATGACCAATTTCAAAGGACCAAATAGAGTAAGTGTGATTCTTAAATTAAATTAAGCAGGAATAATCAAAGAGAAAGTTCCTTTTTATGGGAAACTGAAAAATCTTAAGAGAAGTAAATATGTCATTGTTGTAGACTGGCAGAGGATAAAAGAAATTATTTGAGACCCAAAGCTCCTTAAGTCACTGTATAGATGTCATTGGAGTTATAGTCCTGATTGTTTTAAATTAGTGTAATATCTGAAATAGGCTTTGTCAAGACCTAATGGATATACATATAGGGACACAGATCTTGAATTTTTAATCAAAATTATATCAATAGAAGACTATGAACTTACAATGATTAGTTCCAAAGAAGATGCAAAATTATTAAAATCAAATTTTTGTTTACATACTACAAACTGTCATCAAAATGTAGTCTGTCATATCTAAAATTTGTTGTATAGCATGTGCAATATTTAAAATTTATCCTTCTAGGATTTTTTAATTCTACACATAATGGGTCACTGCTCAGTATAATTATGTTTATTACTTACTACAAATCCTTTTTTCATTTCCCTAAAATATTATTATAATATTAAAATATTATAGATTAATTTATAGCTGAAGACTTTTGTTTTTTGCTTGAGACTTGTTGAAAAGGATGGAAATTTGAATTTTTAAAATTCATTCTACATTTATTGATAAACTATGTGAAGGACTGAATATGATGAATACCACCGTTGTCCAACAGTGAAATGAACTTCCACGGAAAGAATGAGCTTCCTGCACTATTCAACAGAAGTTAGATGACTTCTTCTCAGAGAGTTTATCTTGAGATCTCTTCCAAATCTAGAATTCTATTTATATACTTACTGAGTATAAATACATACACATATATTTATACACATATATTATGAATACATACATTTTTAAAATATGAGTAAGATACTATAACATTTTCAATATTCCAAAAGAGAAGCGTATAAAGAAGTGACTTTTAATTTCACCTAAATTACGTTACAAAATTTCAGTGGTGCTATAGGTCTCATATTCCTAAACTTTTGTGTTTACAAGAAATACTTAGGATTACTAAAAATGATTCTCTATATCATATCCATAGGAGATATGTGCTATTGGCTTAATTTCTAAAAACCCAGTGAAGAATGATTTAAAACTAATATTAAAAAATTATTTTAATGATAGCCAGGCCCTGAGCCTCAACAGACTTCAACTCCTACACTCTGATTCATTGGACTTACCCCACTCAGCTAACATGAAGTTGAAGAATGTCAACCACCACACCATGGAGCCTAGAGTGCCTACAACTGAAAGCAGGAGGATTGCATCCAGTATCCATGTGGAATCTAAGCCCCATCTTGACAGAGATGTGGAATGGACACAACCAACCCAAGGTCCACAGAGAAAATGTGGCATTGGTGTGGGAAAAGTGGCCATGGTGGCTGCTGGGTGTGGGGAATGGGAGGAAGAGATGAGATGTGGAGGGATTTTCGGGACTTGGAGTTGTCCTGGGTGGTGCTGCAGGGACAATTACCGGACATTGTAGATCCTCCCATGGCCCACTGGATGGAACGTGGGAGAGTATGGGCAATGATGTGGACCATTGACCATGAGGTGCAGCGATGCCCAGAGATGTACTCACCAAATGCTATGGACGTGTCATGATGATGGGGGAGAGAGTTGCTGTGGGGGGAGAGGTGAGGTGGGGGCAGTGGGGGTGAATGGGGACCTCATATTTTTTTAATGTAATATTTTTTAAAAATGAATAAAAATATATATATAAAAAAATAAAAAAATTATTTTAAAAATAACTATAGTTTTTAATCTTCTAGGGTTGTCTTGTCCAAGACAGATGTGAAAAACAAAATTTAAGACAGCTCTACATAATAAATATCTGGGTAACTGGCAAAAATGATTGTTGACTTACTTGTGAGTTTTGGGCCTGAACATTATCTCCCTCATATACCTCACTCAGATTGTCAGAATATAGCTATGAGGTTTATCTCCACAATGCCAAGTTGGTTTTCAGATAGCAACCATAAACCTCAGTGAAACATATGCCAAATTGGTTGTTTGGCTGAATTTAATGTGCACTGGAGCAAAATGACCAGTTAATTCTATTTGAATTATGATAAAGGATCAATTTTTATTAATAGAAAAATCATTAGCTTAAAGAAAGTTCAAAGCATTTTTACAATTATTTATTTATATTTAAAGTACTTACTACCCTTTCAATAATTTTTACATTAATATCAGACATCTTAAAATAAAACAATTAGGAAGATTAATCTTTCTAGGCTAATTATAATTTGAACAAATACCATGCAATTTATTTATTTAGAATTGAAATTTATTTGTATTCAATTTAATCACTGATAAGTTTATTTATATTTTATTTCATTCATTCATCTCACTATGTTACACAATAGAAAGAAATATAAGAATAAGTCATATTCCTGCCTTTGAAAAATTCATGGATTTGCAAAGCTATTAAATTTGGGGAAATATTTTTATATTTCAGACCTTTGATTTCTGATTCATTTTTTAAATTTTTTTTAATTTATTCTTAAAAGATACTTAGATTACATAAAAAATATAAGGGATTCCCATATGCCCCACTCCCCACATTAGCAACTTCTTTCCTTAATGTGGTACATTCATTGTAATTGATGAACGAGTTTTGGAGCATTGGCACACAGTATGGATTATAGTTTACATTTAATAGCTTATACTCTCTCCCTCTCCATTCTGTAGGGTATGGCAGGATATATAATGTCTTGCATCTGTCCCTGTAATGTCATTCAGGACAACTCCAAGTCCCAAAAATGCCCCCATAGTATACCTCTTTTTCCCTCTCCCTGACTTCAGCACCTCCAGTGGCCATTGTCTCCACATCAATGATATAATTTCTTCCATTGCTAGAATCACAATAAGTCTATAGTAGAATATCAGTAAGTCCACTCTAGTCCATATTATACTCCCCAATCCTGAGGATTCTGGGATGGTGATGCCCACTCTACTTCTAATTGAGTAGGGGCTTAGATTCCATATGGCTGATGGATGGGACTCTCTTGCTTGCAGTTATAGACTCTCTTGGTTCCTTCATGTGGTGGTTGTCCATCCACACTTCCTTGTTAGTTGTCTTGGATGAGTCCAATGAACTGGAAAGTAGGTGTTGCAACTCTGCTGAGGCTCAGGGCTCAGCTGGCACATGGACAGCCCAGAGATTCAAATCTCTTGGACATTCACCTACCAACTCCAGCACCAACTATAGATTCAAATAAAAGGGACAGAAGAGGCATGTGTAGAGTAGTCACAACTGAGTCCAATTCTGTCACGCTTAGGAGCACAAACTCCAAAGTCAGGCCCACTGGCAAGGCACCATTTTTAATTTCACTATCACCATCACTACCTAGAAAGAATCCAGAATCATTAGGTCATGATTTGTCTTTCCCATGAGTTGCCGTTCTTTGCATTACTAAAGCCATATGTTCTCTATGAGTGTTATATGTATCACCTGCTATTTTGTATAAGTATGGAGGTGGGAGGAGAAATGGAATAAGTTGTATGTACATATCTTTCCATTGAGTTCACATAAAGACAAAGATGGGAATATGCAGATTTACAAGTTGTGTGGATAACAATTGCCTAGCAACAACATCCTCTCCCAGTCTCAAAGGAATTAAACACTGAGGTAGAAACATTGTCTCCAAATATACTGTAATACATCTCTATTGTAAGAGCCAATACAGAAAATGACAGTATGTATTATGTTAACATCATTAATCTTTTAGCTGTTTTTTTTCCATGAAAAAATTGGAGAGCTGGAGGAAAACTAAAAGAACATTAGCTAGCAATTTAAAACAACCAAAACAATGTGTTTTCACATAGTTTTCTAACACTTTTTAATATCTCCAAATTCACTAGGTTGACTTTTTATTGACCTACACATTTTTAAACTTAAACCCTAATTAAAATTCATTTCCAATTTTAAATGCATTTCTTCACTTTGATTTGCTAAACAGTGTATTTCTACAAAAACCTACCTATTTAAAGATTTGTAGGCTTTCTCTTCTTTCCTGCCTTTCATTTTATTTTCTTTATCTTGAACATGCAGATTCTATAATATGTACTGGGTTGATAGTCATAAAAACTAGTACTGACTGTGTCACACATTTTCTGATATGACATTGAGCAAAGCCTTTTATCATGCTATAACTGTTTACTCATTTGTGAAAGGAAAACAGTAATAATGCCTGCCGTCCATAGCCTTAGAGGGTAATGGTAAGATAAAATGGAGATAAAAAATATACAGGAAAGAGTTAAATGCTGTAAATAAAAATGCCCTCATCTGTTAAAGAAAACAGGTGTTGTTTTTCTGCTTTTCCTCTTAAAATCTATATCCAAATTTGAAATTCCTGGGAGCCCTAGATCTTGAAGATTCTAATCATTTTTCCAGACCTCCCTGAATAGTCCTACCAGTGGAATCTGGAACTATTCCACACACATTTGCACTTAACGTTAATAAGAAAATAATGTGCATTTGTTAAAATAAAATAAACAGAAGTTCAAAGCTTTTTAAAAGTATACATGATTGAATACTAGTGACTATAATGTTATAATTATATTAAAACTAGAAGATAAATCAAAGGATCCTGTAATTAGGATAATAATGGCAGCCTATACCCATGTTGACTCTTTCTTAAAATTTGGCAGTTTTTCTTAACGCGTGACATATATGATGATTGTTTTATTTGTTTACAGCTATTCAGTACCTTCCTTCTTGCCATGTCTTCCTGTCGGCAAACTGTAGTAAGCGAAATGACTCCCCCCAAAATGTCAGATCTTCATCTCTGAAACCTATTCATATTACCTTATTTGGATAAGTGGTCTTTGAGATGAGATTATGTTGAGGAGATTCCAATTTAAGTAAGGTAGACAAAGGATGAAGAATGCTGCAGAAGATTGTGCATTTTTTCTCCTATACAATAACACCCACCCCAGAAAGTGAAGTGGGAGCTGAAATTCAGACTGACTGCACTCACCAAGCCTTTTATGTTGACGGTTGAGTTGGGTGCACGCTGAAGAAGGAAGGGTTTCATTTTCTATTTTGCACACAGGTGCCATGCATTCACCAAGATGTGCCTCTGTGGGGATGCATGCAACTAGAAGAGGTGACTTTTCTTAATTTGCTAAAACCAGGAAGAGCATTTAAGCAAGGATTTATAAGCAGGTCAGATAGACTTGACTCTGACTCCAGCATGTGGAATGCACAAAAACAAAACCAGCACAGTGAATTTGGTTGGCTGACACAGAAGAGCTGATACCTGACTTGTTCTTTACATTTCCTGCCAGGGTCAGGAGTGCTTACAAGTACTCCTTAGAGTTTGATAATCAGAAACCCACATTGAGTTTTTGCTTCAGACTAAGGCAGAAATAGTAATTCTAGTGTTATATCTAAAAACTCTAAGTGGACAAGTGGGAGAGGGCATAAAAGCAGATCCGTGAATTACCTGTGCTCGCATGTAAAGTCATGCCTGTGATTATTGCTATATCAGGTGGTAAAATTTGATTGACCTCCCAAGGTTAATCAGTCCATAATCATGGCTTTCTTATCACCCTTTGTAGTATATAAGAAACGGCTGGTCTTACGTCAAACAATGGAGAAAAAGTCTGGGTTTCAATCCCCGTTGATCACCATCACCACCATTACTTTTCATCGTTTTCCATCATTGATTATTATTGCTGTCATCAGAGATTTTCCTTTTGGTGTCCTTCTTCGCTGACCACAGGCTTGGCTCCAAGGACAACTGCTGAAATTTCAACGGCCAGAGCCCTCAAAGACTACTCACTCAGGCACTCTCATAGGCTGTACCCTTCCTAGGGAGTCTGAGATAATGTACAAGCATTTTAACCACTAGGGCTCAAGCTGTCTCTTCCACCCCTGTAAGTTAAATGACCATTAAGCCCTGCAGCCTCAAAAGCCTAGAACTTCCAAAGGCTATTTGGAAGTTTGTCTTCAGGGGACTATCCCTCCCATTAGCTATAAATACAAATAATTTCCATCTAAGGCAGGAAAGTACAAAACTAAGGTACATGGAAATGGATGTAGCAAATATATTTTGATCTTTTTTGCTAATAAGAAAAAATAGTCAATCATAGGCCCTATATCAGTAATACTAATAACAAATAATTATTATAGTAGAGTCTTACTCCACTAAACACCAAACTGCTAAAGAACAGCAGAGTAAAACACTATTTTTCTAGTGGTTATGTGTGTTTGTGTTGTGTTGTATGTGTGTGTGTTTGAAAAACACTGCATCTGGAGTTGGGATTTTAAATTTTTGACAGGCTATCAATCAAATAAGTCCAGTTCAATAACACAACTCAGCATGAGGTCCAAATTAATCTTAAAACCAAGAACACAGATACATTCAACATATTAATCAAAATGGCTATTTTCTTTTGAATTATTTTGCAGTGCTAAGGCATGGCAATTTCTTTAATGATTTCCAATTTTGAATATAGAAGCTTAAAGAGTGTTCATAATTTAGCTACTAATAAGAGGGGGATTGGAGTGAAAAATATTTCACATAGAGCACCAGTGTTGAATTTCACTAGAATATGTGGTGCATTTATCACTCATTTTTGCTAAAGTCAATAATGTGTTCACTGAGTGAAACCAGTGACAGAACTTTGAGTCAGTAGGATAGCCAGACTGGGAGTGGCTAGGAATTGGAAATGAGCAGATCCACTGGGAGATGACGGTAGAAACAGGTGGTCAGGCATATTTCAGCAGCAGCGAATACAAGGAAATCCAAAAAGAAAACCATGTTTTTCAGGAAGACCCAGTCCTCAATGGCAAGCATTGTCTTGGAGGATGCCCAAAGTTAGGGGATAGAAGTCTAAAACGAAAGGAGGTTTTGACAACTAGCTTTAGGAGCCCAGACAAAATGTTCCCATGACTGAGGACAAAAAATAATAGTAATAACGTCTCCTTATTGATCTCTTACGGCGTGCACTTCATTCTGGTACTATTACAAACTAGTGAAGTGAGTATCATTATTACCTTTTTATAGACGACACATTGGAGCCTTAGGCCCATAAAGAAACACAGGTAGTCAATGAATGGAGTTTCATGCTTCTAACTTAATTTGACATTTTTTTTTGTACTTATTCATTTCTTTTTTTCTAATTAATTTTTTTACTTTTAAAGAAGATTTAGATTACACAAATATTACATAATAAATAAAAGGGATTCTCATATGCTCCATTTCCTCCCCCTCCCACACTTTCTCACATCAACAATATCCCTCATTATTGTGGTACATTTGTTATGATTGATGAACGCATATTGAAGATACTGCTGACTATGGATTACAGTTTATATTATACTTTACACACTGTCCTGCACAACCTTATAGGTTATGACAAAATATATAGTGACCTGTATCTGCCACTGCAATGTCATGCAGGACAACTCAAATGTCCCCAAAATGCCTCCATATTGTACCCATTCTTCCCTCGCTCATCCCTCAGAACCTCTGGTTGCCATTGTCTTTATATCAATGATGAGTTTTTCCATTGCTTGAATAATAAAGTCTGTAGTAGAATAATAATACATCTATTTTAGTCCATTGTTCATACTCCAATCTTGAGGACCTTGTGATGGTAATGCCTACTCTGCTTCTAATTGAGAGGGACAGATGGATGGAACTATCTTGCTTGCAGTTGCAGACACACTCTGTTCCTTGGGATGAGTGTTGTATGTCATTATTTCCTTGTTAGTTGTCCTGGATGAGTAGAGTAAACTGGAGAGTAGTTGTTGCAACTATGCTGAAATTCAGGGCTCATCTGGCACATGGATGAGTCAAAGATTTAATTCTCTGGGATATATATTTATCAAGTATAGTGCTAATTATAAATTCAAGTAAAAGGAGGAGAAGAGCCACATGTAGGGAAACTATAAATGAGTCTAACTCTGTTAACATTGGGGAGTATAAATTCCAAAGTAAGGCTCACTTTTAGGGTAATGAATTCCTGAGCTGTCTGCCCTTCATTAGTTTCTGGATATCTCTACAGCCCTCAGGAGTCCTACTATTTGAGGTACCATTTGCTGTGGCAGTCAGTGAGAGCCTGATGAGACTTGCATAATCGTAACCTCTGGAATGACCTCCCAACTCACTTTGAAGTCTTTTAGTCAGAAAAACTCATTTGTGTTTACCATTTCCCTTTTTTGTTCAAGGTATTTTTCCAGATGCATTGTTAGTTGACTCTTGTCAATAATCCCTTGGTGCCAGGGAGGCTCATTCTCAGGAGTCATGCCCCACGTATGTTTATACGGTGAGTTTGGCTTAGAGAGAGTCCACATTTGAGCAACAAGGTTTTCAGGAGGAAACTCTTAGGCAATATATAATGCAGGCTAAGTTTTAATTTCACAAGAAAATGTTCATAAGTACAACCATCAATATCAAGAGCCTGGCATAATGCTCTGCCTTCCTTCACTAGACATTGCCCATGTACTCAGGGGATTCTTGCTGTTATATTAGAGAATGTAGCAGAACTCCCCAGGTTGGGAATTTAATATTCTTTTGGTTATTGTGTGGATCTCTACCAGGAAGATCTCAATAAAGTAGATAGGCAGAGCTCAACTCTCTCACAAAAATAATGGAGAAAGGGCAAAAACCTATGTTAGGAAGCTGTTTTGGGTATCTATAGAACAGGAAAGAAATGTACATCATCCAGGAGTGAGCAAGACAGATAAAGAAGCCAAAGAAAAACCATGAGTTGTTCACCCCTGTGGCTGGACATGGCACCTATACCCCACAGTCAAGGTAAAACCCTTCACTCACTGCTACCAGTTGAGTGGAAGGGACCATTCCCTGGGAAGAAAAGAGTTTCTTTTCAGTGAGTTTGACTAGCTGAGCCCCCATCAGATTTCAAAGAAGACCCCAAGCATCACTGAGGCAGCCCCAGGAGAGGGGTGGAGGGATCTGATGAGGCAGGCTGTCACTCCCAGCAGCTCTAGGAGAGACAGGGACTAGCTCAGTAAGGGGGCAGAGACAGATGCCTACACAGCACAGGTCCTGGCAAACTGTTAGAAACCCAACTAGACTGAGGGAATGGGGACAGGAAGATACAGATGAACTTTCAGAAAATCTTATCTTTAAGAAGATTGTGGGTAGAAATCCAGAGCTTACTCTTAAAGGGATGAAGATGATAGGTATGAAATCTACTGAGGGATTAATGTATAAAGGTATATGCTAAGGATGTGGATTGCACATGTGAGGTGGAGGGGAAAATATCATAAATACCAAGGGTCTGCTTGCTGCTAAGCATCTTTTGGACAATTTTCCTGACCAACCAGCCTCACCTGTGCTTTTCTCCCTGGAAGCAGTCTTCAGAGTCTCTCATATGTAAAGTCGACATCTTTCCTTACCCCTGCAATCATTCAAGGTACAAAGGTGGATAAGACTCACTCAACTTCTGCCTTCAGGAGGTCAAGTTCTAGTATGTACCCAAAACTAGGTGCAGAAAATGATTCTCCTCGGCTCTTTGCTCATCCTCAATTCCTCCAACAGGATAAGCACGCAGGCTATTCATTAGAGGCTGTTAGAGAAACAGGTAAGACAGTAGTCATTGCCAGTTTACACATCCTGTGAAATTCTTACAGATGAGTACCTTTCTTATCTGTTTTAATAAGATTTGTGCAAGCATCCCACACTGTGCTCTTACTTCTGAGAGTAGGTTCATTGACCATATCCTCTCTTTCTGAGCTAATCTTAAGGAATAGGGTAGCTTCTCCTCACTTTCTTCCAATAAAAGAGTGAATCAAGGCTAGATTCATAATTAAGACATTGGCATCATGGAGGATCTCCACCTAGTGCTGGTGAGGATTAACATTAAAATAGGCCTTTGCATCCCTACCCCATAAAATGACCCACTGCACATTTCCTCATGCCAATGAAAGGAACCAAGGTAAACCTGCCTTGATGCTAAGCCATGATCTATCCTTAAATTTTCCCAGTCTGGACTAGACTCAGAGCATGAGATACAGCTGGACCTGAAGGTGGAATCCAAATGTCCCCAGGTATGGAGACTGGGGCGATAGAGGGCAGGGAACCAAACTGGCCGTTATGTTTGTACTCCTTTGAACTCTTTTTCCAGTGGCAAATATAATTTTCTAAGGATGTCCTTTCTACTTAGTGTACAGAAAAGTTTTTAAAATTGTTATTTGATTATAATTAATTTATACATTTAACTGAATGTTTCATGAAGAACATTTTAGAAGAGTTGTAAGGTGACAGCTATTTTACTTTAGGCCCTAGTAAAGCATGGATATAATGAGAGCATGATTTTTATCCTTTTCTCAGACTTTTCAAAGGGACATTTTCCTTTGCTCCTATCCATTTGAATAACTTCTCTTTAAGAGTGGTTTCCCAGTTGAACACCCACTATTATTTATCACACTCTCATAAACCAGAAGATTCTCTTTCTTAATAATTTTCAAAGTATGTAGTTATTTAGAAACCTTTCAAAGTAAGCGTTCGTAAACCCAGATTGATGATATTGTTGAATGTTATAAATAGCTTAAGTACATACAGTTCTCAAAAACTTGCATTTTAACATCATGGAGAACTTCAAACTCCGCAAACATTATTTTGTGGTACGGTTTAGGATTTACTTCTGTGTAAAGAACAAAGGATACTACATTTTTAAGTGAACATTGGTGCTACCTCATTTTGCTGCATGTGTAGATTTGGAATAAAATTGTTAGAAAATTGCTGGCATCATATAGTAAACCAGTAGCAAAAAATGAAAAGATTTTTTAAAATTTTTATTTAAATAATTTATTGTATTTTATTTACACATATTTTTCACCAGTTAAGCTTTAGAGCATATGAACTCCAGGTCATGAAATATCACCAAGATATGTACCTACAGCTAGTAAATATCACAACTAGTGTTCAAAGGCACATCTGTGGAGTCTGTGCATTTTCTTTCTTTCAAATCTCCTTCTGCATAGTCATTTTTTTTAATTTATTTTTGCCTTCCCCCGGCCCTGCTGTTTTTGTTGTCTGTGTCCATTCACTGTGTGATCTTCTGCTGTATCTATTTCTCTTTTTGTCTTCTCTTCTTCTTTTTTTATTTTATTTTCTTCTCTGGGATTCACCAGGATTTGATCCTCAGGACCTCTGATATGGAGAGAGAATCCCTGTCACTTGTGCCAGCCACCTCAGTTCCTGGTTTCTGCTGTGCTTCACTTTGGCTCTCCCCTTCATCTCTCTTTTGTTGCATCATCATCTTGATGCATGACTCACTTATGCAAACACTGGCTCACTACGCAGGCACTCAGCTCGCCATGTGCATTGGCTCACTGTGCAGGCATGTTTTTTCTTTTTCTTTTTTTTTTACCAGGAGGCCCCTGGGATTGAAACCAGGTCTTCCAATATGGCAGGTGGAAGCCCTATCACTTGAGCCACATCTGCTTCCCTGCATAGTCATTTTTAAAGCTACCTTCCTGTGAGACATTGAATTAAAGAATGACATAAAATGATCCTGCTTGAGAAAAACAAAAGGGAGTGAGGAATCTCATAATGGGAACATTTAATCATTTGTTTCCAAAAGATGCAAATGCCCACATGCATCATTACAATACCCTTGGATATATCAGAATAGTATATTTTCTGTTTCTCAAAACTGAGTATCCACTGCCACTATATGGTCAGGGGATAAGAAATGCCAAAGGATTAAAAAGGGTAAAGGATATTGTATTAGTCAGCCAAATGGGGTACTGATGAAAATACCAAAAACTGGTTGGTTTTTATAAAGAGTATTTATTTGGGGTAGGAGCTTACAGATACCAGCCCATAAAGCTTAAGTTACTTCCCTCACCAAGGTCTATTTCCACGTGTTGGAGCAAGATGGCTGCCAGCATTTGCGAGGGTTCAGGCTTCCTGGGTTCCTCCCTTCCTGGGGCTTGCTTCTCTTTCCTCTGTGTGCTTGCTTCCTGGAGCTCCAGCTTAAGGCTTCAGCACCAAATTCCAACATCAAAACTCCAACATCAAAAATCCTCACATTGGCCAGCCTCAAAACCAAACTCAGCATGTAAATGTGTTGCCTTCCCCCCAGCATGGGACATGACTCCTGCGGATGAGCCTCCCTGGCACCGAGGGATTACTACCAAGTACCAGCTGATGATGTAACTAGAAAATGACCTTGAATAAAAGGGTCAACTCAGACCAGCAGAATATCTCAGTCTACATATAATACCAAGAGTTAAAAATGCTTTTTGACCTGAATAAAAGGGGGAAATGGAAAGGGCAAATGAGTTTATATGGCTATGAGTCTCCAAAAAGAGCCAGGAGGTTATCAAAGGGGTTGCCCTTAGGCACACCTCAGCAGAGTCCCAGAGACAGATAAAGTAGATACAATCTCAAGTATTGGTTTTTCAGAGGCTACAGAGACCCACAGGTTCTATTATCATGGCAGATGGAGTTCAGTGCCATGTCCGTTGGCCCTACTTTGGAGTGTGTGTTTCTGCATGATGGAGCTGGACTCAGATGTGATCTTTGTCCACAAGCCTCTCCTGTTACTTTTACCAGATCTGTAGTTGGTGCTGGGGCTTAGTGTATACCCAGGGGACCTGAATCTCTGGACTGACCACGTAATAACCAGGCCCTGAGCCTCAACAGACTTGCAACTCCAATACTCTGATTTATTGGACTTACCCCAATCAGCTAACATGGAGGTGAAGAAGGTCAACCACCACACCAGGGAGCCAAGAGTGCCTACAACTGAAAGCAGGAGAATTGCATCTAGCATCCATGTGGAATCTAAGTCCCCTCCTGATATAGATGTGGAGTGGACACAAACATTCCAGGGTCCACAGGATGGAGGAATAGAGTATGGATAGAGTGGACTTACTGATATTCTATTCATGAACTATTGTGATTAGTAATCGAAGAAAATGTGACATTAGTGTGGAGAAAGTTGCCATGGTGGCTGCTGGGGTAGGGAGTGGGAGGAAGAGATGTGATGTGGGGGCGTTTTTGGGACTTGGAGTTGTCCTGGGTGGTGCTGTGGGGACAGCTACCGGACATTGTATGTCCCCCATGGCCCACTGGGTAGACTGTGGGAGAGTGTGGGCTATGGTGTGGCCATTGACCATGAGGTGCAGCAGTACTCAGAGATGTATTCACCAAATGCAATGAATATCTCATGATGATGGAGAAGGTTGCTGTTATGGGGGGAAGAGTGGGGTGAGAGGGATGGGGGGTATATGGAGACCTCATATTTTTTTAATGTAACATAAAAAAAAAAGACAAAAAAAAAACCAAACAAACATACCCTCACATTAAAAGCCCCAACTCTGTCCTTTGCCATGCCTTTATCTGTGAGTCCCCACCCCTTGACAATGCCCTAATGACGTGGCCCAATCAAAGCCTTAATCATAACTTAATCATGACCAGATTATAAACCTAATCCAATATCAATTTTTGCAATTCATAACTATATCAAGCTGCTACAGATATAAACAGGAAATTTATTTTAAAAGAAATTTAAAAACTGGATTATAAATGTTTTAAACACTCTCAATCATGATGTAAATTAAACAAATACAAATTATAGTGATAATGAAGTACCATTGTTTACCTATTAGCTTGGGAAAGCTGGGTATTTTGTAATTCAATATTGACAAGAATATAAGGAAACTGGGAGTGTAAATTGATAGAACATCTTTGGGAACACTTGTAATTTTGATCAAAATATCAACAGCAATTACAGGTTTCTGACAGCATTCCTATTTCTGGGAATTTTTCCTGCAATATATGAACACAAGTACATGAAAACATAAAGTAAACAGTGCAAATGTTTGCAGAAATAAGAGTAAATAATTATATTTTTATCAATGTGAATTAGATATTTTATAATATATCTATGCAATGGAAAACTATTCCAGTACAAATGCATATATAAAATACATATGTGGTAGATATGTTTGTGCTGTTAATGGCAGTTGCTCTTTAAGTGAAAAGCAAAGCAATGTGGAAATTAGTGTTATGACATATAGATTAATAGAATAATCTGGAAACTAACATTAGAAACTTATAGATATCATTGCCAACAAATAGGGAGGGTGACTGAAAGGCAGGTGTGACAGGTGGACATATTTCCATTGCATAATCTTTGTTCTGTTTGTGTGTTTTTAAAATATTTACATGTATTTTAATAAAAGCAATAACTGATGCTAAATATATTCAACAATGAAGAGATATCTATTGGGGTGGTAGACAGGATTTTCCATGATTCTTTCCCCTGGCACACATGCCCTGTATAGCCCATACCCCTTGAGCATGTGTGGGACCTGTCAATAAGAAGGATATAATTTCTATGATTAGGTTACTTCATATGGTAAAGGGAAAGGGATTTTGCAGATGTAACTGAAGTCCTAGTCTGTTGACATTAATCCAAAGGAAGAATTTTTTTGGAGTGGGCCTTACATAAACAGGTGATGACTTTAAAAGAGGGTCTATCTAAAACAAGGGTTCTTATCCTTTTTTGTTCTATGGACCCTTTGCCAGTCAGGTGAAAACCATGGACGCTTACTAAGTCCACACTATATTGCATATTATTTAATAAATGCATCACACCAGCGCCAACGTCCCTACAAGAATGGTGTTTTTTGACTTTCAATTCAAGCTCACAGATCCCTTGTTAAGAACCCCTTCTCTAGAAGTAAAAGAAATTCTCCTGCTGTCCTTGAAGAAGTAGGCTGCCATACAGTGATAGGGTCTTTATGGCAAGGACTTGAAGGCAACTTCTACTTGTTGAAAGCAATCCCTGCTTATACTTGATTTCAGTCCTGTGAGGCTCAGAACAGAGGACCCAGATAAGCTGTGCCTGGATGACTGGCAGGCATTGTGAAATAATACAGTTGTGTTGTGTTCATCTGCTATGTTTGTGACAACTTTTATGCAGTGAGAAAACTAATGTGTAGCTGCTATTTCTGGCTATTAGACATATTTATTAATTTATTTTAAAGCAGTGTTATTGAGATATATTCACATACCATACAATACAATACATATACCATTCCATACAATAGCAGCTATATAGAGTAGCGGAAGCATAGATTGAGAGGTGATGAAATTTTTTTGACTGTTTTTTATTTATTTATTATTATTATTAAAATAATGAAAATGTCCTAATAATAATTGAAGTGATGAATGCACAACAATGTGATTATGCCAAAAACCATTTATTGTACACTTTGGACGGATTGTATGCTTTACGAATATGTATCAATAAAATTGATTTGTTTAAAAAAAAAATGAAATTCTCCACTGGTGGAGATTTATCTACATTCTACCCACTGGAGATTCTAATTAAATATGGCTGAAGTTGGAGCTTATATTTCTGTGTTTAACCAACTCCTCAAGTTATTCTGATACATACCAAACATTGAATACCACTGCCCTTTCATAGCAATATTGGAAAATTATAGAACTGAGAAAGACAAGATTTTTTTGCCAAATAAGATATTATAACAATATTTTAAGATTATGTAGTATTATAAAAAATTATTTTTAAATGTGATTTTTTTCTGTCTTAAGCATTTTATAGTTAAATAACTCTTTTATACATTATGCTGGTTTGAACCTGTATGTGCTCCAGAAAGGCATGTTCTTTACTTGAATCCATTCTGTAGGTATGGATCCATTCTAAGTAGGACCTCTGACAAAGCTACTTCATTTAAGATGTGACCCACCTCATTCAGGTTGGATCTTAATCCCCTTACTGGAGTCCTTTGTAAATGGAATGACTACAGTAGGAGTGAAAGAAAGCCAGGAAGCTGAAAGCTACAAAACCCAGAAGAAAAGGGAAAGACCAGCAGATGCTGCCATGCCTTGCCATGTGTAAGAGGACCCAAGGATCAATGGTAGCTGGTCTTCAGGAAGAAAGCATTGCCATGATGCCTTGATTTGAACATTCCCATAGCCTCAAGCTGTAAGCTAACAAATTCCCATAGTTAAAAACTAACCCCTGGGAAGCAAAGGTGGTTCAAGCAGTTGAGCACCAGCTTCCCACAAGGGAGGTCCTAGATTTGGTTCCCAGTGCCTCCTAAAAACAAAGAAACAACAAGCAAACAGATGGAAAAAAAACAATTCAGGGGAGCTGATGTGGCTCACTGGTTGAGTGCTGTCTTCCCATATACAAGTACCAATTTCAGTCCCCAGTGCCAGTACCTCCAAAACAAACACACAAACAATAACACTTTTCATGGTATCTGCTTTGAGCAGCCAAGCAAACTAAAACATACAACTAGAATTATCATTTATCTTCACCAACCAACACCACTTGCTTAGCATTAACATGAAAGTCAGTCCAGAAACAATTTAAGTCTAAATAAATTGATTCATTGAAGCAGTTATTCATTTTCTCATGCCCTGCTCATATACAGGTTACAAAATAATATGTGCCAACCACACGAAGAGATTATTCAGCAAAGAACTGGGAGAGTATAAACTGATTGTGTAAGTTGTAAAGACACAAAAGAGGATGAATTTTAAGGGTGGGGACTATGGAAAATCTTAAAAGAGGAGGTACATAAGTTATCTAGTCTGCTCAAGCAAATTCCATAAAATGGTTCATCTTAAACAATGGGAATTTATTCACCCGAGTTTTGAGGCATCCGAAATTTCCAAACAAGGTGCCATCAAGGCAATGTTTTCTTCCCAAAGACTGTGGCATTCTTGGGCTGGCTGCCAGCATTCCTTGACTTCTCGGTCACATAGCAAGCCACATAGTGGCATCTTCTGGTCTCTGCCTTGTCTTCCATGTTCTGTTGATGTAGGTTCTTGCTTACTGTCACTTTTTCTCTCTGTGTCTGAATTCCATTCTCTTATAAAGTACTCCACCAATAGGGTTTAGACCCATCCCGATTAAGGTAGGTCACACCTTAACTGAAGGAATCTCATCAAAAGGTCTACTTACAGTAAATGGGCTCACACCCACAGGAATGGATTAAATTTAAGCATTTAGCTTCACATCACCACAGGAGGTGACACTTGAGGTATATATTAGCAAAAACATGCCTTTAGAAGAGGCAAGCATATGTATCAGCCTGGATGCTTTGGGCTGCAAAGAACAGAAGAGTCATTTAAAACTAGCTTAAATAATGTGAAAATGTTAATCTCTCATTCAATTAGAGGTAGAGTGAAGTCAGTTCATAGTTAACTCACTGGTTTGAGGACAACATTAAGGAACCAAGTTTCTTTTCTCCTTTTGCTCTGCTAGTCTCAGAGTTAGCTTTTATCTTTGAGTTCCATTTTATCTTTAAATGCCAACAAGCATTTAAAGCTTTAAAGCTTAACATCCCCCAAAGGTAAGAAAAGAAAAATTCCTGTCTTGTCTCCTTGCTTTAAGAAATCAGAAATTTCTAGAGCACTGTTCCTTAGTTTCAGAGGTCCACATGCTTATTCCAGAAGCAATCTGTGGCAAAGGGAGAGGAGAGGAGAGAGTGTCATGAAGAGCTTAGACTTTTCATGAATCATCCTTTTGCACTGTGGAAGGGCCCAGTGCCCTGCCCCACCCCCCAACTACATGGACAGTATAAAGAGGGAGGAAAAAAAAAAATCCAGTGGTTTGGTTTTTGTTTGTTCTCCAAGGAAAAAAAGGGGTGGGGTGACAGTTGGTGAGGCAAACAGAAATTTCAGGCAGTTTATAAATGAATGTAGCCATTAAGTAGTGTACACATTTGGGAAACTGAATATAATTCAATTCACCTAAGTCATAAAGACCAAGCAGAGTTTGACTGGGCACAGATTAGGAAGAATCTATTTTTCTTCTGTACGGAGTAGGGAGCGAACACAAAACATAGTGAGATTTATGTTCAAGAAAGAGCATTCTAGAAAGATGGCTGTGACTTTGGAGACAATCAGACCAATAGGAGAATATCATAAAGATCAATAGGGTAATTATTAGGGGCTTCCCTAAAGCAATGTCAATATAAATAAAGAGGAAACTTTGGGTTCCAGAGGTAATGGAGAAATATAATTAGCTACCAGTTTCAGAGCCAGGAGCAGATAAATCACACACCATTCTCAAGTATTCTGGCCTCTATAATTTACATACATGCACATTACAAATGTACATTGAGAAGTAAAAGAAAAATCCCCATGTTGCCTTGACCAAATACTGATGTAATTAAATGAAATTATTTCAAAGATGGCAATGGATAAATGCATTTCAAGTTCATGAAAAAACTAAGTCACACATTTCTAAAATTCACTACATATGGATATAATTTTCTAAAACTTCTAAAACTATAGATTATTTCTTCAGCATCTTAATTTTTAAGATCTTTTACAAGAAATATTATACTTATTCCCCCCAAATTGCCTTGTTCATTTTCTAAAAGAAGCACAATTTTTAAAATATGCATTTCAGTTAAAATTTTGAATGTCATTTTTTTCAAGGAATTAAAAATTGTTTTTTTCCAAAATCACTAAAAACATCTAATCCTCTTTTCATTGTAATTGATTGTCTTTACATTTCAGTAGAACATTTGATGAGAAAGTGAATTTACGTACAGAACATGACAATAAATATTTTTACTGACTCTATTTTCCTGGTAGAGTAAGTGCTTTGAAAGACAGCAGTGGTGATGGGTCGTTAAAGAGCCGACTCTCTCTTATGGGAATTGCCACACACTTGGAACTCAACTGGTCTTGGAAGGGATAAGGTTGTAATGTGCGGCTTTGTTAGAGAGCTCTCTCCATGTGAAGCAAAGTGATCTGTTCAAGTGTGATACTCATGACCTTTGACTCCCTGACAGCAAATTCTAACCAACTGGCTCAGCAGCTGAGAGCAGAATGGAAGAATTCCCCCCTAAATGCCTGCTTTGGAGGAAGTACACTCTGGCCTCCTGATCTGGAATACATTGGTTCTGAGAGCTCAATCACAAGAGCAGTCTTTTGTGGAAACATCCCTCACTAAAACTCAGAAGTAGGAATCTTTTCCACAGTAAAACAATGCAGCCAAACAAGAGCTGCAAGTGGACATTGAGTCCTTTATCAGACCAATTATCTGCAACTGATCTCTTTTAATAGGTTCTTTAACTCACTACATGCTAAGACTTCTTTTCCCTCCTCCTGAACTGGTCAGGGAGAGGACCTCCTTTTTTATTCATTATTTTCTGACTTTTTTCTAAAAAGTTCTGTTATTGTGTGAATATCATGGCCATAACTAGGTTACTGAAAATATATTTCCACATCAGATATACTGATTTAGTAGTTTGAGGGTGAAAAAGTGAGTACTTTGCAATGACACTAGGGTGTTGACAGACATCTCTCCACAAGCCACATCCCACAAGATATTTATGCCACAGTTACACCCATTTTTTTTTCCTTTGGGACCTCACCATCAAAACGAAGCTAGATAAAGAGACAATACCTCAAACAAATGCTGAAAGTTTTGAAATGGAGGTAAGGATAGAGCACAAAACACTGAAATGTTATAGCTCCTGTACTCTTGAACATGAGGTTTGCTGTAAGCAGATCTGAGAGATTAAGACAATCACTTCAGTTATGTTATATCATAAATTATTAGTTTCCATGTACAACATTATGTATGAAATAGCTGTGGAAATTGCTGAGAAGACACATAACGAAAGAGGTTCCATTATGCCTTTATCTGTAAAAATATGTTAAATATATCTTTTTTCCTGAAAGAGACCTAAATTGTGTCAAATTATTGGTAGCATCTGATTTTGTGTGTTCTACTTGAATTACTTTGAATTTTCCAACACAGTTTAACATATTCCTTTGCCTTTGGATAGAATGTCTTGATAATTATGGTAATGATAAAAATATAAGTGCTAATCTTAGATTTTACCCTCCAATACCCACAAAACAACATTTTGTGAATAAAATAAAAGTCTTGATATCTATGAATTTGATATTACTTTTTGGTACAATGAGAGAAAACTCATTTCTAGAATAATAAAAATGAAGCTGGAAAGTCTACATTAGTACATTGCTTTATAGAACTGATTTTCACTTTTTGAAACAATCAATACATGGTTTACAAACAATAAAAAATATACAAACATCATTTGAAAGGTCCATTTTGGCTTTCTTTGCTTGATTTGTTTTGATAACATTATTTCTAAGGTGGTTTGCATTTTACCTGCATCAGCCTTTACCTTTTACAATTAGCTTCTCCAGACTCACTTTCTCCCAAGATCAGCCGTGAGCAACAAGCACAGGGCAGGTTCTGCTCATCTCTCCCCTCTCTTCTGGGCCTCATGGTTTCAGCTTCAGGCTGCTTTGTCTGTTAATTTTCTCTCTCCTGGATTTATTGATTTCAACTTCTGGAGGTTTCTTTCTGTCTCTGCCACTTTTTTGTGTCTATGGTGTTTTATTCCTCTGTTTATAAAGGACTCTGTAAGAAGATTAAGACCCACCCTGGGTAATGCCTTACTGAAGTGACCTAATCAAAGGAAGGTCCTTTAACTGATTCTAATCAAAACATACCATCTATAATAGCTTAACAGGCACAAGAATAGATTAGCTTTAAGAACAGGGTTTTCTTGGATCCACCCAGCTTCAAACTGTCACAATACGTAAAGGGTATCAGAATATCTGACATATATCAATAAACAGTAACTCTATTTGTATGCACCCTGTACAAAGAAAAAATTTTAAAGCTCAAACTTTAACGACTTAATGTTTCCAGAGTTGAAGATTCACAAGGTTAATTATATGATTGTTTAATCTTTAAATAGGACTGAAGATTCAGGAACTAGAGAAACAATAATATTCAAAACCGCTTTTACACAAAAGGCAAGAGCATCTAAAAACCTAAGTTTGAGAAACAAGACTTCTTCTGTCCCTTGCTTTCAAGTGCTATTTATAGAGAGAGAAATGCTTAAGTTCAGGGGACTAGAAATTCACAAAAGTCTTGAAGTTGCAGTGAATCACTATATTGAGAAAGATGGTGGCCACCTTGGAGAATATGCTTTTAGAGCAATTTGTCAAGAATTAGACAAATTCTTGTGAAACTTCTGCATTTTAGGGGGATGGAAAGGAGAAAAATGAATATATTTCCCTAGGCAAGTTCTAGCAATATTTATAGCTGAAACACATTATAAATGTGGAAGAATTGTGATTTGCTATGCATCAACTCAATTAAGCACCTACTCTTTCTTTTCAGTGTGGCAGCCTCACTTCACCAGAATAGGAGAACTTAATATAAAGTCATCCCATTCAGTGTTGTGTATGTTATACAAAATATGTTTTCAAATATATGCCACAATATTTGGAATCTCTTTTAAAACTTGATATGTTTCTACTTTTACCATATGACTACTGAATGATTTTTACTCCCGTTTCATTTTCAGAGTCTATAAATGTGGTTATTGTCCTCATGAAATCCTAAGCAAAATTATAGTGGTGTCTGAGGAAATTAATACAAAATTCTATATGAAGAGAAATTTATTAGTAAGCTATTTTCTTGTAAGGACAGATTTTGTACCAGTTTTCCTTATCTGTCTGCACCTAGGTATTTTCTACCTAAAGGGAAATTTAGGTAGAAACATCTTATTTTGCGACCAGGAACATCTTATTTTATGACCATGAAAAAAAGTAGAAATAACAGTTGTTTTTTTGTAGATCATTCTAGAACACCACTGACCAATAAAACTTTCTGCAATAATGGATGTTCTAGATCCTAGGTCCATGCTGCCCAATACAGCAGTCATTCACCAAATGTGACTGCTGAGCACTTGGAATGTGGCTTATGTGAGTCTGAAACTTAATTTTTAATTTCCTTTAATTATAACTAATTTAAATTTAAATAGCCACATGGGGCAAGTGCCTACCATATTGGACAGCATAGTTCTAGATCTTAAACAATGCTTTCACACATTTTCCTAATTGTGTTCTTAGAACAAAGCTGTGTATATTATTCCTATCTGACAAATATTAAAACTAAAGTGAAAAGTGACAAAGGAGACCTAAACAAAATCATACCAGCATTGTTGAGTTTCAAAACTTGAACTATTGTGTATTTTGTCATTTACAATATACTTCACTGCCTCTCTGGCTACCCAAGGTCTCTCTTGTCTCCTTCCCTGTCACTTAATTACCTTTTGCAAAATATATGTTAATAAGAAGTCACAGGAGGCAGACAGAACTCAGAAGTCAATGGACTGAGGAAAAGGAAGGAGAAGACCACCATATGTATTGCCTTATGACAGAAAAGGTGGGAAACCCAAAAGATTGCTGGCCAGTCAGAAGACACCAACTCCTGGAGGAAGTAAGACTTCCAAAAGTGAGCCAATAAATTCCCGTTGTTAAGCCAAAAATAACAAAAAAGTGTATTAAAAACTGGTGATTTCCTTTGTACTAAGAGCTTATTTTCCCCCTCTGTCTGCTAATCTTTTAGGATCAAGACAATATTTCTGGTACTTACCTTTCATTTAAACAGTTCATCAGTGGCTATACGGATAATATACTGCCCGTAGTGAGACAAAATACAAATTGTTCCTGAGATCAGCAGTTGTTGAATCAGATATGAGTGATCCTTTAGTGATTAACTCAAAATGACTGGAATAGCATTCTCTGCTGCTGTACCTGTCAGTTCCTGTCTTATTTGATAAGACTCTTCTCAAATACCTCCCATCTGATGTCTTGTCTGATTCAATAGTAAAACTGATTTCTCTGTAATTCTTTTTCACCTCTTTCATGATTGCATCTCTATTTTATATATAAAATATAAAATAGTGTGAGATGCATATGTTATGCATATTTTTCATTTTTGTGAGATTGCATATGACTTTATGATAGGGAGCAAATCTTGTTCATTTTTGTACTTCTATTCACTGTCCCTAACAGTGCATTGCACACAGAAGGAATTCAGTAAATATTTGTGCTCAACCAATTGCTTGGAAAGAAATGGAGTTCTGTTAGAACAAATGGGTACATCCCTGGTCCTAAAGGAAAGTTCAGCTTCCACGGAAGTATATGAGCTGTATGGGGAAAAGGAAAACCCCTGCACAAACTCAGAGCAAATAGATGTTGGAGAAGCAAACAAAATATGCATTAAAACCCCCTTTTAGTTCTTTGTAGCACAATTGTCATCTAAAAGTGTCATATCTACTCATAGGTTTTTAAATGCTCTCGTTTGTCTTCCTGACAATTAGGTAAAAGTCATAACAAGGCACTTGTATGTTTGAGTCACTATTGTGTCCTACTTTAGAAATATAGTAACACTTAAAAAGAATTTGTGAGAAGCGGACTTGGCCCAATAGATAGGGTGTCTGCCTACCACATGGAAGGTCCGTAGTTCAAACCCAGGGCCTGCTAGACCCGTGTGGAGCTGGCCCATGCGCAGTGCTGATGCACACAAGGAGTGCCCTGCCACGCAGGGGTGTCCCCGTGTAGGGGAGCCCCATGCACGAGGAGTGCGCCCCGGAAGGAAAGCTGCCCAATGCGAAGGAAAGTGCAGCCTGCCCAGGAATGGTGCCACACACACAGAGAGTTGACACAACAAGATGATGCAACAAAAAGAAACACAGATTCCCAGTACCGCTGATAAGGATAGAAGCGGTCACAGAGGAACACACAGCAAATGGACACAGAGAGCAGACAACCTGGGTGGGAGGGAGGGGAGGGGGGTGAAAAATAAATAAAAAATAAATCTTTAAAAAAAAATAAAAATAAAAAAATAAAAAGAATTTGTTATAAACATAAATAAGGGTCATTCTACCACTCCACTTATGCTCTTTCCTAGCTAACTTCTCATCCTTTTGGTCTTTGTCACATAATACATACATTTCACTTACTTTTTATGAGTTTATATTTACACCCTCCTTACACATTACCTTACACCTTACACATTACCTTATATTTCTATATAAATCAATATTACACAGTATTACAGAGTAATTGTGTATTTAATAATCTGTGTCTACCATGAGACCATAAGCCCCAACGTAGCAGACTTTCCATCTTACTTGAAAGCTCATATATTGTCAATGCTGAGAATATTTTTTTTTTACGACACAACAGATATCTCATATATATTTGCTGAATATAGGAATAACTGAAGAAAAAATACAAATACATTTTGTGTGAAAGTACCTCTTCTTTCAACAAATGTCATCCTTGGGAAAAATGTATTGAAATCTTCATCATTTCAATACAGCAAGCATATTGTAAGAGTTTAAAGTGGCAAAAATCTATAGTCACTATAAATAAGGGCATACATTAAGTAATGTGTAGTGATCAAACAGTAGGATATCAGTACTGGGTCTCACTGAGAATAATCTTGATTTTAGATCTGATGCTGTCCCTTAAAGACCAGCTTTCAGTTTCAAGAATAAAGAGGTGTTCAGAGACCTAAAAAAGCATGAGTGTTTATAAATATCATGAGAAACAACTGTGACAGGAGCAAGAGTTATACAAATCCAAATTATCAGAACATTCTATCCTGGAGTCATGCTACATGGAACATCAAATAATTAAAGTTTGCTTTGGTGGTAAATTTTTAAAAAATAAAACCTATCTACCATCTCTCTATATCTGTCTGTATATCTATGTATCTTTCATTTCTCTATCTATATTTGTCTCAGTTAAGTGTAAAAGTCCTTTCTCACAATATAAATCAGCTTGCCGATAGTATGAATATAAAAGTCAATTGACCAAGACTATAATTTAACCAGTATAGTTTGGGAAAATGTCTAACCTCTGTAAAAAGAGTTTTGCCAATTCAACTAAAGCATTTGAATACCGAACCAAGATATTACAGTTATTTATTTCCCTTTGTTTTCTGTTTTATTCTTTTCCTGATGATTGAAAGTTTATATTTCCCTTCCTCCAGTTATATAATAATTCCACTTTAATTGCAAAGAAAACATGCATGGTCTTAGAAATGCCTCCTTGATTATGGAGAAAAATGTGTCACCATTTTAAACATTTCATTTTAGCCTTGTCCTTCAGGACAGGATTGTTCCTCTCATTAAGTGTGAATTTTGTGGTTACGGCTTTTATGAAAGCTTAAAAAGTATTTCAAGGAACAGTGTAACATTATTTAATTTTACTTTCTTTACTTTCCTTTGTAAAGATGTTTCCTCAAGTTTGGAATTCCTTTAAACTTTGGATGTCAACTCATATTACCAGCTACTTTGTCTTTTGCTTTATTCAGCTGGACTCTTTGTTGACTAGAGCTCCTAACAACTGTGAAAACACTTTTTTTATGTGTTTGAGTAAATTCAAAAACAGATTGGTTAATTCTGCTTTCAAATATTTAGTATTATAAGTCACCTTCAATATGTCATTCTTTTGAAATGCATACATTAATTATTTCCATAAAGGCGTATGTAATTTTCCTTTGTACATTTTCTTTACTATGATCATTTCAATGTAATGAGTGAAATGAACTTTATTTATAAATGTAGTAATGTATGATAATCAAAATAACATTGACTTCATGAAGGCATAATTGACAATGCTTGTCTAAGGTCTTTCAAGAGTTATGGATGTATTTGTCATTTGAACATTTTTCATGGAAATGTGAGATTTATTATTTTCAATTTTACATAAGATAACTTCTTAAATTTAATAAAATAAATTTATTATTTTTAAATGAGATTGATTTTTTTATAAGTTTAATGGGTGTATAGCTTGACTAGAATGTATATAGTACAGAATATAGAAAACAGAGGCTTTCTGTGACCTAATGAGGATGGTTTACTGGACCTATGAAAGGATTAATTAGAACAAGTTTCTTAACCACACTAACAAATGGTAATCAACTGAATAAAGAAATATAGATTGATAGGACAACCTAGTATACAAATACACACACATACATGCACACACATTATACATTTTAAGATTATATGGATCCTACCTGATCATTCTTATAAATACATAATGATGCATGTGAAAGAAACTAGTACCCTAGCATCCTTTAAATAATTCATTGTTTAAAACATTCATTTTATCTGCATATGCTACACTAGCACACCACCAAGGAATGAATGGACTACTACTGCTTCCACTACTACCACATGAACACCACTGCTGCTAAGACTGTCACTGCTGTCCTCTAGGTTCCATCGGCCTTAGGCTGTTTGACATCATTGTCATCCTTTCTATCAAAAATTGATTGAAGGATGATCTTAAAATACTACAATTCTAAAATAGTCCACAGGAGAAGAGGATTAGAAGGAGGATAAAAGTGAGGAAGATGAATAAAGAGGAGAAATATACCCTGATAGCACAACCAAACCAAACTGTAGGCATAAATTAAGGCCCCAGTAACATTATTATCTAAACTTTGCTTGTTTGTCCTCCATAACTAGAGGACATCAGCACCCTCTTCCAGATCTCCCAGCTGTATGTCATGTTCTTCCATCTACAATTCTGAGTTCTCAGGTTACCTGGAGAAAACACTTCATCATTGCCATTGTACATGTACCTCCTGGAAGAATGATTGCTATGCTTAGATTTTATTCTGCTGGTGCCTCCAAAGTTACAAATCCCTTTAGGTGACAATTGACTAGGCATTGTTTTAAGCTACCTATACAGGCAACACAGTCCAGACACCAGATTGGCTGCTAGAGACAGCTTGATCATGATACTGAGTGAGATGTATCAAATCTGTCCTTCTCCTTTTGCTTCGAATTGAACAAAAGCCCACTAAACAAAGGTAGGTTCAAAATGGGCAGTTCAATTTATTAATAAGTAGCATATCCTCTATATCTTGAACATCCATGTATGTGCTCCAGTTGAATTCCTCTCCTTAATGATAAAGGTACAGTCTTGGTATCTTTGAAAATCATACTGTTATATCTTGCCAGGGACTCAGTGATTTGCTGTGCAATCAACACCCAGTGGCTTTCTATTGCCTCATGATTTCTGTACTGAGATACCCATTTTTCCTTCAGTGCTTCCTTTACTAAATGGAACCCAGATATTAGTCATCACACCCACCTCAAGACTATTTGCACATTTGGCAAAAGGCGGTTCTCTCATGTTCTCTCCTCAACAAGTTGTCTACTGAAACTGCTTTTCTATTCCTCTCTGTTTCACTGTGAGTCAGCACACACTAAGCAGCCATGGGAGGACCTGGGAATTCTTGATGATTGTCACTTTGTGTGAACAGCAATAAAAGTTAGGGAAATCCAGGATATCCTTTTCCTATGTCCATGCCCATACTTCAAACCTTGGCTTGTTGGTGGTTCATTTCAAATTAGGAGGAAAGAAACAGAATGTCCTAGCTGGCTCCAAGTTCAAATCATATTCTCCTATCCAGTTTTACCCCCTGATAAAGTTAACATTTTGATACTTCTCTGACTCTGGTATCAATTTCTTAGTTGTTTAGAATCTAAGTGGAAGATTCGGTGAGAAATACAACTGCCACAAATTACAACACATTCTCTTTATGGGATTGATATTCCCTACATGTGACAGGATATTTAAAACCCATATGTTGAGAGGGTTCTTTGTGCGATTAGATAAGGAGCTGAAGACAGATATATGATTCTTTCTATATATAACAGTGTTATTTCTTGATCAGAAGAGACAAAAGGTAGATGGAAATATTAATATTTAATTATTTAAATTACATCAGCAGAAGATTTCCTAGCTGGATAGGACAAGGAGCTAGATACTTCTCATATTAAATGGAACAAATAGTTTATATCATGGCTTATTGGTGAAATTTTTATTTTTACATGTGAACCACAAAAAGGCTGTAGATATTTTCTGGTACTGAAGGGATATATTTTGGATACAGTGTGAAGGAAAGTAACTAATAGTGATGTGAAGGACAAAGAGGAATATGAAAATATGGAGACAGTGGGGAGAGGAGGAAAAGATAGAACCAAATAATGAGTACTTCAGTGGTCCATCATGAGATGGGAGATAAATACATTAAGAAAAGAGGAATAGAGAGAAAAAGTCAGTTCCCAAGGTCATTTCTTAATAGAATCAGTAAGATTTCTTTAACAATTGAATATACATCATCAGTATGAATAAAACCTAGTTCAGTTCTTTTGCTTCAATATCTTTTAATGATGTATGTAACTCATTCAAACCACATCAGGGCAGATAATTGCTTCAAGAAAATGGTGGCCCCTATCTTTGCTTGAGTATCCTAGGGAGTTTTTATATATGCCCCGATGCCATAGGGCACTCAAAGTTTTTGAAGTAGGATTCTCTTTCCTAAATTCATCATTCTTGTACACATATATTTGTAATTAATATAGTATATTTTCTTACTTAAATTTAGGAGGTATTCTAAGGTGTAATAAGCTCTCCATACCACTCTTGCATTGTTACTTTTTCTTCCTACTTTCCAATGCAGTAGTACACATTCATATTTAATAAGAATCCACAAGTCATAATGCAGTTCTAAGAAGAGTTGTATCTGGGAGTTAAAAACACTGGAAAGAAACCAGGGCACTTCAGTTAAATTCCTACTTCAGGAACTTGTTATATAGTCACAGAATGAGTAAAATACAAGTATATTTTACCAAACCGAGAGTGAAATCATTAAGAAGCCATCTCCTGCCACTCACTTTTATGAACTTTTCCCCCTCTAAACTAGGAAAATTGTGAGTTCACAATGTTAAGTGTAAAATATCCAGATACTATTTTATGAATGAGCATGCTGTGGCCAGGCACTGTGTTCCATTCATTATGGACATTACTGCATTTAATCCTTATATGATTACTTTTCTTTTGCCTAGTTATTCCCAGGACTTAGCTGGGGGCCTAGCATAGGGTAGATTTTCAACAAATATTTCCTGAATAGAAAAACCTAGCCCCATAATTTCAGATTTTTCATTTTTAATATCTAATATCCAAGACCCTTTGAGCTCTGGGCATTCTATAACTAAGCACAGAGTAAGGCTGATTAGTCCTGATCTCATCTCCATGGGTAAAATTCTATTCTACCCATAACCAGTATAAAAGAGAGCATGGGAAATATAAGGTTTAAAATGATTATAAGTCAATCATATAAATGCCTGATGAAATTTTTCTATACAATTTCACCAAGAGGCAACAATACAGATAGGATGAAAATAATATGGATAGAGCTTAACAAATTTTTAACAAAGTAGCACGGGTGATATTTATTAGTACATGCATACCTGGATGATAAATGCCAGACACAAGAGCATGTGTTTCCTATTGATTGCCAATAGAAAGTAAGTACCAATTCTCTATAAGGTAGGCTCTTAAAGAAGACTCAGTCCCTGCTCTTAAAATATATAATCTAGTTAGGGAGATGAGGCATAAATATATGAAAAGTTATAGTACGTTTAGAAAATAATAATATTTTATTGGGTAAAGGATAAAGGAACAAGGCATTCTAGGAAGAGGAAAACACACCCAAGTGTTGTGGCAGAACCAAAGTTTGAGGGACTTGCTCTCAGGATACTTGTGATTCATTTGCAGCACACCTGGCTATCAGAGGACACCACTGGCAGCTCTCTGGAATAAAAGGCTGCTTTGACTATACACATTATATTAGTTGAGTTCAATTAATGTTTTGAAAGCTGGCACTATCAGGTGGAATAGTTCTTAGAACTAAAACTCTTTGTTTTCTTTAAACGGCATCAAATGTGACTTAAATTTTCTTTTTAGACTTTTTCCAAGGTTTTGTGAATGAACTTCACATTGTCACCCAATAACATACTTCACATACTGAAAGTAAAATATAAATTATTAAATATGAACAATTATTACATTTTCTTATTGTAATAGAAGTGAAATGTAAATTATTATATCTGAACAATTATTACACTTTCTTATTGATATCAAACACACTAAAGTAATA